>NC_136815.1:59894662-60587688 GCF_951394365.1 Tetrao urogallus | reverse complement strand
CTTCTCTTCTCTTTTTTTCTTTTTCCTCTCCTGTTCCTTTACATGTACTTCCCTGATCTCCCTAGGAACCTTTATTCCTGCTGCAGGCTCTTTACTTACTGAGTTACTTACAGGCTTGCTCAAAAGGTTTTCCCCTCCAGCTTTTCTTGAAGGCTTTTCCCAGCTTTGGACACTTACTCACACACTCAGAAGTAGAAGAGCATTCCTTGGCCCAGAGGCATTTCCTCTGTCTCAGGTGAGATAGTGAATACCAGGTAAACAGCGACGTGCACCTGCTGCCAGCCATTTTTTTTTGAAGAACATAGTGCACAGTAAATCATGAACAAACCTGGCACATCATTGCATGGTGTTTTTTTTTCCCCTCGTTGAATTCCATGCTAAGTGTTCATCTTTATATTATCATCAGGAGATTTCACAGCAGAAGCAAAAACAACATTGCTCATAATGAATTAATGCAAACCTGGAAGAGAAATTAAGTGCTTTCCATTTTCTGTCATTAACGAATATAAGATAATGCAGGAGATGGCCAAAATAACTGCTTTGGAGGATGTATTATTTTAATAGAGCTAAGCTGTAGACATGATAGAGTGCTCTTGTATCAGAGCTAGAGGGTGTTTTATTTTGCACTGCCATTTCTGGGGTCTAAATTCACTGCCCATGGTTATTTCTAAGGCAATGAAGTTAAAACAATATTTGGTATGATTTCTTGAACAGTCTGATCTGACAGTGAATTGATGGATGTGCTTAGGCTGTAATATACGAATACAGCTAAAAGATCATGGCAAAGCAGATCTTATTTGAGAAGATGCATGTTTTATGGAATGTGCTTTTGTTGAAGTATGAATGCATATAAGTAGGGAGCATTTTACTCTTGATAATTAGAATTGGATTGCAGTATTGCCTATTCTGATTGTCTGAAAATCAAAAGTCATATCTACATACCATGCTACTGGATTACAATCAAACACTGTTCTAGATATTCAAAATGATATATTGTCACTGGGTTGCTAAACTACAAAAATCTGAAGCTTTTGTCTAAAACTGGAAACAGAATTAAGATTTAAAAACATCACATTAAAGAATGTCGCACAAGTCATAGTAACAACACTGTTGTTATGCACCTGGGCAAGAAAGGTAAAAGGGCAAGCCCTTACCCAAAGGGCATGGCACAGAAGAAACCTGAAAGCAAGGCTTAAGACTATTACAGTGTCAGTACTCATAGGTATAACAAGATCTAAAGCTGGCAGGCTGTTCACAGCCTAAAGGATTGCAATGCTCCCAGCGGAAAGGCAGAAATGAGGAGAGTGTAATACATTGGTTGGACAGACTGACAGAAGTGCAATCCTGATGCACGGCCTTACCTAAGACTCTTAGGAATGGTGTGACCATTTTTGTAATAGTATAATCAGGCCATTAATAAGTTCAACACATTCTAAAGCCAGCTTATCTTAAAAATGATTGCACTGCTCATCGTGTTCGATCTAGTTTCTGGAAGGACAGGAAAAGTGCTTAACCCTGGTTGCACACTTTACGCTATCTCAAATTTAACTTTCCTTTGAGAACGACTCATTCTGCTACTTTGTGCAGACTGAACAGACCATGGCAGTCTGTACTGCTTTATAATGTTTGTGTGTTTGTGTATTCATACACACACGCATCTGTTAAAAAAAAAAAAAAAAGAAAGAGTCTGTGTATAGGAGGAAAGCTAAAATGCAGAAGAAGGATAAAGTAGATCACTTCTGAAAGCAAAACTAACCAACCAAGTTATTTGCACTGAAATGGCCATGAGCTACTCTGCCTGTGGCTAGTTTGCTGGCATTTTTTCATTATGGAGTCATAACTACAAGCATATGTTAAACCACAGATATAACTTCTGGTTTATTCATATTATTTCAAAGATAATAACACTGATGCATAAGGGTGACACTTAGAATCATATTTATAACTATAATGGAGGAGAATGTCAAAATCATAGCTCACAATTTAAAATATTTTATCAACACCTTTGTGTACTGTCAATCTAAACCCAACCAAACTTGTTGATATAGACAAGATCTCATGAAAGTTATTCTCCATATTTTTATTTTCTCTTAAAAAAATAGTAAAAAAAGAAAATTGGAATCTGATTGGGAGAAGTCACAATTAAAAAGAAAATTAAATAAGCATTATTCTTGGAGAGAATGTCTCATTTTCTTCTTTGCTTTTGGCAGTTTCCTAGGCTGCTGTGGATTGAAGAAAATAGGAATAAGCATCTTTCGACCACAAACAGATGTGCTTGATAAAGAAAATGTCAGCAAAAATACTAAAGCAATGTGTCACAGCAGCTTTCTGACAGATAGAGGGAAAAGGTAAAAAATGTTCTATCATGTCCAACAAGGTGTTCTTTTTGAGATTTAAAGATCACTGTGCAACTTTAAACATGTTTGTCACTTTGGCTGTGACTTGAGCTATCTGGAGCTTCACAAGAACTTTATCAGCTCAGCATAGGGGGGAAGAAAGAAGCCCATTCCCATTTATCTCAGCCAGGTTCCCTTCAAAGCCAACAAATAAATTACAGTGTACATTTGATACAAATTGATTTCTTAACTCAAATAACAATGTTGTCCTCCCAGTCAGGCCATGTGTCACTCATTCGCAAGCCTGAGTGAAAGGCTCAATCTGTCTGCGTGACAGAAATAGGCCTGACGCACCTCTTCGAGGAATGCTAATAACCCAGGCCTGGCCCGTGCCTTTGTGGGCAAGCCGTGATAAGGGAAATCAGCCCGTCCTGTCAAACACCGCCGAGCCCTGATCAGTGTTTGTTCCAGCAAGCTGCATAGGCCTCGGAGTCGCCATCCTATTTCATGTAGTAAATGAGAGGAAAATAAGATCCGGCTACTGCGGTTAAGATGCCAGTGACTGTGATGAAACCAGAGTGAAAGGAAACCCCATTGAATATCTTTAGCTGATCTTATCGGCTGCTGGAGAAATGAGATATTGGCAGGGGCTGTTGAGTTTCTCACAGCTGAGCAGGTTAATAAGGTTGGGAGGCAGGCCACAGGCTAATTGGATTTGCCTTGGTTTGATAAACAGTGGCAGGCCTATTGCCAGAAAAGCATACGCAATGTGGCTTTTTTTCTTTGTTTCTCTTCAAGTCATAAGAAAAAAAGTCTGCCTTTTTTTCTTTTCTTTTTCCTTTCCTTTCTTTTTCTTTCTTTTTTTTTTCTTTTCTTTTTTTTTTTTTTTTTTTTTTGAAGCTGAAGGTGTCTTCCTGAATTCCCAGATGAAGAGGCCAACAAAGTCAAACTGTGAAACAGTAGTTGTTGGGTGTTCTGATTTTAATCAAACACCATTTAACCTGCCTGACCTCTCAAAGTCAGCTCACATCAAAACAGCACAACTGTAAGGGCTAACTAGAAGCAGAAGGAAATAACAACCTATTGAAGCTTTCTGAAAGCTTAAAATATTCGAAAGGATCCAATTTTGCAGCCTTCTTTCCAGACACAGGCAGATGGAGAGAGATGTGAGGCCCAAGCAGCCGTGACTGTGCTGCTGGCAATGAGGGAGTGCTGGTCACTGCAACTCAGGCTGAAAAACCCTCTCAGCCCTCTCAATTCTATTCCATCCACTGGTCTCCTAAATCTTAGAGCTTTATTATCCCTGGCAAGGACTTTGGATTGTTATTGGCAGGGCCCATTCAAAGAAAAATCACTGAGTGAAAGTGTTGCTGATACAAATACAGTGCCAGAGGAAAACAGTAAAGAATTATGTCCTCTAACTATAGCAGAAACAGTTAATATTCTATTAATTATAGGTACATCTCAATCAACTTGCATTCGATTACACATATTTTTAATATGTTTGAGAGAACAAATGTATTTATTTCATGTGTACAGTGCCCCATATTTGCCTTAACATCAGACTCTTCATGAACTTCTCTAGCCTCATTCCACATCCCACTGTGGAACACATCACCAGTGGGAAAATATATGCCAGTTCAGTGGAAAGCTTCAAAGTTTCCCATTTATTTTGATTTGAATTAGTTTCTTTTGCATTCATGAAATAAATTTTCTCATGATCATATTCAGCAAGTCAGACACAAGCACACGATGAGGAACTAGAAAGCAAACATTTCCAAACTTCTATTTTATTTTTCTTCATTTAGAATGTCAACTTCTTCTTTTTTACTCTTAAGCCTGTTCAGAATCTTGGTTAAAATATTACCCTGTAATTTCCATTCTCTTCAGCTCTTTATGTTTATTTACTTATATTACTTTTTAAGTCATTACTTGTTAAACATACTTTACATTTACACAGTGTCTTTCATCTCAGTATCTCCGAGCAATATGTCAAAATTAAATATAAATTAAATATATTGCAGGCGTAATTTCTGAAATAGAAAGATGAGTAGAGATTTTTCTGATTAATAGTTTCCTGTGTAAAATTATTACATTTTCAAACAAAGCTTTAAAGAACATACTAATTTTAACAAAAATTGATGGTGAAGTTAGGCTAATATTTTAGCGAGTTCAGAACAGGCTTAAGTTTCTGCAATAGTCCATTTCTGGAAGAATTTGGATGCCTCTCCATATATCCTATATATCTTGGGAGACCTTTGTTCATTCATCAAAATACAATCAAAACCTAATTAGACTTCTGAAGACAATCCATTTGTTTAGAAATATGAACTAACTTTCTGAAAAACAGTAGCAGGCCTCACCTGAAATGAGGGATAATGTAAATCTACGTCTTTTATCTGCTATCTGAATATCAAACCGCTGGCTTATTGAGTTTACATTTCCCTTTCATTCTCTGATACACAGAATATTTAATTATTTATAGGAAGTGGAACAGTTTGAACAGAACATAAAGTATATTTTTCTCAACAGAATGCAACTAAAAACGAGTCTCCCACATGTTTACCACATGTCATAACTGTTGGACTAGCAGTTTCTCTAGAGCAGAGAAGGCTCAGGCTGTTCAGAATTTACCACGTCCTTTGGCTCTGGAAGAAAACGTAAAGGAGAAAGAATGATTTGCCAGCAGGAGAGCTTCTCAGATCAAGATAATCAAAGAGAGATTTTTTTTCTTCCATTTCAGGCCTGGAAACATTTAAGAGAAATTTTGTTTCATGGTAAATACGAACAAAACCTGTAAATAAAACTGTAACAGAAAAAAAAAGAAAAAAAGAAAAAAAAAGAAAACCCAATCCCTGTATCATGATGGGAATTGAACTATTCAGGGAAAATAAATCAAAGAAAACAATTTCTACTTAACTTTGCTTAAATTAAAATGCAGGTTTGTTTTTAGAGAAAGAAAACTCTTTCCTCACTTTGAGCATGTTTCTGGACACCATCCCACAATACAAAATTGGCTTTGTACTTACAATGACTTATGCATAATAGTTTCTTCCTTTCACATTTTGAGTGTTTTATTATTTTTGGATGGACATCAATACAGCATGTGGCACATGCATAAGGCAGACTAGGGTAATGTAAGAACATTTTCTGCAATATAAATACTGTATAAAACGAAGCCCTCAAAAACTGTTGTGCAAAACCTAGGTCCAGTACTGGTAAAATTAATAAAACTTACTCTTTTCATAACAGTAGGATCAGTATTCAGTAGGCTTTTTGTTTGGTTGTTTGTTTTGTTTTGGTTTGGCTTTTTTTTTTTTTTTTTGAGCCTCATGTATAAGTTAAAGCAATATGCAATTCAAAAATGTCTCACTCATCCAAAATATTTTTAAGTTCATTTGGAATCTTTAATTGGTCTATTTTTCTGACAACCCAAAATAACACTAAACAGATCATGAAAGACAGCAAATAAAAAAATAAAATAAAGTGTGGAGAGACTACTGATTTTAAAACTACATCAAAACCAAGTAGAGATTACATTGTAATGTGGCCAAGACATACCTTTAGTGGTTTGTTATATTTCAGAAGTTTAATAAAAGAATAGCTCGGTGAATGCATTTTCTATTGAGATTTAAAATCTATGATAGATGATTATCTGTTATTCAACTCAAATTTCTTTATAGACAAAAAAATAAATCAAGGCTAATAACAGCAGCTCCAAAGACATCTCATGAAGTCTAACGTGTTTTTAACTTTAATCTCAGTGAGCAGCCTCTTGCCTTTAATGGAGTTATTCACTATATATTAAATTGAGCAGAAGACCACAACTTTAGAAGATGAGGGTTTAAAGAAACAGAGTAATTAGTACTCTGTAATACACAATGAATAGATCTTGTAACAGGGCACTGGCGTTTTCTTGGAGCATCACTGTATTGTTATTTTTGAAAGAAACAGATGTATCTAGAACTTGGAAAAGGTAACTACCTCAGAACACAGGCAAGCTATTTATAATCAGCAGGTACTGTCGAACAGTCTGATTCAAGAAGTTTCCCCTCTACTGTGTCAAAACATCAACATTTATGAAATTTCACATCTGGAAGACAAAGCAATAGACATACAAAACAGAATCTGAAATTGTTGATCTTTAATAATAACCTTAATCAAAATGCCTGTGCAGGATTTCATAACCAATAAGGAGACAAAGCAACTCAGAGTCTTCCAAAAGCATAACGCACTGCATATATTTGGTTTTACAGTCACCTAAAGGACAGCACACAGATTTGTACAAAACATCATAAACAATATATGAATTTCAAAGTACCTAAACTGAGACATGTCCATGGAAAAGCTTAAAAAGCTAGTAAAACTGAGCAATTGATTCAACACCAGATTTTATACAGAAGCAAAAACGGACAGGGAAACTGATTTTTCTCTGCCTTGAGTGGAAATTAAGCAATAAGCAATTGACTTGGTTGTCTCAGGTCCAAACTAAAACCTCATTCCATTGTTAAAGTTCTACAAAATGTTGCTTACAGTAAGTACTTATCAAGATTGAAATACCACTTATTTAATTCCTAGCATTTTTATGTTCCCTTGATTGCATATTAATCAGTAATAAGAGTTTAAAACAAGAATTCCATAAAATTCATTGTAGTTTATTAGAGATTTTTTTAATCATAAAAAAGATTGACAATCAGAATAGTCTCTTGCAATGTCTCCAAATGTATTATGAGAAAATACAAGAAAATGAATAAAACCATTTATAATGTAATAGGAAGCACAAATATATACAAATATTTTAACACAAATGTAATTTGCTGCCCATTCTTTTTCATCCATGATTGCATGTATGTTAGAGGAGTCGCTGGATTCCAGCCCCTCAGTCACATCCATACCATTCTATATTATTTAATATAGATTTTTTTTAATATAGAGTATTATTTAATATAGAATTATTTGATCATTCTTTACTTGTATTCCATAGGAACTTAGAGCTACCTCTATCTCTATGGACTTTTCCTCTGCTTATTGAAACTAATTTCAGTTTTGCACAAATAAATGAAATGACATGATTCTGAATATCTATATTTTGCAATCTCAAGACTGTTGAAAATGGCTAACCTGAAGAACAGCCATTATTTGAAAATCAGATGTTCCAAGAAATGTCAGAAACAGTAGAGAAATAAAAGGAAACATTTATAGGCATTTTAAAAAATGTGATCTTCAGATTCTAATGTGAAGACATTAATGTTACATAAATGTTTTTTTCAAATATTAGTAAGGGAAAAATTTTGACTCATATACATTCCTTTTTTCATAATCACATCACTGGATTGTTTCATATTATTCTCTGATGAAGTAATATAGCCAAAATTTCTCCTTCCAAGTTGTTTCCAACAGATGAGCTTCTATTTTTCAATGTCAGTCTTTTTAATTCAAGCTTTGAGTATTTCACAGGCTATACCTACCTTAGAGAGTAGAACTGCACAACAGGAGTGGATCTGTATCACAAACTGTTGATGTCCAGAATCCATTGTTTACACAGGACACGTGCCTGAGGTTTTAATTAAGATTATCTCAAGTCTGATTTTATGAAATGAATATTAGTGACTGGATTACGTTAGATATCCTCATTGAGCTCAAGCTTCAGTTTAATTTTACCTTAAAAGAAGGTATTTTATGGCTCTATGATAAAATAGATGAATAAATGGCAAAGCTACATTTACATTATAGGCCTATATTAATGAATAGTGTGGACTAGCAGGAGCTTATCCACTGAGTGCAAGAAGTGGTGTTAAGAACTTCTGGTCTGCACATCTCAGGGTGCATTTTGAACTTTGATGCAGATAAGAGTGGTGCAGTGAGCCTATTTGTGTTTGAAGTGCATTGGGTGCATTTCCTGATACGCCAGGAAATGTATTCCAGTTGCTCTCAGAGACGTTTATGATGGGAATCAGTAAGGGGGAAAAATCAGGAGATTAACTTCACAATCTCCCTGTTACTCTGAAATAAAATGATAATGCAAACATTCTATTTCTTTCAATAAATTATTCAATAATTTTCTGTATTCATAGCACCTCCATGTTCTGTCAGAAGAATTTTCATCATCACAACCTGATTTTTAGGATCTCTGTGTCAGACCACTCTTTCCCTTTCCGGGACAGTCAAAGTTACAGTCAAATGTTACCAATTCATTGCTCACTTTAGGATTTAATTTTCATCTCTATCATCGTAAGTAATAAATTTCTATTTAACATCATTCTAGATTATGGTTCTCAGTTAAAAGTATCTTCTGCAGAAGTGTATCTGATCTTTACTAACATGCTAGCTAAATAAGATCTATCAACTTTCTCTAAGATACAAAGACAGTTATTTCACCAGTGAAAAAAGTTTGTCTGGAGTGATCTGTCTTTACTTAGTGCAGTTTTTGTTCTCCTGCTTTTTATTTATGTCCATGTTTATACTTTCCTTCAAATTTTTTTCTGATATTATCTATTAGGTCAACTTATTTAGGTCAAGTTTATACATTTCTCTTTCAATTTGACATACCTAGAAGTGCATGTGATATCTTGCTTCATAGACTAGTTTTCATTTTTCCCATATTTCTTAGTTGGAAATCATCAGATCTTTTTTACTGAACACATTTACTCTCTGAATTTTCCTCACCCTCGGATATGGAATTTTAAATTCTGTTCCTTCACTCTCATTAACCATCAATGCCTCTGCTTTCTATTGTGATTGTCTTTAGTGAGAATCACAGAAATGTATTCAATTAGGATTTTCAAAATGTACCTCATTATTACTGCATAGAAATCTTAGCTTTCTGACACTTTCAAACTTAGTGATCTCAGTGTCCTTTCTGAGATGTGTCTATAGTTTATAACACTTTCTTTTTTTACAAACAGAGGATATTAATGTCCTGATTCAATAACTCTCCCATGTAGAAAGTTATCTTAGTAATTCTTTCTCTAAAGATATCAAAGAAATTTCTAAACAAATCCAAATAAAATCCCATAGTTTTATAGCAGACCTTCCACAGTCCTCAGTAAAGGTCAAGGTTTTCAAGACTTCCTCACAGTGAATTTGACCACATCATAGAATTATCCAGTTCCCTTACCTTTCCAATTTGATGTAATGTCCAAAATTGTTGAACAAGCACTTTATTACCTCCTCTATCCCTTAAAGATCACTTAAAGATGCTAATGTAGACATATCCCAGGATAGATTGTTGTGATATTCCACTTGCCACAGCCTTCTGAGTGCTATCAGGCAGTTAGTAGCTGTGTACTCTCTCAGACATTTAGGCACCAACTTGTATACAAGAACACTGTGGGACATAGTGTCAAATGCCTTGCTAAGTCTGAGCCGAGTACGGTAAGTAACATCCATTTCTTGTCCACAAGTCAGTCATTTTACTCTAGAATATAGTCAGGCTGATCAGCTGTGATATATCCTTGACAAATGTATGGTGACTCTTCCCAGTCGTCTTTAACTCCTTCAGATGTCCAGAAATGTGTTCCAAAAGAACTTGCAACGTGATTTGCCAGCCCATAGTTTAACAGCTCCCTGTTTTAGGCATTTCTTTTCAGCTTGCTACATTACATTTGTTGATTTTGAAACAAGAGAGATTCCAACTTGAAATAAGAAAAAACTTTTTCCTCATAAGTATAGTCAGAGAAACAGGGAGGATCTGCAGTCTGCAGCCTTGGAGACAAAGCTGGATGTAGTCCTGAACAAGGAGGGCTGATCTCATAGATGACTTTCCCCACACTCCTGCTGAGCTGGAAGTTAGACTAGATTACCTCTTGAGATTCCTTCCAACATGAATTATTCAACAGTTTAGTGGTTCTATAAACATGCCAATGCATGTTTGAAGCATGTTCACAAGATCTAAGTCAAGGATTCCCAAGAGCCAATACTGTGTTTTAGGATTAAAAATAGCTCCATAAAGCTAGAGACATTTTGTTATACAGTCAGCTTCTGTGTCATATGTAGAAAACAAACCCAGAACATTAAACATTTGACATCCTCTGTCAATGATTATTAGTTCACTTATCATCAACTTTTCCATTTTTTTAACTATTGCTCTTATCATTAGAATTTTATTCTGTCTGACTATCATTCTATCTTTTACTGGCTTGTAACAACAATGGGATTTCAGGTATTGGTTTGTCTTTATGTGATCAGAATCCTAACACAAAATTGGAAATGATTATGGTTTCTGACCCATGTCTTAAACAGATAATCGATAGAAGATTCAATCTCTATTCAGTTTCTCATCCCAAGTAGTGTTGTATAGTTCAGCCAGATAAATTATTTTCCCTGGAAGGTGTCTCAGATAAAGCATTGTTTGCTAAAGACAATTATACTTCATTATGCATAAAAAGATCACATGATATATACCATTTATTTATGAATCTTCTCAAATTTGGCACAGCTGTTCCTGATCTGCAATGTTCGCAGTATTGCTTTACCCTTCAGAAGACTTTTGCTTGCTTTCATCAGAGTAGTTTTTAGGCATACAGCTTTTCTTGCACACAGTATAGGACTCTGCTCTTTAGCTTTTGTTTTCCTAATGCTTGCATTTAACAACATTCAATAGTGTCAATCTCCCAGCTCCTTTTTATATATACTTCGCTCTGAGTACCAATTATCCTGTTCTCTGTTGTCCCTCCTGGTCTGCAGCCTTTATGGATTAAAATAATCATATTCATTAGCTATTCCATATTCTGGAAGATATTTTCTCAATAACTCTTTTTCAACTTTTTTACTAATCTGATTGCAAAAGACAGAGTGGAAAACTTAGGAGAAGAGTCAGGTAGCAATTCATTAGTGATTTTACTAATGTGCTAGTGAGTAAAGAGCAAATCTGGGTATTCCAGATAACTCCATCCTTATCCAAAGGATACCAATTGACTAAACAGGATGGTATTACCATTACATCATTAACACAGAGTCTAATTGGATGATTCTACTCTAAAGGAAAGTCAGTATTTCCAAAAGGACCTAAAAGCTTCTTTTCTCCTGTTAACATTAATTAATTAGCATTAATTACTGTAGCCAGAAGATTCATATTATAATTTCAAAAGAGGTTCACTTATGTGCGTAAATTAGAAAAGCAATGAGAAAAATACATCAAATAAATTCAGTGTATACTCAACAACAAATATTAATATGTAAGAAATAGTAGAATGTAAGTGAAGATTAGTAAGTTGTATCCTTCTTCAGCCAGCCATTTCTCTCTTAGTTTTCAGCACCCATCATCAAAATTTCATATGACATGATCAAAATAAACCAGCTCGTTGAATTCTCCCTAAATTACAATCTGGATATTTCAAGGAGATAAAATACCCACCCCATTTGTTCTCCTCCACAGACTCCAGAAATCTGACCATTTTGTCTAAATTACTTCATGATAAAAGTTTAGAGGTTAAAAACCTTTCAGAGATATTTAGAGGCCCATCCTGAATAGAATTAACATAAGTTCAGAACATTATAACTGATAGTCTTCCCAAAGCAAAAAACTACTGAACCTCTGAAAATGTGGATTTTTTTTCAGTTACACAGACAAAATCTCAGTTACTCCAGAACTCCTTCATACTTCCAGGCTGTGAATCTCCAACATATTCACATCATTCTAGATAATTCATAACCATGAAGTTGAAGATATGGGAATTCAAATTCACAGACTATTATTGAGGAGATGTGTTGTGCTTATTTTCATTTTGGAGGAAAAACAAGCAAGACAAGAAAAAGCTTTTATTGTAATAGTGCATACTTTGAATACTGTAAGTCATTTCCATCATGCTACCTTATATATTTTGATTGATCATTCAATACACATGGTCAAATTCACATGCAGAGCTATATACATTCACATGCAGAACAAAAAGTCTCTGTTGATTATGAAGTTGTTAATATTGTTAATAGCTGAGATTTTGAATTAAAGCAGTGCCATTGTTTGGAAGTAAATTTTCTATTTATTTTTCCTACTGTTCTTGGGTGAATTTTGAGATGTAAAGTAGAATTCTTTTTTTTTTTTTTTTTTTTTTTTTTCCAGAAAATAAAATTAGAGGCTTCACTGAAAAGTGTCTCAGAACGTTTGATTTTTTTTTATTTATTTTTTTAAAGTTAATTCAGTTCAGAACTACTGTGGGCTGCTCTACCTGCAGATCCATGAAACACACTTGTTAGCTATTCCTTAATGAAGCTGTACACTATTTTTTAGCAGACTAAATTTGTTCAGAAATAAGCCAGCCAGAATCAAGTGTCTCATAATCAATTCCTTTATTCTGTTGATACACTTCTATTGAATCAAGTTACTTGCTAATGGAGAAGTAGCGTAAGTCTTGTTTTCAGTAGAGTAATACCATTCTAAAACTTGTAACATTTTAGTGGCAACGTCTTATCCATCATGATGAGTCCTGGGCTGAGATATTCCCAACTGGCAGAGAAGTACATACAATTCCAAAAATGTTTGAGGAGATTTCATTTTGGGAAATTCAGTCATTTCTTAGATATTCAGTAAAAGGTTTTTAGCAGTGATAGGAAGAAAAAAACATACCCTTCCATCATATTTTTTTCTTCTAATTCTAAAATTTCATTGTCTCCCTTGACTTTTCCTGCAGACCTCTGCAAAATGGGATCTGGTAGTTGTTTGTATATTAAGTCGGTTCTTCCAGTCTCTCAGACCACACTGGAGAAAAGGTATTTCACAGTACTATCCATACCTATACATATATTAGCAAACAATTTAATGCCATGGAGAAGAGCAATGGAATAAAGTGTGAGAATAACATGATAAAATGGAAATCTTCCTTTGTTAGTCACCAAACCCAATGAATTCACTGGTTATCAAGTGAAGTATTTAAGTAATTGCTTGCCTTCTTATTCATGTTGATTTCTGGAGCTATAATACAATGTTAAACTTCATCGTTCTCTTCATGGTCTCATCCCATGCAGCAGCCCTAATCTTCTATAAGAAATGGCCATACTGTGAAATCGTGCTATGGCCTCCAGCTAGCTCTGCAGTAATCAGGCACCACATGGCAACACAGAATGAGAGATTGTGATTTCTGCAGCTTATGGTTACACAATTCAAATATTTGTGGTGGATGTTTCTAATCACAGTTCTGTCTTCTGAAGTATTACGTGTTAAATTGTGTATATCACTGACTTTCTGACATCGCTCATCACATTCCTATATACTAAAGTTGTGATGGAAGGCCAGAAAATAAGAATAGTGTGTTATCTTTAATACCTAACTTTAAAAATTCAGCAAGTCCCTTAATTGTGTAATTGCAACAAAGAAAAATTCCCCCCAGTTTGAAAGTGAGATGAAATGATTTCTTGTGAAGAAGCATAAAATGCTATATTTGCTACAGATTTAGATGTTCATTTTGGCTAAACTTCTCAAATAAGTCTACATTTCTTGAGAATATATCTTACACCTATTCTAGTACACTGTTCTTTACAGATATCCTCATAATACTGATTCAACTGCTTCCGAAGCAGCATCATCTCTGAATTGCAAAACATTGTTTTCATAATGACAGAGGAAGCATTTAAACTGCTACGGCAAGAAAATTTCCTCAGTGAAGGGAAAAAAAGGTACAGCATTCCCCATAATCATTGTACAAAGGCAAATAGATAGAGAAATTATGTGTAGAAATATATGTTAACAGAATTCTGGCCAAATTTGTCAGTTTTAATAAATGAGTTCCAACCTTTCTGTGAAAATGAAGACCTCTGTCATTATTACAAGTAAAGGATGAAAAAAAATCTGCACATCAGCCTACAGTGTTCATTGCTCAAGTATAAAATTCATTTAAAGTAGACACTCTTCTATATTTTTCCTCTTGGAAGAAGAAACCACAGGGAATATTGGGAAATGAGGAATAGAAAAAACCCCGTTTCTTACAATTCTGTAAAATCCTGCTTCTTAGAAGGCGTAGAGATACCATGAGTAGGCAAAATAACATCTATTTTTTTTTGTTGTTGTTTTTTTTTTTCCCCATTTTTCTTTTTGACATATACTTCCTGAATAAACAAATGTGATCTTTATGGATAATCAGTTATCCAGTTCAACTGTCTGTGACACAAACTAGTAACCTGTGGAAAACATTCACTAACAGCTTACGTATTCGTTAGCTATTATCAATCAGTACAGTTTTACTTTTTAGCTGGAGCTATGAAAAATGCATGAAGGTAGAGATGAACTCTGGCTTGTGGCATTTGTTGTGAAAGCCCAGAAGCAGCAGTAACCCGCAACCTATCATGCATAAAAGCAGAAATAACATTTATGAGCTCACTCATGTAAAGCTTGAGTAGTCAGATTCATGAAATTCACCGAGATTTGGATTAAATTTAAAGCATTCTATACAGCTCTAGTTTTGATTAGAGCTCTGTGTGCACTGGAAAAAATACCTCACTTTTGAATGGAATGTATATTTTTAAGAAGTTTGAATGTGCTTAAATCTAAATTGAGATCCAAGCTTGATCTTAAAATGTACAGTGAGTCAATTTACATTCAGTGCTGGGGAGAGGTGTGGGTAGAAGAGGAGGGACAAAATAGATAAGACTCCAGCCTCTTAGAATTTTAACTGTGGATACAGGTTATTAAGATAAAGATCAAAACATGACTGACTTTCCACTTGTATATGTGAAATTATGAAGCCTGAAGTGACCAGAGAACTTAAATTAAACAATAGAAACTCTGTAACACTGATTATTTTTGCTTTTAAAGGAACAACAAAAATCTTTTCTCCCATCACTTCACTTCCCATTTAGAATAAATAAATAAATAAATAAAATTGCATGATCTTTCAAAAATTATTCCAGGAATTCACTCTTCTACTTTCCATTTATAGTTCATAGAAATAGCTTAGATTTAGCAACAAAGGGAAAAATAAGCATTTTGTAAATCTAATTTGCATCACAAACTAATAACATTTTATGATTTGTATGTTTAAATTCTGTATAAATATCAGCCGCTGCGGCTTTCACGTATTTTCAGTTGATGGTGAAAAAATCACTGAGGCTTAGAATTTATTTTAATATCTAAATAAATTCTCAGCTCATCATTCAGATGACTTGTGGACTGCAAATAAAGTTATACAATGCATGAAGATGAAGAGATTAAATCACACATCCAGTCAGTTGCAATATATAAATATAAATACGTACATACATACACAGTCATGCACTCCCCACCCCCATGTGCACAGTTAAGTTCAGATCAAATGCTTTGATTCAAAGCTGTCCTTTGGCTGTAGTTCAGACTAGACCAAAATAGCTTGGTTTTTCTTCCCCAGTTCTGCAAAGCTAAAACCTTTAATTTGTAAAAAGCGGACATTCTATGGCAAATCTATTTAAAGAAGAAAGTTCTGACAAGGTTATGCCATTTGGTGCCAAACATTTGAAAATTAGGTAGCAAAACTTAAGTATTAGAGAATCTAGTTTTACAGTTAGCCAGTCCATTTTTTCTAACTGCATTGTAACAGAAGTTTTTTTTTTAGCAGGTTTTGGACCTAACTGGAATACTTACATCTGGATAGACTGTCATTAATTGTTTAACCTTAATTCTAAAATAAAGTATTTCTTTCACAGTGTTAATTTATATATATATAACTTCTTTCATTTTGTTTTCTTCTAAAACGTCTTAAGAGCTTGATACAAAATAGTAGGTTTTTAAAAGAGGAAAAATATTGCTGATTACTTTTTAAAGTACATTACTTCAAAGTCTGCTCAGTTACTTTCCTATCCTTATGATTATCCACTTTTTAGAGTAAATCATTAAAATCAATTTGAGACTGAATTGCCTAGACCAAGTATATATATGTTATGAAATTCAGCAAAATATTGCTCCCCACAAAACAAATCAAAACAAACAGTAAAACTGTAAATGGAATTCTATCCAATCTCCGTACTGAAATTCATAAACTCTTTAATCAATTTTCTAGTTCTCAGGAATACCAGCTATTCAAAAATTCTAGTATATTAAATTATTTTTATGGTAACTTACCTATTAATCTAATTAAATTACTGGCAGCTGATTTAAAGATCATTTGTGTGACCATTATCAAAAGCCCGATTATGTTGCAAATGTATAGTACAGAATGGTTCCTCCTTCTTAGTGAGACATATCATTCAGAGAGAGACCAATAATAAAATCCTTTTGAATTAAATATTCAAGATTTTCTTTACTTATGGTGTTTATCTGAAAGTTTAGCGTGTCTAGCAGTTAAACTCTGGAAACAAGGGCATGTCACCAGGGAAGAATACGGGGATGCCGTCTGGACTTGCAGATATGGGATCAGGAAAGCCAGGCGCAGGCAGAACTGAAACTGGAGAGGGATGTGAAAAACAATAGAAAGACATTCTACAGGTACATTGTCCAGAAGAGATAGGCCAAAGCAAGTGTACCTCCTTTGGTAAATGTAAAAGGAGAACTGGCTTCAACAGATGAAGAGAAGGCTGAGGTACTGAATGAGTTCTTTGCCTTGATCTTCAATGACGGACAGGATTCTAGTATTTGTCACATCTCTGAGCCCTGCATCCCTAAACCTCTAGATGGGGACTGGGGTGGTAAACCCCCCCCCCCACTGTAAGGGCAGAGCAATTCTGAGACCACCTCCTGAGACTGAATGCGTACAAGTGTATAGGGCCAGATGGCGTGCATCCCAGGGTTCTGAAGGAGCTGGCTGAGGTGGTTGCTGAGCTGCTCTCCATCATATTTGAAAAATCGTGGCTGTCAGGTGAGGTCCTGGATGACTGGAGGAAGGGTCATAACACTCCCATTTACAAAAAAGGGAGCAAGGAGGACCCAGGGAACTACAGGCCGGTGAGTCTCACCTCTGTGTCTGGGAAGATCGTGGAACAGATCCTCCTGGATGACATGCTTGATCACATGAAGAATGAGCATGTGATCTGAGACAGCCAGCACGGTTTCACCAGGGGAAGGTCCAATCTGAACTTTCTATGATAGAGTGACAACATTGGTAGACAAGGGAAAGGAGACCAGTGTCATTTACCTGGACTTGAGCAAGGCCTTTGACATGGTCCCTGTCATGGTATTGTAATTTTTGGTTTTTGGTATTCCATATCATAACATCACGTAGTGCACTGGAGTTAAAGTGTTAATGCTCCAATTCCGGGTACCTGTCCCTCTACATCATGGAAGTCATGGGGTCTGGCCCTTCCTAGTTGGGCAGTCTCTTAGTGCCTTGCAGTGGATGCTGGAGGGTGCTTTTCTAGTTATACCAAACTTTTCAGGTTTGACTTGGTCTCAGGAGCTCTCTCTCTCTCCCCTCTTTTATTTGATTTATTTGTCCGATATCATAATCAGTAAAATAAGTTTTCCGCCATAGATCATTGCTGCTGGTTTTTTTTCGTTTCTAGAGCTCAGCTCCTGTCTCCTTATCCCTTTTTCCTTTTCCTTCCCATTTTATGGGGTCACAGGGGCCCAGGGGCTACTGCCCCCCTGTCACGGGCATAGATTGATATAGTTAACTCCTTGACAGTCCCCACCACATCCTTATCTCCAAATTGGAGGGATTTGGATTTGATGGGTGAACCACTTGATGGATAACCAATTGGTTGAAAGGCCGCAGACAGAGGGTGGTCATCTATGGTCCTATGTCCAGGTGGTGGCCGGTAATGAGCAGTGTCCCCCAGGGGTCTGTCTTGGGACCAGTGCTCTTTAACATCTGTATCAATGACATTGACAATGGAATTGAGTGCATCCACAGCAAGTTTGCTGATGACACCAAACTGAGTGGTGCAGTTGACACAGTAGAAGGAAGGGATGCCATTCAGAGGGACCTCAACAGGCTTGAAAGGTGGGCCAGGTGAACATAATGAGGTTGAACACAGCAAAGTGCAAGGCTTTGCACTTGGGCTGGAGCAATCCCAGGCATCTATACAGTCTGGAAGGAGCAGTCCTTGAGAGCCACCCTGCAGAGAAGGACCTGGGGGTCTTGATGGATGAAAAGCTTAACATGAGCCAGCAGTGTGCTCTTGCAGCTTGGTAAGCAAATCGTATCCTGGGCTCCATCAGAAGAGGGTTAGCCAGCAGGGACAGGGAGGTGATTGTACCCCCTTCTACAGGGTTGGAAGGCACCTCAAGGATCATGAATTTTCAAACCCCCTGCCACATGCAGGGCCACCAACCTCCACATTTAATACTAGACTAGGCTGCCTAGGGCCTCATCCAATCTGGTCTTGAACACTCTAGGAATGGGGCATCCACAACCTCTCTGGGAAGCCTGTTCCAGCACCTCACCACTGTCATAGTAAAGAACTTTCCCCGACATCCAACCTAAATCTTCCCTCCCTCAATTTAAAACCATTTCCCCTTGGCCTGCAGTTATCTACCCTTTCAAAGAGTTGATTCCCTTCCTGTTTGTAGGTTCCCTCTAGGTACTGAAAAGCTGCAATTAGGTTGCTCCACAGCCTTCTTTTCTCCAGGATGAACAAGCCTAGCTCCCTCAGCCTGTCTTCATAAGGGAGGTACTCCCCTGATCATCTTTGCGGCTCTCCTCTGGACCCTCTCCAACAACTCTCTGTCTTTCTTACAGTACTCCAGATGGGGCCTCACAAGAGCAGAATACAGAGGGACAATCACCTCCCTGTCCCTGCTAGCCACCCCTCTTCTGACGAAGCCCAGGATACCATTTGCTTTCTGAGCTGTATCTTTCAGCTGTATCTTACAGTGGACAATTTAAGAGGTGTCAGCAAAATCTAGAAAAGTTGATTATTTTGAAGTAAAAGCTTAGGATGTCTCCTGTATCTATTAATTAGTAGGACTTTTCAAAGTCTAAAGTTTATTTTCTACTGTTGTTCATTGCCAGCTTCAGTCTACCCAGGTAGAAAACAGTTTTCTAGATAGAAGGACGATAGGGACAGTAATATTGTTAAGTGTTATCACTGAACGAAGAAAAAAATCCAATTAACTTTGATAATAACAAAATTTCTATGTGATTCTCTGTCCTTGTCAGTGATAGGAAATATACTTTTTTTTTATCAATGTTCTCCTGAAACTGTAAGTAACAAAATTGCTTCTGCTTTCTCTCTCAGAGTTGTTGCATTTGCACAGGGAGTCCTTGAAAGGGTGAGTGTGCAAGGTTGAAACAAACAAATTAAACAGGAGAAAAAATAGTAAAAAGAGCAGAAATGGCCACAGACAGAGGCAGGAAGTGATGTAATTATCAAAGTGGGGAAAACGACTAGGAGAATGAAATCAGAAAAGAAAGGTTCTGGACATGGAGAGCTAACTCCCTTTGTAGCTATTAAGGCTACACCTGGAGAAAATTTTTTACTTAGGATCATACTAGATAGATATCAGGATCCCTTCTACATGTTTTCAAAATATCCATGCCCTTTATTCACAACATCCCATGAAAAGCCATAGTCACACTAAAAACAATGTCCTTAATCTACACTGCACTCAATTACACTAGCAACATTGGTCTTAATATAATTAGATTACAGAAGCGTAATTTGGACACTGCTATTAGCAGACTGAAGAGAAAAGGACGTTAGTGAGAGAAGTAGATTAGATAACAGATTTCAAAAAAACCTTGGCAGGTTACTTTTGCTGAGCTTTAATAAATGGTACACTGAAATGACAATCTCCAGATATCTTCCACTTGAAAAGTAATATTGATTTTGAACAATGAAAATATAAATATCTAATTCCAATTCGTAGATACCCTTAACCCCCTCTGAAAATCCTGCTAGATCTCTATTTAAATATTTATGCACTGGAAAGACAAATGAAGTGTGGGACAGCACATGGGTGGAGACAATCAAAATGAAAATACTTCTTAGTAATAAATTAGTTTAATAGAAAATAATAATAAGAAGAAAATGCAAGTTTAATATCAAACAATAACAGCAAAAACTACAGCAATCTTCCAGTGTGATCTTAACTGGCAGCTTTGCTATTGAGGCAGGAAGGAGAATGTTAGACTATAATAAATTATGTGAATTGAAATCTTCTTTCCACCAGCTAAGACTCCTGTGAAGAAATATTTAACAGTTTCATTGCCTGTTCTCCATGGATTTGTTCTACTAGAAACATTCAGTGGAACTGAGGTCTGCTCTTCACAGAAAGAACCGTGAGACCAAAGTACAAACACCAAGAAATCATGGATCATTTGTGATGGATCATCACAAAGATTATACACTCCAAGAATCCCTGTTTCCATGTTAACTCCACAAGTTTTCAGTCAGTGAGATTTATTCTCTTCAGGGTTCTTCATGAAATGAAGAAATATAGTGTAATGCTACTAACATTATCATTCTGCCTTAAATTCCAAAATGCCAGGACAGTACAAAACATGCTCGTGCCCAATCTTTTGGAGTTTAACTGCATACCAGTGATATGAATTAAGTAGTTGCCACATTTGTCTTGTTTGTCCCTCTGTGAGAGTTTGCCAGCCTAGCACTAGCAACTCTATGATTTATATCACTGTTTTTGAGTGATTTTAGTATTGTTTTTTTTGTTGGTTTTTTTCAATGTAGCAGACTAAAGTAATCTAATTTTGCAATGATTACTTTAATATTTCAAGATTCGAAATTTCAAGTAATGGTCTTTTTGCAGCTCTAAAGGGTTTTGCAGAACTAAAGGTCTGGGCAACCTTTTGGAGAAAGCAAGGCTTGGCAGCTATTACCATCCCTCGTGTCATCCCACATGAATCTTTACCTGAATTTATTCTGTCATTCCTTCTCAGTCCTGTACTTTGTGGGCCTATATAGGCCCTTAAGTCCTACATAAACTTAAGAAAAAAAGGGAAGACAAATTGTCATAAAAGCTGCTGACTCTCTGCCTCCTAGGACAAAGAGATATTTATGCATGGTCAAAAACAATTTATTAAGGTAACATTAGAGGCACAAAATATTTCCAGAAAAAAAATGACAGTTTTCTGACATGATGATTAAGGTGTTTTACAAATTGTCATGAGAATAGATTCAGTAAAAAAATTATTTAATAGAATTATCTTAAAAAATTTAGATTACATTCTTCTTGAACCAGCCCATCTACAATAGTGAATGGGCAAGTGTGCATGTATATACATATGCACGTTCTAAAAGTGAACATCTCATATACATTTACAATGAATTTCCATAAACTGACTGTAATTTTCATAAACTTGTGGTTACATTTTGTAGATGTAGTAACTTGCTGTTAAATGAACCATAAAAACATTTTTAATGAAAACAAATATATCAAATCAGTCGCTAAAACAGAAAACCATTAAGAAAACCTGTCTGATGAGAAAATGGCCTTTCCTCCCTTCTTTCCTCTCTTTTTTCCTTCACACATCTGATCAAATAAATCTAAAATACCTCTCAAATGGAAAAGAGTTGAACTAAAATCCCCCATATTTGAATCGTTGTATTGAAGTAGCTACTAGTACTAACACAAACAGTTTAAAGAAAACAATTACTGTATTTAGAGAACAGAATATGTGCCTAGACCTTATTTTACTGGAAAGAAGTGGTTATTTTATTGATACAAATGTGACAATCTTAATTCGGCTTTACATATAAAGAACACTATAAAGAATACTATAAACAGAGCTGCTTTCATATATGACGTTAATATGAGGAGTCCTTCAGCTGATTTCAACCGAAGGAGAATTAAAGATTAGAAGCCAGCACTTAAGACAACCATACTAACAGAAAGAACACTAAGCTACATGTAACAAAATGCCTTTACAGTAACAGGCTAGAAACAGTGTTATTAGTCCTGACAGTATTTTCTGTGCACTGAAATGTTAAATGTCTAGTTTGCAATATCATGAAAACTGTGGTGAAATAAGCAGGACATTCTTCTTTCATAATTACTACCTTTGGAAAAGATAAAACAGAAGCAAATTTGCAGATGTCATTACATTTTATCTGAGGTTTTACTTATTCAGAGTACTTGGCCTAAAAATTTGTAGCTCTCTCCAAGCACACTCCTCAGGCGAGGCCTCCGTTCAATGTGGTAATGAAATTTGGAGTATTTCTACATTAGTTTCCCTCAATATGTTTGGAGTATGATGTATCAAGTACAATATCATGTAGTATTCAGTTTATTGCCAGATCAGACCAAATATCAAGCAATATATATATATATATATATATTTATATATATAAAGTAGCAAACATTTCCCAACCCTTCCACTATTTTGTGTCTGCTTTTTAAAATCTGCAACTATTTTAAAAAAATAACTGAACATATGTCATTCTAATGAGAGATTGGAATATGTGTCCTTTTTTTATTCTTTTCATTTCTTTTCTCTCTACAAGCACCAAAAAATCATGTAAACAGCTGTTTCACTGTTGGAAAAGGACAATGAGGATGAGAAATTGACTTTAAAAGGTTATTTTGCTGTAAGTAGCAATTCTTCTTAGTATTTATAGGCAGAAAAAAAGAAGGCTGCATTCTGTCTCAGCCTGAATTCATAGACCTAACTTGATCGTCTTCTGAAGAATTTATGTATCATGGTTAATAATCAGCTTTAGGCCCTTCCGAGGGAAGAATCACATTTTGAAGCTACGAAGGTCCACTAAATAGCCCACGGGAAATGACCTCGCATCCCATTAAATATAAAAACTCACTACTGTAGGACTGTATGTCAGAGGTAAAACATTTCTGTCTCTCCTCCCTTCAAGTGTCTGAGAGTTCCCTCAGCCTAAATGCTTTATTAAGATTGAAGAAGTATACCAGATTGTTGCTTCTCAGGGAAAACTGTTCTTGATTTTTTTCCTGTTTTTTACTTTGGGGGAAAAGAAAATAAAACCTTTATTTTCTCCATTGCTGTATATTCATTATTGTTAACTTTTCTTTTCTTTTTTTTAATCTTTGATCTTTCCTTTATCTATTTCATATGCCTATGGCAAACACCATACTTGTCTTCTTTCTATTCCAAGAAGCAACTACAGTATATGCTTTATCTAGTTAGACCGGGTTGCTATTTTCCTATTTAAATGGCAGATATGGGTTGAAAGTCAGATCTGAAGGTCAGGGAAATAGTTCTCATTGTGATGTAAGTCTTTGTGAGCCACTCTTTCTGTGATGAGAAACAAAATCATAAGCACATTATTAAGAAATAAAGTATAATTCATATTTCCTGAATTATCTATTTTAACTTCAGACACACACATAGACCCACATTTGTTTTTCTGCCTCTTCAATTGCAGTGATGGTATTGGATAAAGTTTTAATAAGAAAAAGTCATTTTAATATCGTGTTTACTGTGGTAAAGTTTTGGTAGCATGGGGTACTGCAGAGGTGGCCTCTGTGAGAACATTGAAGCTTCCCAAGTTAGGAAACAGCCTGATCCAGCTGGCTCCAAAATGAACCTGCTGCAGGACAAAGCTGAGCCAGTGAACAATGCTAGTTGTGCCACTGTGGGAACATATTTGAGAAAGACTACTGCACAACAGCAACTAGGATAGAGTGAGAAAATGAGAGCAAAACAGCCCTGCAGCCTCTTAGGTCAGTGCAGAAGGAGGGCAGGAAGTGCTCCAGGTGCTGAGCAAATGTTCCCTGCAGACCATGATGGAGCAGAATGTCCCACTACAGCCCATGGGCACCATTTGGAGCAAATCTCCCTGTCCAGCCATGGAGGAGCAAACAGTGAAGTGGAAGAAGCCTGAAGGAAACATAGCCCCTGGAGAGCTGCCACAGGAGCAACCCTGGGCCAGAGCTACTGCCCATGGAGAGGGGTCCAGGATGGGGAAGGAGGGCTGTTTGGGATCTGTGTGGAGCAACACCTGAAGGCTGGGCCCTGTGCTATGGAGTTATATCAGAGTAGCACTTGAAGAAATGCAGGCTGTGGGAAGCCCACACGTGGTCAATTTGGGAAGGATGGTGTCCAATCCCTGGTGTGGGGAGAGACCCCACGTGGAGCAGGGGCAGAGAGTGACTGTGAAGGAGTGACAGAGATGGAAGTATTATGAATTGCTCACAGTTTCCATTCCTCAGAGCTTCTCAAGAGAAAGAGATAGAAGTGGTGGATGGGAAAGATGTTTTTAGTTTGCTTTTTGTTTCTTACTGTGCTATTCTATTATCAGTATTCAACGAATTAAATTAACCTACTCTATGCAGATTCTGTATTGCCCATGATGATAAATTGGTGAACATTGCGAAAAACGATAACCTTAATCCAGCCCCCCAAAACTGTAAAAAGTGTGATAGGGATCATACACAGCAAGTAATATGGAATTATCTGGAATAAGAGAATGACTGTCTAGTCTTTGACTACCTTCTGGAGTAAAACCATGTCATGTTAGTCCCACCAATTTTCTGAGGGGCGTATATACACAAAAGCAAAATACTTCCAATTGCTGATTGCTACTATGTGATTTAAGATAACAACAAATGTCAGTAGTCCTACGGATAATAGAGTGACTACATTGTGTTTCTCTGTATTAAAAGTGGAATTTATTTACAAATTATTTTGTGATATAATCATTCTGTCTTCAGTTAACTTAGACATTTGTTGCAAAAAATTGTTGGTTCTCCTGTTGGTTGTTAAGGAAGTTCTTATATTTCATATATTAGACAAAACAGATATAGAATCCATGGAATATTGTCTGCATTTCAGGGTATGATATTTTGTGGAAAATCTTAAAAATTTCCAGGAACTTTGAAGAAAAATAAAAACTAACAAACAACAAATAAAGTCATTTAGGAACTAACTTTAGCAGAACATAAGAGAAAAAGTCCAATAACAGCTTCAGCTGAAAAAAAAAGTGAAAAACTGCTTTTTGATCTGTCAAGGAAACATTTATGCAATAGAAGGAAACTCAGACATCTTATGATAGTGATTAAGATTTGTCTTCTAACACAGAAGGTAGGATCAGATCGAGAGTTGCATAGGTTTATGAGACTCCTGCAGATCATGCAAGAGATGAAATAGAAAGCTTTAGCAGCTTTATAGTCTGTATTTTTTATGCTAGCGTAAGCTTCAAGCTTCAGTTTTTGTCTGAATGTCTTTGCTCCAATAAGTGGTCACTTCTTTTTCCAGCATGCTGAAAAAAACATATTGTTTTAAAAAGGTCCAGATGCTAGAGGTTTAGTGAATAAACCCTATTGTTTGCCTATTCTATTTGTATCTCACATTATCAATTCATTGCACCAAACTTACAGAATAGATTGTCATGGTATGTCACACTCAAAATGTTGACAAGAAGATCATGGCTTTTAACATTGCCTCCATGGAAGCTCAGAAATTTACTGATAGTGTAATTAAATATAGTATTTCAAGCATGAAATACTAAAATAATGAAGTAATAATAAAGTCTAGTCAAATAAATATTTCAGCCTATTTGTATTATACTAACATTTATACTTCCAATTGTGTACAATTGAAATTTGAAAATATACAAATTTTCAAATATTTTCCCCTTAAACATAAATAAGATCCTCTCTCAGTCTTCTTTTCTCAAGACTGAGCAGACCCAGGTCACTTAGCCTTCCCACACAAGGGAGATGCTCCAGGCCCTTTATCATCTTTGTGGCCCTCCATGGAGTCTTTCCAGAAGATTCTTGTCTTAACATATAATAATATATGTTAATATTATATAATAGCATAATATAATAATATTTATTAACATTTTTAATAATTATTGTTATACCACACAACACTGTAAAGCTAACCAAAAGCTAAAACAAAGTAGGGAACAGTTACCTGATCATAATTTCTATTAGGAGCTAAAATCAAATCTCTAGACAGTCTGAAACAAGTACAGGACTGTCACTCAAAGGAAGATCATGGCTTTTAACATGCATTAGCAACTCTATATTTACTGGATTGGAAGCCTGCTCTATTAAAAATGGAGCTTTTCCCTAGCACTGAGCTAAGAATTTGTTGCTTTATTTGAGTTCCTGATAGATACTGAGCAATAATACAACAGCTACCTAAATTTCTTGAAGCGCTCAGTAGGTCACAGTTTGAAGAAGCAAACCAGGAAAAAAAGTTTGGGATACACAGTGTACTTTATAAAGTATAAAGTTTATGCTCCTCGGGAGCATGGATTATTGAAGAACATTCTATTTTGACAAGCAGCTCACAAAACAGAATACACTCATAATTGTTAAACTCATATCTTGTTCACAAATGTTTCTACACCAGAAGCTTTTAGCCTCTTGATCTTGTATTTATTTATTTGGATCAGTAGCTTGGACTGTGGATTTTGCTTAAATGATGAAAAAATACAATATGTACTGCCCAGAAATTATTCTGGAGATATTTTTTTTTTCTCCTAACACAAAGTTAGGATTGTTCTTAGCCTTCTGGGTCATATGCAAAACAGTTGCTTCCTACTCCAGTGTTCCTTAAAGACTTCCTGCACAGTGGACAACATCACAAATGTGCCGTGTACTCTGAAGGACAGGGCAGAATTGTCATTAAAACTTTATGGAAACATACCCTGTTATTTCATGTGTAAAACTCTTAAGTGCTTTCCTGGTGCCATATATATTTCATTATAAAACTATTAACGGCATAGCTAATTATTACAGAGCACATATTTAGTACGTAAAATATCTGTGTAGCCTCAGAACAGAAATGGAAATAATGTACATTTTACAAAGAGTATTTAGCTTGCTTGGTTGCAGCCAAGCTGTTCTTTAATTTCTGCATTCATTTAGTCCTATTTGGTTCAAGCAGCAGAATTTTGCAGAACATACTTGCCAGGATTCTGATAAAATATGTACTTGCTTGTTTGATTCCTGGACTGCTGATTCAATGACTTTGGAAACTCCTTCCGATAGCAAGCATCTTAATATTATCTTACTATTTGAATGTATCTTGTGTATACAGATGGGGCCAGTGTATCCAATAACAACAGAAAAATAAAGCCATCTACTGAGAATTGGTCACATAACTTGAAGATGAATATTTAGTTGTTATTCAGTGTTTTACATCTGTAGAACTCAGAGTGCTTTTGAAAAATATTATTATCCACATTTCTAACTGTGGAAACTGAATCACAAAATGGTAAACAAGTTGCATGCTGCCAATGCATTTAGAGATTTGATAAAATTAGTGAGACAAACAGCAAGTTGAATCCTCTGCTATGAGAGTCTAGTATGACAGACAATATTGCAAAATTGTTCACGAGTGCTTGTCTGGTATAATTTAATGAAGCAACAATGTTTTATTTTATCTATAAAAGTGCCTTAACCAATTGGCCACGTCTTTTGTTGATAGAATTCCTACAGATTTCTTCTGCCCATCCTGTTAAGTACAAAAAATATAAGATCTAGGAAGAAAACTGGAAAAGATAGCTCATAACTAGCAAAACCAGAAAATATCATTTTAATTAAATCCACAGTTAAAACATTTTTAACACTCATGTATCCTTTTCTGTCAGAATAAGTTTTGCAAGTAAACACTTCTGTGTTTAAGATTGTAATGTTTTATGATTTATTTCAACTGACATGAACCAAAGATCCTCAAATTTACTATAGAGGAGATGACAGCTTTTTTCGTTTCTTTTTTATTTAGCTTATAAAAACAACTCCTTAGTAGACATATTGGTTGCTTGCTTAGATAAAATTATGGACTACAGCTCTAAGCATGAAAAGGCTATCTAGGGGGATAAAAAACAAGCAACTTTCCTATATGAAAGTCTATTTATAGATCTCACGTGGGACTAGCCAAGAATTTATTTCACATGTGGATGAAATGAGGTGGAAAGTAATTAAAAGATGATATATTTCATACAAAGATAGAAGTTAGGTAGGCTGCAGATGAGTTTCTAATGTGAGAAACTTGTAGAAAACTGAAAACTTAGAGATAACTTGCTGTGAACTCAGCAAGTAACCATGCTACTATTGCAAAAGCATCATTTACATTAGACACCTAGATTTTGTGTACAGCCTTAATAACAATAATCATAATATGAAGTGTTTGAATAAAATTTGGAGTTGGAGGCATTCCAAGTGAATACTCTTCATTGCAGTCATGACAATGTCAGAGCAATTAATTACAAAAATAAATCCTTTCCAAAGTAGTGGATCCTGATTAAAAATCAGCTTATTTTAAAGATAATTATTTTAAAGATAATTCTGGAGGTACAGAAAGAACTCTGAAAATTGACTACTGAAAAGGCCTACTTGATTTAGAACTCTTTACAGTGAGTAAAACGAACAAGTCTCAATAAGAAGCACTGTTTTGGATATCTGTAAAACAAGGATCATAAGTGGTGCTATCAGGTCTTATTTGACCCTTCACTGTTTTCACATTTATATACTTAATAACTGCATGGCATGTTTGCGGACAACTACAGTTTTTATTTATTTATTTATTTATTTTTTCCTGGAGCAAAATTCTAGTCTGAAGATGCAAAATATATTTTTGAAATAGAGGAAGGCCATGCTTGCTGCAAGTTTGTTACTATTTACATTCATTCGGACATAGAAACAGTGTTCTAGTTAATGACTGCACTACTTGTGGGCCAGAAACATTTTTGCTAAGAAATACTTCTCTATTTTTATAAAGTTAGCACAATGGCATTTATGGCAGCATGATATTATTATACAAGCAAATCATTGACAAATAAAGATAAATATATTCATTTACATATTTAATCACTCTAGGATCTATAGCATGAAAGGGAACTTCATCTGAGGAGAGGTATTCAAGAACTGCAGAGATCATGTTATACAACTGGCAGAAAAAGGATGAGCACTGTTCCATTTAGCAGGGCCATGTCTCTACACTTCAGAAGCAAATGGCCATTGGTATCAATCCATGCAAATTTAACTTTTTTTTTTTTTTTAAACAAAGAAAAGGAAGAAGGATATAAATAAAAGACTATTATTAGCATAATATTATTAAGAACAACATGTAGTAGGACTGATCATACCCTTTTTATTAACACACATTTCAGAGATATCCCAAATTATCTTTTAGCTGGATTTCTTATTAATTCAGCTAGAGAAGACACATCATTACAAGATTAAAACTGCATTATTATTACTGGGTGATATGAAGCTTACTGGAAACAATAGCTGTTGTGACAACAATCACTGAAAAAGAAAATTAAATATGTCTGAAATTACTTCTGATAAGGCTGTAGTCAGAATTCTCTTTTTAATCTACATTATAACAAGTGTTTTTTTTCCTTTCATCTTGCTAAATCATATAAATATTAGACTAAATTGCACCAACATTTGTGCTGTACTGCAATGCTTCACTTAGATGAAAGTAAGAAGTATTTCTTAGCTTTCCAAGTATGGTGTATCAGATGACTCTTGGAAATACTTACACATATCATTCACATGAAATAAAGTTACTTCCAGCAGGTAAGAATATTATGGAAAATAAATATTTTTCAATGCAAATAGAAAGAATGAAAAAAAAACCAAAAAACCACATCCACCAAATTGATTGTAAAATAATAAGACTGAAGAGTATGATGTACATTAAGCATAATTATATACAAATGTGTACTTTGAAAGTGAACATCAAAAGTGAGTTTCTGCTGCAGTGAAATTAAGCACGTGTCCCAATTAATATTAATAACTTCCCTGTTATATGTGTCTGTTTTCATTTTAGGAGCATTTTTTTGTGTGTAGTCTTTTCCACAGAGTTGGATTGCTGTTACAGTTCTTACACCAAAACCACAACAGTATACTAATGCTGTGGGTAGCGAAGTTTTCCTGGCTTGTCTGCCACTGAAGCTTCTGAATAGAGTACTATGGAATCATATATGTGGTGTTAACTCAAGGTCCCATTTATATCCATGGTTGCAACCAATTAGTACTTCTATAATTCTAGGAATATATGCAACAGAGCATGAAATAAAAACTATCAGCTGGACACTGTAAAATAGAATTTGAAAGTCCTGAGGAAAACAATGCAGGAAAGGTGTTTTATAGTGGTGGAGAGCATGGTGATAAGACTGCCAAAACAAGCCAGCAAAAGTGACTTCCATTTACTCAGGGGATATCATAGAAGTAGAAATGCAAAATTCGCAATAACAGTATGAAAAATCAGCTGATTTAAACTAGGCTGGCTAAAAACCATGAGAGGATCTTGAGGCAGCATTTTTAGAAACTATAAGTATAATAACTACTGTTAGTAACAGTGATTTTTTGGCCAAGCCATGTAAGAAATTCCTGGATGAAGAAATAATTATCCTGGTCCTGAGTTACTCCATAATAGCACGTCATAGCAATATTGTCAGAGATCTAGAATAACTACAGTTTTCTCAGGCTCAGCAAGAGCTGAAAAATATCTCCACTGTCATGTGACATTTAATAAGGGAATAACAAAAAAGTGAGGAGGAGATTTAAACAAACAAAAAAAGACCAACTAAAGGGAACGGATGTAAGAATGAATGAGTCTTTATTGGAAGTTAGGGAACAATTTTTGAGCCCCATATTGGAGGCAGAACGTAAAAGCAAACACATTTTCTAGGAATATTTCAGAAAATAAAAGAAAATTGACATGGACAATGGTAGAGTAAGGAAGTCTAACAAAAATAAAAAGCCATCCTTCAAAAAATCTGAAGTTTGATCTGAATAAAGAAAACAGAAAAGAACATCAACTTTGGTAACATAAATGTAAAAACACGAAAAGGACAAAAAACATTAAAATCTTATCAGGAGCAGAAACTCTATCTAAGAGGCCAGTAAACAAACAATCAAGTCATAAAATAAGTGCTTCGGTGAGATGAGTATATACATAGCAATATAGTAGAAAAACTAACTTATTATTTTAAATGTCTTTACATCAGATAAATTAGAAGCTTTTTTAAAGCCAGGACTGTTTTTAATGGAGAACATAAAAGACAATACAAATATCAGATTCAAATGTCAGGAGTATAGCCCATAGAACAACTTGACAAAAGATTTTAGATCACCAAAACTAAACATATGCATCCAGGAGCTCTGTTGAAATTTGAGAGAAATGCCTGAACTACTGACTGCAGTATGTCACTTCACTCTTAAAAATGCCTTCCTACCTAAGGGCCTGGAGGAGACTTCCTCTGGAGATGTAGGGCACCACAAATCAGTATGTCTCATGTCCATACTCTGAGTGAAATTGATAGAAACAGAAACAGAAATGACAAAGTCTGGAGCCCTCTACAAAATGTCATGAAAATAAATAGCTGCGATACAAGAGGAGAGTCTAACGTGGTTAAATATGTAGTTATGAATTAGAAGACTGTGGACTAAATGGTTATTTTTCAAAAGAGAAAAATGACCAGTGGATTTCTAAATAAACAGTCATGAAAATGACATGAATAATTATGGTAAAAGTTTGCTGGTCATGCTGAGTTATTTTGGTTCATAGAAAGTAAGGCTGGCTACAGAGAATTGCTGAAGAACTACACAACACTGAGGGACTGGATGATAATCTGGGAGATGGAATTTAATGCATAGAAATGTGAAGTGATGCACACATGGAAAAGGAAACCTAATTTTGGAATGAGTTCTATAATGATGGGTTCCAGGATGATAGTTACTGCTCAGGAATGAGATCATCGATTATAATAGATAGTTTTACAGAACTGCCATTTCAGTGTTCAGTAAAAGGAAAAGAATGAATGTTAGGAATTAATAAGGAAAGAACAGAAAACAAGGCAGGAAATGTAATTTTGCTACCATGCAATTCTCTGGTGGACCTGCACTGGGAAACCTCTCATCCTGAAGAATGTATGTCAGAAAGTTGGGAATAATAAAAAAAAAAAAAATCAGGAACAAATTATGACAAATTACTATCTACTGAAAAATATGTAAGAGTTTCAAATGAGGAAATATGCAATAGGTTAGCATGCTTCAAGCCAAAGTGCAAGAAAGAAGGTGGGATGCTATCTCTAAATTCAGAAGTGGTGCAACATATGAGTCAATCAATTCCCCTTCAATTCAAGAAGTAGAAGCAATCAAACAAAAACTGTATCTGACATATCCAAATCAAGGAAAAATAGAGTGATCACACAATATGTAAATTAACTGTCACGGTAGCCAATGCAAAAGTCAATGGGACTCAACTTTTCTTTTGGATTCAAAAAGCAATTGGAAGGAGATATGGAAGAAAAGATCACTGAAGTCTGTAAGGAATGGAGATATAACCTCTGCCTCCAAGTTTCTCAAGAATGTAACTGTCAGAGGAGAAAATTCAGGGGAATTTCACAATACTTGTCATCTTCTACTTTTTTTTATGCATCTGTTTTTGTCTTCTGTCAGAGACAGGATACAGGACCAGACAGGCTTTCGGTCTGATCTAGCACAGCTGTTCAGATGTTCTCAGTAATAAAATTTGCTGATCATTAAGAAAAATGAAAAATTTCAAATATTTTTGTTAATCTTTCCATATACTACTCAAGACTTAATGCTAAAATTCTTTGCAAGTGAGCTTGAAAAGCCTTGGCTTGTTTAACGCATATGGCAAAAGAGTTCTGTTGTTTTTGTCTTACACAGTGCAAGCTGTGTGTTAAGCACGCTCTAGGAGTTTAAAACAAGCTTGTTGTGGAAATGTTTTAAGCTTCAGAAGAGTTTCTAATGGGGTATCTCCTGTAATGTATTTGGAGATCCATTCTGATAAATAGTCGGTTTATTAAAAAGAAAAAAAAGGAGGAGAAGGAAAGTGAAATGAAAAGCAAGCTAACTTTGTATAAGCTTTACATTCACTTTTGCAGAAAAGAAAAATAAGTGTTTTTTATTTTTATTTTTTAACTCATTCAGCTACATTCAGTAAAGCAAAGTTAGACTTTTATAATATTGATCGAGTTAATGCACTGTAATTAGTTACCACTTATCTGTTGAACCTTAGTAATTGACTGTATGTGTGCTCCTGATGTGGCAAAATTGCAAAGTCAAACGCTTTCCTTCAGCTCTGACCACATGGTCAACGGTTGTGCGACAATATCTACATGCAAGTCTAAAAAACATCTAAGTGACATCATTAAGGAAGATGAACAGGATTTGTGATAATGGAGAATTTAATTTACATAATAATTGATTTCAAAACATTTATGCAAAAAAACAAGGGAGTTTGTTGTGATATAGACCAGCCAGCAGCTAAGTGCCAGGCCATTAAATTTACACAGTTCAATAAACCCAGTTATTTCTACCTGGAGTCAGGGCCACTCTAGTAATGATGATACTACTTTTTACTCACTTCTTGTAAATGTGAATTAGAAGTCTTCTTTTTAAAGTCAGAACTAAGGTTGGCCTACCTAACTTGTTTATAATACTGCCCACTGAAAACTGGAGCAGCTATACCCATGGAAGAGCTTCCTTTTGCCATTTTTTTCCTTGCAACTCCTGTATTTGTACCTCTAAGAACAAAGCAGATTTTCAATACCATTTCCTCATATGTTCTCCATGGTCATGCAGGTATTAAACCATAGAGTGGCTTGTGGTTTGTACCTACTATATACTCTCTCTTGAGCAGAGGATCACTTACTTTTAATAGCTGAAATACTGGCCAGGAAATGGAGAGGAAGATATATTCTTTTTGAGTTGCTGGACATCTTGGGAAAATTTCTCCACTTCTGACACTGAGGCTTATAGAGAAAAAGAAAGACTTTCCTCATATTGCTGAGTTGGCCAGCCAATTCATTCTTCCACTTTTCTTCAATTTTTCCAGGTCATTTCTGCCACTGAGCTGGTACATGATGATGGTGCATTCCATATAAACTTCCTCTGCATACACACTTGACATCATCAGTATCTTGGGAAAAATGTTTATTGTCCAGGTCAGTATGCATTTTCTTTATCATGGTTTACTCCCTCAGGTACTGGATACGTTTCTCTATAGTGGTCCACTTGCCCGAGTGACATACAAGATTTTTCTTGAAGGGATTCCTTTCCTTCATGTCTGATACCTCTAGAGGGTCAAGGCTCGTGTCCCCTTTGTCAGTGCCCCTTCCCTCAAAAGGGATTCCAGTTTCCTTGCTTCCACTAAATCCAGTCTACTGGCCTCACTATCCCAGCATCAGAGAATCCAGGTGGCAATGTGTTCACCTGAACCATGGTTGAAATCCTTTGGCAAAACTCATAGCTTATCAAATGTTAGAGGTTGGATGTTACTACCTCTATTAGTTCTGACTCCACCTTCTCTTGTTCTTCTGATGGCTGTGCTTCATCCTCGTCCTTGGTCTCATCCTTACCCTCATCCTTGCCATCATCTTCATCTTCTTTTTCCATTCTCATCTTAGGAGGAGTTTAGCTGATTTTCACAGCTATTTTCTTTTATTTTACGTGGAGGGGTGACAGACACTGGTACAGATTGGCTCTCTGGTTGAACTGCAAGGGCTGTCACAGAAACTGGAGAAGCAGCAGGGCCCACTCCAGGGGTTGGACTGACTGTAGTGCATGTTGCAGGGGGCTGGATTGACTACAGGGCTTATCACAAGGGTTGGAGCAAATACAGGGATTGTCACTGGGTTTAGAGCTAAATCAGAGCCTGCTGAATTTGTCATCACATACTGAGATCTCTGCCTCTTGAGGGTGCTGAATAGTGTTGAAAAGGGCTCAATAGGCATGGACAAGACCCCAGCATGCTGCACTGATTTATGTCTGTTTAGACTTGCCAGAGCCACAGCAGACACTTTCCAAATATTTCATCAATTTCTCAGGATTCTGTGGTTGTTTAAGGAGGAAGGACCAAATATTTGCAGGTGCCCACTGTCTATGTACCTGCCCATATCATCACACTCTCCCTGCCTCTCATAACTATTCCACCTTCTGGCAGATCCTGGATGATATACTTAAATAGTTGTTTAACCTTAAATATAAAATAAAACACATTCAGGAACATAGCAACAGGAACATACTTGTTTGAACATCCCAAGGATATTCAAAATTCTCAAGAGCTATTGTAACTAGTCTGGAGGATAAGGGGAAGATGAAGGAGAAAGGTGAGGAAATGATGGAAATCATCCCTTTTGCATCTCCCATAGTCTGGCTTCTCAAGGAGACAAAGTAAGGAGTGTAATCATTAACAGTTTCCAAGAGATTGTGACTGAAGTACAAAGATGACTGCAGTCATGAGTACAAATACCAGATTAGTCTCCTGAGCAGTAATTTTATTATATCATGAACTAGGGTTACATAGTACAGCAAAATAATAACCTTAATCTAGACCCCAGAGGTGGTAAATAGAACAACATATAAAGCAAATAAGTTACTAAATAATATAGTTCTAACAAAAAACATTGCAAGATCTCAAAAAATAATCAAAAATTTAACTTTGTGACCACCTTATAACAATTTTGTTTTAATACACTCTAGTAAGATCTGCTGTTTGTGCCCCATGCTGGGATCTAAAATAACTGTTCTGGTTTAACCTGGCAGGCAGCTATGTACCACACAGCCATTTGTTCACTCCACTGGGATGAGGGAGGAAACTGGAGGAAAAATAAATAAATAAATAAACAAATAAATAACTAACTAAAGTAGAAATAATGGGTTGAGATAAAAACTATTTACTAACACAGAAAAGGAAAAATAATATTAATGATATATATATGTATGCATATATCTTTACAAAATAAGTGATGTACCACACAATTGCCCAACTAGTCCCTGAAAAGTAGCAGGTACATAATAGTCAGTTTCTCCAGTTTTTAAGTTTTGTGTGATTTTGTATGATATGAAATAACCCTTTGGCCAGTTTAGGCCAGCAGTCCTAATTCTGTCCCCTTCCAGCTTGTTGCACACCCGCAACCTACTCACTGGCAGCACAGTATAAGAGACTAAAATGTCCTTGGTTCTGTGGAGCACTGTCAAGCAACAACTGAAACATCAATGTGTTGCTGATATTGTTTTGCTCCTACAGCCAAAATACATCGTCATACCAGGCACTGTGATAAAAGTCAACTCTATACCAGTGAAAACTAGTATAAGTTATAGGAGAAGACTCACTACTTACAAGTTCATGGGAATTCTGTCATTTTAAGGGATAAGGTTGCACAGAAAATTTTATATGAAAATATTAGAATAAGTAAAATTTATTTTGCATAGCATAGGAAATCTTGACAGTTACTAAATTCAGGTGGATACGAGTCTTCTGGAGAAGATTCCACATGCCTATCACAGTCTAGATATATTTTATGTAGAACTTCTTTGCTTCTAAATAACATCTTTAATATCTTCACTTCGTAAACCCAGTAAAGTTAATGGCTTTCAAGTACTTGCACCATGGACAACAATAACGTCCAGAAGTTTTGCATTGCCACCTGATGAGAAGGCAACTCAGGAAAGTGCTCTAGATGCAAACAATGTAAGATGTTTTGCTGACCCATAGTCTCCATTCTTAACCAAATCTATTCTTGGCCACAGAAAATGTGTACGATCTACAGAAAGAAATAAATGTGTAAGACACTGGAAAGAAAAGTCAAATAGGAATATGTGATAAAAAGTTAAAAATTTTCAGTTGTTATTTGTAAATCAAGTAGCAGAGTAGCAGGAATGGTGGCTTAAGTCATCCTCACTACGAGTCACTGTCAATCATGGTTTCCCCAGTGACCAGTGTAGATTTGAGAGCAGGTGCTGCTTTCACTCCTGTCATTGAGAACGTGAAAGCAAGAAGAATTGTTACAGAGAAAGATGGGGTATAATTTCCAGCAATGAAGGGGAAGTGAAACAACTGAAAGTTATAATATAGGAAGACTGTAGTGGCTTACTGGACTGTGTTCAAGTCATTTTGCCTAATTTTACTTTGTATTTTATGGAATGCGTGTATCCAGCCCAGCTTGAAAATAGGGATCATCTCACCATTGGGAATGTACATTTCTAGGTTTAATTTCTCATAACCTATATTGAAACAAACCAGCACGTTTCTGTTATGGCACTTTGCTTTCACTGTTAGAAAGTCTGATGTTGTGTGGCATTGCCAAAGAGATTTTGTTTAGATGGTGTCCAATGGTGATATGACCACTACTGATGAGCAGTGGGAAATAATCTGAGAAATGACTGCAAAGCTTGCAACTGAAATTCATCTCAGCTAAATCTAAACAGGGAAGGAGGGTTACAGAGGTCAAATGTAGTTATGTAGTATGTAAAGAGTAGAATGAGCAAATAATTGAAAAGCTTTTGAAAAATATATAAACAGTCTGGTAAAAAGACAGATTGAGGAGGGTTTATACAAATAAGCAGAAGAAAGTTAAAAGGATAATTAGAGGAGCAAAGAAATAATATTGAATGTCAAGTTTCATGGAATATTTCAATTAAGGGCTTTTCGACTATATCTGTAATAGAGACATAAGTTCAAAGGTTAAATTGTCCCATTAAAAAAAATGATAAAGGACTGAAGACATGGCAAAAGGAAATGGCAATTTTCTAAATATTATTTAGCTTCTGTTATTACAGCTGAAGAAGATAGAAAACTGCTTGGGAGAGAAAACGTGTATCTTGTAAAGATAGATCAGTTCCTAATAAGGTGCAGGTAAAATAGGAAGTAAATGGAATCATTTGACAGCAAATGTACATTTCCTTAGTGTCACAGAAGGAGGTGTAAGTGAGATATAGGAAATATATTCTAATTGGCTTTAAACTAAGGAGATTCTAGTGTAATATCAACAATTGTTGCACGTAACCTTTATTCCAGTTCTCCTTAGCACTGGGGTAACACAAATGCCTTTATAATCACTTTCCTCACTGCAGCTGATCTGATGAACTTTTATAAAATGAAGTAACAGAAATTACTGAGTTTAGTGGTAGATTAATGCATCAAGACATACTGCCCAAATCCAGGGGAAGGACTGTGGGATAGAAGAGCAGAACAAGTCCAAACTTGTACCAAAAAAAAAAACTTTGGAAATAAATGTGGGGAAAACCTTAGAAGATTCTTGCAAAATACACAGAAATGTATTACCTCAGATCTGATACTAGCACTGCATGAAATATTTAAACTTTGAGCTGGAAAAGTATTGCAGCATATAAATGAATACACTAACCAGCTCACTTTATGAACTGAGCTTCAGGTAGAATACATATTCAAAAGATGCAGAAATGTTCATATGGCATAAGTTTTAAAATAACAGTGCAGAACAAAAGAAGCATACACGGTGTAATGAGATGAATTAGAGTATTTCTAAAACAGAAAGAAGTAGGAGTACTATAGAATGTTTATTGACCATAAATACAAGATAGGATTCCTGTGATTAAATACTTTGAAAAACACAAGTTCAGCATCATTTATTTCCAGAACTTCCCTTTCAGTATTTACTTGAAAGTATGTAGACTTTTAAAAGTATAGTGTAGCCAGCAAATCCTATCAGAACTCTGGGAATTGAGAGTTTCCTAGGGTTCTGAATATCTGGCAATTTGAGTGCATCATTTTTCATAACACCATTTTAACAGAGAAGAATCAGACCTGTGCTGCCTTCCGCAGACTTCATCTGGCATTTTCACTTTAATTACTTACATGCAAGATTGGCTTGATCAGGCTTCTGTCTGATGTATCCCATCAGGTGTCCTGATCTTAGCGTCAGTGGAAGCTCTGAGATAACCCATGGATGGGAGGAGCATTTTGGATACACCATGGAAAGTGGAAAGCTAGAAAGATGTCCAGAAACCAAACTTTGCCTAGTTATAGTAGTCTAGACAGCTGAAATAGCTGATAAAGCTGTGAATCTGAGAAATATTTGTAGAGCTTATCATAGGGTCTGTGGAAAAATTTTCCATTGGCTGCATTATATTGCCCGTGTGTAACCTGAACAATTATTTCTGGCTTGTTCCAGAAGCGGCCTCTTACCACAGCAGCAAAACTGATGTTTTCTCCATTGTCAAAGAATGTAGAGTTTAATGGATACCTGCTAGGGATTGTTTAAAGTTTCAGGAATACATGGTCCTTGCTCTTTGAAAGGCAATCTGCAGATTCTCTGCCTGACTGTTTGCAGCTTTGTGCATCCTGCCATTATCTGCACATCTGTAGCAAAGTATACCTGCTTTACTATGAGACATAATTGTATCTCTTTAAAATCTCTCATCAGGTTGTCACATCACCTCTGAATATAAGAGCTGAACTGCTAGGCTATTCTAATGAATTGGAAGGATATTATGCCACTTGGTACAGCTCTTACTTCCAAAGCACATGATTTACTATAAAACACCACTATTTTCTAACACTCTTACTAATGTGGGCCCTGGCTCTGTTCTTGAATCTCATTTGATAGATATCTACACAGCATGTATCTCCTTTTTTTAAATACCATACTGCCATCTCTTTGAATGATAAATGCCTTCTGCAACGTTTGCTTCAAATTTAAGGTGAGTCTAAATTGTGTCACAGTGTATATTGTAATGTCTTTATGTTGTTTAAAATTAAAAATGCCCTTACAGAGTGAGAGGAAAAATATTAAAATCTTGTTATTTTTGCCATGGTAACAGTCTGGTTTCCTATTTCAATTCTTTAGGAGCTAACAGAAAATATAATCATCAATAATATGCAAAACAATAAAAAAATCCACATTTCAACAAAATTCTCAATGTGAACAATATATGCTAAAAGGTAAGGCTTGTGTCTTAAATCAGATGAAAGCGTGAATCTGCTTTTATCATAAAAGGAGAGGGAAAAATAGGCCTTGAATTATTTTCTTTTTTTCTGTGCTACATATCTAAAGCCATTACTGCCAACCCATCAAAAGAAAACTGCTTCTTCTAGAAGCTAAAATTGTGAACACTACAAGTCATGTTGCAGTTGACATGAAAACAACCATTGCTGGCATATCTTGTATTTTTACAGCTGACTATTCTCTCCCTGACATTTTTAGTAAAGTTGAGCAATATCCAGATTCCAGCCTTGATACCAGTCGGCACAGCAACATTCATCTTAAGATGACATCTGTTGAGAATTTTTCAATAACTTAATGGTTATAAAGCATGTGAGGAGGGGGATAATAGAGGGATTATGACATAAAAATGCTAAAGCCCTTGTGGGGGAACTGCTGCACATAAAGTTTTGATTTGGTAATTCAAACTAATGCAGTTTGTAGTCCTCTAGAGAGAGGGCAATAATGGTGCACAATATGCTCTTAAACACTGATGCATAACACATTGTGCTAGAGCCAAAAGGCACTGTACAATATCATTATGGCGCAGGGAGAAGTGGCAACTTTGGGAGATGCTTTCATAAAGATCTGAATACACAGGTAACAAACAAAGCTATTCTTTTCCTTTCTGTGCCCCTTAATCTATTCATTTGTGTATGGTAGGAAAATGTGACATTTATTGTTAATATGGTGAAGTAGTAAAGATAAAAGTACAAATATCAGTGCCATGCAATACATATAGGTTTCATCTTTTTTTTTTTTTTTTTTTTTTACAGAAGATTAAAATGGAGAACCATTTTTCTTTGAAATCTGGTTAAATAATGATTCTAAGCATTTGGAAAACTGTCAACATTGAAGATACTTGTACTTATAATTGGCACAGATTTAGTACTACTAGTATTTGTCTGAGAATAAAAAACATGCAAGAGGAAATTCTTAAAATGAATATATAAGATGTGCACAAATCTTATATAATGTAGAAAGGATGCACATTTTTATTTTTGCCTTTGACCTATTTTATTATAGTTGCAGTTGGATTATTTAATTTGGATTTCATGTGCTGCTGGATGTAATGTGAAACATACGATTTAAATGAGAACATAATTTTTTGATTACTTCTCCTGGACTTCTGGCAGTGTGAATTTAAGGTGACAAAACTAATATGCTTGAATGATAAATTGTCTGTACCAGCACAAAGCAAATGAGTAAATAAAAATTCTACCACATTAACTGATTTTATAGAAAATGCATGTTCATAAGAACCCTGTCATGTTTGTACAACTCCATCTTTTCTTGCAAATATAGTGATATTTTGAGACTTTTGCATCTCACTCAAATGTTTAAGAAAACGATCCTGTCATTACCTTCTGAGACTTTACCTTCTGAGAAATCCTATAAGACAAATTATAATTTAATTTAAAATGGAGTTTCATCTTACTTTACTATAGTCATCTGAAAATCAGTTTCCTATTACAAATGGGTCAGTTTGTCATGCCAATCCTAACGGCACCAACAGGTGCAGAAAAGGACAACTAATTCCATCCCAAAGTACTTGTGCAGTATGGTGGGTCCAATCAGCCTTGTGGGAGCCTTTTCGGATAGTTAGGGTAAACTTCCTGTGTTCCTGCTGCTGCTCCAGAAAGCTGTGGGTCTCTTGTAAGTCCTGAGCCATGACTGCCAGCCCTGTATCAAGGAGCTAAATGCTGTTGCTGCTCTTTCTTATACTCTGTGTGAGTCTGTAGTCCTTCTAGGAAAACCCAGTCTGTCCTCATCCAGGATCAGGCTCTGAAGCCCTACCTCATTTTAACTCCTGAATCTGGTGCTAAAGTGTTTGGTAGAGGTCACTGGGCTTGCTCCAGGTAGTGCCTTTCATTTCACCATGATCTTCCAGATCTCCAATACAGATGTATTTTCTCCTCCTTTAGTGTGTTCTTGATCCATGTAAGTCTGTGAAAATGTGCACGAAAACATACATTATGTCTTGTCACGTTCAAGAATTTTCATTTTGTGCACAGCACTTGTGTCACCAGAAAGCTCTGCAAAGGGTCTCAGATCTTCTCAGAGAGAGTTACTTATGTGCTATGTGATGGAACTTAATTTACATTAATATCCTTATGGTGTCCTAGAGCACAGAGGGGTCAGAATATCCTCTTTTGTCATTCAGATACACACTGGTATTTTTTTCTCACACATTGCTGGTGGCAGAAACATGTTTTTAGGCTCCTTTTCTTTGCAAATTTTCCATAACGATTCTGAAACAAAGTTTTATTAAACCATTTATCGATCTTCCTATTTAAAGTCAAGGCCTCAAATAAAGCTGTTGCTTGGGAATTTTCTCAGCTGTGTTGTTTCTAAGTTTAATCTTGCCTGAAGGAGCAAGACATGAGCAGAAAGACAGTGACTAGATACCCAGAAATTGCAATTCCCAAAAATTTAATAACTGCTTGTTAGGATATCAACCAATAATATAGCAAACAGGGCTTTGGTTCTCCCTAATAAGCTCTCTATAACAGTTTATGTTGGATCAGGTACAGCCTATTGTTGAATGATGACCTCTGTTACTGTGGACTCATCTGGAGCAGAATTGTATTAGCACATTTGTTTGATTAAGCATAGATATTTTTCGTTATGACCTATGGTATTAGCGACGTTTCTCGAAGTACAATTCTGCCTCTGCTATCTAAAAACATCTGGAAAACTGTAGGAACATAACATATTCAAAGACTTTGAAAAATGGACAGTATTTCTTCGTCCATGCCTGGCTCACAGGTAGTGAAAATACAGTTTCATTCCCACTGCTCCGTCTTGTTCATGACTCAAAGCCAAGCATCAGTGATTACACTCCTCCTCTAGGCTGTGCACCATCTACAGTGTGTCATTAGTGTAAACAATAAGATGGAGTTGGGACAGTATTCACATTACCTCAATTCACTCAGTAAGTGATTCGGCCCCAAAAGAAGAGCTTCCTTTTTTCCAGTTTTCTCAGCCTGCATCTTCTAGGACAACTATTTGATGGGATACATGAGATATATGCTACTTCTGAAAACAAAAAGTGACACAAGTTTTGATATTAAAAAATATTTTTTGACACATCTATCAATGGAAAGGCTCAAAAATCTGTTCCATGCTTAAAACATAATGGGGGAAATTACATGGAATATATGTAAATCTTTTTATGTTTTCTTTATATATAATGTCATAATCCCTAGAATAAGAATCTGCTGTATTATTCCATTGCCAAAGTGATGTCTACAAATGAGGGCTCAGGGAATTGTTGCAGTCTTTCTGATGTACTGAGCCAACAAGCCATTGTGGACAGAAGCCCGAGTTTTTGAATGAAGAAAGAAGATTATTTACACATACAAAGATAAAAGTGTCTCTTCCCTTTCAGATTTCCAGAAAACCCTTTTTTAACTGGAAATAATTGGAAATAAAAGTACATGTTCCAAGTTTTCTCCATCTCTCCCAGGTATATTATTTGTCCTGGCAGAAAATGCTACTCTTCTTTAATGCTGTCTTGCAATAATTAATTAATAAAATAACTTGAATATTCATTTTTTAACCATCTTTTAAAGAATTCTAAAATACATAAATGCATTTTTGCAGACAAATTACTCATGGAACTTTCTATCAATGCAACATACTGTTAAAATTTTGTACAAATAAATATATTCTACATGTTATTCTTTTCAAAGAATGTTTGATCTAATAGCTTCTAAAGACAGAATCTTGTATGATTTCCTTGTTGTTTAATACCTAAATGAACAGTCAGAAAAAGACTGAAGATGTATTTGTTTGCTTAGCTACTTAGCATTAGAAGACTCAGTATTTTGTGAATTTTAGAGCAAGACTATTTTCAAAGGATGAAACCTTTATTTTCCAGTAGTTGCCTCCCTGCTTGAAAATATTATATGCCCTTAAAGTTTTAAGAATTTTAAATTAATGTTAAATATTTTGAGCCTTTTTTTTTTTTTTTTTTTTTTTTTTTTTGTGGAAAACAAATAAATTCAGTATACTCACACATTTAAAATACAGCCACTCAGTGACTTCTGGCATATCTTGTATGCATTAGTGCAACATGATGACTTGAATCAAACAGGAAACCAACAAAGAACAAAAAATAAGACTGCCCTTCTCCTTAGACCCCTTCTGTCTATGTGCAGCCACCTCACATGCTGGGATTTGAAGTCTGTGTATTGCACACTGCACTCCTGATCTGTCCTTGTGCATTGGGATAATACATATTTAGATGTTTAGACACCAGCCCAGAGGAGAAAACTTTCCCGAATGTATTTCTATAATTGCTTGTATACATGAGGTCATGGTATCTACAGATTTGGGAAATAATTATTTAATACACAGTAGCCAGAAAAGCTAGTGAATTTTCAAGGTCATGGCTGCTGAAATATTTTCTTGTACATCATGAATATTATTTAGCTGTTTCTGAAAGAATAAGAGATAAAAAATGTTTTTTGTACTTTTACAACACTTTCATGGTGTTTTTTGGAATTAATTGCTATCTAAATTCTAGACTCATTCCAGTCAATTAAAATGCAGAATTCCTTTTCAGAAAACACTTATTTTATTCTATGAGAAAGCCATATTTCCCGAGAAATCATCTGTTACCAGCAGTTGTGCTTTTCAATTCCACTGTCTGAGGTGAATCCAAGACTGGTTACTGTTTGAATATAATTGTGAAGTGTGCAAATAATTTTTTTTAAAGGCAGTATTATGCTATATATATATATATTCATGCTATATTTAAGGGTTTATAAATGAGATGGTATATTAAGAAAAGTCTGTCATTAAAATTCTGCAATGGAAAATGTCCCCCAAGTCAGAAGGCAGGACCCACTCTATCAAGTTTATAATTAAGCAATAATCCCAAGAAACCCAGTCATTACCAGCATTTAATGACTACTTTGTTGGTTAACAGCTCAACGTGAAGTTGAGGATTGTTAACACTCTATCAAACTTCTTGTTAAGTGTGCTAAGTTTTATTTAAATACACTTGGATTGCAGCTGGAAAGCTGTGGGGGGAATCAGGAGTTCCCGAGTGGCTAATGACCAATTTTTTTCCATCATTCAGAACACAAGGCACATTCCTTTATGTTTATATAATAGCTGTTAACTACAGATGGCTGGTGCCACCCGATTTTGGTACTTGTGTGTGACACAGAGCTGACCTTAGCCATCTACTTTATCTGCAGCTAGTTGATGTCTTTTGTTGCTGAGCTTCTGTGGAATAACAAAAGTTTATCATAGAGCCTTTAGGAGAATTCAGCCAAAAAGATATAATAATTAACATAGAAATCAATAGCCTTATGTAATGTAGAAGCACATTTCTAAAAGCTATGCCAATCTGTGCTAAAGTCAAAGGAAGAAAAGAGCTGCAATGAACATCACTTCTGAAAATTACAGAAATGTCATGCAATTTCCTCAAATTGTATGAATCAAGAGGCTATAAGTTACGTAAAGTTTCACTTAATCTCCCACTGGCAGTAATCAACAGAAATGCAAATTTTAATCAGGATCAGATTTATTCTGATGAGTCAGAAAGGAAACTATTTTACTGCATTGGGTGGAATGACTGAAAATTAATTTTACCAAGCCTACTGAGCTAATTCAGCATAGGAACATTAGTTGAAAAGCAAAGTCATACCTCTGAATTAACCACAATTTTTCTTCTGAACTGCCTGTGAAATACAGCCATTTCCCATTGTTTGGAACCATAGAGGAGATGGTTTACAACAACTTCTCAGACAGGTAGCAATGGGAGAAGCCTTAAATCAGTAGCACAGACTAGACTTTCTGAAAAGCTACAGGGAGAGGGAGAGAAGATAACAGGAACCATGTCCTGTATGGGTTTGTTGACTTTGTTGAAATATCTACAACAGTGGCGGAGTCAGACAAATTCCTTCTGATAAACCTGATAACTTATTATCAAAAGGATCTATTTCTTTGTCACGTCTGTCAGAGTAATCCGGAATTCATTATCATATTAATGTCCTGACTGGGCTCCTCTGGACCTCTGAGTTTTGTTTGTTGAAGAGCTTCCTGGGGCGTTTGGAGAAACAAAGAGCGCTCTCTGGAACATGAGGCATTCAGCGCGGCGTACAGATGGGCCCGGGCTCTTTGTTCCTCTCTGCCTGGGAGGCTGTTATGGGAAGCAGCCAACCTGCAGTCTGTCACCGTGAACATTGTCAAGTCATTGTGTACTTTTAATTGTTACTATGTACATGGAATCTGAAAGGTCGCTCTGGATATATAGTACAAGTGCAGGGAGCCCTCTGCCAGACCAAACAGCTGTCCTGTGGTGTTCCCATATTCAGCTCCAGTCACCTTTCCCTCATTGAAGGATCCTTCTGACAGAGCAATTAAAACATACGATTTATTTACTAAACAGTCAATAAGTAAATCTTAGAAATGCTCTCTTTCACCACATCACTGTTTCCCATGTGGCTGCCTTAACAGGTCCTTTTATATTTAAGCAATTATTTCTGCCCCAATGATATTACAGAGCCAGCAAGATTAATTAAAGAGCCGACAGCAAAGTACAATAACAACCTCAAAACACAATCAAAGAGGTCAAACTGTATACCAAATTCTGCTCATAGACATTTACAGATAAAATAAAACTCCCAAGGTTTGGTTAGCTTGCAAGAGATGAACTACATTCTTTTCTTTGCTGAGGATACATGAATATTTCTTTAGAAGACTTTGTGTAGTTTTTCATTTTTATCTGCAGTATAAAAGAATCAGTCTTAAAGGAAAACTTAATTGTATATGGTGTGAATAATCCTTGGCTGTAGAAGCACTGCTCACCAGGGAGTCTACAAGCCATGTTCAGTCTAGATATGCTAATATTTGTTTTCCCATCATACTTCTTAGTCTTTATTTAGAGAAATAGGAATGCTTATTAACCACAAGTTAGCACTAAAATGATGGTAGTTCTAAATCTTTCCTAAGTAAATACATCTTAGCAATATTGCTCAGTAAGTGAATTCAGCAATTAATAAATGTTTTTAAAAGATTAAAGACACAAAGAGATTGATTTCCAGTTCCTACCCATACTGTTTATCCCAGATGTGCAAAATATGAAGAAGCAATACAAAACGCGCTGTGAAGATTTTCCCATGGCCGTGCTGTATTTTAAATGAAAACAGAAAATAACTTGCATGGTGAATACATATCTGTAAAAATCATAACCATATATATAGACGTTCAGATTTACAAATATGTATGTTGGAAAAAAACCTTTATTTATGTAATTAAAATTATAGCAACATTAATACTTTATTTAATAAAGATAATAAAATACTATAGAAAAAGTTAATGACTGACAGTACTATATGTAATTCTGAGGGCCTTGCACTGCTCAAAATACATATCTGTTTGTATATTGAACCAGTTTTTGCAGTTGGTACATATTCCCAAATTTCCAACACTTTTTGCTCTTTCTAGTTGTGAAACTCTTTTCCTCTTTCTGTTCTCTGCTCATTTTCCTTTATTTTTTTTTCTTTCTTTTTTTTTTTTTTTTTTTTTTTTTTTGCATTGAATATAGAGAACCAGAAAATCTGGTTTAGTATTGTAGCAACAAATGATAACAAAAAATAACCTTCTGAATTTTCCAATAACCATTTTAGAAATCCGTTGATGACAATGAGATATATTTTTATGATATTATGATTGTTATTTTTGTTATTACTGTTATTGTTATTCTCCAGTGCTTCCTAATGATCCTGGTTATAGAAATGAGACCAGTGAGACATATAATTAAATTTGTGAAATTTATTATCATGAAAGCTTTTCCAGCAAACATTACTAATATTCATTTAACTAAATATACTTCTTAGTCACTGTTTGTTTAGATGGTTTATTATATAATTTCATTGTTTGTTTAGGTATTAGCAACAACTCTGCTTCCACCTGTAGGATGAAGATCACAAGCAAACCACCTCAACAAGTTCTCTTCATTTCCCTGAAAATAGTCTGAAAATACGTGCTTTCCTGATTTATACTTTACATCAGTTGATCTGTGACCCAAGTCACCATGGATAATTTAGGAGTACTAGAGATTAGAATAAACAAACAAACAAACAAACAAAAAGAAGAAACAATTCTAACTTCAACCACAGTATTCTTCCAAAAATAAAGCCTTGGCATTAGTTTATAGTAATTTTTCCTCCAAATGCATAAAATTCTATTTCCGAATAAACAAAAAAATAGCGTACCACTCAAACTGGGATTGTGTCTGAGTTCTCCAAAGAAATCTTTAGGTGACCTTAAGCAAACTGATGGTAAGCTTTTGAAGTCCTCAGTGTTGATCAAGAAATCTCTGTTGCTACTGAAATCAGCTAAGTACAAAGCAAAACAGGTGAAAGCAACCTTTTTGAAAGCCCTATGTATTATGGATTGAACAGTGTTTTAGTAATGTGTTTATTTTCAATACATCTTTTACAGTCTTTTACCTGATACTCTTTGCTTAAAAATATGTGGGTGGTTTCTTTTTTTTTCTTCTTTTTTTGTTTGTTTTTTTCATGAAACAGAAAGAAGTTTGACCTATACAAATTATAAACATGATGAGAGGCAATTTCATGTTACGGGCTGTTATGTTCCACCTTAGGCTTCTGGAAAAACTCCTAGTGAACACTCAGAGTAAGCAAATCCATGTCCATAAAGTTATAGGACAACGTACTCAGTGGAAAAAAAACACTTTATTTATTTGAAAATTTCTATATTTTTTGTTTGATTGTTTTTTGAATATTTTTGATTTTTTTTTTTTTTTTTTTTTTTTTTAATTCAGACCAATGAAGAACATGCGTGATTATAACATCTCAGATTGTAGCTGATACAATAGTCTGATTATGCCCCATCCATGCTGGGATCACTCTGCTGCACACAACTGTGTTCTTTAGCATTTTAAAATGCTATTTTTTAGATAAATGTACAGTGAACATTTTAAAACAGATACTGGGAGGTCAGCAGTGTCTGTACTTCTCAGAAGACCGTAGGTACATAGGAGACACTCTGAGGTGCTGGTGATCAACTGCTTTCCCTTGCTCCTCTCCCTGCCCCTGGTGGGAAGGTTTGCTCACTTGGCTGTCCAGCAAGCCGATCTAGGGGAAAATAGGGACATTGTCAGAAGTGTCAGGCTGACACTTAGAAGATGAAAGCAAAGAAGAAGGAATAGTTCTGTTATCAGTTTACAGTACTGAGTTATCCCCCTGGGGAGTAGGTTGGGCACCACTGGTAGCATAGAGGAGGAGGCAGGCACACACTGCCAGGGAGAAAAAGGCAGGGAAGAGGGGAGATTGCTCTGTTTGGTGGCAGTTAGCTGTCAGATCAGATTAGCTGCATCATAAAACAGCATGTTATGGCATCACTCCAACATAAACCCAGGGCCGCAGCACTTCAATGGGATGAAGAAGCTTATTTGTATGCTCTGACATTTGGGCCACGATTCCACAGTGTGGCGGATTAGCGAGATGATCTATGTAATATGCAACACAAAGCAAGACAAAACAAAACATGCAAAAAGAGTAGCTGTTTTGAACACTTCATTTTCTGATACCTTTTATTTCGCTACCTGACGTAGAACCACCATGGCAGAAAGGACAAGAAGATGTGGACAGAGATGCCTTCAACCAGACTTGCTATCGAAAGTCCAGTACGATAAAAGTGAAGTTCAAGTGCGCTGCTGACTTCATTTGTTGTTCAAGTGAAAAAAAGGCTTGGTTCACTCTTTAACAATGCCACTCACACAATCATGAGTGCATTCCCATCACAATTAATGTATATAGGATCAGATCACTGTATTTTAAAATTATACTACACTTGAAAAACAATTCATGAAACTGACTGAATTTATTAAAATAGAATTCTCATGAGAAGTCGCTTTTTAAATTACTTCAGTTAAAAAAAAAAAGATATTTTTATCAATGCTAGTGGACACAGTATACTTAGCTCAGTCACTAAATGACATTCACCTGCAATGATGTACTGTACTCAACAGCACAGTCAACACTCTATAATGTATACTAATTTATGTGATGTGAAAGTAAATATTATGGGTTCTATTTAATTGATTACAAAAAATATTTCGAAATATCCAAAATAGTGTCAGATTAAGCTTTTTTTTTTTTTTTTTTTTTTTTTTTTTTTTTTTTTTTTTTTCTCTCATTCTCACTCTGATTTTACCAATTCAGATCCAAAATTCATTGGAAATGAACCATTTTCCAAGTACCTGAGAAACTCAAAAATATTTTGTCTGTTTCAGATATAGAATACACATCTAAAAACAGGCAAGCAAAAAAAGGAAAAAAAAAAAAAAAGAAGAGTATTTCTGAATACATCCCTAAAAGCAAAAGATCAAATGACCACTTCAGCAATATGGCTTTTGAGATATCTTAAAAACACCTCCAACAAAGCATTAAATAGCCCTTCTTCAAGCATTTTGGGAAAACTTGGGACAGTGCCTAAAGGTCATGAAGTTTGCACTTCTTGAGCTTATATAATATATATATATATTTTCTTGTTCATACTTAATCATTCCTCTTTGAAAGATCTGTGCTGCTTATGCTAGTAGTGCTATCACTTCTTTTCCACTGATTTTGTGTCGTCTTCTGTTTTACAAATCTTTCCTTCCTGTTGATCTTCTCCATTAAGCAGATTTATTTTTTTACATTCACAAATAGCACACATAAAAAGTGGTCCACCACTTTAGATTTCCCACTTCCCACTTTGCTCCCTACAGAGGGAGCTGGAGGTTCTTCTGCATGAGCATCAGTGTCCATGCAGCAAGGTCTGGAAAGGCTAATAGTGTTCTTTTCTTGAACAAGGAGAGAAGTGACAGCCATGAACTGGGATGAGGAATAGGAATGTCTGGGGCAAATTTCTGTTTCAAGAAAGCAGAAAATATGAGGGAGCTCTGTATTTTATTTTTGCAAAGCAAAGGGAAATGTGCCCAGACATTAGACATAAAAATCAGTACACAAAAGTAAATATATAGAATAGAAACAAATGAATCAAACGTTCATCAAGTTGCACTTAAGAGGCATGTTCCGAACAAGTATGAAGGATTCTGATATTCAAAGCAGTTTATGTTGAATATAATCAAATCGTATTACTTCACAAATATTTCTTACTATGACTGCAGTGTAAAAATGTATCACTATGACCCATTTCCAGAAGACATTCTAAGCTACTGCATAACATAAAATATTGCACTATCCAGAGAGTATAAATAAATAAAAGAGATTTGTTATGCTAGTCACAATAGTAATTCATAATAGTCCACACTTTTCAATTTACTGATTATTACTTTTCCAATTTATCTAATCTTTAAAATCAAAGGTGAATTCTTTGCTGAGCATCCACACTCTCATATTTTATTTAGCTTCACCCTTGTTTCTGCTTTGTGTCTGCCAGCTACTGTAGTTTCATTTCACTCCAATCCATTTGCTGTCTTGAAAAAAAAAAAAAAAATTAGAAGAAGGAAAAGTAAATAGATACAAGAGAGATAGCTAGAGAGAGTGAAATAAGGGTAGGATGAGGGGAGGAGGAATTGCAGTGGGCAAAATATATCAATTAAAAATTAGGGTAAAAATAGTCTTTCATGTGTAGTGCATGTCCCTGAGCTAGATTAACATTGCTGTGAGCATGTTGCACTAGTCAGTTCATTGCCTGAGGAAAGTTTGCAGGCAAAATTCATCAGCACAGCTAGCACACTTGAAAGACTCAGACGCAGGGCTGTGTTCATGGACTGGCAACAACAAAACACCTGCTTGAAGTTGAGACAGAATAGCAAGCTGGATGGAGTTCAAAAGAATCAAATGATAATCACACCCTGATTAACAAAGAAGTGAATTACAGTAGTCCTTTGTCAATAGCTGGCCTATTTGCATACTATCTTGCAATGCCCAACAGGTTAGAACATTTTAGTTACACATGGTCAAACATTAAAAAATGGAAGGAAAAAGCTTTACGCCTGTGTAACTCAGACACATTGCATGCATATTGTGTATGTTACATCTTCTTAATGCTATCTAGTCTGCTGTCTGCAATGCAGGGAAAACTCCACCCATCATCTTTCCTCTTTTTCCTGTTCTCCCACCTTCCAAAAATACACCAGGCAAACAACCACAGCATATAATTTTGTTTGGCACAAGTGTTTTTAATGTATTTGACAACAAACAACTGTATATTAAACCAATTTGTTTCAGTAGATGAAAGTGAGTAATTTTAGATTCAGTCCATTAGAGCTGCTCTTGGCTATGTGATCTTTTTGAGGTTTATCAGCAAAAAAACCCTGTAACAATCCACAATGCCAGAGCATAAAACACGGAATGTACTACCTTAATTTCATACTGGATGCCTTTTGTTTCATAATTGAGTTTTCTGTGCATACCCTGGGTTTTATTTTAGATTAGTTTCAAAACTGAATGTTGTCATGTTGAAATGAGCACTTCGGCATTCATATCTTTACATTGCTAATAAGGTAGCGAGCCATGGCAAAGTGGAAATAGAAAACATAATAAAGCCAAATTAATGCTATTGCATGTTGTTTTCCTTTATATTATAAATGTAATATCAGTCCATAGATATATATATTTTTTTTCCAAAAAATATCTCTTGCTTTAGTACAAGGAAAGCCCTATTGGGTCATGTTTATCATTTATTCAAATAATAGACACAGTGTAGATTAGCAGTGGCGTATATTATGTCTTCACTTTGCCTGGTAACACTCCTCCAGTGTAAGAAAGAATGTGGTAGGAAGTGATCTAATGGGATAATTTCCCTATTGTAGTTGAGATACAATATGTCACTGTAAATACCACTTCAGTCTGTTCTTAAACATTTCCCTTCTGAAAACTGCAGACCCAGAGAACATATTCAAACAACAATAACAACAACAAAATCTGCATCATTTCAATTTTGGAACACCACAAAGAAAAAGAAATGAAGCAACCTTAACAACAACAACAACAACCAAAATAAAACAAAATGAAAAAGAAAAAATAACACCAGAGTTTTCACTCTCCTTTTAAAATAAATAGAAGTAAACTTGTTAAGAGCACAAGAAGCTTCCTAGACTGAAGAAAAAGGTATAGCACGCAGGTAAATTTTGAACTCAGAATTAGTTATTTAAATGGTGAGAACTCAACAAAAAAAAGCTTCTGTAAAGCAACTTGAATGGCAAATGAGGCTATTAACAAGTGAATACAGTACAGGGAGAGGAAGACAACGATGACAGAGCCATACTTACATGTCTTTCTAGATGTAGAGATTGTTCAGACATCATAATTTGGGAACGTGTATAGTTCAGTAAAGTGGTTAGAAAGAGATATCAATGAAGTGCTCGTTCCTCTTTCTCCACAGCCATTATTGTTATAAAATTTACCATCATTGCTACATTAATTAAGAATGATTTGCAGAATAAGGTATCTATACATCTTTGCTGCTTCAATGGATGACAAAATAATAACAACAAACGGTACTTGAAAAAATCTAATCTATATTCCAGTGCCACATTAATTGCAGAGATCTGTGTTTTTAAATTTAAAACATATGAGGTCATTTAAAAAACAATGATGTATCACACTGTATTTCCAGATAGCATACACATGTTCATCACAGACAGCTGTCCCATGCTGTAGTAATTCTCAAACTCCCAGAAAACTCACAAGACTTCCAGCTTTTGTCTTCATTTTTTACATTCTAGATTGAGTTTTATAAAATAAAATGCTGTAGTATTTCACATTTTTGAGGTGAATGTATCAAAAATATTAACCAAGAAGAAAGAAAAGATGATGCAACATTTCTGCTTCTGCAGATTTTGTGTAACTCTCCCTAGTTCTAGAACTGTGTCATTTTACTTTTAGGACTGATTCAGGACACTAGCTCCAATTTCCTTGACCTTATTTTGGGATCCACGGAGCAGTCAAATGTGACTAAAATTGCTGAATCTGGGGACTGTCAGTGCTGAAAAATATGTACAAAAATATGTTTCAGATGAAGAGGAGCTCTTCTGCAGAATCTCTTTCAGGAGCTGAGCTGAACTGCTGCTACAGCAACTCACTTGTTCTCCAAATAATACTTATCTTTTTTATCTACTAGTAGTGCTAAGAAACTACGATGACTGAAAATTTCAAAGCAAATATGGGTACTGTGGAGCTACTAAGTGAGAGTGGTAACATTATTGCAACAGTCAACATTGTTGAACAGGACACGGAGAAAAAGAAAATACCAGTATATTCTTTCAAATAGTCACAGATTTGCTTCCAGTTTGCTTTCCTGGCCTTCTTTATTCCAGTAAATATCAAAGACATGAGTATTCATGTAAGATGACTTGCATTGCAGCATCTATTATTGTATTTTCCTTGGACCAGTGGCTTTGTTTATTCAAATGGGCTGAAATTATCCTAATGGATGTAACCTCTACTACTGGCATTATCAAATTCCTATGTACACTCTTTTTCCATTACTCGAAGCAAGTTGCCCTCGTTTCCACTGCTTGACAAAGGGTTTTGATTTACAATCAGCCAGATTTTTGCAGACACAATGGATTTGCAATACAACATCTGAGTAATGTCATTTTCTGTTTAATGGTTTGGCTGAGAAACTGGTGAAATGATTCAAATAGGGCAGGGTGAAGATGAAGCTTTCAATTGGTCAATTTTGCCTTAGTTTCATCAGGGTCTGTTAAAACATATAGCTTCCCTATAAATAGATATTTGGGTCATAAAACACATTATCTTGTATCTGCCAATTTAATTTCTTGCTATTCCTTCCAGATTTCACCTGCACTCTGTAGTTTAACTCTGTATTTTAAATATTTTGGCTTGGGGAAAAAGTGACAATTTAACCATGATATCTCAGATGTTCAAGGCACTGACTGTGGATGTTGTTTAGACTGCACAGTTGATATGACCACTGCTGTATCTAAATGGTGTCTACTATTAGAAACCTTTCTTTTGGATCTGTTAAGACGTTCCTCTTATTTCAGTGAATAGATGGTTCGTTCCTTTGTGTAACAGTATCTGCATAATGAAAGGGATAGCTCTTCTAAGATCTTGATTTCGGTCAGTCTGATATGTGTATACTTTCTTTCAGTTGTGCTGAAGTTCATAAAACCAAAGTCCACGTTGTTGAAGAGGCAGCTCACTTTTCTGCTGGTCTCCACCCATAGACTAGCAAAAATAGTGGAATATCAAGGAGTTTGGCTTTCAGAAGAAATTGAGCTAGGAATACAAGTTCTGACTGGTAAATTTTACTGTATTTTGCACAAGGCCATAGGCCACTTTTGTACCACAGCAATTATTCCACCACGTTGACTGTATGTCTTGCACAGTAACTCTCAAATACTGTAGCCACAAACCACAGAGCCTGAATCTCCTGGGCATAAAGTGGACAAGGTATATGGAAAATCAACAGTGTGTCCTTGAGAAGATCTAGGCATTCAGTAAATATAGCAGTCAGAATTTTCAAAATTGTTATGGATTTCCTGTTGATGAATTCCTCTATTATAATTGTAAGCAAGGCATTTCTAGCTACTTCAGAGCAACTACCATGTGCTTTCTAGTTATAACACCCTTTTTGGCAACAGAGTTATGCCTATAATGGAGAAATGCATGACAAATTTGTGTATTCATTGTAACTCACTGTGTGAAAATTATTCATTTGAAGGAAGAAAATGCATTCATTTTCTTTATTTGGTTATATTCGAGCTAAATTTATATTGTGGAGTTTCATCTATTCATGCCATGACTGAATTTTGACCTTTGCATGTGAAAACATCTCAGCAGTCCAAGTTACTATAGGAATTTCCTGTCATCACACAGCAATAAAGTACAAATAGCTCCAGAGCTGTGGAAATTTCTTCCTTAGCATCATCATATTTATGCAAACGCTAGAGTCTGAAATATGTCGCTACCCCTCCCCACTAAGTTTTTAGTTTCATTTTGATACTTGAATCAAGAATAAATTGTTTTAACTTATTAGCAAAGAACACCCTAATTTTTTTGACAGACATAATACTACAGTAGCTATGCAGATAGCTCCACACCTCTAGGAGACTGCAGAGTGATTGCATTCTTTATGTTTGTAACTTTAGTCACACTAAAGCCCTTAAGTTAAGAACCAGAATGACTGAAGGTAGAATTATTGCACTGGCTCACAAGTACAGTATTTCACAGAATCACAGAATCGCAGGGGTTGGAAGGAACCTCCAGAGATCACCGAGTCCAAACCCCTGCCAAAGCTGGTTCCCTACAGCAGGTTGCACAAGTAGGTACCCAGGCAGGTCTTGAATATCTCCAGAGGAGACTCCACAACCCCCCTGGGCAGCCTGTTCCAGTGCTCCGTCACCCTCACCATAAAGAAGTTCTTGAGCATATTTGTGTGGAACTTCCTATGCTGCAGTTTCCAGCCATTTCCCCTTGTCCTGTCTCCACACACTGCTGAAAAGAGTCTGGCCTTGCCACTCTGCCCCCCACACCTTAGATATTTATAGACCTGGATCAGGTCCCCTCTCAGTCTTCTCTTCTCAAGGCCAAACAGACCCAGTTCACTTATCCTTTGTTCATAGGGGAGATGCTCCAGGCCCCCTGAACTCTTTCCAAGAGATCCCTGTCTTTTTTGTATGTGTTTTATATGGAAGCTAATTGTTTTTCATTCTAATTTCTGTAGAACAGCATAAACTTAAGTGGCACCAGAAAATCACAAAAAATGAGTCAAGTGAAAAGGAATTGTTTTCCTCCAGATAGCCCATCCACATGATAAACAAAAAAAGCTGTAAAAAAGAATAGGAATCACTCCTGCCAGGAAAAGCAATGCCTTCACACAATTTCCTTGTTTTCAGTACTGTGGCAGAGGGAATTTAATATTAATTTGTATAACAGTTTATTTTCTAACAGTTGTAAAAGATACCCCTTTACCATCAGTGCACACCATTCAAGAGGAAAATGAATGAATCATCATTTTTCCTAAAGGAAGTAAGATAATAATAAACAGAATAAAAAATGATCTGGCTTTTCAGGGATTGATGGAAAGAAATAATTAAACTTTTCTTCAAATACTACCTAGCTATTTCCTTATGAGTTTTGTGCATCTAGTACTCTATTTTCAAATTCATTTTGTTTTACTTTTTTTTTTAGGAAGCACTAACCAATCTAGGAAGAAAATCTTTCAAAAGAGTTATTTATACTCAAACTTCAGAGGATAAAGACAATGAAAAGTGCAAAAATCAACTCAAATATCCTCAGAAATAATTTAACTCTCATGTCACTGCTGACTGACAGCTCTAATAAATTCCTACATTTTAAGCAGACTTACATTTCACATGCATTTGCTCTCCACTCCTGAGCAGAGTGGAACATCTATTGTCAAATGCATAAAATAACATTAGAAATGCAAACTTAATGTAGCCAATGGTAATGTGTTATTTAAAACTTATGAGCCTGAATAAGGGCTTATTTTCTCCAAATTGAAATTTATAGTTTCATTTTAAAGTACTAACTTGAATATTGATGGGCTTTAGGCATGCTGTTATAAAATGGGAATGAAAAACAAAGCAAGTAACTACCAGGCATAAAACTGCTATTATGGTAATATATGGAAACTTATATAAAAAGTGGGCCCTAGTTACCTGTACTAATAGCAAAAAACATACAGTAAAATTTGTGCAACTGATATAGGGAAATCTTACTTTCCTGCAGTATATGTCAAATAATTATATATTCTAGGTTTAGAACCCCAATCTTTAAACATCTGTGGCTGGAAAGCAATTTTGAAAATGTCATTGTACCAGAATGCAGATAATAGTTTCATCTCTCTGTCTTTTTGATGCTTTTTTGATATTTTGTCTGCAGTTCAACTCTGATCAGTGAAAATAAAGAACAGAGAAAATGTTTCTCAGCTGCTTTCTGGTAGCAAATTTTCCTGACACTCAATGATGATGTCATATATGGCTATAGGAAAGCTAATTAAATTTGCATTAAATACAAATCTCATGCAAATTCAATACCTTATCAGATAATCTAAACAACTCAGGTGTGTTTCTGCATTGTTTATTTGATTGTACTTTTGTGCCATACTTGGTGCTTCAGAAATAATACAGCTCATGGCAAACAAAAAAACTAACTTGAAATTCTATAGCACGTCATCTCTTGACGCAATTATTTTATAGAGAAATCAATAGCTCATAAAATACCTCTGTTGGAAGTAATTATGATGGAAAATTCTCTGATAATTAGGAAAATTATGTTTAGAAGTTATTTAATGTTTCTAAAAATCATAACATTTGGTCAGTTTTTGAATTAAGAACTCTATTCAACCTCCCAAATCCAATGGATTCAATTCATTCATGTGATTCTTCACAATATAAATGCTATGTAGCTATAAATGCTAATAAAGATCCAATCTCGCTTGATTTAGGCATTAAGAGAAGGCCTAGTGGCCTTCATAATTTGCTCACAATCAAAACTGGGAACAGTGTTGCTGGAAATAGAGTAAAATTGGCATATAATATTATATACTGCAGGAAAAGCTCCCTTTCCATTGTTTTTACAAATTAATCCCAAATATCTCTTCTATGCAAATGCACAGATGATTAGTCAAAGTCATAAGTCATTCAAATAAATGAGATATAAATAATCTGTATAGATAAAGTAATAGCTTGGTTTGGGACAAAAGACCAACTTGAAACTGAGAAATAGGAATTGTAATTAAGTAATACATTGTTACAGAAATGCTCCAAGGGCAAGTTTTGGTCAGTTCTAGAAATTTCCCAAGGCAGATCCTCTCCAGTTGTTTGTTTGTTTGTTTGTTTTTAACAGACAATTAGTATGCATAAATACATTGATAACACTCTTGTCAGCATCCTAAAAACTGCCCTCCCAGATTCTTCTGAAGATGGTCAATGGAGGTTGTTGCTGCATGAATGCTCATGTTGTTCCATGTTATTTAAAAGTTTTGTATGCAGTTCAGAGAAGGGTGGTTGAGTAGCATCACTGCCAGTAGAGCAAAACAGTAGCTTGAGGAGTCTCTTCCAACCCAACTGAAGATGCTGTTCCAAGAACCCTTTCAATGCAGATACTTTTTCAGGGGATAGCAATCAAACTTCCTGTTGTGAAATATTGAAAATATCTAGTTTACAGTCATATATTTTATGAACAAGTCATCAGTCAATTTTCTTAGTTCTGCTTAAAATATGAAGAAGAGGAAAATACAGTCAAGATAGTCTAAGTAGAGGCATATTCAGGAAAGTAGTGGATGTATTTCTTTCATGTCTTGATTCTGTCTAAAAATTGCAAATTTCATCGTTTCCTACTTTGCTTTCTTAGTGCTGCCTACTTAACTGAGCATCTGACAGTAAATTATAGTTATTAAGGGATGTTACTGTATTAATTCTTTAGCCTCCAAATAAATAAATTAAATTCCGACCTGGTCATCTTAGAAGAACACACTTTTTCATTTCCTTTTCTCTTAAATTTATTTATTATATTAAAACCTCAAAAATTGCATGGGAAAATCAGGTATTCTATTCACCAACAGTGCAAAAGATTAGTGCTCAGCTTCTTTCTTCCATATAGACTTTACAAATTCAGGGGGCTCCACAGCTCTGAAGGGACAGTGTTATAATCTTACAGGGCCTAACTGAATTAGGTTTTGTGGAATAAAAAGCTTGTTGACAATTGTTAGCTGGTGTCTGCTAGCAAATAGCAGGAAATTTTAGAAAAGGCTTGAACTAGATAGGATAATTAGACTTATTATTACTTTTGACAATGAAAGTACTTTAACTGCTAAGTCATGTTTAATTTTTGGTCTGCTGATAGAATTAGATAGCAACTAAAACATCATGAATTAACACTGGTTTGACTGCTGTTTCTGGAGAAACATCATCACTCAGACTGCATCTGATAAAACTCAGTGGAGAAGATTTCTTTAGACTTATTTTCAGATGAGAGATCGAACTTTTCTGTTTCTCGTAGGCATTCTATATTATATTTTATTGGAGCTGCACCTTTAGAAATCTTAGAATATCTGAATGTTTGCAGTGATCTGTAGAAGCACAGGGAAATATCTACTAGCACATTGGCTTGGTGTCTACTTGCCATAGTTTCAAAAAACAGAATTCAATTTTGCGTCAGAGACATCAGCTCTTCAATTTTTGATACAGAATATTGCTTACGCTACCAACAGGTCAACAACTTGAACCTTAGTTCTTGAAGTGTGCAGCACAGCTGTACTGTGATTTGTAAGAAACAATAAAACTGCTTTTAATAGTGAAAGAGGCAGATGCTACCAACAAGAAAAAGTGTGATTTCAAATATCCCTGAAGTTTTCTGGTTTATGATTTATAGTTTTTCTAGGTCATTTATGTAAATACATATTTACATAAATATATTGTATACATATATATATATATATATGAAGTCCTTTTGATAAGGTTTTTCAGAAACAACTTTGTTTAAATGGCTAAAATACATGCAATACGTGCTTCATAGCAATTAATTCTAAAAAGATATTGGCCTGCTCTAAGTCAATGAAAAGCAAGCTAACTCCAGTACATTATAACTGTGAATTGTGTAGCTGGCTCCTTTTGTGACCTACTGAAATATTTACAGCGGACAGAGAAAAGAGGCAGTTGTAGCTGCAAATTCCTGCAGCAAGGGACATCTCTGCCACTGTGGACTTCACTGAGACAGCTCTGCCCTAATTTCATCTGACTTGCAATATGCGCAAATCGTAAAGAAATGTGAACTGACTACATTCAGAGAAAATCAGCAAGACAGAAAATCACTGCAGATTACATTGTTACCAGCATTTTACTTAGGATTAAATAAATTTTGAAATCGTATAAAATTTTCTTAAAACGGTGATGAATATCAACATTCTGAGAAGAAGTTGAGCATGCTGCTTATTCATGTAGATTTATTCAACATGAATGAAACAATTAAGAGACTAAATTTACCATAAGGGGAAAATATAAAGCTTTATTATAAGCTGTTACAAAGAATGTATAAAAGCATTTATAATATGTACTGCTTCCTTTCTGCTGTATACTAATATTTTGTGCAATCATACTTGGAATTCATTAACACTGACATGACTGTGACCCTGAATTCAATGATCAATGTCATGGTACCATTAAAGTCCTTCCTGACACCCAGAAGCAAAAGGGTATGCTTTGTTCCAGCCTCAATCATCTTCTGAAATCCCCATGGTGATGGCTCAAAAGTTTAGGGTCTTTTTATGTTTCTTTTAGTTTTAAAGGAAACAGGAAGTAGTCTACAACCTTGACCTTTGACAGGCTGATTTCCCAATTTGATCAGCTCAAGGCCAAATAAGGCCACTTTCAAAGTCTTTTCTGGATATATAGTTCTGGAATACATTTTCACTTGGCTAGAGGAAAGAAAAATAAATATTAAAAAAAAAAAAAATAAAGTTTTGGTTATAATTTATCTTAATGGGCTAGACCAACTGCTTATCTGCTGTTTTGTATCACTTTGATTACAGATGTCAGCAGTATCAAAGGTGGCTCGGCCAATACAGGAAAATATGCTTAAGAAATATCAAAATATTTTAATAAAATTAAAATGTCTAAGTCATGTTCAAGGGAATCAGCTTCAAGATGCAAAAGAGAAACATGTTCCACGCTTCCATTTTTTTCTTTGTTTGTTTGTTTTGTTTTGTTTGTTTTTGATTGCACACAACAAAAATGATTAAACATCATTTTGTCATCTCTGTTTATAAAGTATGTTGAATCTCCTAATACAAAATATCCTGAATTAATAGGGAATCTTGCCATCAATCTTAGCTGTCTGTCAGTTTTTTATTGTTTTTGTTAGTCATGGTTTTGGTAGTGTTGGTGGGTGTTGGTGGGTGTTTTTTGGGGGAAAGAAGGTGTTATTTGTTTACTTGTTTGTTTTGTTTTGTTTTTCAGAAGAGTTTGTCTTGTTATCACCATTTACCTGGACATTTTTATTCTGTGATATTATTTAATCTTTCCTATATTTTTTGTGAAAAGAAAGTGCAAATAAATCCATTTGCATTTGTTAAGAAGTGAGTACTAATCCAAACCTATGTATGCCTTGGAATTACCTTTGTGTGGCCAGTGTCTCAGCAAAAAACTCTGTGAAAAGATACACAGTATTTTTTTTCTTAAAAAAAGCATTAGCTATCTCCAGAAAGCACTGCTGAGTTAAACCTTACAGTAACTGTATGCAAAACTTTAATGAATAAAAATTAATCATATCCAATCAACTTTCAAAGAAATAGTACCATGCAAGTCTTCCAGTTGGAAAGAAAATTAATTTACATAGAAACAGCATCAAATATAGAAAAACATAATATATTGAATTTTAAAGAAGACCTGTTGGTAGGAATTACTGGGCGTATATGTCCCTCAAAGATCCTCCTTTCATTGCAATTACATATATTCAAATTTAAAGTATTAACACATATTCCAAGACAAAGCATTGACATAATATTTACATTGCTATATTTTAGATACATTACACCTAACTACATTCTCCTCTGATCTCATGTCAGAGTTGAAGTCTCCAGCTGTATGTAAGGTGGATCATTACTGCTTCAATATTTGAATGGAGTGACAATCCTTTCTGAATTATCCAAAGGTACATCCTCAGCCATCTGGCCAGCAGCCTCCATTGTGAGCAGAGTTTACAGCTTTTTCTAACTGGTCTTCACTTGCAGGTAAAATCCTCAAATGTGATCTGAATTCTGTGGCAGGCACTGGGCCTCCAGTGCTCACAACAGGCATTTCTTTCGGTGCCATGAGGACCCAGAGAGGAGTCTACAGAATTTTCACTCCTGTAATGAAAACATTTCCTCCTCACTCAGAGTTTGGTGGTGACTGGGTATGTGCTCTTCATCCACACTGAAATCTTCAGATACATCTTCAGAAGCAGCTATTGAACCTACCCAGTAACATACGTGCCTCTATTTCTGGATCTCCCTGGCCCTCCTCACAGGGATGAGTAGAACTGCACACCACATGTGTCCAGAGACACAGAACATCCAAGCTGAATGCCTGGCCTTCCTTCTTCTCATTTAGTCATATGGGTTACATTTCCATACAGCATCTTTCCTTATAATAATGCTGCAAAGCAAATAGCAATGCCAGTGAAAGCATTCTGTTTGAAATAGAAGAAATAGTCTTTAAGCAACAACTTAAGCCAATACAAATTCTCTCTCACTTCCAGATTTAAAAAACAAACAAATAAAACAAAAGTAAAAACAATAGAGTATTTCCAGACCATTTTACTACTTATATGAAAGAGAGAAATCTGAATTCCCCTTTCACCTATTTTCTACATTATTGTATGACTTTGTTGTTAAAATAATTTCTACTTTGTTTTCAGGGAGATCCATTCTTTAAGGATCAGTGTCACGGAGTAAGAAGACTTGGTGCTGGAATGGCAATTAATGCATAACTGGTTACAGCAATAATACTGCAAGCCTCTTTGATACCCAGAAGCAAGAAGTACTGCAAATAATATATTCCTTGTAAATTTTTTGCCACACGCAGAAATCTGGAAAGGCAGAATAATCTGTGACTTGCCTCAGCAGTAAAGTATGTTTTTCCCAAATCGGTGCTCCTTATGGCATCGTCTCTGCATTCCATGTTGATTTGTTCAGCTTACAGTGTTTGAATTTCCTAATAATGACTGAGCAGCGGATGAATGTTTTTGATAACTTCCTTGAGAGTTATCTTGGTCATGTTGGGTAGAAGGGTAACAACTTTCTGAGCTGCACAACTTCTGAGTTCTGCACAACAAGATTTAGGATGATGATTGTGATGGTGACTATTTCTGAGCTAATCTTTTAAAGCTTTCAGTGAAAAAAAAAAGCAAAACAAACAAACAAATAAATAAATAAGTGAATAGCGGGAGGGAGGTGGGAAAAATAATAGCAGTATTCAGGCCTGTAATCACAGCAGTTGCTGCCCTGTCCGTGTCTAATGTAAGGGTTATGGAATATCATAATCCCTTCTCTGAGCTCCTTTACAGCAGCAATGATGACTAAATTTCTTGTGTCTTATCACACTGTCACAGACTGGAACTAGGAGAAGGAACTCTGAAGAAAACACAGCATGAAAACTAGAGAGCAGATGATCAGATTAGCTGCTATTGGATTTGTTAGCCAGGCCACAATCTGACTGAAACAGGCTCGATTCCAAGGCCCACGGAGATTTAAGCCATCAGCCCCCCCGTCCCTTATCCCTATCACACTATTATTTATTTTTTAATATATATCCCTGTTCTCCACATAGCACACATCCTTTTACCCATTTTAAGTCATCTTCCAAAAGGATGAGGTTAAGAGTTAACACTTCACAGGTTTCAGTGGTATCAGATGGGCCGATGGATTTTGAGTAAGAGGATCCATCAAAACTACCACACACATTAAAAAAATAAAAAAAAAAAAAAAAATCCCCAAATAAGTCCAAGATCCATCATTCCTCTACTGTGTAGTGAGATTTTTTTCTCTTTTAAAAGGCATCTGCAATAGTACTGTAAATAAATCTGTTAGAATGTGTCCGCGCTCACCTACAGCATCCCTAATGTAGACCATTTACCACCCATGGTCTTACAGTCACACAAGCAGTGAGAACAAAGCAGTCATGAAGAGCCAGATCCATCCATAGAGACAGTAGGTAGAAATCTCGCTGATTAAAATAAACTTATGTTCCTGGCAAAAAAATAAAGACAATGAACTTTTAAACTTTTGATATCAAAGAAATTAACTAAGATATTCTAGCATATAAACTATAATATTGCAAATACACAAAGGAAAATATAAGGTTAAATACCAGAGGATGCACTTTCAAAAAAGATATGAAAGCTTACACAAAACAAGTTCAACTGTACAGTTAAAGTGAAAAGTTTTATACAAAAATAAATGTAAATATTGCATTCAAATCTTGAATTCTGCAAAGATATATTTATAATACACAAAAATGAGCACCTGTGTAAGTGCATGCCCAGTTGAGGGTTTTTTTTTAGTTTAAGACACAAATTAACAAATAATCATAAACAAACAAAGCTGTATTGAAGTTCAGCTCTGTAACTATCTTCAGGAGTTGCTTTATTCACTATAGTGGTAGCTAGGCACATGAAAGAACTGCTGAGCTGGGATGATATTATAGTTGAATGATAACTTCTCTGTTTTAAATTAAAAATATTTGAGCACCCATAACTTTGAAACATGTATTTATGTCTGCTTTGAAAATCAGTGGGCTTCCTCAGTAGAATCTGTGGTTCCAATTTAAGGTTATTTCTGCAAGGGTTCTAAAGTTACAATGATTCTATAAATTTTATGAGATATTCTTTTATATAGTTATGGATTTATAGAGGAGACATTTCTTTGAAGCTATGACAAAAATAGATCTTTCATTTGCTTCCTGTCTTCCACCAAATATTCTTCACACCAAAAAGTCAAAACAGCAAGGAAATTTATCTGTTTAGGCCACTCTCACTGTCTGTATTGGTTCATGCAATACTATTTATTTTTTCAATGCTTATATGTTTTTTCCTTTTCCAAGAAGCCATCTATGCTGATATAACCTTCCTTACCTATGCAATGTCCATGATCCCTATGTATAAGGCCAATATTTCCAGATACTGTGTTCCTTTTAACTATTATTTAGTCAATGACAAATAGGTAGGACAAAAGAATTTTTAGATGCTATAATGTTGAATATCCTAGATGCAGTTCTCTTGAGTACATGAGTGTTGTTCTGGAAGGACACTTTAAACTGACATTTCTGTATTTCAGTGACAGTTAATATATATGCATATATAGCGAATGTAATCTGTTTTTGTATTTATTTTCATTTTTATTTTGTTTTGCTTTTTTTTTCTTTACAGATCAAGTCATCTGCAAATGATCTGACATTACAAGACAAGTTGAGGAGAAGTTTAGATCCAATCACTCAAAACGTTTTCTGGACTAGTATGCACTCAACTTATTTATTGAGATTAAAAATAGTTTGGGGTTGTTTTTTTTTTTCCAAATTTTGGGCTTATTTTAGTGTATACTTTAGTCAAACAATACTGTCAGCACAGGATCTAAAGGATCCAAAAGGATTTAAATCTTTTTTTCCTTTTTTTTTAGTATGACTTTGAATTCTTCTCTTTTCAGAAACAGTCACGCAATCCTGATGCTAAATGTTTTCCTAAGTATGTGATATATAGATTTCTTTCACAGTCTGCTTGAAAACTGAAGCAAAAACCCCACAAAACACAGCAAAGCCCTCTAAAGTGTTTCATTTACAGGTTGCTCATGTAGATGATACCTTCCTGAGAGATATGGTAAGCTCTATATCTAGAAAATTCCAAATCCTGCTAGAGTGGCTACTATCATGTTTCAAAACCCCATTTTTCTGACAAACTAGTTCTAAATTTCAAAGTTATTTAATTTTCCTTTCTTTTTTCCTCAGAAACTGCTTTGTTGTTCGTCATTGCCTCAACTGGATTAAAAAAGCAAGAAATCAAGGGCTTGGATTTTAACAAGAATAAACAAAAATTTGCAGAAGGACGAAAGGAGAAACCTATTTTAGCCTTTCTTTTTAAGTTATTAAATAAAAAAAAATCCAAGATTCTTCTGGCTTAATTCTATACTGAAAGTAAAATTTGATCAATTACCTAAGTTATTATTCATGAATAAAAGGAAAAGTTATCTGATATTTTGCAGCATTCACTTTACTTTCATGATAAATGCAATAAAGAATGCATAATTGCCCCAAATGTCTCAAATATAATGGAGAGACTTTTAAAATCTGAAGTAAAAGAAGCATCATGGCAGAATCTAATATTCTGAAGACCTCAAAACACCACACATTACTGTATTTTAATTTAAAGAACAATAAAATATCCAAAATTCTGATTACACAGAGAAAACAAAGTACAGTAGTAGGTTTTGAAATGCTGCCTTTTTAATTATCCAGCACACCAACTTTCAACCAGGATTAGACAAATTGGAGTACCATAAGTAGCTTTGACTTTAGTCAAATCTACTGTCACCCTGACTAAAACATATGTAAAACAAATATGTGTACAAGATATTAATATTCTAATACACTAGAGAGAAGCACATATGGAGTATATGAAACTGTCTTTAATCAAAAAAGTGCATTTATTTTTCATGAAATACAAAAATACATAATTATGTTTAACCCTATCCAATTGTTCATCCAAACTACACAAGTCTAATTTACTCCCACCTGGTGTTTTCACAGTACATGTAGTCTGGAAAACAATATGAATGAAATATCACATATTAAAAAAGTACTCACATATCATCTGCTAGAAGTAGTCATAGGAAATATCCACAACCATATTTCCTAACACAAGCATAGCAAAATCAAGCCCAGATCAAGGTATCAATAAGATATGTAGGTTGCTCTGAAAGTAATACCTCCTATTGACTTTTATGGAAACTACAACAAATACAAAAAGCACAGTAACATTGTTGGACAGAGTAAATTCTAAGCTACGAGCTCTACTTTTCAGCATAGTCCACCATTAGTTATGCATTTTTACCAGTGGTGAACAAGAGCCTGTATGCCACACTCACAAATATCTGCACCAGTAGAGGTAACCTACTATTGTTGTTGCCAGTGCTGAAACACATCACCCATCCCTCACTGTGCTCAAGTCCTATTTGCTTTCTATCAGTGTTCAGCAAATGTCAGTGAATGTCAGTGTCAGTGGGTGCCATTTTTCTGCATGGAGGAATTCAATGACACATCTTTGCTTCATTCACATTTCTATGTCAGACTGCCCCTCTGCTGCCATCTGTCACATGACAACAAAATATAATGGACTACTGGTGAGAAGGTTCAACCTCTACTACCATACAACCAATATTCTCTGACAGTATCACCACAATAGGAAAAATAGGAAGCATTACTTTTGGAGCAGCCATCGTATAAAAAGAAACTTGTAAACTAAAATTCAGAATGTTTAAAGCATTTTCATTAAGAGTGAACCGTATTTTTTGTTTGGTTGGTTTTTTTTTTTTTTTTTTTTTTTTTTTTTTTTTTTTTTTGTTAATATCTTGTAATTATGGAGTCAGCTGGAATTAGTTACAGGTCACAGAGCTATTTGGACTTGCAGCACCACCTCAAATATCTGAAAAATAAGAATACCCTAACCATAAGGCTACTAAGTCAATCTTTCTGAGATTCACTTTATCATGAACAAATAAATAATATTTAATTAATTATAGAGAGTAGAAATTGAATTTTTTAGAGAAAAAAATTCTTTTAAGAGTAGAAGTGATAAACTTTGCATGTCTTTCAGTGTAATGGAATAATTATGTAACAGTGATACTAATTTCACTTTGGACTTCTTGGATCTCTCTGAGTGCAGTCCCTGAACCTCTTTTTAGCTGTTCTGTCTGTTTCAGGATGGAATCACATGATTCCTTCCTTTCTGAACCATGCTCAGGACTTCAGGCCAGACACATCAGTTAGCATTCTCCAGGAGGTTCAACTGCGGTTTCCTGGGAGTAATGCCAGAGTGCCAGTGACTATGTAACATCCTACTTTTATTAGATGAAGATGTGCTTCAGATGAAGAAAAAGTCTTTCCAGAGGAAAGCACCCTTTAAACAATGGATGAAGCGATATTCTTTTTTATTTTATTTTTTTCTGTCATAGTAGCCCCAGTTCTGGTCACCTGCCAGTAACTGATAAGGTGCTTTGGAATACCCTATCATCCTCACAAACTTTCTCAGAAGTACTCGTCAGCTGATCAGTCTCCTTTAGTCTCTAGGAATTCACTTTATCTTGATAAAGTATAGTTTCTGTGCATCTACAGACAGAGTAGAACAGCTTGTAAGCTAATCTATTGCCTTTTATATACACAGAGACATACTTCTGTGAAGATCCACTGAATTTTTTTTTTAAATAGATATTATCAGATAGGAAGGTCTTGTAGCCCATAGAAAGATACCTTTACATTAAAAAAATAAATAAAATCAAAAGTTTCTCTATGACTGTTGCCAAACCTTAACAGGAGACCACGGCACAGAGTGAAAGGGAGCAAACAGCTCTCTAGCATATCCCCGCAAAAGGCAGAAAGTTGATTGCTAGTGAGAAATATGAAAACAAATTTCAATAAGATAAGTTGTAAGAATATTTTACAAACTTTATAAATTTCAAAAAGATACTCCTTCAGCCCTCAAAAAACTTTCATTTAGAGACTTCCTGAACTAAAAGTGGTGTCCGTGTATTTACTAATCCTCAAAGGACATCTCATTTATGGATTTGTTTGTTTGTTAGTTTGTTTTCCCAGTGACCCCTTGCATACCATAAACTTCCAGCAACCACAACAGCTAATTTATACTAAGAGAGTACCTTTAAACTCCAGTAGACACCTATTTAGAAAGTAGAAGTTTAAATTCTCTTTATAGTTTATAAAGAACAACTATAAAGATCTGACAAACAGCAGCACAAGGGGAAATGATTTTAAGTTGAGGGAGGGAAGATTTAGGTTGGGTGTCAGGGGGAAGTTGTTTAATATGCGAGTGGTGAGGTGCTGCCCAGAGAGGTTGTGGATGCTCCATCCCTAGAGGTGTTCAAGGCCAGATTGGATGGGGCCCTGGGCAACCTGGTCTAGAATTAAATGGGGAGGTTGGTGGCCCTGCATGTGGCAGGGGGGTTGGAGATTCATGATCCTTTAGGTGCCTTCCAACCCTGACCATTCTGTAATTCTATGATCTGACTTTAAAGGAAGTCTGGGCAATTCATTGTCAAAGTCTATGCGGAGAGTATGGAAGTTAGCAAGATGAACGCCAAGCTTTCTGCTAGTTACTGTTCTTCTGGGGCAGTGTCAGATACTGCAAAATTAATTGATTTTCACAACTGCTTCTAGATCCCAATAACATACAAAACTTTTAGAAAATCAATATGGAATTTGAAAGATAATCACATCTTCCTATAATCTATTGACTCCAAAATATAAATGTCCCTCTTCTCTGAAATAATTGTCACTACATAAAAAATTGTTGACTAAATAAAATTTTCGTATTGCATGAGAAGTCTAATTGAGCAGTCAGAGCATATTACTCAATATGCAGTAGTGTCTTATAATATTTTATTTCTTTTTGAAAAAACCTACAGCCTGTTTTATCATGCATTCAGTTCAAATTATCACAATGATACAATACTTTGAATATGCTTACATTAACATCAGTTGTACAATAGAAACACTGTCTTAATCTGAGTATATCAATAAATTTACAAGGACGATATAGAATTCTTAGCATTACCTGGGCATCCATAGGTTTGAAATTGTGTGTTCCTTTGCTAAGAATAAAAATAAAATGAAATATCTTTTTTTATATATATATATTTATTTACATTGTAGTCTTTTGCTCTCAGAACGATGCTCTCAGTTGGCAAACTAAAAAAAGTGATTTTATTCATTCAAAAAATCAAGATATGATAAAAAATACGTCTGATTTTTCATCACCAGAAAAAGAAAACCAAATGCCATTGTATATTAAAAGGAAGTCATTTAATTTAGTAAGTAGCAGACAGCATTTTGTTTTCCAGTTTTATAGTTTACAACACAAGCACAGCAGGACAGCTGCAGTGAAATTCTATTTATCAAAAAATGTTCAATATGTGTATTATAGTGTGTTATCTTGCATTCTGCTATCTTATTTAGTAAATTAGTTTGTTTCTCCCTGGATCATTGCCACTGTTTTGTTTTTAGGCCCATCTTTCTACCCTTTTTCCCTATATCCCTTTCCCAGAGCATGGGCTTGTGGGTCCCCCCACTCCACTGGACACAGAAGCAGGCCGAACCAGCCCATAAACCATTGACACCTTGCCTGGCACTTCAGCCTATGTCTGTCCCCAGGGATGAGCACAGTGCCTAGGACTGGGGCTCCTCTGATGCTCCCACTGCTCTACTCCTCACTGGGATGTTGGGATGGGCCTGGCTGCTGAGCCATGTGCTGATGGATTGACCCATTGGGAGCCCCACAGACACCTCAAGACCCTGACCAAAGATACGAGATTCTTCTTCATTAAAACACCCTAGGCCCTTTGATGTGTATTTGAAGGGACTGAGCCAGCCTGGCTAAGCAAGATTTTTCATTTTATTCCGTGTTACCCTCTTTAAACTACTCTAGTCATTGAAATGTTGAAAATGTTTCTTCAAAATATTTAGGCTACATCTTCAATTTATTTATTACTCTTTTCCTACCCAAACAAATTCCTTATGAAATTCTGTGCAATTTGCCTCCAATGAAGAAGTCCTGGCTAACCCTTTGAGCAAAACATTTATTGTTGCCTGTTGCCATGTTCCAGATGGGGTTGCTTAGATTCTTTTTAATAACAAGATGACCAGAAGGTTAGGACCAGTGTCCTAACCTGTCCTACATTTTACCATTCAACTTGCTGACTGCAAAGAGGCTTTTGTAAAAGAAAACTGAAAGTTGGAAGTGGCAATGCATGACATTTTCTCAAATTTGTGGAGAAAATATGTAAAAAGCTGATTTCAGAACATTTAAAAATATGTGAAAAAAATCTGAGTGCAATCAGTGTGAAATTCAAATGAATCACTTATCAAGTGAGTATTAACTAACTTATCCTTTGTTCTGTAATGTGCAGAATAAACAAACATTTTAGACGGCATCATTGTGTTTTATAAAATCCAGAATGCTCAAAAGAAGCTGATCTGGGCCATTTGTTTCCTCAGTCTGAAAAATGACAAGTAAATAAATCCTTTTTTTCCAGCAAGAGGCACTTCTGAGAAGTTTGCATAATTATACACTTTATGTATTATAGGTTTGTTACAGATGTCTGCCAGTTTTACAATCTGACCTTTTAGTTTACTATTGCTTTTAGTGCATTACATTCTCTGCACTAACAAGAAAAACAATAAATAGTATAAATTAATATGTCAGAGCTTTTCAGACTACTGGTTGTAATCTTGAGAGACTGAAGAAAAACAAATAATGGTGTATATTTCATAAATAGAACTCTGCACACCTAGCAGAGACAAAAATTCTCTCATCTGGAAGGAGAAGCAAGACAGAATCACCCATAGACACACTGACAATTAAGCCCTTGCAATGAAGACTGGTTGTTCAACTTAACTCTTATAATTTATTCTTTGGAATGAACACTCTCACTTCCAAAAGACTTTACTTTCATTTTTCCTAACAGACTCGTTTCTCTTGAAAACATTAATATGGACATATCAAGTAAGCTTACACAGGCAAGCCTCACAGACCTTAGCAGGATGTTTTCTATCAATCCCAATCAGTACATCTCATCCTAAGAGGACTATCCTACAAAGGCTGATGATCACACACTACTGCAAATAATATAAAATTTCATTGTATGTCCAAAATATTAAAATTAGACAAATAGTAAATTCATCATCTGTTGACTTGTGGGATTTGTAGTCCTTTATTTTTCTATGTGAAGCAAGTCTCTGGGTAAAAATGCTCCCATTTTATCTGAAATTTGCAACAGAACTTGCCATCTTTTCTACATGCAGTTCAAAAACCAAATTAATTAATGTATTAGAAAACAATCTAATGAAAATTGTGTTCCATACATACTTCAGAGTGTAGAGAAGAATCCACCAATTAACTAAATTAACTTTGATGGGTACTTTGCCAGGATTTCACCCATTCTGGAAACAACTTTGATAATGTGAATTAGCATCATTTGATCAAATCTTGTCTTAAGTTGTAGACTCACTAAAATAATAGAAAAATGCAGTGTCAGTAGAAATCTGCAGTACATTTTCCTCAAAGTCCAGCTTAAAGTTCTGTCCAGAGCATCTCAAAGCCTCATTTCACCTACCATGGAATTGATTCCTGATCATTTTAGCCACAACATTCATGTGACTTTCTTATCCTACAGCCCCAAACTACTCTTTTGTGGGTATTTTTTTGTTGTTGTTTTGTTGTTGTTTTTTTTAAGAGAATGAAATCATCTCCAAGCAAATGGCCAAACCTCCAGATTTCCCACTGATAACATCTGAACTCAAGTTCCACAGACCTGAAAGCAATTTTGGTTAAACTTACTTCAGAGAGCAGAGCATTTGCAATACATCCCTGGCCACTTATTCATTAGGGTTAGTGCTTCTGAGGAATGTTCATCCAAAAGCATATTTTTTTTCTATTACAGAAAAGTGCACCACAAATTAGGTTTATTTGTGATACTCTCACATCAGTTATGTCAAATGCTGTGGATTTAATGATCCACTTACATTTTTGAAATTGTATCCTGTCTGAATCCTAGTCATGCTGTCACGTGTCGTTCTCTGAGGTGGCCAAAAAGAAAACAGTTGCCAGCCATTATGGGATTGGTGGCTTCTCCAACTCATTACTCAGCTCATTACTTGTTAGCTCACAGCCATGAAAATGCAGTTGGTTTAAATAGGGTTAGAAGGACAATAAGAGGCTCATGCTTTTCCCCCACATGGAGGCTGCAAAAGATACAATCAACGTAACTTACATCAAACATTCAAAACCAGTTTTGGATATCGCTACTTTTGGAGAGAAATAGTTGTAGATCTATCATGGGCTGGATAGTGATATCCAAGTAAATACACATTTTAAATGGAAATCAGAGTTCTGTAAAACAGAGGGCATATTTTTCCACTTTTAAAATATATAGCTACATGAATATTCATGTGATTTGATCTAGTTGCTGTAGTAGCTCTCAAGGGAGAGCATATTTTTTGTGAAAGCTCTATCCTTTACAACTGCAAGTTCTGTAATTCAAAGCCATGCAAGGTTAATTTTAGCTTACATACCTGATTTTTTTCACTTGGTCACACTTTTCTTATACACAGTTAAATAATCTTACCCTCTTTTTACATATGCCTTGACACTTTGCAGGGGATGTACAACACTTTGTATAATCTCCTTGAGATGAATTTCATTTCTGGGAAGTTCACAAAACTACTGCTGAAAATTATATGCTACAACTGACTAACTTGTCTGAGTCATGCAAAATACAAAGTATTTCGAGTTTGGTAAATAAAAAATAAAAGATTTTATTGCAAAACAGCATCCATTCCATATTGTATTTCTAGCAAACTCTAGTATGATCAACATTGCTAATGATAAAATGTTCTTTGGCATGTTACAACTTTTCTTGACAAAGCAGGTTTAAATGAGATCATCAGGGCAGCCAGTGATGAATTGTGCCTTGATAAACTTAGAGTGTGTTACTCACCTCTGTCCTTGAGGAGGTGCTGTACTTCTGAAAGCAACTTCTGGAGTCTCAATTCAAATTCTGCCACCAAGGATAAATTCAGCTCAAATACTAATTTCCTAAGAGATACAAGAAATTTTTTAATTAATTATGTTATTACATTAGTTTGTGAGGACGAATATTTACTCCTGATATTTCCTCACAATGCCTCCTGTCAATACTTTACTCTCTTTACTCTCTGTTATACTGATTACATCTCCCAAATTCCTACACTTCTCTTCCAAGGATCCTACCACTACTGTGCTACTTTGTGCTTCTTTTGCCCAACACAAAGCTCGAGTCAGCCATGTTTGGCTGGTCACTTTAAATGTGATTTAAAAGTATTTTAGTGAGGTTAATGCATATTAGATATATCTCTTTAATGAGTGCCATGTGTGCCTTATCTGTCTCTGGAATGCTATAACCAGGAATTAGCACTAGACATACCAATTGCTGTATTCCTTCTTTCTTCTCTTGAGTTGTTGAACCTCCCAAGGAAGCATTTATAAGTCTTTGTACTTTCCTGAAGTTCTAGAAGCCAATACAGACTCTATATGAGACTGAGTCTTATATTTAAATAATTTCGTTGAAGAAATACTTATATGTGATTCTTGCATAAACTGTTTATAACTTCTTGAAATCTGTGCAAAGTTGAGTGATTTGACTAGATAAGATTATGTAGTCTGGCTTTTATTCTACCGGAGTCAAGTTTCTACTACAAATACTCAATTTTACACACTGTATATCTTTATGAAATTCTGTATCTATGAACATACTGACAACTAAATCTGTTTGCTAGAGTATTTTTGAGAAGCTAATATAAATGTACCAGACAAAATGATGAAATATGCACAATTACAATGAAATATTTGTGGAATATTTTTAAAATTTTACCCAATTTTAATTCTGCCCTTCCTTGATTATCATCTTTTTACCAACTATTTGATGGAATGAGTCATAAGTTATTCTTAATTATCTAATTTTAATCCCTAAAAATTGCTAACATTTCAGTTCAAGCTCAGTCATTTAGTTCCTGATTATTAACTAGTAGCATATAGAGATTGGAGATTGCTCGTACCCTATGGTTATATTATTTTGTAAATATTGTTAAAATTGTACATGTTGTAAAGATTAAATACTTCTTATTTTCCACAGGTTTTCAAAGTTCTGAGATGGTAAGCAACTGTTTTTTTTTTTGTGGCTTGCTGTTAAAACATTGCCAAAGCTCCCATTTTCCCATTAGTTACTAAGAAGACATTTGTAGCGCACCAGCATTGTGAACTGAGAGAGATGCCCTCTTTCAGCAAAAACTACCATCTCAGCATAAGCAAGTTGGTCAATAAGTTAATGGCATGAATCAATGAGAAAGATTTGGGAGAGATCTTAATTAAAGAAACAACTGCTGATACAAATTATGTTTCCAATGTATTGATGTAACAGAGGGCATGAGGTTGAACGAAGATGAGTGCTGATCAATGCCTTTAACATTTGCATTCCTTTTCATCAGAAACCAGCTCTCTTCATCTGTGTGCATGCAGGCACGCATGCACACAGACACACATCACTACTACCAGCACCTCAGAAGGGCTTTGGTTTCTTTGTCCTTATTGATTCCTGCAACCCTCCTCTGGAGGCTATTACAGTCGCCTCACTTTACAAGGTGAAATGAAGGTCTCAGCAGACAAGATGATGCTCATTCCTTCAGACCTTCCTAAATGTGATCTCAATACTTTTTATTGTGAATATCTTAATCTGCATTCTGTAATGTACAGAAATTGTAAGGAATTCTAAATGCAACTTCGGCAACATATATTTACAGAAAAAAAAAAAAAAGTAATATTCCCTAATACAAAAGGACAGGCGTGTATGTGTGTGAATTTGTATGTGAATTCAAGAGAGACACAGACAAAGAGACAGAGAGAGGGAGAGAGAAATGGAAAGACAGCATTCTTCAGTGGCTGAACGGCACAAACATCCAAAGTCAATAGCTGGTTTCCCCAAGTGATCCAATCTGAGACAGAGTTTAAAGAGACATCAATTTGTGATGTCAGCAATGCTCAACATATAGCTAATGGAGCTTCAAGAGATCAATATTCAAACCTCCCTGCTTTTCATGCTGGAAACTCACACCACTGCAACTTCTTCTACTAGATGCGAAGTACATTTTCTATTGACTACTTTTATCACTAGTATTCACACTTAGGTTGGATCAGATATCAGCATGTTTGTTTAGCTTTTATTATTTGTTTGTTTGTTTGTTTGTTTGTCTGTGAGGGCAGGAAGCTTTATTCCCTAGAATGCAGAAAAGTAATTTAAACTTTAGCTCAGCTGGTAGCCATGTAATCCATCTTATTTTCCTGTCAGGTTTTATAATGAAGTCAAAAGCAATCCTAAACTGGTGACATAATAATCTAATGCTGAGTAGTAATGACTATATTGAATCCCAAAGTATGCTTTTACTGCATACCAATATTGAAGAAATACAGCAATTTCAATTATCATCAGCATAGTAGAGACTCAGAACAACAATAATAAAAATCTCTGATAAGAGACAGAAACAACGAAATTTTTAGGTAAGTATTTAAATTATAGCCAAGAATCATTGAAAAGGCTCAAAACTGAAAAGGCTGAAAAGTATCTTTCAATAAAATACCAATTTCCTGTGGTAGAATCACTGGGTGTTTCATTACTTCTTTTAAGAGGCCAATGGAAAAGCAGTGAAACCAAAAAGAATGAAGTCATTAGTAATATTAATATTTGAACTGTTCTAAAATGTCGTATCTAGAGCTAAACTGTAGCATGAATGACATTTATCACAGAATGGCTCTATTGACACATTGCAATATATGTAAACTCACTAAACATACAGTAAAATGATTTAAATATTAAGTGAGTCCATGCTTCCAAATGTTAGTTCAAAGGCTGGTAGAATTGGAAACCCACTCTAATCAGACTTTCCCATTTCCTTCTCCCACAAGAAATAAAAGAAAAACAAAACGAATTCAAATTAAGTTGTTAAATGGTTTAAGGATTTGATATCTTTTGCTGTTAATTTAAAGGGCTGAGCTGCAGCTCATTTCTTTTCATCTTTATAGCAAAGCACAGAGTGACCCCAAGGGTCAGCGAGGATTATCTCTGTGTCTTTCCATTCCATCTTACATTATTAGTTTACACTGCAAATGAGAAACTGATGTCAGAAATATGCCAAACATTATTTATAAATATAGAAGCCAGGGTGAAGTCTGATAGGTCTGTGGCTTAGCATGTAAAGGTCTCAACAGCAATTAGTAATTGAGATGCATCTACTGTAAAGTGGGAATTGTCATCTAAAGACCAGAAAATATTTTGTTAACATCTTGATAACATACATGAAATACAATTCTGAAATGTTATAGCACTAACAAAGTATGAAATGGATTGGTGACCCTATAATCAAAAAAGTCAAATTATTAGAGTGATGTCTTCAGTTAAAAAGAAATATTGAAGTCATTACCACTCTTAATGTGACTCAAATTTATTATAAAGTTACTTTAGATTTTTCCACATACATTCTTTGATTGACTTATAAATGCTTCTTTTTTTTTGATGTCTTTGATAATTAGGAGCTTAAATTGAGTCAAAATATTGTAAATTGTATACACAAGAAGATGCAAATTTTCTCTGTTAATGAAAAGCCATACAAGGACTTCTGGTTAATTAACATTCAGAGTAAAGCCCATGTGACACCATATTTTTTCTCTACATCACAGAAGAGGAGTAACAACCCATTATATTCAGTATTAGAAGAACAGCGCCAAAATAGCCAAGGCAGAATTTAAAATTCAAAATATTTATAGCAGAAATTAAATATTAAGAGAGGGCAAAATGTTTAATAAGGAATAATACATAGGGAGAAGAAGAAATTGCTCTGACATAGTAAAATACACTGTGCCATTACCAGTTTTATAAAAGTAATGCCTTGATATCAGAGACATCAAGTTGTATGAAAGATATGCATCCCATTTTTTTAATGCTCAACACAAGTTACTGGGAAGAGTTGTTTGATAAATATGTTATGTTAATGTGATATTGCCTCATACCAAATTAAGTTAATAAATCAAGAAGCAGGAAGGTCATACATTCAAGCAAAGATGCTGCTTTTGTAGAATGTCGTTATTTTCTTCTCGTCTGTAAGGAGGTTAGAAGTTACTGTGACACACACGCACACACACACTCATATGTGAGCTGATCATTAAGACACATGCAACAAACAAAAGGTATCTATGTTCTATCCATAAAATAAAATAAAATCATCCCCCAAAAAACACACACAAAAAGAAAAACAAATAAAAAATGCCTAAACACTTTGTATGTTCCAAAAATAAATATCTCAGGTCATTCAGATAATCAGATCTTCCATTCAAATTTCATTACAGTGTGTTTCCTTCATCATCCTTGTCTCCAGCCTAGATCAATCTGCATGCAGAAAGAATAACAGAAGCCTATAGTACAATCTTCCAGGACTTTCTAAGTAATCTTTCTTTTGTTTTGAACTCCATATTGCAGAGCACTTAGTGTGTCATGTATACAGAAAATATTGTCTGAGGTTGTAGAGTCATAAGTTCTTTTCTCTTTTTTTTTTTTTCTAATGATTTGTTCTCTCCCACTTTCCATCTCAGCATGTTATTGCTGTATTGTAAACCAAGCAAAGTCAAGTAGGTTCAGAATAAATTCCAAGGATGGGAATGAGTAACTGGAAGTGGGAATAGAAAGAGTCTGAAATTCTTCACTCAGATATGCTGATAAAGCCAGTGGCCAATGGCACGCTCCTTGGGTTAATGTTCTTCAGTGCTTAACTGCACATTGTGCTCTCCAAGAGGGTAGCTGCTGTTCCCCTGGACTATACAATAATTTTATAAATTCTATTTGTTTTGACAGTAACAAAACAAATACAAAAAAAAAAAAAAAAAAATTCCAAAAAAACAGCCATGAGCTCCTGGAAATCAGTGTTGCTTAGTTTAGATATCACTGAAGAATGCTTAAGATAAAAATTTACATACATGTCATTCAACATTGCTTTTCAGTTCACAAACTTATTCTGCTTTTGCCACATATTGTCCTTAAGCTAACGCTCAAAGAACACAAACTTGGACCACTGTGAGATGAAATCCCATTTATTTCAATTGAAGCTACACAAGACAACTATAGATGATGCTTTCAAGATGCTCAGCAAAGATAGAGGTGAATTTCTTTACCTGATGTAATCATAACAATTGACACCAAAAGAAAAGAGCAAGTGCCTGATGCAGGGAAACAGAAAATTCAGTTCTGGTTGTTTATCTAAATTAAGAGTCAGTCTTCACTCACAGACCAGAATAGTATAGCAGGGAGCCCCCTTCCCTATCCCCCTTTGCTTGTGAGGAGCAGACTCATAACCATATAGAGGGTTATATTTGCAAAAAACAGAGGAAAACAAGTACATCTAATCAGTAATACACAGTACTATACAGATTGCCATCCTACTAGCAAAACGAAGGAAGTCTGTCATAGCTTCTCTTATTACTTCACATCTTATTACCTGTTACTTGCAGTGGCTATGCACGTGTTTCTTTTTACCGTCAGTCACTATAGTCAACATAGGGATATTTACTTTGGCAAACTGCACTAGAAGGACATCAAAACATTAATGTATTTATTGAGACTAAATTTGAGACTTGAGATTTTCAAATGAATGAGCATTTGAAACTCAAGTATATACTGTCAAGTCTCTGGAGCTCAAACTTAAAATCTTTCCCCTACTTAGAGAGAGAACTATCAAAAGAAGAGCTGGTAGAATTCTGAGTCTTGCTCCTTTGGGCTATCTCCTACATAAAGCAATCCTTGAAAGATTTGAAGATGTAATTTTTAGTGAAAGAATTTGCTCTTTATAGGAACACAAGATTCTTTGTCTTTCAGGATGTCAAATAAGAATTGCTAGAAAAAATTTACAAATAGAAGCCAACCCTAACAAATTAATATGGCAGAAAGTAGGTTTCATCCATTTTTTCAGCTTAGTAGAATTAAAGTAAATTCTTTAAGATCGCGTTTGAAATTGGTCATAGTATGACTTAAATATAATAGCAAGAAAAATAGTGGGGAGTTCTTATGCCTATTAGTATGCCTAAATTCAATGGAGGTACGTGGCTCCTTGCCAATGTCACACAAGGTACCAAAAGCACATTGTTCTCCTGCATCACCTTTATGCGTCACAGGCCTTATTAAGTGACAGGAATATTTACAGGAAGGTTTTTAGAAGCTTCACTGAATTGAACATTAAATTAGAGTCATTGAATCATGAAGGTTGGAAAAGACTCTTAAAATCACCCAGCCCAACTGTGGACTTTCTGCTACTTTGTCTATTAAAATTTTGAATAAAATATAACTATTTAAAACGAAAAAATCACAAAGATACTTCTAAATGATCAAGGTGCTATTTAATCTATCTAATTGATTTCCCAAATGGTTTAATTAGTTTATTTCTTGGAATCTACCCTAAATCCACAACTATTCACTGTAGACTGTAAAGCGGTTTTATTCTGTAGCATATCACTTGGGTCGGGGCAATCCCAGGCACTAATAGAAACTGGGGGAAGATCTCCTTGGGAGCAGCCCTGCAGAGAAGGACCTGGGGGTCCAGTTGCCAACTGTGTTCTGGGCTGCCTTAAAAAAGGGATGGACAGCAGGGAGCAGAAAGTGATTGCCCCTCTCTAGTCAGCTCTTGTGAGGCCCCATCTGGAGTACTGTCCAGGTCTGGGGCCTCCAGTACAGGAAGGACATGAGCTCTTGGAGCGGGTCCAGGGGAGGGCCATTAAGATGATCAGAGGGCTGGAGCATCTTTCCTATGAGGAAAGGTTGAGGAAACCGGGCTTGTTTAGCTTGGAAAAGGCTGTGGGGAGACCTCATTGTGGCATTCAAATATCTAGAGGGAGCATATAAATAGGAGGGGCAATAGCTGTTTACAAGGGTGGATAGTGAAAGGACAAGGGGAAATGGTTTTAAACTGAGACAGGGGAGGTTTAGGTCAGATATTAGGAGGAAGTTTTTCACACAGAGGGTGGTGATGCACTGGAACCAAGGAGGTTGTGGATGCCCCATACCTGGAGGCATTCAAAGCCAGGCTGGATGTGGCTCTGGGCAGCTTGGTCTAGTGGTTTGCAACCCTGCACAAAGCAGAGGGGTTGAAACTAGATGATCATTGTGGTCCTTTTCAACACAGGCCATTCTATGACTCCATGATTCTATGATTTTGTAATTCTATAGCACCACGGAAAAATACTGGTAACAAGTTTGAAACCATCTATTATGACTTCTCTCAACATAATGTAAGGTATTCATTTCCCTTTTCAGAGAAAAGAGAGATACACAGATTTTTGTCCACACTTAGATTCACTTCACCTGTGTACAGTCCTTAGAAAATTTCTGAACTTAATGTTGAATGTTGAAAAGACTCTCCTGTGTGAATCTTTTTGGAGGATGTGAGTTATGTTTATAGAGTATGCAGTCGTGCCTACCATGTAAATTGCTACCATCATGCTATTAAACTAAATAGAACCAAAATACAGTCTTGAACACTTCCTATTTGGTTTTGCATCCTTCCAGACAGCACTCAGTCATACTTCAGAAGACTGAATAATCCAGAAAAATTATCAAGAAGCAGCACGGATGATACTGCTTTGTTTTTTTAAGATGATGATATTTCAACTGTGTGAGCATGCTCTCTGCTGTGTTACATGCCCTTAGGAATCAGAGAATAGCTAGCAAATCATTCAATTTACAAGCACAGAGGCATCCCATGAACTAGGACATGACTGCTTAAGACATCACTTGGTCAGCATGAAGTCTTTGTGTGTACCTGTTGAACTCTGCAGTGGTCACTGTAAATTAGCGTAGACTGAAGAAATGGGCAATTCCTGAATTTATTTCTAATGAGAGTTGGCCACTTTCCAAGATATGAATATGTATGTCTGAGGATGACAGAACATAAGAATAAATATGTATTACTTTTTTAATTGTTTAAGATACTGCATTTTTTTCCATTGGAACAGTGAACTAAGATTACATTCTATTCAATTAAATGCTTTATTGAATAAAGTTGCAACATAAGATTTAAAGACAATGTTTAGATACACCCAAAAAGAGAACTTGGAGAACATTAATATGGGGGTTGGACTCGATGATCTCTGGAGGTCCCTTCCAACCCCTACAATTCTGTGATTCTACAATTCTGTGATTAATAAAACAGTGATACTAGAACAGTAGATGTTTGATCTTAAATTTTGAACTATGAATGTTTTTTTTTTTCCTGAACCTATTTAATTATTTTTAGTTTCTTATACGTATATGTATATATGTATACTATTTTCAGATTAAAGTCATAGATAGTTAGATAGTTAGTAATTTCTCATATTGCCTTCCCAGAAGCCCACGTCTTTTGCCTCACACTTTTTTAGAATGTAGTATATAATAGTTTTATTCTCAGAAATGAGCTGTACATACATATGTCACACATTTTGTTTAATAAAAGCTATAAGTGTGGTCACTATTTATTTATTTATTTGTTTATTAGGAACAGAAAATAAAACACCTTTAATGAAAGAATAAGTAATCGGATTTGAATAGTCAAACAACATATCAACCTAGCAAGGCACAAAAAACATTAGTCTTACTGAAACTGCTCAAACTACAGACTTTTCTGAGTGTCCTGAATGTGACACAGGAGCATACAAGAATTTTAAGCAACTGCACTTCAAGTAATGACTGTCAAGAAAAATGCTGCACTCTGACTCTAAGGCTGTAACAAGCATTTAACAAAGATAGATGTGAGTTCATCCCTCCTGTTTTCTAGAGAATAACATGGGTAAGTGTCTGATCATGCAGTAGATATGCATGGAGATAGTTAAAATTATTTTAAATGGCTGTTGTTTCTCATTATTTCTTGGTGATTTTTTTACATTAAAAAGAGAAGTCAACATGCCATGTGAAGTATTATTTTACAGAATAAATGCACATTAAAAGTAGAAGAGTTCTTCTTAAACAAATTATGTATTTATCCATTATGATTCCTTGGATCTTTTTCCATAAATTAACATCTTTAGGGTTTGATTTAATTGGGAGCAGCCTGAGGACACTTTATTTGACAAACTTTATTAAATTCCATGCATTAAAAGTCCTATTATTCTTTGAAGTATAGGGAACAAACATTCCCTCTCTCCTACCTTTTTACAGAAAGTCATCCATAATGATGATCTGACTGACTAAACAAAGTATATTCAAAGAATATTAATTTTGGAATGCTGTTCTCTAAAAAATCAAGGCTATCTGATGTCTTTCTATGTACTATCACTTACTTGGTGTGTTGGAGAAAAGAATTACAAGATACTATATATATATATATATATATTTTTAATTTAATCTGTGTCTAGGTTTCAGGAGAAAGCACAGTTGGTTTTATCAACTTCAGTGTTTCAGTCATTTGCCTACGTGATAGAGACGTGATTTCAAAATTTGCGCAGGCTGTCTATACGTTACGGTGCTGTGAATGGATTACTAATCTGAGACAAAGCTCACATTGATTTCTATTAAACACAAATTTGGATCATTGGTTAAGATTTTCCAAAGGATAATCCTGAATCTAAGGTCCTGAAAAACAATATTCAGTGACATAAACAGTTTGATCACTGAAAATATTAAGTACTCAGGAACTATTGTTGAGATTGTTTTGGATACTCAGTATTTTAAAAAATCAAGTCATTTATTTATACATACAAATATAGCCTCTAGGAATCTAAATCTAATCTCTCATTTTTAAACCTATTGACTGAGATATCCTAGTAATGCTTCACTCACAATGTAAGTAACAGTTCATGAGAGTAAACAAATTCTGCTTCCCACATCCCAATTCGAGTTTTATATTCTAGCTTTTCAAGCATGTATGCCAAATATATCTTACTTTTTGCTGAATGCGATACAATTTTTTTTCAAATAATAATAATGCATTGAATTAGAAAAAATGATGGTGTTTTTCAATGAAAAACAGTAGAATCATTACCATATGATCATGTCTTACTCTCATATATTTTAAAAGTTATAATTAATAATAATTAAATAAGTAATAATAACAATAAATTAAAAATAATATATATCAGCTGACTTTTGAAAACTGTGTTTATACTTAGACCCCCAAAAATATGAAATAGAACAACTTCATATATTTCTATTTCACTGACTGATGCATTTCATCTTATATTTGCTACAAGCTGTGTAGGTGTAATGGCTCATAATCATAGACATATAGATTGCTCTGAAAGTATTACCTCCTTTTTTTTTTTCCATGGAAATTCCAACAGATACAATGAGCACAATAGCACTATTTGATAGAGTAAATTCTCAGCTAAAAAATACTATTTTTTCCAGCATTCACCATCATTAGCTGATCTGTGCAGATGAGCTGATCAAGATGCACTTCATTCTGTGGTGTGACAGCAGTGTATGGCAATCTAGAATGTGGCTTTTCTTTCATGTTGCTGTCACCATTGCTGAAACACAACACCCGCAGCCTCACTGTGCTCACATCCACTATTTAGTCTCCAGAAATGTTCAGCAAGTGTCAATGAATGTTAATGTGTGCCATTTTTTTCTGCATGGTGGAATTCATTTCTACACCTTCAATTCATCCAAACTTTGATGTTGGTCACCATTTTGTCAGGCTGCCCCTCCACTGCCCTTCTGCTGCCATCTGTTGAATGGCATCAAAATGTACCATCAACATCAGCCTCTGAATCCATCAGCCAACATAATAAATTATGAGGCATTACTTATGGCACAGAGCAACTCTAAAAGCTCCATTTCTCAGTCACAGACCATCCCTGATATTTAATGCACTGTTGTTCTACTTTGGTCCTACTTCACTTCTGTAACTTGAAATGGTGAATGATACAGCACACTATCTCCAGCCTTCTCAACACACGATATTCTCCTTTTTTTCAAACTGTCTGGAAATAGAATATGTCTACCTCTTTATAGAAATACCTCTTTATAATTTGTTTCAAGCAGCATTTTCTTTTCAGGAGTTAAGAAGTATGGTTACTTTAGCCGCTTCTATATGTTTCTCAATAAGCATTAAATGCTTCCATTCCGGCAGAGAAAATTTCCATGTAGAAGTACATTCATATTGGAAAGCAAAAATGAAACGGAATTTTTGCTAATACAAGAGAAGCATTTTCACATGTAAGCTAACCCAATCAATTACTTTTCAGTCAATGAATAAGTAAATCACCAGATATATCACTAGGCTACTAGCTATTGATTTGCTTGCAAACTTAACTCACAGTAAATGAAAGCTAGCCTTGAGCTGGAGACTGGGGACTATTTTTCTGTACTTCTCCAGAGTCATGATCTATTCTTTGGCCTTTAACATATAAGCATATATTTAGTATGCGTATACCTAAATGTAATGGAAGTATATAAAAAGGAACTTTGAGGCAAACCAGAATTTGCAATCTCATTACAATCTCTATGTGCTCAATATTGCAATTTTTGCTAATGGAAGATTCCCATCAACATTTGATCAAGCCTTATAATGGCACCATATTCAAAGTACTTAATTTGAGAGTCCTCTGTAGTCTCAATTCAGAGGTGACCCCTGCCATTTCAAAGGATAATGCTACAGGGACATCGATAGCAAATCCATCCTCAGCAACAGATTTTTAATGTGTTCTGTTAGTATGTGCTTAATGTGTAGATTTAGCCCTCAGAATTTTAATATAGAAGAAAACCATTCATCACACTTTTAGAAATAGAAAGTTATTCATGGGATTTTCCCTGTATTTTTTGCAGTCTTCAGACACTGAAGGCTGAGAAACATATACTGTTCCTTTCAGCTGCATAACTATCCTGCTAGCGATTAATTACTTAGATACTTCTGAATAAATAGGATGTAAAGAAATACCTAACAAAAGCTTAATACATCTCCAATGATGGAACCCTGTGCTATTCCTGAGATGAATATCCTTTTTCTCTTTTTTTTCTCTTTTTTCTTTCTTTTTTTTTTTTTTTTTAAAGACAAGCAGATTATTCAAAATTATGGCAATCAGATACTGGCAGAGAAGAAAAATAGCGATATGCTGAACAGAAACCACTTAAATTCTGCAGGCTTCAATAATATAATATTTCCACAACTGTTTCTGTTTAAAACTAATAAAAATAAACATAAAACATTCCCTTCTCCCCCTATCAAATTCATTACTTTGAGCGACAAAATGACAAAATGATTAGCTGTTAATAAGGCCCTGGTTTAAAAGATTGACTGACATAGCATTACTCATTTAATTTCCGTTTTCCTAGGTTTTTTTTTTTTTTCCTTCCTCCAAGCACAGAGGGAATTAATATTATCACATCAAAGGCCTCCCTTTAAATGGGGGAGAAAAATCATTTAAAAGGACAGAGGCTGTGATTATTCAAACTAGGTTATTTGCACCTTGTATATATAACGATATCATGGTACAACTTCATTTTGTTCAAATTGCTGTCAGTCGCTAATAGAAGAAATTTGCTTCCGTTTTATCAGTGCTATTGTGTTCAGTCAGATCTGTGGGTGTGGGATGGGGGACTTAGGGTGGACATTAAACATGAAATCTGATAAGGCAGATATGAATGCAGAGTAAAAAACACATTGAGTGAAGGGAGACTGATTGTGAATCCAGCATCCATAATGCAAATTCTTTTCTTCCCTTCTTCCTTCTTAGCTGTTTTTTTTTTTCCTGTTCCTTTCTGTCCATGTTGCTCTTATTTAAAGAAACAGATAGGGACACAAACTAAAGTGCAAGCCAGAGCCTCTGTGGAATATGAGGTTTAGCAATATGACTCTGCGCTTGGGTATTTTATTTCCTTTCACTTTGACTCCTGACAGACAAATTATTCTAGGGATGATTTAACACCTAAAGATGTATGTCATATTCCATAAAATAGTTGTATCGGTGGGAAAAATTATGAGTGGCACAACCCTTGGCCTAGCAGCAGCCAATGATCTATCAGCATTTAAGTCTTGGCAGATTGAATTATTTTCCTCTCGAACTGTAACTGTGTTATGGCTTGCATGACAAACAGTCCACTTGTCAAATATTTATCCTTCTAGAAAGCTAAAAGAAGAAAAAAAGAAAAAGAAAAAGAAAAAGAAAAGAAAAAAGAAAGATTGACCAAGAGGAAGAGGGAGGATTTAAGTGGTAAAAGACCAACCACAGCATGAAATATGAAACATAAATCATTAGGGTCAGGGAGAGCAGGGGAACTTGGTTACTAAGGTTCCAGATGGATTAAATAACGTACGTCCTGAGGGAGGGTGGGAAGGCAGGCACTAAAATAATAACAGAACAGAATGCTCCTATGTCGAAAGGTTTGAAGACAAGCCTTGTTAATTCAGAAAACAGCGGAGTTAAATTAGTCCAGGTCCCTGTGAAAAGTAGTGCTACATATTGTGCAGGAAAGATAAATTTTCACTCACTCTCTCCAATACACTGGCCACTGACAGGTGACTGCTGTGAGTAGTTCATTAAAATGTCCAGCTCATGGGAGATTTTCAAAATTTATAATGCTTCCTGTAGTCAACAGGGTCAAGTTCAATGAGAAAGGAAGGGAGCAAAATAACGAAAGGAATTATTCACTAATTACCTTTTAAATACATTTGCATTTTTTTCCCAACAAGTATTAAGTTACTTTTAATGCCTCAAGGTTTATGGCTTTAAATCAGAGAGGGAGATCAGAGTTCAGCACTGTTTGCAACCATTCTTTGGATGGAAGATTTTTGAACATGTTAAACCATGTGCTATACCCTTTGGAGTAATTGATTTTAGAAGATATAGGATCAGACTTTTAGCAGGGAATGTAACAATGAAGGTAATTTTAAATAGGTTTCATTTACCTTTAAGGCCAAGAATATACATTGAAGCTCATTAATTAGCAGAGAGGTGGATAGTACTGCATATTATTAGAACAACTGGAAATCTGTGACAAGATCTGATTGCACATAAATAAACTCATAATTTCATAAAATATATGTATCTATTTTCATAATAGAATACATGAAGTTGAATTGTTTTGCAAAATTTAAGCCATAATAATTAGACCATTGTATTATTATAAAATGTTATAATTATATAAATATTATATATTATATAAATATAATATTTTATTAAAATAATAAAAAAGAAATATTATAAAAATTGTAGGAGCATTTTTTTATTCTAAGCTAGAATCATTGTGGATTGGAAATTATATATTCCATAGTATCTGGAGTAAGGATGATAATGAAGGCAGGAAAATAGTGCACACCACTATTTTTCAAATCTTCACAAATTTATCTGTAGCTTGTGGAAAATATTTTTTTTTCATGCTTATTCTTGCTTGTGGACTTTTCCTGAAATTGTAGATTTGGGCTACTGCAGACTGTTTCAGGTTTCCTGCATCTCATTATACCTCTGCCATCTGCAAAACCTTTTGGCATAAAGCTTTGCCTCACTCGTGTACAAGTCCCCCTGTAGGTGATGGTTATTGTTGCTGTCAGTTTCTGCATTAGCTCAGCCTTCAATCTCAAGATGTCCAGAAACCTGGAGAGCTATCTACAGAACATTCTGAATTGTCACTATAACAGGAAGTGTCAATGTTTTTATACTGCAATCAGTATAAAAGTAGTCAACAATTTGAGTGACTTTTGGATGAGAAATAGTGATGGACTGGTAGAGCATAAGGACTGATAAGCCAGCATGAGGAAAAGGACAATACAATGGTTCCAGTGAGAAGAAAGAAAAGTACAGCTTTTTTTTTCCTTTTTTTTTTTCAGAAGAATTAAAAATTTCATCTTTTGAAATTTAATAGGAATGAGATAAAAGAAAAAAGGTGACCAAAGAAGGTTGGTAAAGGATCTCAAAGAAAGACTGGAACAGATTCATAGGAAACCTTGTAGATGTGAAGGGAAAATGTGGGTAGGCCTTAGACTTAGCTAAGTACAAAGAGGTTAATTGGGAATTACTGCCTGTCTGAAGGAAAAAAAAAAAAAAAAAAAAAAAAAAGCAGGAATTTCCAGGGAGGTGTGAGCTACATTAACAAGCATTATGTTGTTTCCAAAATATCACTTCAGCTTTGTTAATTAATATGTTTTCCGGAAGTTTACTTTAGCAGAGGCAAAAAATCTTTTGTTGCAGAAGCTGAAAGAAGAGTTTTATGCTCAGCACTGTGCAAGAAAATGAGTAGATTTCAATTTGCAGATTAAGACAGCCAAGTTTAAGTATCTAGATGTGAACTAGTTGCTAAAGTTCCCCTTATACTCTGCTAATTATAAAGTAGTCAATACAGCTAATGGAGACTGAAGAGCTACTCAGCGGAGTATGTGAGGTATCTCCTTCAGTCTGAGGTGATTAACTCTTAAGACTCCATTGATTCACAAGTAGAACATTCAAGTACTATTTCAAGAGCTTGTTTCTGATCAGGCTGCAGAACTCCTGTATGTTCAAGGGCAGGACATTTGAAGATTTTTTATGAGATCACTGTGATTTCCATGGAGGTCCTTGGTTTGATGATTAGACACCAAAGGATTCAATTAGCGTAAGCACTGAGAATTCATAGCTGCAAATGCAGTCAATAAAAATCACCATGTCAGCATAGAAGTGTTTATTTAATTATAGCCCTTTGAAAAAAAATCTGGAAACAAACCTCTCCATTTCAGCAACTATATTTGGATGTACCTTTGACATAAATCTCATTTTTACCCCTTTTGCAGAGGGATGAATTCCTTTACATTTGTTAAGGCCCCATCTAACAGAATGATCAGCATTACAGATAAGCCACGAAAGATGTTCATCATTCCATCTTCAAAATAGCCTTGAATGTCTGTCCTGGAAACTACACATTGGATGGTCAGGGAAAGAAAACATTATCCCTTTTATGAAGAAAAGGTCTTGTGGAAAGAAAAAAAACCAACACGTAGCATCTTATCATATTATTAACATCATAAAAATATATACACTGACAGAATAAATTAAGGTTGCATGAGCAATTTTAATTCTGCATCTTCTAATTTTTCAATGCTTGACTTTGCAACCTTAATAGCTTCTTTTAATATATTTTTATGTGCAATTATATAAAGTGCAGAACCTTTTGATTTATTGCAAATGAATATTCTTTGCTGAAGTCATGTACATCGTTAGTTCAAGTGGAAGAGCAGCATTTAAATTATATGTGTTTAGAGTGTCATGTTCTGGCTTCCTATAGCATATCTGGCCATGCTAAAAAGCTTGGAGGAAAAAAAAAAAAAAAAGCATTGATTGAAAAGAAAAAGATGAATGCCATTTCAACAGACAGTTTTCAGATATATTTGCAATTTTGCTTGTAATCATTTTGAACATTATTTTTAAAAATTAATTACCAAAATGATATTTAAATGTTATTTTATTAACACATTAAACTTACTGGAAAACCTTTTTTGTCTTTTTAAGATTGGCTTAATATAGTGATAAAACAGTTACCTTAATCACATTATTAAGTTAAATTAATTATAATTACTGCGTTAGTGGAATAAGACCTTTAGATAAGTGCTTAAAAATAAGTTGGAAGATAAATATGTGCATACATTTCAGTTTTTTTTTATATGTAGACAGAAAAGACAAATTCTTATACCTCATGATCTTTCTTCATTACTTCATTTACTGAATGTTACTGAGAGCTACTTAAAGAGTTGTATATAATTATTCAACTTAGGCAGGGTTTTGCTCCTTGTGCTATCTACACCATGCTATCCACACCATGCCCCAGAACATCTGTCCTGACTGGCAGTAACTTTGCTTCTCTTTGTAATCCTGACACTAGTTCTCGGTGTCACGCCCTAATTTTTACTTAGTACTGGTACTAAGACTACCTTGCTATCATAGGTAGAGGCTCAGAAAAGGGAACATGGTCCCAAACTACTCTATTACCTCTTTAGTGTTTCCCAAACACGGTTAGAAATAATGAATACTACTTCCAGTCCTTCCAGTCACAATCACTGTTGCACACCATTGTTTGTATCCCACATATTTGTGATACAAAAGTCAACCTTTTATATGTATAATGAAAGTATTTTCACCTAGATAATAAGTGGGTAGGGTTTGGACAAATTTTAGTCATTGCTCATAGTTACTTGACTTCAGCAAGACCATTTTGTATGAATGGAATGAGGATGGTTTTTTACCTGATGTTTAACTGCATGTAAAAAATAAAAAACTTGTCTTTTTCACATACTTGATTTTAGAGCTCAGTGGAACTGCAATATTTTGTGGCGGTCCACTGACAGTAGAACAAAAATTTGGCATTCAAAAAATGTTTACAAGTTTACTTGTCTCAAAAATGCAGTTGGAAACTCCAGAAAAAAATATTTCAATAAAGTTTCCTGTTTCATGTAAATATGAAATAAATCAATTTAAATTTAAACATATATTGAAAAATATCAGTACATGCATATTTTAGATATTTAAATAAATGGAATATTCCATGTCTTAGTGAAACAGGAAAGAGATTAAAAAAGTGTTCATTTTGTGTCATTTAACATAAAAAATGTTTCTTTTTTTCAATTACTACTTAAGAACTCTGAAATTGTGTATTCCTGTTACATATTTCAGTTTTACATATCTACAGTGTTCAGTCAAAAACTGCTTAAAACAATATGTCAACTCTAATGATCAATTCCTTCTTAATAATTTGATCTTAGATTCTGTAAACTTTCTAAGCCAAGACAAACAAATTGATTTAGAATGGAAGTAGAATGTGAGAAGTACTTCCAGGGAAACCACAGACTCACAAAACTTTTGAGGTTGGAAAGAACCACTTTGGATCACTTAGTCTGAACTCTCTTCTTGAAGTAGGGTCACCTATAGCACATTGCCCAGGATCACGTCCAGGCAGCTTTTGAGCACAACCAGAGAGGGAAACTCCACAAAACCTCTCTGGGTAGCCTTTCCAGTGCTCTGCCATCCTCACAGTGAAGAAGTTTCTGCGTTTCAGTTTGAAAGTTGCTTCTTGTCTTGTCAGGCACCACAGTAAACAACCAGGCCCCATCCTGCTGACACCCTACTTAAGATATTTAAACACATTAATAAGATCCTCTCTGTCTTCTCCAGGATAAACAGGCTCAGCTCTCTCAGACATTTGTCATAGTAGAGATGGTCCAGCCTCTCAATCACCTCTGTAGCCCTCTGCTGGACTTACTCTAGAAGTTCCCTAACTTTTCCAAACTGGGGAACTCAGAACAGTACTCCAGATGTGGCAGAGTAGAAGTGGTGAATCATCTCCCTTGACCTAATGGCCATGCTCTTTTGAATGCTGCCCAGGATACTATTGGCTTTCTTGGCTACAAGGTCACACTGTTGGCTAGTGATCAGCCTGCTGTCCACCAGGTCTCCCAGGTCCTTCTCTGCAGGGCCATTTTCCTGTAGGTCAGCTCCCAGCCCTAGTTATTTTTCGTCAGATGCAGGACCCTGCACTTACCCTAGCTGAACTTCTTGATTTTCTCTGCCCACCTCTACAGCCTGCTGAAATCTCTTTGAAGGGCAAAGCAGTCCTCTGTTGTGTCAGCCACTCCATCTAATTTATTATCATCAGCAAACTTGCTGAGGGTGCACTCTGTGCCTTCACGCATGTTATTGACAGAATATGCTGAGCAAGACTGAGCCAAGAACAGATGCTTGGGGGACACCACTAGCAACAGGTGGTGTCCAACTACCTCCAACCAGACTCAGTGCCACAGGTCACTACACTCTCAGCTCTGCCATTCAGCCAGGTCTTAATCCACCTTGCTGTCCACTCTTCTAACTAACATTTTCTTATTTACCTACAAAGATATTTTGGGGGACAATGTTGAAAGCCTCGCTGAAGTCCATCATCTACCCAGCCAGTCATTCTGTCACAAAAAGGTATTGCATTGTTTAAGCATGATTTTCCCCTTGTCAAAACAATGTTTACTGCGTCTGATCCCTTTCTTAGAAGTGGCATCCAGGATGAGGTTTTTCATCACCCTTCCTGGGAAAGAGGTTAGTCTGCCAGGCCTATGTTCCCTATGTTCTCCCTTTCACTGTCTTTGAAATCTGAAGTGATACTGCCCTTCTTTCAGTCCTCAGGCATCTGTCTTTCATGGCATCTCAAAGATCATGGAAACACTACCTGCTAACGTGTTGCTCTCATAGTTGAATAACAGCACAGAAAGTTTCCATGACTCTATCCAAAGTGCAGAAACAACTATTAAGGCCCACTATTGAGAATAATATAGCTTGGCTGCTGCTAACAGAATGAGAAGAATGAATTATCCATGTTTTTTCCTTGTAAGTTACTTCATATGGGTAATGAGTATAGACAGAAAAATATATGTCAAGAAAGTAAGACTTTTCTAGCTTTTCTACAGCTACATTTTTTCCATCCAGCATTGGCTTGGATGGCTGTGGATCTTTTCAGTGTGGCAAGCAATAAGTTTTCACAGCAGAAGGAAGGGGCTAATGTCAAATAAATGAACTTGCTCGTTTTTTGGAGATAAAGATCTTTAAGACATTTGGCCTTTTCTCTTAGTTGTAGTCTCCTTTGACATCCCTTGAATGAGCCCCAGTTCTTATCTCTCTCCTGATTCCACGCCTTTTTGATGTTAGGTTTGCTACAAGTTAGAGTTAGAGTGGGAACATCATTTGTTTTGCAGGCTCTCCTTCTTAAGGATCTGTCTGATCATAGTCTGTTTGACTAACAGAAGTAGAAAGGAGGTGAGAGATCAGTCTTACCAGCCTTGTCTGCTACGAAGACCTGCTGTTCCTCAAAGAAAACTGCATTTCCTTGAATACTTTAGGATTTATTCCCAGAAGGAAAATATAATTTCTGGAATTTCTTCCATCCTTGCATTGACTGCACAAAAGAAAGAATTTTGCTGGTAATGTAAAGACTGTGAAAGATCCTTTAGCATTTTCCTATTCTATAAATGAATGTAAGAGAAATAAAACCATAAAATAATTATTCATTGTGTTTTACAGGAAGAACTCAGATCCTATCGCATCTTTTGAAGTCTGAAGTTTGCCAATGAAGCACAGTCCATTTTAGAAATGCAGTGCTGCTGGATGGCTGCAGCTTAAGTGAAAGAGTAGCATACTGCCAAATTCACAATTCTCTTGGCATGATTTCTATACAATTAGCACACATTTCTATCATTTTTCCATTATTATTATTATTATTATTATTATTATTCGAAACTTAGTGAACTGGGAAGGATTACTGCATTTTACATCTGCCTTGACAATAGTCTAATTAAAATCCCACTATTGTACATAATGCAGTAATTTTGCCCAGAAGTTACATGGTACATCTAGGAGAGAAAGGTTACTGTTTAGATAAGTTTCTGCACACTGAAGTTGGGGAAGGAAACATGTGAGACAATCTGTGAAAAGAATGTGTCCAGGATAAGTGTTGTTTTTTCATTGTTGTTGTTGTTTTGTCATAGAATCATAGAATTGCAAGGTTGGAAACGACCTGCAAGATCATCTAGTCCAACCGTCCTCCCACTACCATTGCTACCACAAGCCTCTAAACCATATCTCGTAGCTCCTCATTCAGATGCCTCTTGAACACTGCCAGGGATGGTAAGTCCACCACCTCACTGGGCAGCCATTCCAATGCCTGATCATTCTCTGGGAGAAATTCTTTCTTATGTCTAATCTAAACCTCATCTGGTATAACTTGTGGCCATTTCCTTGGGTCCTGTTTGTTGCCTGGGAGAAGAAGCCAAATCCCTCTTCACCACAACCTCCCTTCAGGAAGTTGTAGAATGCAATGAGGTCTTCTCTGAGTCTCCTCTTCTCCAGACTAAACAATCCCAGCTCCCTCAGTCGCTTCTCATAAGATTTGTGCTTCAGACCCATCACCAGTTTCGTTGACCTCTGGACATGCTCCAGGGCCTCAATGTCTTTTTTGTAGTGAGGAGCCCAAAACTGAACACAGTACTCAAGGTGTGGCCTCACCAGTGCTGAGTACAAGGGAATGATCACCTCCCTGCTCCACTGGCCACACTATTTCTAATGCAGGCCAGGATGCCATTGGCCCTCTTGGCCACCTGGGCACACTGTCAGCTCATGTTCAGCCAAGCATCAACCAACACTCCCAGGTCCCTTTCCTCTTCACAGTCATCCAGCCACTCAGTCCCAAGCCTATAGCGGTGCATGGGGTTATTGATGCCAAAGTGCAGGACCCAACACTTACTTGTCTTGTTGAACTTCATCCCATTCACCTCAGCCCAGAGATCCAGCTTATCTAGTTCCCTCTGAAGGGCCTCCCTATCCTCAGGCAAATTGACACCACCTCCCAACTTGGTGTCATCTGCAAACTTGTTGAGGGTACACTCAATCCCTTAATCTAGGTCATCAATAAAGATATTAAAGTAGATGGGCCCCATTACCGACCCCTGAGGGACTCCACTCGTAAGGGTTTGTTTGTTTGTTTGTTTGTTTGTTTTTTAAAACAGAATGAAGAACATAAGTTCCTCAGCAAGGAAAATCTACATAGACAAACTGAATTGAAGATCACTGAGTGGTCAGATTTAAAATTGCCATTTTCAAAATCCATTTGTATTAGGTAACTAATATTCGCAGGTTTTGGGTGCTTTTTTTTTTGTTGTTTGTTTGTTTGTTTTTGTTTGTTTGTTTTTGCTTATAAAACTAAGAAATGCACACTGCATTAAAATAAGAAATAGGAAATGTTATGCAAAAAAGATAATTAATAAAGTGAATGATTTTTGTATTAACATGGTGTTCAGTTTGGTAGTGCTCCCTCAATCAACTCTACAATATATTTCATGCAACACTATGAAAATAATTATGCTCAATATGGACAAATGTGCTACTTTGTAAGCATAAAACTGAAATAATGTTTCAAAGCCCTACCTGGCAAAAACAAACAAACAAACAAACAAACAAACAAAAAACCTGCATTTTCATAAAATTTTGGTTGTGTTTTTCTGGAGGATTTATTTCTAAGATGGTGGTATGCTCTCTACTTTATTAAAAAAATAAAAGAAAAAAAAAAAAAGAATGTCTTCTGGCAGTATCTCCATTTGAATAGAAGTTTGAAGAGTGTTGGACGTACCACTGCTATGTCTGAAAGATTCTGTGTCAGGACCTTGTTTGTCAGACTGCATGTTTGTCAACATTGATATATCGAAGAGGTCAGGTCAGTAGTATTTCAGTGTAAAGTGAGCAGGAGAGAGTCAGATAGAAACTCTGAGCCTTGTACCAAGATCAGATGGGAAAATGTGAAATACATTTAAATGGAGCCAACTGTTTTTTTTCACTGAAAGCAAATGTATGCTGTTGACCTGCATGGTGCTTTTTAGAGTAAGAAAAGAAGATAATTTTTAGCAATATTTAAATGGGGAATATTGGGAGCAGAAGCAGAATGTTTCAAAGAGTAAAAATCTTCAGGTCTTAAAACCTCACCATAGAATGTGGATGTGTGGAGTAAGGTTGGAAGGAGCATGAATGGAGGCCAAAACTGTGCATCCTTCTGGCACAGCTTACTCCCACACTGGGTAGTGCTCCAGACACACTTACAATCGTGTCTAGACATCATACCCATCCCTCATTCAGATGTTAGCAATGCTGACTTTCTTTGCCTTTCTCTATCTCTATGTCTTTTCAAAATCTGTCCTCATTTTAAGCTGTGATTACAGACACCAGTCTAAGATGGTGCCTTTGATCACATATCATCTGCTTTTACAGATGGAGGCAATGTGATTTGCCCAAGGCTGCAGAGCAAATCAGAAGCAGAGTCAGAAACAAAATCTGGATCTAGATTTACAATAGATCTCTTACCAGTAGACCAGCAGAGCAATAGACTTTGCATATTTAAGCCATTTCAGCCAAATACTGCATAGAGCATTTGATTTGCCAAGCCAAAATGTAATTACAACAATATGTTATTGATTTGCATGGTGCATTCTGATATTGATACTAAACACTTTAGTGGAGAATGGATAATTATATGATGGAGTAGATAGACAGCTGCCATAAACCAAAAGATGTGATGACATTTCTGCAAGGAAAATATCCCAGGGATCAGAACCAATATTTAGCAGTTTAAGCAGAATGTCAAATGTTAGGGCACTGAACTCAAAAACCTGCAACTAACGCACTGTCACTCTGTCATCAGTCAGAGTGAGCTGAGCTAACATAAACACAAAACAAGCTTTTACAGCTAATCTCTACTGAAGGTTTGCAGAAAATTTCAAGAAGATATTCAAATACAATCCGAGGGTAGATCCTCGCTATCATCAAAATATGAGACATTTTGCACAGTGAAATTAAGGTGGTTTCAGTTATCCCAGATGAAGAAGTAATCCTCAGAGTACCATTATCTTTCCTGGTTTTCTACATGAAAAACAAAGCAAGGAAAAGTCAGGGGAAAAAAAAAATTCTTTTCAAAGCAGATGTGTATGTGTGTCAAAGGGCTGACACATTTTTGTCACCATTAAGAGAGATGTCCCTAGATCAGAATTGCTTAGTCAGGAAAAGAAATATCTGATGGTATATGGTATGCATCTGTTTATATTAATGCCCTTTATCAGAAAATTGACAAGGTCTGTCCAGGAGGTTTACAACTCTGTGATTATTACTGCCCTACTCCCTTCCCCCCCCCCAACCCCCCCCCCCCCTTTTTTTTTTTCTTTCTTCCTTTTTCTCTCTACATAAGGAATATTCTTTCTGTTTTGAGAAATAAAATGGCAACCTAATGGTTGGCTGGGCCTCCCCCTCCCCTTGGTTTCTCTGTTAAGGTCAGCATTGCCTTAGAGTCCACAGATCACTTCTAATCCATTTGTTTCCAGTATTCATTATATCATTTCCTAGCACAAAAAATATCACCTTCCTTGACTCTATCTGTGAGTCCTACTGCTCATCATGAAGAAATTCAGAGCTGTTGAATGATGATAGGTTAGAGGGAATAAAGAAGTGCCTGCAACAACAACAAAATAATAAAAAAGGGGAAAAAAAAGAAGTGGTGAAGAAGGTTTCTGAAGAATGTGAGAAAGATAAATAGGACTGATACTTTGTTTCATTGTCAGTAGCACTCTGGGGTTATTTGAAGCACTTATTTATGCACTGTAAGCAGAACAATACTGTAGAAGAAATGATTAAATACCAGCTCTCCGAGCAATAGACATCTCATTGTGGCAGGCCTAGACTCACCACTGGGTGGTTTTGATAAAGGCAATATGAGTTGATAACTGATACAGTTTGCCAGGGAGTCATCTGGGGATGCTGACAGCTACTATGCTTTAATAAAATCATTAGAATGTAAATGTTTTTATTGCGAAATAAAGAGCCTCCAGCAAAGTTGACACTATCGCTGCTCCCTACACTGAATGAAAGCACCGATTAGCATTCAAATGATATAATGATAGTCTGGTTATCTTTATTAAAATTTTTCAAATCGAGTCTTCATTTTGCATGATTGAGTTTTAAACAAATGCAATATTCAGTAGGCTGGTGAGCCAGTCTGAACACTCTTGAAATAATTAAAGTGTGTCTTTTATTTTTTTAAACATGTGTTTCATAAGCAATGAATTGGATTTGCTATTTTAATATGACAATATCTAGTTAGCTTTGCATAAAATAGGGATGTTATAGCATAATTATTGAAAGGGTACAACTTTTAAACATATGTTTCATAAGGCTGAATTCAATTTTCTGAAATGTGACAATGCCAGTCATACTGAAATAATATCAAAGGATTACTTGATTGTTTAGGCTAATTTCATGGACAATCTTTTCTATATCATAATTGATGGTAAATGGTATGCTTTCTGGTATTTATTTTCAAAGAAAGCACAAAACTCATTTCCCATAAGTTTCATCAGTTTGGGGTTCAAACTTTTCAACTGCAGAAAAATGAAGCAGAGTACAAACAAATAGCCCAGCCTCTGAATTTATGTAACACGTGATTTAGCTTAAACTAGCAGAGATTTTGAACCATACAAGATCAGCCTGAGGAAAATTGAAGAATAAATTAACTAATCTAAGTCCATTAGGCTGTACTCTACATAGAATCAATCATTAATAAACAATTAGAAATCCCATAGGATCTGATCCTTTTCAATACTTCTTTTCATCTCGTCAGCTTAGAATAACCCTTCTCCCAGATTAACCAATCCTATGAATGTAACATGCTACAGATACCACTAAATGCACACTACTGAAAGCCAGTATGCTATGGTTAGTTCTTGGTTGTAAAGAATCAAGAGAATCAATGATGACATAAATGTTTCTTAAAAAATGTGCTCCAGAAATAGCTGTAGTATTGATTCCAGCCTGATACAGCTTCAGAGATGAACTGTTAAAAAGAAATCTGAATAGCTGACAATCTCTTGTATCCATTGTTTGAGAACAATGTACATGTGCATTTCTAGTTCTTAATTAGTCTTTTATTATAATTACTTCTTGGACTTTTAGAAGATCTTTAAGAATCAGACATTTCAGTGTTATATTTCACTGAAGTGTCAGGGACTATCCTAATGAGAAGGAATATAAACATGCCTTTGGTAACAAAGCTAACATGTAAGAAAGCAGGAATGTTAAAAACTCTTCTTATTTCTTCTGCATTAGGAAGTACTGACACTTAAAGGTGCATCTTTTCATTGTTGGGAAAAAAATACAGGGAAAAAAATACAGCAGATGATTGGGGGATGTTTTTCTTCTCTTTTTGTTGATATATGCATATATGTCAAGAAGATATATATCAGAGAGACTTAACTACAGAATTAGAATTTGACATGTATGACTCAACACAGCAATCTGACTAAATGGGACCAGAGCCTGTTTCATACTAGCATTTAGAAGAGGACTAGCTAAAGCTATCGTTCTTGCTTTTGTGGAAAACATTCCTCTTTCTACCCAGAACATCATCTGAAGGGCATAAGAAATAGTTCAGACCAGAGCACTCAGATCAGATTTCAGAACTGACTGCAGAGCACTCTGCAACATCCTAAGAGGTGATATCTGCTTTATGCCTGGGACTGAATCTGTCCTGGAGAGGGAGAACACCTCTCTGCAGGTATTCTGGTCTGAATAAAGAAGGTTATTACAACAGTTCATATAACTAACCCTCAATAAATGCCTCCTGCCACTAGGCAAGACATTATTAAGTGTATTACTGGAATAATGATCTTGAAGAAGAAATGCTTTCAAGCTTATAAAAATTTCTATTTCCTTATTTCACTGACAACTTATAAAACTAAGAGAAAAATGGTGGACCTAAGTAAAAGTCATTTTAACATAGATTCTGTTGAATGACCAAGAGAAGCCTTACTGCCAGCACTCAATGAATATTGTTATTTGTAAATTTAGTAGTGGTGTAAAAATACCTGAACCACCCAACCCGTATGCAACCACATTTATGTTGGTACTAAGCATATAACTATTTTTTCCAAATCTCTTTTTTATTTTTAATGAGAAAAAATTGAATTTTCTCTGGCAGTAATTACTCTTTTTCAGGAATACAAGCGCAAACCTGATAAATTATACAAATTGTTTCAACCAACAGATATTGTACCAAAAGCATAATGTGGTGGTAACATGGACTTTTGTGAAGCAGGTCTAATCAGTGTGTTTGGTATACTCAAAGTCCAAATGGGGAAAAAAAAAAAAAAAAAAAAAAAAAAAGGTAGAAGGCAGGTTTTCACATTTGCTTATACAGCCCAGGTAGTATATGATCAATTCAAAGAGGAAATGTGCTGAGCAAGTGGACCTGCACAGAGCTGAAAGAAACCCTTGGGACTGTTTATGAAAAAGAATAGTTGCTGATCTTATTGACTGGAAAAGCGTTTGTAGTTTCAGTAAAATCAAGATAATAACACCTGGTTTAGAGATTTAGGAAAGAATACAACCCATGTGTATTTACTAGCTCAGTAGGCAAGGGAGTAGACTGGTCAGTGTGTAGCAAGTTAGACAAGGACTAGGGTGGACAAAGGATGTGTTTAGGCCTACACCTGGTAGAAAATCACTGAAGATTTGAGAATATATTTTCACCCTTGGAAAAGGTCTTACTTGGATCTGTAACTTCTGTTACTTTTATTCCTTTATCTTCACAGACAGAAAAAAAAATAATATTGTATAAAAAAGAAGAAGCCTCACACTTCCATCATGCAAATTCATGTATGTATGTGCATGTATGCGCATTCCTCATAGTGTTTGTATATACAGTGGTAAATAGTTAGGAAAAAAAAAAAACAACACAAAACAAAACATGAAAGAAAACTGAATCTGTAAATAGATGGTTACATGAGTAAGAAAGTCTTTGGAAACTGTAGCCTCCAGATGACATTCTTGTTTGTGTCTTGTTTGTGGGTACTCTTCAGTGAACACTGGGACATTTTCAGATCTACAGTTGCTTGTTTGTTTTCAAAAATAAAGTCAGCAGAACAATTGCTGACTTTTAGCAGTGGAAGATTTTTGTGGGCACACGTGCCTGAGCAGCAGAAAATTTGAGTGACAAGAGGCACCAAAAAAAAAAAAAAAAAAGCAGAAGTAATAAGAAGACAGAAGATGCAAAGAAAATTCAGGATGAGTATTTTCAGAAGGAAAAAAGGAAGAACAAAATGATGAGGAAGATTGTTAAACACTGTGAGGGGAAAAAAAAAACAGTTCTGAGAAGAATACACTGAAAATATGGAGAAGTGGTAAGGCAGATAGCAGAAGAAAGTCAAGATTAATTAGATCATTCAAAAGGGATTGTTGCACTGCTACATTTCATAGATTTACCAGTAGCTCTACTATGAAAGGTGCATCCTGATTTTTCAGTCTTTAATAAACAGTATCAACTGCATGGAGGACAACACAAAAACTATGTTTTTCAGATGTTAATACATACTGGAAGAAATTCAGCAGCTGATTTTATAAGTGTATGCTGAAAATGTGACTGCACAGTTGGCATAGTCATTCAAATGCCTTCAAAATAGCTGCAGTACAGGTTTAAATGCCATCCTCTGCTTCTTCCTTCTGGCTCACAGAAGGTTCTCAGACACATAAAATTCTCTGGACTTTAACTAACAGAATAAAATATCTAATATAAATTACCTTTGACTGCTGAAAGACTTTATTTACAGCTTTTCAGAGCTGGGTCTGGACAGTTTAGGTAGAGGCTACAGCTGCCAGATGGTGACCAGACTTACTCAATTAGCAATCTCTCTCATCCTGTGCCTGGATCTGCAGTGTTACTCCTCACATCATGGTTGCCTGACTCAAACCAGTACCTCTAAGACCTAAAATAGTATACACTAAAATAGCTGTAATGTTGTCAGGTGAGCTAACACAGAGCTCTGCAGGCTTAGCTCAGTCAGAAGATGCTCTTTGCTAATTTTTTTTCTGGCTGTTGAGATTAAGGATGTAGCTCTTGATCAGTATAACTTGTTGACAGTTGAGGCCTACTCTTGGACTGTGTTTAAAAGAGTAATGAGGACTAGTTTGAGTGATGGCCTTGGAGGACAGAAAACTGAAAAAGGAAGGAGAATGGCGGAATTTTCTTTTTCCTCAACTATGTGTCCATATTTCAAAAAAATCAGCAGTGAGGTTCATGACTTCAGGAAATCAAAGCAAGTCCAAAAGGGTTATCTGCTGAAATCTCTGTTACATATCAAATTATTTAAAAATTGGCATTTCTAATTATAGATCTGGACTAATCATGCTTAGGTTGCTAAGATAGTTGAGGCTCAACCATTTCCAGTATACAGATTAGGGAAGGCAGAAACCAAGCAGAAGTACAGAAACTGATGGCACTTCTTCAAAATATTCCCTGTCTTATCTGAAAAAAGGACTAATCTCATGCAAAATGCTTAACTAAAATAGTGACAGTAGGCTTCTTATGTTCTTCCAGGTGACTTGGAATGGGCAGACTCTTGCATTACAATGTGAAAATGGAAAAAAAACATTGTTTTGCATTTTGCACAGATAGCATTTCTTTTGTTTTTCTGCCCCTGCCTCACAGCAAGGACTGCAGAAGACACTTGAGTCTTCAAGGCCACTTCAGAACCACAAAAATCTCTGTCTGTATGATGCTGCTGAAGTGCTAGCTCCTCTTCAGTGGAGAGAGGAAGGGGACCTGTTCCTATATAGAGAGCCTAGGAGAACAAAAAAATGCAGAACTTTAGCATAAGTACTACAAATGCTGTGAGAAATATCTAGCATGCTGTAATAGTCAGGTTTCTAACTGTTTTGTGCTGTGAGAGTAATTAAAATATGACTACTGATGAGTAACAAAGATAACTAGCTCCCCCTGAAAATCCTGCCACATACCAGGCTGTTATTATGCTCACATGAAAGCCATATTCCTTCATCTAGACCACCTTCATGGCTGCTTTGATTATACTTTTATGGACGGGGCCCATAACTTCACTTTGACCCTGAAGGACAAGCGAATGCCAAATAAATCAATGTGAAATTCAGAGCACGCCAGCAAGTTCCATCATACCAATTTGGAAAATTCACTAAATTTCAGCAGGTGTAATATATCAACACACAATCATACTGGTTCTATTATAAACTTACGGCTAGTCACAATACTAGCTTTGATTTCTGATACTTCCCTGTGTCAAGTATTTTAGAGATTTAATAAGGGAATTCAGATAGGTCAGACAAAGAAAAGTACAATTCAGACACAGCCAAAATGCTGAATGACTGCTTCATTCACTTATTAGTTTTAACCTGTTTCTAGCTTCTTTCTCCTGGAATTTTGATTCTGCCATCCTCATTTCTTCTGTTCTTCTCCCACTTGTCATGTGTCAGACATTAGATTTATTATTTTTCTTGCTTTACATGTAGAAGCATTTCAATAGCTGCTATTGCTTTTTAACGTATGATGTTTGTGTAAAAATTGACCTGAAGAGACAAATTTAGAAATGCAGGAGCCAATTCAGAATTCATAAATATCTATAAAACTTGGTTTAAACTTAATTAGAATTCAAAATTTTGAAGAGGTTTAAAAACAACTTCCAAGCAAAGATGTTAAGTGCTGTAACAGATCAGGCTTTAAGTTAGCAAAAAAATACTTTCTAAGAGCAAACATAGCTGTTCACTGACATTATATTATTGATATGAAACCTTAGAAGGTTATGCTCAGGGAGAAGGTGGGAATCAGATACACTTCTGAGTCTAGTTCTTTTTCTGCTTCTTTTCTGCTTTGAAGTGTAGATTTTTGTGGTAGACCAAATTTGCTGCTCATGATAGTGTCTTGGTCTCCTTGTTATGTGTTATCACTTGCTGAAATTGTTCTCTGCCTCTCATGTCTCCTTCTTCCCTACATCTTTGGCCTGTGGGTAAGGGAATTACAACTTCTTTCTATGTCCTGCAACCTGAGATTTAAGTATTACAGATGGTGATATAAGAGGATCTCATTCTCTTTTATTCCTCTCAGCATATGACCTCAATTTCTATCCCTTAGATAGCTGATTATCCAGATCCTCTGACTCTCTTGCACTTTATAATCCTTTCTCCTTCATTTCAGTGAGATTGCACATGTAGTAAAACAGGATTTTCCTTAAGTGAGGTGGAATGTATGACTTTCTCAAATCACCAACATATATTTAGCAAGATAACATGTTGACAAAAACACAGTTGTGAGAAGCTTTGCTAACAGTTTTGATTCTAGAGACTTACTTATTTGTCCCATTTGTGTTCCAAACGAGAAACTTGATTTTTTCTTTATTGCTAGAAATATCTGAGGTTATTCACACATAGCCCTAAAAAACATGCAGGCAAAATTAGCAAGATATTTATTCTGAGTAAGTAGATCAAGAGTTGGATCTATTCTTCAGGAGGGAAAGGAATAATACAGCTTGCAGGAAATTGATCTATGCCTCCAGAGCCGTATCATGAATTTCTCTTTTCATCTTTACGCGTGGAAATAAAAGGACCTGTTTCAATTGGAATTTTATAGGTATGTTTTACAGCACTGGCTGAGTTATCTGTTACCTTGCTAGTAAGGAGATGGATAATTCCCTATCTGAAAGCATCTTTATTTTTATGATTAGCATTTTTGGGCAAGCATCAGAAATGCCCACAATCTCAGAACATGAGGAAGAACATAAATTGGTAGAAAAACACAGCATAATAGACCTGCTCATATTGTGCTCAAGGGGACTCCAGGGACCAGACAATCCATACAAGAAGAATAGTGTGAGCTAGATGGAACCCAGTATGATTAATCACCAGAGCAATGCAGATTTAGCGCATTAGGTGAAAAGATAAATGTGTAAAACGCTGTGTCAGAACCCATGGAGTGGCCCACACGGTAATTCAGGGTCAGTAATTGAACTTCACTCTAATTATCCTGGGGAGATAATATTAACTTATAGTTGAGTGTGAAAGAGAGAGTCCATAATTCATCACTCGATGGGGCTGCTCATTGCATTGTGTTATTGAAATATGATGGCTCCATTTTTATCCTGTCATAATGACAACTGATGTGCTTATTTTCTTTCTCTGTGCCTCCAGGGGATGATGAAATAGTAAGCAAACATTCTTTCTGGTGAAAGAACAGCACTTTATCACACTAGCTTCAGATCTGAAAAAGCATTTGCAAACTCAGAAACAATTTCTAGAACCAAGACTGGGCATTTTCCATTGCATTCTGGCTGAAGACAGAAAAGCTAAATAAAAGTCACCACTTTTTCTCTTTACTAGGTGTATTTGTCCCCTCCCCAATTCTTAATTTTTTAAGAATTACCTTTGCATTTCTAATTTTCCAGGACACATGCATCTAGATGAAGTTTGTTGCAGCAGAGAGATCATTGCAAATTCAACAATGGTTCTAGAAACAAGAAAGAAAAAAACAGTTCCCATTTCAGACATATGCAACTGTCAGTTACTTTCAAAAATACTAGTATTTTCACCAGAAAACAGAAATTAACCCATTCCAGACAGCTTTTCTAAGTCCTAAAAATAGATATTCAGGTAAGATTTTTCAGATTTCATAAACTTTGTTATAATTTGCAGCAATAAAAAATCAAGGATTTAAAAATCAGCCCATTAGTGTTTGAATATTTCCTGTATATTAAAAGTATTTATAAATAATTCAAATACTGTATGTGTCAGAAACTTCTTAGATTTTGCAAACTTTTTCTCCAAGTAAAATACCAGTGTACAAAATCTAGAAGGATTTAGGTCAGAGTAGATTTCAACTGCAGATTTATTGTATTGATACAGAGCATAATACAAACCAAATAACTGGATATTTCTTTCATATCCCTGTGTGGCTTATCATAGCCTGTCTGAGCAGAAAAGTCAAGATGTCTGAGCAGAAAAGTCAAGATTTCTTCACAGGAATCAAATCTGTTTCATACTCATGACCACGTGTGATTACTTTAGGTCCTGATTTAATAACATGATAAGGCATGGAGGAGACATGGGTTGTACTGGACAAAGAGAAAGAAAATATTTCAGAACTCTAATAGAACTGTCAGAAAAAAAAGGAGATGAAATTCTAGAAGTGCAAGACTTTTTTTTTGCTAAATGTGGAGTGACAAGAACTATGAGCACCATTCAGGTGATGCACAGCGCACTGATCATGCTGACAAGTGATTACATTTGTAGGATTGCAGATTTACATCATAGTCTCACTACTGCAGTGTTGTCTGTAATTGAAGACAAGTGGGAGATGCTTGACATAAACAAGTTTCAGACGTAGTCCATGAGCCAGATTGCAGTGTAACATGCAGATATAGAAACATCAGTACATTTTAATGTACTTAATGAAGCTTATTTGTTTATTCTTTTTCTCACACAACCATGAAACAACGTCTTTGTTTAACACTATCTTGGTGAAGGTGACTATTAGTTCCTAATGAATTTTTAGTACTGTCTCATGGTCTGAAATGTCAGTTCTTCATAGTGCCTTGGCCAGCAAAAGTTACAAAGACAAGAAGAAAATAACAGGAATTCACAACAATGAGAATTTGGGGGAAAAAAAATAAAACAACAAAAAACAACAACAAAAAATTCTTGATTGGAAGAAAAAGTGAAAGAAAGAAAAATATATCTGCACATTAACAGCTAAGACCACATTTAAAAATCAAATTGGGCAGAAGTGTGGTCTTGAGCACTATCCAGTTAGTCTAAGTGCTTGATTTGTGGTGTGTTCTTCTTGTGGTTAAACAGTTGTAAGTTTTAAACACACAGCCATTTGCTTATTCTTGTGAGAGCAGGACTGGGTAGAAAACTGGATAAATCTATTTACTAAGACAGAAAAGGAAAATGGGAACAAAAATGTGGTGATAACAGTATACAAGGGCTGTTCTGAAAGAAATGCCTTCCATTTTATTATGTTGACCCACAACATCAGAGGCAGATGTTGGTGGTATGGCAGTAGAGGTTGAACCTTCCCACCAATAGTCTGTTACATTTTGTTGCCATGCAACAGATGGCAGCAAATGGGCAGTCTGACAGAATGGCATCTCACATGGAAGTGCACAGGGAAGAAAGAGGTGTCACTGAATTCCTCCGTACAGAAAAAATGGCACCCATTAACATTACATTCATTGATGTTTCCTGAATGTTTATGGAGGCAAATGCCCCACAGCTTTATGGCCTTCCACATGTTGTCAGACTGTGTGGAAGAAATGTTGGCCTATTTCAGGCACCTGTTCTGCCTCTTTCCTGACTCCTGCTGCTGTACTATAAAGGCAGTGTCTCTTCCCTGTCAAGTAGCCTGCCCTGGCCTGGCCTTGTGTGTGCTCCTGTCACTCAGCAACAACCAAACATTGGAGTGCTATTAACAGTGTCTCAGCTGAAACCAGGACAACTCTTTGCCATGGTTTTAACAGTGAGATCTTTCTCTCAAAAAGCCCAGGAAGTATTCCACAATGAGCCACGTTCAGCAGTCACTTCATAGTCACAATTTCTTCTGCAATGATGAGAAACTGCAGTTCTAACATACTAAATGGACAACAATTTTCACTTTAATAATAGAACTATGACAAAAGAGTATCAGGATGAATACTGTAAAAATGGTTGCCTTTTATCTCAGGTGCTACTTTATTTCACATTTATTTCACATTTTCACTTTTGCTTTTGTTATTGTATTACTATACATTAATTGTTGCCAGTTCTTTAACACTAATTTATTGTCTAATATAACTTAATGAATCATAGTGCTAAGGCTTTACATAAACCATCAGCAGTTTTCCCATTCAGTATGAACAGTTATTGTTGATCATCACATAAATACTACATAAAGTAGAAAGCATAGTTACTGTGAGACATGGGATGACAGAACTATTTCTCAAAATACAAATCTACTAGTGGCAGAAAAAATAACAGTTATAAGGTAAGGTTTTAGAAAGAAGCTTTTCAATATCATAGAATAGAATCATAGGATCACAAAGGCTGGAAATGACCTCTAAGATCATCCAGTCCCACCATCCACCTATCACCAATATTTCCCATTAAATCATGTCCCTCAATACAACATCTAAATGTTTTTTGAACACCTCAAGGAATGGAGACTGCACCACTTCCCTGAGCAGCCCGTTCCAGTGTCTGACCACTTTCAAAAAAGAAGTATATTTAAATGTTACATTTTAGAGTTGTATTTTTATATTAGTCTTTATACACTTTCTGATATGTAATGATTTATTATGCGTACATGGTGTTGCAGTTTGGGGAAGCTTAAAATTTAAACAAGTTACAAGTAAAGATTGTCTTAGTTCTCATAACTCAACCTTTCTTGCTGTTGGACTACCTCATTTTAGATTAAACACATTAAAAAAAAAAAAAAAAAAGCACTAAGAATAAAATTCTTCAAAGATTTCCTAAGAATTCATATTAAGTTGCATATCCAGATATAATGGAACATTTTGGAAGTATGAAATAATTGCATGTAGCCTTATGTCAAATAAAAAGGGTTAAAGTATTCAGTTAATTGAACAACTGTACCAGTAGCTTTGTTCATTATTTTAGGTTCCTGCTGTCTTTTAAAATAAGTGGGTTTGTACATATATCATTCACCTCTGGTATTTCTGAAGCCTTACAGTCAACATAAAAAAAGTGACAGTAAAAGCTACAGCAGTATTTTCCAACTAGTCTCCTATCTTAATCCGTGTCTTGTATACAAGTCATAATGTCAAGAAATCCATTTGCTCTTTAATAAAACTTATCATAATATCTGATAGTTTGATTTATGGACAGGTTTGATGTCACCTAGAATGCCTGAACCCTTTCATTTACTGCAAGAGTTCCAAGAAAGGTCATGATATTTACACTAGGTCAGAATAATAATGTCATTGGGATCATGGTCCCTGACAATAGCCTATTTGTCTCATTTAAATAATGAACATCATTAGTGGAAATCACAGACTGAAACCATTATACACAAAGGACAATAGAACACAACCATACAGAATAAGAAGAAACAATATTGTCAGTAATCACGACCTACTTTATGCAGTTTGCTAGACAAATATTTTATTTTCAAAATTGTTTCCAGGAGTATTCATATGATCATGAAACAAACAAACAGATTTCCTTTTTGATTCCTTTCCAGTTCAGGGAATAAAATATTATTTCTAATAATCATGAGTGTGCAAACAGTGATGATTTTCTCATGGTATGGTATGTGTCATTGTAAATATGCACACTATTCAGATAAATCAGAAATAGCTCTTAAGAAATTACTTTGAACTCACTGCCATAAATAAGTAAATAAATACTGTAAACTCCTCAAGAAACACAATCTCTGAAGTATGGACTATCTCAGATCTTATTTTGGAGAAAAGGCACAAAGGACACATGTAGGTATATCTATCTGTTCCATGTTCATTCATGAGATTCAGTAATCTGGACTAGAAGTTAGTTTTCCTTCCAGAAAGAACGAGAAGAAATGAGCAACTAAGACTGGAGTTTCTAATACTGCATGGTGAATAGGCAGGTGGTAAAATTATTTCATATGAGGCATAGACTAGATCTATCTCATATGCTACAGTCAAAAACCCTACTTTTGACATTCAACTTGAATGCACTTTTTAGTGAGATGCTCTTTTTCTCAGGTATGGCATGGGACAGTAAAACAATTGAGCTGAATTGTTCTGCTTAACTTCATCAGTGCTTCCCAAGACATGTTGCATGACACCTCTGGCAAACATGCAATATGGTGCTATGCATACACACACTTTTCTGCATGACCATTAATACCGATTGGGTGACCTTTCCACACATGGTCACCTTCATATCCCTCTCGCAGCATGCATGTCTCAGATGATCTTAAGACTCCGACTAAATATGTGATATGGAAACGATGAGAGATACTGAGTTACATGCCTCTAGGAGAGCAGGATTTATAGCTAAAGCCCCTGGCTTCACATTGGTACCTAAATTATTCCTTGAGTGCAGTTAATTGTATCCATATTTTCTTACTGAATACAGGTGTGTTACCAACTGGTGATAGTCAGAAAGTATTTAAACTGTCATCTCTCAGGACATAATGCTCTAACCTACTTTGGCTAAAAAGTGAGATTTTCCAAAGCAGAATTGGGCCTAAAAGCATATTCAGAAAAAGTAGAAATCACCAAATAGTCCAAATATGCTTTCTAAGCTGGCCAAAATGCATCAGTAACATAGCACACATAAGCCCAGAAATTATATGCCACATTATGCCTGCAACGGGCAGCATTGTAATATTTTCCAGCAAGCTACTTAAAATGACGATGAGTTAGACTTTAACTAAAATGTAGTATTTGGAGGCATCAAGAATTGTGATAATTATTTTAGCATTTCAGTATTGTATATAGATTATCGTTCTTATTGCAGATATGACACTGTTTGCTAAGGCAGCTCCTCCTCTGTTCAAGTTTAACTGTTATACAGTGTAAGTAAAATGGGTAATTGAGGTTTTGGATAGAAAGTCACACTAAAGGCTATTGTACTGAGGGGTATTATAACATACATGGATTTTGGATAGGAGGGCATGCTATAGCACATGTATATAGTATATGTAGCTGTACATATAGCTATGTAGTATGGCATATAGCATGTGAGGCAAAAAGCCTAGTTTCAACTTCAAAGTAATAAATTTGCATGTTTTCTTTAGAGAGCAAAAAAATGACACCCCCAACCCACACACCTAAACATATGCATCGGGCAAATAATACATTTGTTATGTAGATGACAGATCTTACTGTCAATTACATATCACTTTGAATTTGAACTACAGAGACCGAAAGAAAACATTTTTGTTAAACCTGCTTTCTTCAAAATGCTCTGTTTATTCCGTGCTTTCTTAAATTAAAAAATTATAGTGTGATGGTTTCCATCTTCCAGATGGAAGGTGAAGATAGAGGTGGAACAAGAGAAATTCAGCCAAAAAATATCAAAATTTTTGCTTCAAAGAGCATTATCACATTTCTGTCTTGGGAAAGCATAAGACAATTTTCTCCAATGTGGACAAAGCATAAATTTTGAAGTCTAAGACATAGTTGTGAAGTAGATAGAAGTATCTAAGGGAAAGTTCCATGAGTAAGCAAGTAGTCATGAAAAGGAGCTTGTTTCATGGCGAATCCTACATCAAGCTCCAGACAAGAAGTGTGGCACTTCTAGTTTTCCTCGCTTCTTTTCAGTTTTTTTTCAGCTATTACAATTATAAGAGTATATTTAAAGATTAGTAGAACAATTTCACTATGTTTATAGTTCCTTCATGCTAGCTTTTTATTCCCATTTGTTCTGAAAATGGAAACAAAGAAAAGCAGTTTTACGTCTCTTAGTTTCTGTCTCCCAAGCACAAATCATTCTAACAACTATACTACTATATTTTACAAAGTAATGGAAAAGATGCTGTTGAAGAAATTGAAAAGTTCAGAAGGATTCTAGGCAAATGGCATTAAAAAAAAAAGAAAAGTAGTACATGAAAAAAGTGATTCAGTTAATACCGTACTTACAATAAGCACACGTGGATTAACTACATGCACCTATATTGTATTCCTCTTCTAATCCCTAAATTCCTAGTCATCAATTACATAATTTTGGGATGGAGTTATACATTTATTTGGGATAACATTGGAATAATACTGGGATAACTGATTTTATTTATAGTGCTCATTAGAGATGTGGACACATTGAAACACTGACAGTGGAGCTAAATCATCTAATGTGATTTCTCTGTCATTTTTGCAAATCTTTGATGTATAAGGAGCAAGGTCTATATGAAATTCTTTTGCACTAGAGAATCACAATAAGGAGGCCTTGAAAGCACCTCAGGAAGTCATCTGGTCCATTCACCTTGTCATAGTCAGGTTCAGCTACTCCTATATCATTCCTAAGAAATATTTATCAAACTTGATCATAAAATTTCCTAACCACTGATGAATATATCAGAGTTATCCAGTGTTTTCAAATGCTTCACTACCATAGCTGTAGAAAGCTTTCCTCATCTCTGAATCTTCTTGTTGCAACTTAAACTCATTCTGTCCAAACTTGCACAAAATGACCAGGTTTATGTAACAGCCTTTTAAAGAAGACTGCTTTTATGCCATGCCTTCAATATTCTCTACTTTATACTTACTCGATACATCAGCTTTTTCAGATCTCTAATTACTTCAGTCACTCTCTTTTAAACTCCCATAAATTTATCTAGGTCTCCTCTGATCCTTCTCTTTCTCAGACTCAATCCCAGTTCCTTCAGCTGCTCTCCATAAGATGTAAGCTCCAGATCCACTACATCTTCACCGACCTTCTCTGGACATGCTCCAGAGACTGGATGTTTTTCTTGTAGTGAAGGGCCCAAAGTGAACACAGTAGTTGAGGTGCATCCTCACCAGTGCCAAGTACAAAGAGAAAATTAACACGGATCTTCTGAATTTAGATTTTTTTATAAACTCATCCTTTTCTTAGACATAAGACTAAAACCAGCTTTCTAATAGTCTTTTAGACTACTCAGAGATCAACCAGATCACTGAATGCTTTATACAGATACTAGCCATTTAATCATCACTAACAAAATGATGGAATAGAGCAACATTTAGCTGCACAGAATCTGTTTTCTTTTGTTTATGTATTTCAATTTAAGCCCACTCAAATTGAACCAAATTAAACTTATGGGAAGCTACCATGTACCTTCATAATCAAATAAGTGGCAGCTATGTAATGTTACATGTTTCATAGGGTTTAGAAAATCAGAGACTTTTTTGGTAACCTTAATGACATTGTTCAAAAAGCATTTCTGCAGGAAAACTACAAGTGACACCACAAAGGGCTGGCATAATGTCTAAGGAACCAGAATAGTTGGATTGGTTCAAGTAGCCAGTGAGGAAAGTCCTGAGCTAGCTGACATTTGAATTTCTGACAGCATGACCAGATATTTTATTTAAGCATCAGCAGTCCTAAATGGCAACCATTATTAAACCAATTTGTCAGTTAAAACTGTTCGATCATTCATTAAGTTACAAACTTTAAGAGCATGTAAGAAGTTATGTATATTTCCTTTTTCCTAGGCACCAAGATTTCTGTTAGCTGCAAAAGCCTGGTCACTGTGTATAGCTGTATGGTTTCATGATGGATGGGTAGGTTAAAGAAGGTTAAGTAGATACGAATGTAAAGTAAATAAAAGCTTCAAATGGGAGCATTTCAATTGCAGACAGACACTCTTGATAACTGTTTTCTTTAGCATTAACTTTGCCAGAAGTTTCTGTCAAATCTGGGAAATGTGGACCCTAAGTTCAAGTGGATAGAAGGAATACATTTTATAATGTCAGAAATTTGGCCATTTCTGCTGGAAAGAAGAATTGAAAAAAAAAAAAAAAAAGGCTGGATATAGGTCTTATTTTTCCTTGAAGCACAGCTGCTATTAGAAGAGTAGGGATGGGAAAATAGTCATGTTGAAAGTCTCTGACATGAAATCAAATACAACATAGGGCAGGGTTGTACACAACCTTGCTATTCAAAGTACTTAGCATAAAGAAATTAGAAAAGACTTCCTGGTGTTACTTTCCATGCAGCAAAATATCCATAGTAAAGGGAAGAATTCAGTGAAAACAAATCCAGAGAAATCTTGAAAGTCTTGATAATTTTATCCAAGCTGTGTGATACTTGGAAAGTTTTTGCTGGCTGTTTGGTTAGTGTGAGTGACAACCCACAAAGGACTAAACACTGTCAAAATGCAAAATAAAGCCAGTTTCCTTCATCTTGCGTGGAGCTTTTGAAGCTGTGGTCTAGGGAATGTGTTTTATTAGCTTATAACCACCTGTCACTTCAAAATACATAAACCTTTTGCAAGAGAGAGCAATTAAACTGAAAATTCTCAGAAGATTATTTTAAGAAATGAATTGTAAACAACAAGGAGAGTCTCAACAAGATAGTTGATATAGACAGATAGATATAGACAAATCAAATTCACCTTATTTACAACTTTCAACACAGAAATTCAGACTTTGCAGATGTGATCTGCTACAAATATTTTTTTCTTAAATTCTTTAACTCAGTTCATAAATTCATTACAGACATACTTTTGTGACTTGCAAAGTAGTGGTTATATATTTCCTTTGCTTTTCTTTTTTATTTCTGTTGGCCTTTTACTTTGAAACAAGACAGGTTAAACAGAAAAATGATGAATAATTCAAAACACTCAGAAGACACTGAGAAGCTTAGAAAGGTCTGTTTCAGACAATTCAGAGTATTAGCTGTTTCTTCTCATTTCATAATTTGCATTTTTTTTCCCCTGGAAAGAGGTAGGATTCTTCCCATTCTAGGATGACAATTATATTAAAGTGCTCTTAAAATGAGACAATGAAAAAAATATCATGAAGATGTTTATGCTGATGTTTTTCTATCAAGATTCATAGGCAAAGAAGAAATTTTACATGAATAAGATAATACGCTGGCATTTCTTTGAATATCTAACACAGCTGTTTTACGTGGATTGCTATTTTCATTTTACAAAATATTTACCCTTAGATGATTTTTTATTATTTTAGATTTTGTTGATATGTAAATTCCAAGAAAACATCTTTCATTTTATTGAAATAGGGGAAATCCTTCTTGGCATTGTACAATGTTTGCTGAAGAGACACACTAAAATAAATAAATCAGTTGTAAATAAAAGACTATGCTCAGGACCATAATGAGTATGTATGTTCAAGCAAATGTGAGAACAACTCTCATCTCTTGTAATTAAAAACCAGATATTGATACTGATATAAGAAGAGTTGTTTTATTATGGGTGCTCAAAATAACGACTTCCTTCTCCAACAGTTAAGAGTTACAGTCTTTTGCCTGCATTTTTTTCCAGAGGGGGATTAGTTTAAAACTGATTGCCAAATCATAGAAATATAGACTATCCCAAATTGGAAGGAGCCCATAGAGATCACCAAGTTCAACTCTTTGCTGCACGCATGAAACAAACAAACAAAAAAAACCCATACTAAATTTAAAACTGCTAGTGGTACCATGCTTCCATCAAGGAGAAAAAAAATAATGAAGTCAACTGCATTACATTTTTATAGATTTAAAATTTTAAGAGCTTTCTTCAGGAGTCAAGCACACAGAAGAATGGCAAGCTTTCCAAAGTTACATCATAATTGCGCTTGATAGCAGTATGTTACTTTGGTTGCATACTGGGTGGTGGACAACATGAAAAAAATGCCCACAAGTATCCTTTGATCTACATATAACAAGTATTAATAAGATCTGGAATAAGATGATTCAAAAACCACTGAGCAATGACCATTACACCAGTAGCAGTATCTAATGACATTTTTATGGAAGGATAATGCACCTTGCATGAACTGCCAGCCAGTATAACTAGCACTGAAATGGTTATAAAATATTTCCATGTTAAAATCATGTTATGTGCATACACCAGTAATATCTGATAGGTAAAACATAAATTAAGATTATTTTTTCTGTCATATGATGATAATTTTATGAATATGATGATGATTCTAGAATCAGTGATGATTCTGTCTCTGAATGATTCTGCATAAGAAATTTTATAAGTAGCATTTTTACAAAATATTCTGTATATAATATTTTCTAATCTGAATGTTGTTATACTAGAGACAAAAATAAATAGTAGAAGCATATCATTTAGTAATAGGTTTGTGGGTTTGTGAGTACAAAAATGCATATTTTTATACTCTGGTAAACAGTGAAAATAATTCAAAGCAGATGTATTTCATGCTGATTAGACCATTACGCATGTGCTGATGGGCGTGTTTATATATCTATATATTTATGTTCTTAAGTGTGTATGCATATACTTGCACAGGATTATTTTTAAATATAATAAGGTTTCTTAATTGTCATTAGGAACAGAAGCAAAGGCATATGTCAGAATTTTTTAACTGTACTGGTTTAATCTAGAAGTCAAATTCTTAGCACTGTCTATGTACACGAAAGCCTGTTTCACGCTGTGAGTGAAATAATAATAAAAAAAAGACAACTGCTACCTCTGATCAGCTCTGCCATATTTTCCAAAAGCCCATGAACCAGAACAGTGGGTTAAAAGGAAGTTGACCTGACACATCCAGGTAGACTGATAAACTGAGCTGAAAGCATTTCATCTTGCAGCTGATGCTAGGTGAAGCATATATGACAAATTGTAATGGCTGCAGGGTAATAGATCACCTGTAAGAGCTCAGCGCTCACTCATGAACGCGTTCACACATTCTCTCTCCTGCTTTCCCCCACATACAGCAAGTAACTTTCCCTTTGCAAATCTTAGGGCTGCAAGGGAAAATCATGACTTTACCAAGTCACTCAACATCGTCTACAAAGCCAGCATGCTATGCCTTTACTCTTAAGCCTATACAGCAGAATACACACTGTGCACACAAAGTCACAGTTGGTCTCCCATAAATTCCCTCTTTGGAACAAGATACATCTGGCTGGCACTGCCAGTCAAGGTCTTAAAAAAGGAACTTCTCCAGTGCTGTTAGTTCTGAGAATCCATTTCTATTTCTTATCAGTTTTTCTGATATATATATAGTCACTATAAAAGATGTATCACCTAATAATTAGGAGTCATAAAGAAATCTGTGTACTCTTAAAATACTCAGTTGTTTGATTAGCCTATGATATCAGAGAGATAGTCAGCCAAGGTTCCAGCCCAACACTGAACAGATAAGCCAGACAGGAGTATAAACACCACTCTCGTTTTGGGCCCACAGTCTCTCACAATGCTCACTTTGCATTTCAGCTCCCTCTAGCCAGAGGAATATCTAACATGGAGCATCAGACATTGAAAAGAAGACTGTTATATACATGCAACTCAGAAATACTGTAGAACATTTTTTGGAATCCCCCATGAACTCTCTGTTATACCTGCTTTAGTTTTAGTGCTAGCCTCCATTGCCTTCATACCTAAGAACATAACTTAAGGGCTACAGTTCATTTCATTTCTCTATAATGGAAAGAACAGATATTCTGCACCAAAACTTGTAACAACTTAACTAGCTATTCATGCCAATTTAGGTAAACTGGGGTAGCTTGGTATGTAGGTATGCGAAGTGAAATTAGTGGTTTGTCATAGAAAACTGCTTTTGCATTATATTATTTTAGAAAAATAGGTGCCTGTGAAATTAGGGGAAGTACAGGAACAGTAAATGTAAAGTTCTTCTGAGTTTAGGACTGAGCTGATTCTGAATTACTAGGGCTTAAACTAAAAGTATTATTTTACTTTACCATGGTCCTTCGTAGTTTTCAAATAGTCCATATCAAAGTCTTCAGGACATGAAATGTTAGCAAAGATATGAAATGTTTATCCTACTTGTCTGTTCACTATATAGTGCCATCACTAGCACCTGTGTGCACCAATCAGACATAGAGCATTACATCGTCTTCCAGAATTTTCCATCCTTTGATTTTGAGAAAGAGAATAACCACTCTCTTTATGAATTGTGCTGTTCTCCTTTGTGCATTGGATAATGATACTCCTGTTTGACAACAGGCGGGAACTGAGAAAGAGAAGGAGGAGCCAACAGTGGTCTTACAGTTCTCTATAAAGCAGAACACCAGACTACCGGGGAACTGGCAGCCCAGCTTCACTCTACATTAAGAAAGCATTATGTTTCACCGAACAGTTTTTTCTTCCCACTAGCAGATCATCTCAGGTGATGAGACTGTGAGAGAAAAAAAGAGAGAGAAAGCACAGTGAGTCTGAAGAAGAATAACAGAATCCTCAGAGCTGGAAGGGACTCCTAAAGACCATCTAGTCCAACTCTCCTGCAAGGGATATCCACAGCTAGAGTAGTTTGCTCAGAGCCATTTCCAGCCTGGCCTTGAATGCCTCCAGGGATGGGGTATCCACCACTTCTCTGGGCAGCCTGTTTCAGTGTCTCATTACTCTCACTGTAAAAGACTTTTTCTTTATATCCACCCCAAATCTACACTCAATAAATTTGAAAATTTATATTTGAAAATTTATATTTGAAAATTTAATAAATTTGAAACCATTTCCATTGTCCAATTGCAGCAAATCCTGATAAAAAGTCTGTCCCCTTTCTTGTAGCTCCCCTTTAGATACTAAAAGGCCACTATCAGGTCACCTCTTCTCCAGGCTGAACAGCCTTAGCTATTTCAACCTGTAAAGTAGCTCAGAATGAACTGGGAGTTCTAATTGGTGCAAGGAAGATGATGTAGGGAGAGCCCCTGCAGCAGAGCATGTGGGATAGGAAGCAATGGTAGGGATCCAGAACCTACTACAGTTTGTGCAAGCTTGAACAAGTCCATTAGTGTTTTAGGCAAAATTGAAGAAAACTTTCCCTGCAAGGCTGCAATAGAAAGTACACAGGATCCTTCAAAACTTTATCTGATCTTATTCAAGAGCACCACGATACTTGTATGTAGAGCTGCCATATTCTACACAACAGTTTTGTACCCTAATAATCTATTTGATAGATATTGTGGACTTCTTCCTCAAAAATATAGTAGTGAAGGGAAATAATAATTAACACATTTAATTATTCTACCTTCTGACTGTGTTCTTTTGATCATCTTCATGTTTCTTACTCTCTGTGTTAGGAGTGAACGCACTTGAGCATGCCAGCCAAATCACCTAATTTATCTGAGATCGGTATTTGTGACAGTGATTATGTGTTTATACAATCATGATAAGCAATGAGTTGTTCAGAATCATTCAAGTAGGCTTAGGTCACATCAGCACTACATTAACACATCCAACAGAGCATCCGAGAGTGCTTCAGCACAGCTTCCAGGTGAATATCCTGAATATAATAAAGCAAATTTTTTCCTGAATTTTAAGAGTCTTCCTGAACAAAAGACTTCCAGAGTAAGGTGAGCTCTGGATGTGATCTCAGGATAAATATCTAGATAATAGAGATATACCTGAGTAAAGGTTGAAGATCAAATGATCAAATATATATTTGTTTTAGTGAAAACAAAAGTAGAGAAAGTAAAAAAGAAAAAAAAGAAAAATATGCTGCTGTTAAACACAAACTGTTCCTAGTTGTCAAATCATGTTCAAATCACTTTTTTACTAGTTGGAACAAAAAAAAGCACTAAGAAACTCATGAACTGGTCTTAGCATGACAGTATTTCTGCAAGTGAAAATGATAGCATTGCCCATATTTACAATCACAGTATATGTGCTGAAATCACAAACAGGTGGAAAATAGGGGAAGAATTCAAAACTTGTCTAATTCCAGATTTTTGCTTACTATGTTAAACAAGCTGGCTAAATATCGTAGTTTCAATGAAGTAGCATAAGAGAGTGGCAATGTGAGAACTACATCTAATTTTCTGGTTTGGCAGCCTGCAGGTAGTAGTGCTTCCTCAATGGACATTTTGAGTTCAAGACACACAGGATTTTCCAGAAAAAAAAAAAAAGAAACATTTTGTAAGAAAGACCATGCAGAGAAATAAAACACTTTCCCCTCGTCTTCACGTAGAGTTTTGTGATGCCATTTGCAGCAGAAATATAATTGTATCAAAGTTGAGCACATTAAGAAATAAATATCAATTTTTTGTAATGGCAGATATTTTTGGCACCTTTGTCAGCTTCTAAGAATTGTTGAGACTGGTAGTGTGAGTAGAAAGAAGAATAAAAATATCTTTAGGCTGACAATAAGCAAATTAGACCAGAACTCAGACCTCAGATCCTTTTTCATATTACAGTTTCCTTTGTCTTTAAGAGTAGCCCTGTGAGGTTTACATTTCCTGGACTTATACTTCCAAGAAAGTACTAAAAAAGTGACAAAGTCGTTTTTGGAAAGAATAAGTTTTCAAGGACAGAGGCTGGAATGAACGTCTTTATTGAAAAAGTTCTCCCAGTTGACTAGAGACCTTATTACTGCAGTAAGTAATTTAGAGAGAATCTAAAGAAAAAGTCTGACTTATTACTTATAATTCATAGAAAAAAAATATTAAGGAGCAAGAAATTTGCAGGCAAGTTGTAGTGAGTATGGTGAAAGCAGCCGCAATCAGCACATAGATATCAGAGGCTTACTTGAAATCAGGATTAACACACTAAATATCTCAGTCACACCACATACACATGACATTTAATATGTGCTGTTGGCAGTTAGATAACCTCACAAGTGGTGGTTTGAAGAGCTCATCTATGTTTAGGCCTTCTCTCATGGTAGGTATTTAAATTGAGATACCTACAAGGTGTTATAACATATTTTTTCAGAGAAAATTTGCATAGTCGGTATTTTATTTTTAGTCTTCATTGACAATCCAGTGTTTCATAACACAACTGTTCTGATAGATACTTCTGATATACTTCCATTTCAAAACAGAAAGAAAATAGGAGAAAACTAAAAATCAATGATAATGTCTTCATCACAGTGGGCAGCTGATTCAATAATTTTGAAGTTTGATGAAGCACATGTTCTTCATTAATAGAACAAATCTATGGAGACTTATAAAAATGTTGTGGAAGATATAGCTCTTCTCACATATAAAATGTGTATTTTCTTTACAAAGATCAAGTGGCTAAAGACCTAAATTCTTGTTCATGCCACAGTATTCTTCGTGCTCATCCTAGAATCTTAGTATCTTATTCAGGGCGATTTTATTTTTAAACACAGAAAAAATACATTCTATAGATTCCAAGTGAAAACTCAATGCAGTCTTACCACTGCTTTGAAAACCCTGAAGTATTTTCAAAAGCATGATCATAGTCATGAGTAACTCAGTAATAGTCTTCCTAATTTTTTTTTCTGAATTCTTTTCTATAGTTAACAGAGAGTGTTTTATCCATTAATGTTGAATATAAGCATCCTTGACTATGGGAAAAAAATAAGCTAGAGAAACAAATCAGTGGGATAGAAATATTCTTGTTTCATACCCTATTTTAATGAAAGAATGGGTTCTTGCACATTGTTTCATGTGTTTATGTGGGCCTTTTCTATTCTTTGTTGTCTGCATGGTCTTTGATTTTTTTAAATGTCTTTCATTTTGTCTGATCATGAAGGAGAAAATAGCAAAATATCAGAAGACAGATATGTTATCGCTAGGCCCAAAATGCACAGTGTGTGTGGATCCATATGGAAACAGCAAACAGGATACCAAACACTAGCTAATCTAGTGTCACAGAAGAACACTTCCTATTGAATTCTTAAAAAAATCAACACAACAAGAAAATGCTCAGTTAGCGTAGTGTCAATCTGACCACAGAGAAATAAAACAACAACAAAGAGGTTTTAAAGCTGTTCCCTGGGCTATGGGTAGTTTACTTCATGTTTTTCTGTTGTTGCTTTAGTTTGGCTAAAATGTGGCTTTTGATGAGATTTTTAACAATTTCCCAAAAGTGAGCTTCAAATCCATTCATATATACATATATATAGATGCATACTTTTAGCTTTTATTCATTCAGGGAATAATTCACCATTTTATTTACTGTTTAAACAATGTCATTATCTGCTTTATAAAAATCTTAAACAAAAGTGAGAATCTTCTTCTTCCTATGTATTTTTTCTTATTTTGATTCCCTAAGTCGTTATTTGTTCTAATAGTAGGTTTAGGCACAGAAGTGTCTATTAATAGATCGCATCATAGAAAAATATCTACTAACTGTAATGATTCAAAGTATCTAAAGAATTTATTTGATTTTCCCTCCACTGGGATCTCATTTACATATGTGAACAACCTCGTTGCCATAGAATGCTGATAAAGATTTACAATATAATTTCTCCAAAACGTCATTTTAGATTATAAACAGGAATATGTTTTGCTATATAACTCATAGTGTGACTTGTCCTTGGGAGCAAACAAATATTGTTCAATATTCACAGAGCTGTTGCTGCAGTTTTAGTTAAATAGCCAAGAAAATTCCCCCTGATTCCCTCATTCCCTCAATGACGCTTTTCCATTAAAGTGAAGATAAAATTATTAACCTAACATGGGAAGGCATATAGTCACCTCATTCTGTACATACAAAATAATACACGATATTAAAGAAACTAGGCGTACCATATGTCAGGTTCTTCCACCTCAATTAAATGCTTTCAAGCAAGGAGTGAATTTCAGTAATAGAATTTTTTTTTCTTTCTTCCTTCCTTCCTTCCTTCCTTCCTTCCTTCCTTCCTTCCTTCCTTCCTTCCTTCCTTCCTTCCTTCCTTCCTTCCTTCCTTCCTTCCTTCCTTCCTTCCTTCCTTCCTTCCTTCCTTCCTTCCTTCCTTCCTTCCTTCCTTCCTTCCTTCCTTCCTTTCTCTCTCTTTCTCTCTCTCTCTCTTTCTTTCTTTCTTTCTTCCTTTCTTCCTTTCTCTATCTCTCTCTCTCTTTCTTTCTTTCTTTCTTTCTTTCTTTCTTTCTTTCTTTCTTTCTTTCTTTCTTTCTTTCTTCTTCCTTTCTTCCTTTCTTCCTTTCTTCCTTTCTTCCTTTCTTCCTTTCTTCCTTTCTTCCCTTCTTCCTTTCTTCCTTTCTTCCTTTCTTTCTCTCTCTCTCTCTTTCTTTCTTTCTTTCCTTTCTTCCTTTCTTCCTTTCTTCCTTTCTCTCTCTCTCTCTTTCTTTGTTTCTTTCTTTCTTCCTTTCTTCCTTTCTTCCTTTCTTCCTTTCTTTCTCTCTCTCTTTCTTTCTTCCTTTCTTCCTTTCTTTCTTTCTCTATCTCTTTCTTTCTCTATCTCTTTCTTTCTCTATCTCTTTCTTTCTTTCTTTCTTTCTTTCTTTCTTTCTTTCTTTCTTTCTTTCTTTCTTTCTTTCTTTCTTTCTTTCTTTCTTTCTTTCTTTCTTTCTTTCTTTCTTTCTTCTTTCTTCCTTTCTTCCTTTCTTCCTTTCTTCCTTTCTTCCTTTCTTCCTTTCTTCCTTTCTTCCTTTCTTTTTTTTTTTTGCCACAAACAGTGAGTTCTAAATGATTGTTAAGGTCTAAAGGATTGTTAAGGAAGAAGCAAAATAGGACCTTTTGCTGACTGCCTTTTGGGTGACTCCCCAAGAAAGAAAAAAAAAGGAATGGTGGTATTCTTATTGAAAAAGTAGTAGGAAAAAAATAGAAGAACAGGATTGATTAAAAATATTCCTTGTAATATTAATTACCACTGCTCTATTGCTACTAATGAAAATATGTCTGTGAGGTGACAGAAAATTAAACTATGAAACCGGTTTACTCTTTGAACACAATTGCTGTCAGAATGCCTTCTTCGGTGCATATGCAGTGTCATTTCTGGGGAAATTTGTAGAAGATACACATATAACAATAATAAGAATTTAGGATGAAATACATAGACATGCACAAGAATGCAAGAGGCTATATATATGTTATTTCAAATGTTAAAAGTCAGAAGGTTGAATGATACTGTATTTAGGTTTAATAGAACTTCTTAATAGATCTGCCTACTTAGTTAAGAACAAATCTCTCCACATATAATAGGCTTTACTTTGAATGATAATATTACATTCTCATCTTTCCCATTTATCTGGTTAAATGGAAATAAGTGTGTGTTAAGCTGCATCATATATATAAGGGATTACTTAAAATTTGATTTTTCAGCAATATTAAATGATTGCAAAAATTTTGGTAGACTTAGAATAAACAGATTCTTAAAAATGATCTGAATCTAAAAAAATTAATTTTTTTTGTTTTTTTTCCTAATTATCTCCACCTTAGAAATAAATGTCTGCAGCACTGGACTGCAAAAGAACTGTATGTATTGTTTTTTCTTTAAAAAAAAAGGAAAGATAGATCTTTCAGTTTCATTTGTACTCTGTGGAAGTAATTTGATATTAACTGTTCAAATGCTAAAACTTGTGTCCATTTGTTGACTTTCTCACCAGAAGCGTTTTACACTTTTAGGCAAACATATAGAAAGGGATAAGTACACAGTAATAATGCAATAGCAAAGGGAAAAAAAATGACAAAACAACAAAACAAGCAAAACAAGAAATAAACAACAGCCCCAGCGAGAAATACAAGCAGTATCCCTTGGACAGTCTTAACTTTCCAAAAACATGATGTGTACATTGTGTCATTTTTTCAAAATTCTGTTAGGATTTCAGTCACCTTTCTTATTTCCCACTCACTTAAACTGGTGCTGTATGTACTGGGTTATTGTTACTTCCTTTTGTGCTTGGTTTTTAAATGTACAGAATTTTCAGATACATAGGGTATGCATTTGAAATATGGAGGAGGTATGTGTTTTCTGCGTGATATGTTAGAAATATTTACATGCAGTGGTAATCTTGAGATCATAGACATTAGCTGAAATTTTATTTTGTTTTTTAGATGACAGTGACAATCACTGTTGTGTAAAACATTAGGTAAAAAAGACAAATTTAGATACTTCAAGGTTATTGGGCCATTCAGTAACAGAGAAAGTTGCACTGAATTGCTTTTACGCCTTCTGCATACACATGCACACCAGAGTCATTAACAATATGAGTGATAGGCTGAATCTTGCTGCAGTCGCAGTGCAGCCAGAATCTTCATTTACAAAAAGAATTCACCTCCCATGATTTATTTCAATGTGGCTAAGTGCATCTGGATGTAAACTGAGTACATTTTAATTAATGCATCTACATGATAGCATGCAAATCTCAAATATGTGAATCACAGGTCCAATTTGGATAGGCGTCTGGCTGAAATAATCGCCATGCAGGAGATCAGCAGAAGCAAAAGGAAGTTAGAAGAATTAACAAGGAAGTTACATTCCTGACCTTCATTTAAGTAGTTGAACTTGATATGCCCATCTAAGTGTCCCAGCCAGATTACTAGCTGCTGTAAATCAAAGTGACTCAATTGATTTCAAGCAACACATCAGTTTACATTATCTAGCAGCCCTTTCTCATAATTCACAATTGAAGAGCGACTAAATTTGACATAAAATGCATTATGAGAAATCAGAGGCTTACCATGATGTTATGGTTCCTTGATAATCAGTAGTCAAACTGCCATTGAAATCAGCAAGCATAGGATTTGAACCAAAATTGTTAATTGAGTTGGATGTCATGGGAACTGCCAAGGCCAAAATTGCAGACTACTTAAATAGCATTACATTTTAGACTTAGAAACATATATCTGCTCACATAGAGGCACAGACACATGAAATTTTCAGATGGTCAAATAGAGGCGTACTGAGCAATTTTTCCTGTTGAAAAAAGCAAACTTTGAAAATAAATGTTTTGATGACCAAACAAAAATCAATATTTTCTCCTATTCTCTGTAAGGTTGGTTTAAAAGTTGAGACTTATCTTCCCAACAATTTTATTTCTTGTGATTTCTTGCAGTCTCTGACTCAGAGTGGTTAATACTCACTTTAAAATAACTTAAAAACTCTCCTATACCCACATAAAACTAGGCAAATTAAAACCTCATTTTTAAGAAATTAAATTAGTGAATTAAATCACCATGAATTGAATTCACATCAATTCATCTTAACCCAATTCACAGCGAAGTTAGGCTAGATTGACATGAAATGGGTCTACCATATTGACAAATAGGCACTGCACCATTTTAACTGCAATCTGTTATAAAACTGACCGGAACTGATGCAACTCTGAAAAGTCTGAGATGATCGATCCTAAAGATTTGCACTGAGGCACATATGTCAGCTAAGTAGTAAAAAATCACCTTGAGTGAGCTATATCTGTTAACTTCAGACAACTACTGCATAGACTTTCACATCTCAGCTAGTCATTTAGGCTCTCTTTGTAGTCGGTAAAGAGACAGGCACTTTGAGGGCATGACTGATTTGGCTTATTTTAGATGTCTGCCATGGGAGGAGAGAAACTCCTCCCTAGAAGACTTTCTTGCCAGCCATCGGTTACAAAGACAATTCATGTAAGTAGCTCAAATAAACATCATGCTTGGTAGATACCTACTTTTGAGCAGATGAGTGAAAACCTCTGAGTATAGCTGAGGGTATGATTTAGTGTCCTTGCTATTTTGAAATGTGCCTTACAGTATTTTTATTTCAGTCATTTCTTTCTGTGCAATGATTAGTATGGCTACAAATTAACAAAATTAGGCTACATGAGGCCAAACGGATCTATCCAATATTATTTCAAGTTAAACTCTGTTTAGGTATACCTAAATAATTTAGAGAAGAGAGAACATGTTTCTGTAAATGTAATTGAATAAATTTTCTTTCCTTTCTGAGATAATTTTGCCTTTGCATGTGTCTACAAATACCTGTACAAGTATTTTAAGGGAGTGTCCACATGACTGTGATTCACAAATCTCTTGATGTTACAGGGAATAAAGAAACTATGTTGTGTTTCAGAATTATTAAGTTATATTCTTACCCCTAGAAAATGAAATAGGCAAAATGTCTCCAATAAAAAAAAAATCTGTGTTACCTTTATTTTCCTTACCCTGTAGTGATTCATATCACTAAAATGCTTCTATCAGGCTTCTGAATGCAAAAAATCTTCTAAGTTATCTTACAATTTTTAACCACTACTCTAAAGACAATAACTGCAATTCAGAACCTGGAAATGCCATGCATTCTCCTACAATACTTTAGCAGCTCAATTAAGGCTGTATCAGATCAGCTGCTTGCCTGCTACTTTACTCAGGTTTATGATCATCTAAGTGGTTAGATCTTAATCAAACAATAGTGATATTTTAGAGTTTAAATGAAACATTCCTACATTCCTTTTTTTTTTTTTCCTTTTTTTTTTTTCCTGCTTTTCTTTGTGTATCATGGCTTTTGTTACCTGATTCAAATACGATTTAGGAAACATTCTTTTGTTGCTGAAAAGCTCATAACTGAGATCAAGACAGAAAGAATTCAGCCACTTGTCAGCATGAACGTGGAACTGAGAAGGTAATTCCCCAGTACTAGGTTCACAGTATTGAACCTAGAGGACAGAAACGTTAACCTATGTTCATTTGAAGATGCAGTTTTCTCCTAGTTTTGAGGTTACATCTTACCCTTGCATTTAAAATCAGATGTTATGTGTCAAATTATACATCAAGCAGGAAAGCTTATTTTTTGCATAAGGGAGAGGAAGGAAAGAAGAATTTCTCTTGATATTCAAGGTCTACTTGAATAGGGCCTTCCTCACAGATTTGACAGAGACAGAACTGTGTTATCTGAACTTGGTTCCTTCTGCATAATTCATCCTGTAGTTCTGAATTAATTTGGACTTCTTTTGCTATACGCTCTTCAAATTGGCAAAATAAAATAGTTTGGTTTTATTTTCATTTTTCCATGAAGATTTTGCAAATTTTTAAGGCCAGAATTCATGCCATTAATATTTCCGTAAATGAGATTACCTACATGTTTTCATGATGCAAACATTAAATAAAAGACCTTTCATTTGTTCTTGACTTTTGAGATGCTTTGCTTTCAATTTTCAATGTCAACAATGGGTAAACAATGGTATAATTTCTGTAAAACTGCCAGATAATAAGGTTCAAGATATATTTATTTATTATTTGCTATTAATTTCTTCAGATCATGTGCAACACATAAAAGTGTATCAAATAATCCCTTCTTGATGAAGAATGACACAAATTATGGAATATATTCTACAGCAACAAAATCAGCATATGATAGATCTAGCCAGATAACTTTATCTGCTTCATTCCAGAAATATACGTGTGCAATACTCTACTATTCACATTGGAAGAAAAGACAAGAAGATTTTTCTTTGTAAATATTACATTGAGAAGGCAGATTTAGTTTTATTTTTGAATGACAAGTCAAAAATGTCATTTAATGCAAATTCTTTCCAAAAGAGAACATACAATGAGACACCATTTATTATTCATCATTTTCTTTCTGTACTTCATTATATATATGTGCTATAGGGATATTATGCCTTCTTTTGGTCTAAAAAAACGAGAAACATAAAAGTACGTTCAGATATGAACCCCTCTACCTTAAATTAATTCTGTTCATATGCTTATTCAGGTTTATATTTATTGTCTTTCCTCATTCTATAAACATAGGACCTTTCATTTTACTAAACAGAAATTCATAGAATATTTTGCACAGAATTTAGTAGAGCACAGATTGAAACCTGTACTTTAACACCATTAAGCTACTAAAAATGAAAATAATTAGGATTTTTCATTTTGACTTTCAGTATTTCTGTAGTTCTTAGAAAATGTGGTCTTGATTTAAAACCAGCACTATAGAATTTTGAAGTAATAAGAATAGTCACAAGTAGAGAGAAAATTATTGTTACTTCTCAGAAAAGAAATTCAACTGTTTGAAACTGAAGAAGTTATTAAAAGAGACGGAAGGATCTCATTCTCAACACTGCTTTGTGCCCTCAGAATTTCTGTGCCTCAAGTATCAAATGCTGTCACATATACAGGAGAACAGTAAGGTCTCACCCAGGAAAAATTCTACTTGATTAACAAATGAACAAACAAATAAATTTTAAAAAGCCATTTTGAGAAAATTACGGCATTTTATACTGGAAATACCAATTTTACTACAATTCCCAGAATTCTTCAGGGGTTAGAATGTATCCATGTTTGTCTCATGAGCAGTAGAGTTGTTGATTTTATACAGAAAAATACTAAGGCTGCTTTTTTTTCACAAAAATAGATTTGTGGTGTCACATACCATTTCCATTTAGAGATTTGAACAAGTAAGCAAAAAAAATGCAAATATACACAATAAAATTAAAGAAGGCAGAGCATATTCAAAACAGTACCCTATTATACCTGAATTATACCTTTTTACAGTTTAGTATGAAACAAAACAAAAGAAAAAACAAAAAAACAGTGGTTCTGATAAATTATCCAGTTCTAATTTATCCCATATTCATAATTTTTGTCATTCTTTATCAAGTAGTAATTATTGGGTTATATAGGTTAGATGTTACATGGGTAGCCTAAACAATAGAATTAGCATTTCAGAGCATCTTTTTAAACATTTCTGAATCAGTAAGTAGTAAAAAAATATAGTTTTAAAGCAGAGTGCATTGAAATGTTTGTTTTTGTTTTGTTTTATTTTTGTTAAACATATGAATATTAATTATTAAACATTCCAATATAGGTGTAGTCTAAGTGATTCCAGCTCTTTGACAATGTTTGATAAAGATTTTCCTACTTTCCCCTGTAAGTCTTTTTATGTTTTGATTCACTTTTTCTTATCAAAATTTAGAAGGAATTATGTGATAAAATTGTGTAGAAAAATCTTGATTCCAAAAATGACTGAAGATGCAAACAAAAAACTTTAGTTTAGTAAAGGCAGAAATGTGAATTGCCAAAGAACAAATCACTTTTTCCATCAAAGTCCACCTGTTAACGAAAAGGGCAGTTAAACAGTGATTTTTAACTTTATTTATTATCCTTTCTGTTAAGAGAAGGTAACATACCCGTTTCTGAGGAATTTTGTCAGGGACATTTGAAATACTAATTTATCTAAAAATCCCTCATAACTTTCTTGGAAACTACACAGATATTTGTTTCAGAATATTTTCGTTTAAAAAGAAAAAAGAAAAAAAGTAATCAATTATATTTTCCTTTTCTTCTATGTTTGGACCAGTATACTCCTTTATTGCAGAATTCTAGCATAGAACTTACACTCCTTACCAAAAAAAGACTAATCTGACAGCCATATAGGTCTTCGGTCTCAAGTTTTCCTTACTTTGTAATAAAAAAGTGTTAATTTAACTGTATATAGTTGTAATTGAACTTTCTAATTAATTATTTAACTAAGCCAGAAAAGAATAGCAAAATCAAGGTTTGCCTGCCATATTAAATTTCAGAACTCATCTGAATTTCTAGATTAGCCATGGCTATTTTCAGATTTGTAATGATCTATACTTTGTCTTGTAGAATTGGTCAGCTTTGAGGTCCAATTTTTTCCAAACTCTGTATTTGTACTACATGGCACCCTTCTATGTCTTTGTCTATTGGATAGGCATAGACATAACAAGGTCTTTCTTCAGTAGATCATATTCTCTTTTGATTCTTTTAAATAAACAGAACACTAGCAGCCAAGAAGCTCTCTTCTTTTTTCATTAAACAGTTCTCAAAATCTCAAGTTTGGTCTTAACGACAGAAGGAATGATAAAGAAACTGTGGTCACAAACACATCCTCCAGCAGAACTCACTTTACTAATCACAGTATGTGTTGACTAAAACCATGTAGTAAAATGATGTACCCCAGAAGTCCAATGTCAGAATAGATTTGGATCCAGTACAAAATGGTTTATGAGCTGTACAGGAAGGACAGTGTAACTGTGATCGATGACTGACTTTCTACCCTGAACTGCTTTATATGTTTGTGACAAGCATTTTGAAGGCTTGTGCCTCATTGCTGAATCTCTGGCCTTTCAAATGTCACAGGGAGAGCATAAGAGCTTTATTATTTGGCCTTACTAGCCAGATATATTTAGCAGGCTGCAGCAACAACAAAGTTTACATCCAATATATGTGTAAAAACACAAGTCAATATTTAAACTACATGTTTTATTAACTAGCTTCTACTTCCCTCTATTGTTTAATCAGTTAAAAATGCTTTTCAAATCATCACAATGCAGTCCTGAATCCAGGGAGTTTTACAATACTTTCAGAGACCATAGTGAAGAACCCTATCCTTGGCTTCTTTTTCTTTCTCTCTTTCTTGTCCTTCTTTTGTATTCCTGTAAAATGTTAATGTGATAATTTCACCAACACCACTTCCTAATCAGTAAAGAGTATCCAGAGACGGATCTGCAGAGTTTGTCTGGTCTAAACAGTTTGCATAGCCTGAACTACACAGTCACACTGGGACTTTGCAGTGTTGGGTTTGTTGGTTTATTTTGGCTCTGAGATGATCATCACTGAATTCTGCCTTCTTATGTTTTACAGTGGTGGGTTTTTGAATAAGACTCACTGTGGTCCCACTGGAATTTTATTTCCTTACAGTCAAAGAAAAACTTCTGGCTTAAATAGGTGAGCTGTTACTGGCAGAGTGATGCAGAAAGAGCTTTAGATCCCTCAGGTCCTACAAATGAGAGTTGTTTTTTTTAATCCTCTTTACTGTGTAGGAGGCCATGTCATCCTGCCTGTTTTGTTTCAGGTGTAGACGGGATGCTCTAACCCTTTCTATGAATGGGGAATACGAGAAGAGGGAAAGATGGCTGGATTAAATTTGGGTTGAGTAAATGTTGATCTTTCCTCCCTTGCTCTTGACAAGTCTTCACCTCACAGAAACATTTTTATTAAATTTTAATCAAAATCACAAGAAAGGTTGTTGATTGTAGGAAATGTCTAACCCTGCTCTAGGTTTCTTTACTAGGCCACTTTTGCAGGCTTTAATAACACTGCCACAATGACATTGAGTTTAATGTTTTATAGCCTAGATGCCTTAGGAATTGTCATAAAATCCGAAAGGATTGAAAAACTCTGTGGCTACAGAAATGTGGTAGAATGAAGCGTCCAGGATTTTGCAAGAAGCTGAACAGTAGTTAGTGTTCAGAAGGCTCCCTCTGCATCCCTGGTGTCAGTCTTCTGTGAGATTACAGTTTTGGTGCTGGAAAAGGGAGGATCTTGTGCTGAGTCCCCATTTTGAGTGTCTGTCAAGTATGTGTTTAGGGGAGTGTAAGCTTATATCTCATCCGTGAGATCTTTGATCACAAATAGATGGCCTGCCTTTTTTTGGAAGTCATACAGGATCAAAGAGATCCTTTATTTAGAGATGCAAATGCTGCTGTCAAACCCATAAAATACAGACAAATGACAATTTTTTTACAGATCTCTATTGTACTTCAAAAGAGTACTTTTTATTTAAAAGGTCATGACCATTTTGATATCAGATACAGTTATTTGTGAGCGGAAGGTTCAGCAACCTTTTATTCTTCTGACTTAAACATTATATGAATATGGGTATTAAGGAAAAGCTGATTTTCTCAGAATGAGGAAATGAATTTTTTAACAGATATTAAAAACCTAATAAGTTCACATCTCTTAGCACCCAGTCAGAATACCAAATTTTATATTACCATAAAAATTTACCAGATTTCTGAAAGCATGTGATGTCCTGAAAAGAAAAATCATAAGAAACTTGGATCAGATGTCTATTATTTGAAAACCTTTACAATCCACTAAGGAGTGCTTTTGGCAGGGAAGTAGGAAATGACTTGGAAAGCATTAATAAACTTTCAAGATACTTGAAAACACTTGATCTTTAAGTGAACTCTATATTACTTCCATTTTTTGAAATCATAAGTAGTGCTTAGAAAGAAAGATAGTTTATCTAAGTGAAAAAAAAAAAAAAAAAAAAAAGAGAGAGAGGAAAGAAAGTAGTTTAGCTTGGACAAAAGCTAGAAAAGACAGAACCAGTACTTAGAAATTAATATTTTTTGGCATTGACTTTGATTAATACTTTCAGATTTCCACACACACAGACATACACACAAAAATCATCAATTTCATTTAATTTCTCCTATGTTACTGAAGTTTATTCTATAATGAATTTATAACAAAACATCATTAGGCTGGCACAACAGCACAAGAAAGGTATGCAAAATAGTTGATAACAAAAGAAGGACGGTACATAAACTTTGGGGATCAAAGACCTGATTCCAGAACAGCAGTTTCTTTTACAGTCTTGATAGGTACAGATCTCTTCATGTATTAAACCAGAGCTACTTTGCTCCTTCATGAAAATGTGAAGTGGTTCAAATTCAGTATAATGCTATGTAGAGCCAGGAAATCCCACTGAAAATGCTGGCCTCTACAAAGCACTGCTTCTTAACAAGGCAGCAAACCCTGGAGGTTAGCCAGGGACTTTTAAAAAGTGGGCACTTTCAAAGCATTTTTACTTCTTTTTGCAAAAGGTCTGAGGATGTTTTTTCAACACACACACACAACAAAAAACAAATAAATAAAGAAGTAAACACTTCACTTAACATAAAATTGTCGAGACTGCTGGTTTTCCTTAAAGCTTTTTCTGGGGATTGCAAAGCATGTTTAATGTGAACTCGAGCACCTTAATTGAAAGGTGTCTATGAGTGTAGTGAAGCCTTAATAATGTTATGTTTTATCCAGAATGTTAATTAAGTGTTTTTCTAGATGTGTATTAACAAGAAATAAAAGCGAAACAAAGAGTTTTAAAGAGCGGGTCTATAAATCCCCTACCTTTCAACTTTTCTTCCTATGATCTCTATCAGTTCTTCAGTCACATTAGAATTTTGTAGGATTAAAAAGACTTATGCTTGTAGTTAAAAACAAAAATCATTTCTGGAAAAACGTCTTTCTGGCTGACCATACATATCAATAATAAACAAAAATTATATCAGGGCAGTAGCTTTATTTCCTTTTACTATCTCTCCTTAACATAATGCAAATAAGATTACTCTGTGAAAGTATCAAAGAAGCAGCCAAAGCATATTTAAATAGAAAAACTCTGTAGTGAAGTTCTTAGGTACAAACCCTAAAAAGGTTAAAACTAACCACTTTTCTGTGCGTGCTAGACAATAGATATCAACCTGCCTTGATAATTAGATGCATATGACTACTTTCTCCCTGTATACTTTTAGGTAAAGTCAGAAACATTGCTAATGGATTTGAAAAAGCTTTTTGCAAAATACTATAACAGAGAGACTGTGTAGATTCAAGAAGCTCTTCTGTTACAAATTAGTTGAGAATCCTTTTTATTGGGAGTAATAATATGCTTTTCTAGTAATTACCAATATTTTCAATAAGGAAAGAGAGAGAAAATCTGGGTGTAAAAGACTTTGGAGATGGAAAATGGAAGTGGTAACCATTAAGTCATAATCTAGAATCTATTTCTCATTGCAGCGTGGCAAAGGGGAGTCAGAGCAAATACTGAATATTCAAGTAATACCCTTCAAATTCAGTTTATCGAGGCTGAGAAGCTTACAATCACTAGGGAGATCTTTTAGTTAATACGTTTGATTTAAATTACAGCTTCCTTGCTAAAGTTTTGAAGTTTTGATGTTAAACAGATACAGACATAAGGAGAGATTTAACCCCAAACCAAGTTGAACAAAACATCCTATGTTGAAAAACATAACTATGGAGTGCAAAGCAAAGAGCTTTGTGTTTGTTTTCTATGCTTATTTATACCACCATTGTAAACTATAGAATTCTCAAGCACTACTGAGATGTGGGATTATGACCCTAATCATTGCCTTATTTTGCATATTTGCCACCGCTGAAATAAAATGAAGAGCGGACTCCTAACAAACGAGTTGGCAGACAGTGCCTGGTATCATTAGATACAATGATGCAAAATTCTCAGGAGTAGACAGGCAGGCAGACAGGCTGGAGGGAGAAAGAGAGAGATTGCTTTCAGAGCCACTTTTATTGGAAAATTATCAGTGGATACATTTTGATAATAATAATCACATAAGCAAAACCTAGGATCTTTACCTTCCATCTCAATACTATTAATGTCATTTCTTCTGTTCCACTTTATAAAAACCGGACTTTCTAATGCCAAGCATTCCTTGGACATCACTTAGCAGAAGACCAAAAATTAAAAAAAAACAAAAAACAAAAAACAAAAAAAAAAACCAAAAAACCAACAAAAAAAACCAAACCAAAACAAAAAACACTCTTTTTATTTTAGAATGATAACCGAGCCCACAGGTGACCTTTATACACAATTGCAGTTATTCAGTTCTTTAAAAGCCAGCAAAATCATGTGTAACTGTATCTTCCAGTTTCAACAGTAGGGCAGACTGTCAGCTCCCTCATCTGTCAGCACTTGTTCAGGCTGGTAAATGAAGACGGCAGTGCACGGCAGCAATATCTATTTGCTACAGGATATGTGCTCAAGTAAGTCACGAAAAGGGGTTTCAAGCAAAGGCCAGAACCAATCAGTCATTTTCTTGTGTCAATGATAAGAAAAGCAACATAAAAGACAGAGCTGCCTGTCCCAAAGGCAGTATCAGTAGCAAGCTGTCACCAAATAAAAATAGTTAAAATCCTAATGACTCTACTAATTCAATACAAATAAGCTAGGTTATGATTTGAATTGGCATAGAATTTCCTCTTACTGAGGAAAAACAGGTGTCTTGCTATTCGGAGGACAAATTATGTGGAACTTGGTTTAGGTGGAACAAGAAATGCCCGTATGATGGGACACTTGGTGCTATCTTACTTTTGTAGAGTTGGAGTCCTTATAAAGCATGCTGTACCTTATAGAATTAGATGTCATCTTCCTGCCCTTTTCCACTTTTTGGTGAACTCAGTTACAGCTACTATCTCACACTCTTTGTATATTGCATTTAATTGTTCTCTGGCTTACCTTGAGGTAATGGAGATCCATGTCATCTACCAGAGATATTGAGGATAATGAAGCAGAGGAATTCTTCTCAACACTCAGTCTTTTGTCACACTGGTGCCTTCTTATTGCGCAGCACCATGACTTGAACCTCTCTGTAGGAAATTAGAAAGTTATACTCTGTAGGATTTTAGAAAGAAATAATAAAAACCGACTACTGTGATTTTATAACAAACTTTTATAATTCAAAATGGCCAAAGTCAAAGACAGCAGAAAATGAATTCAGATGTCTTCAAATGAAGACTCAGTTTATAAGGAATGACTGATTAGGGCTTTGCTGATTCTTTCCTGTGTGACACGTGCTCCCAACCATGCTAGGCGCTGAAGTTGTATCTGGGTCTGTAAATTGACTGTGCTTTTCCAGTTCCATGTCCCATGATTGATTTAGCTTATGATCAGGTATGTGAAAAAGAAAGATGCTCCTGAACCTTTATTAATACGGTGTTACCTTCCAACATTTTAGAAATATCATACATACCTAAAATACAAAGAAGTCTAATGATACCCAGAAATTTATTTGTGTATTTGCAATTTAAATACTAGATCTGTTTATGATATTTTAACTCTTTCCAGAAGAGTTATGTGGCTGATGCCAAAAACAGCAATGCATGAGCTAATGTGATAAGAAAAACAGGGAGCTGCATGAGTGTTGCTGTCTGCTCATGTTAACACACCTTGCATCTCTTCTGGGCAAGTTGTCCAATGAGCAGTACTCTGATAATGTGACTCCAGAGCTCTTGCCATGGGGGTGAGTCATGATATCTTTTATTTGAAAGCACTCAAAGCTCTTCCCACACAACTTAATCATCAGTAGAAGAATAAAAAGTAAAGTAAAGTAAAAAGTGTTGTTTTTCTACATATGAATATTCATGACCATTAAAAAAATATAGAAGATATACTACCTATAAACAATTTTAAATACATGGATATTCCCTCAATTTCTAGATTAATTATAGGTTTTTATGATAATTTTAAATAATAATCAATGAATATTCTGATGTTAAACTGTCTTCCATGAAGATAATATCTACTTTGATAATCAGTATCTGGAAGCATGCTTTGATAAAATGTATATGGAGGAAGCGTTCTGTAGGTAAGACAAAGCAATAAGATAAAAAACACCTTTCTATATATTCAAACTTCCCTTTTTTAACTTTATTTTTTATGCTGTCTCTAGAAGAATAAAAAACAAAACAAAAGAAAAAGAAAAAATCCTTCATGTTTTGCTTTCAGAAGTGAATGCTCTATTGTATTTCTGTTTCTCTTTTGCTTTTCCCTGTCAGTTTCTTTCACTGATGTCAGTAATTTACCTTAGATTTGCCTTGCTTCTACTTTGCCTTGCTTCACCTTTCTGAACCCTTACACAAAGATGTTCAGAAAGAGACTGGTATAGTGATTTAATTCAGGCTAGATGTTTGATTTCCACAGTTCTTTCAAATCCAGCTTCCAAAACCTCTACTCTTCAGACAGCTCAGAGAAAGGATGATTTCACTTTACAGCCAGCTGTCATTGCCATCCTGAATATAGATGCTCCCCCTTGCATTTCCCCTTTCAACTTGCAGCACTCACATTGCTCATAAAATAGAGGCCTTTTTTACTCTCCCTGGGCTTTCCCTTCTTAGGAAACTTTGTGCTTCACTTGTCCCCACTCTGAACTGCTATTCACCTGATTCCTGTCAGTGGCTCTGAAGAGGGGACAAAAGCTACCACATAATTTTGTATTTTACAGAACCTAGATGCTAGACAGAAGTAATCATCACCATAAACAAGATACACCACAGATATTATGTCTTTGCATATCTCTCTTCATTCAAGATAAACTGTAAGGCATCAACTGTAAGACAAGAGGAACACCATCAGAATATAAGACCTGAGGCAGAGTTATTAAGGACCTTTCTTCGCCTCACTTTCTTTCTACCAGACAGAAAAAGAGGCAGGTGGCCATCTATCACACCCTCAAACCAACAGTTGTCTTCAAGATCTATACTGGTCTCTGGTGGATTCACAGATATGAAAGCAACATTTCAAATTTCTTTACTCTTCAATGACACAATTTCTACTAGAAGCTGAGTCGTGTTCAAGCATCTGTGAATGCACTGACAGTTTACTGAGCTCATCCATCTTCACTCATCATGTCCAGTTTAGCACTCAGTATGCTGATTTTTACAAATTAAGTTTATAAGTCTCAAAGAAAAAAATAACTTACTGGTTGTATAGTTTTTTATGATTTTAAAGTTAGTTTTCTAATTATAAAACTGATCTAATTAATAGTCATTGTTCTCATTTTATTTTCTTTCTTTTCATAACTTATTCACTGTGTGGGTGGAGGTCGCCACATTTCTGTGGTTACCTTAGTTTCTCATTTAAGCTAGCTTGCAGTTTACTTTGAATTTTAACCAGGTTGATTTTTTTTGCCCATGGCATTTTAGATATGTAGTTAAAACATATTAAATATTTTGCAAAAATTATTTAGATTTTTCCATCAAGTTCTGCCTCCTATTTGATTTCTCTTATAATTGTTTTCAGCTTTGTTACACTGACCCTTGTAAGCACCAGGTGTATTTCTCACAGGTATGTCTTTTGTTCTCTTTGCATACAGTCATGAAATCAAATTGTAATCATTTTCACCTAGGAAACTACTAATTTTTAGGTCTGTGATCAGATCCTCTTAATCTGTCAAGAGGAGGTATAAGACAGAATTCCTCTGTGTAAGATGAAACACTCACTAAGTTAAGAAATTGTCATCTATAATTTTTAGAAATCCCAAGGACATTTCAGTACTGACAGCTTGAGTAAGCTCAGCATATGTCAGGCAGATTGAATGTTTCCCAACTTCCCTTTCTTTTACCTGATAAAACAATTTTTCTTCCTACATGTTCTAAGTAGGTGCTCAAGAGCAATCCATAGTGTGGAGAGGAGAGTAAGTATGAAGAAAAGAAAAAAAGTAGATAGATTAATTATACTGATAAATACTGAACCGTGAAAGGGGATGTTAGATATGGATATCTGCTCTAGTTTAAGATATTTTGTGTTGATCTTCCTCTCCTTCCTATTGAATGGATATCCATGGAAGCAGAACTCCCCAGTCCCCACAGACTCCACACATGCATCTGTAATTCTATGCCTTCAAAGGTGGATGGACAAGAGACAGTGCACCAGCATAGAAACCATCTGAAACCATCAAAGCATGAGTCTCTAAAAAGCACGTCGATAATACATTTGTTTTGAATGCATGTGTTACTTTATTATATTGTCACAGTGATCCGTGATTCAAAATTATTTGCCTTAAGAAGATATCACTTAAATTGGAATATGGTTTTTTTTTCATCCAAAACTAGGTGGAACAGTAATGGGGAGAAGATGGAATTTGACTGAATTTAGAAACCTGGCACCGAGACTTCATTCTGAATATGTTTTTTTGTATTAACAACAGCTTTCCATTTCACTCTCTTTGTTGACTGTATCATTGGTATACTAGGAATCAGAGGTTTTGTTTTGTTTGTTGGTTTGTTTTTCAGGTAGCTAATATGAATTATAGAACTAAATGGAATAGAATAGCCAAAACTGAAGGTAATAAACATGTTAAGTACCTGGGGAATTTAACTGACTGATCCTCATAAACTACATCTGTCGCTATTTTAAAGTGAGTAGGTGAAACAGTGGTAATCACGTTAGTGAGATCTTGTAAATGTGTCAAGCACTAAAGCAATGAAAGACTGAAAAACTGAAAATAATACATGACATCAAAAAAGGAGATTGAGAAATCAAGATACACACTTCTCTCTGACTTTTGTTAATGGAAATGGCATTCTTGGTATATATGCAAACTTGAGAGCACCTTAGAAAAAGAATTGGCTAACTTTACTCTCAGAAGCAAATTCAGTCAAGCCAATTTAATCTCTCTCTCTCTGCAAATGCAGAGCAGGTCATTCAGCCAAAAGAGACAATAGATCCCTTAAATCTGGGCTTCTGAGAGGTTCTTACTTTGTTTTGCAAGTTCTCATAAATGGCCTTGAAAAATGCGGTTAACAGTCTAACTTCAACCATACAAGGATAAATAGGTTGATGACTTGAAAATCAAGACAGTGTTGTTATCAATAGTTCACTATTAAAGTAACTGTTAGTACACCTATATAGAGACTTACACTTACACTTACACTCAGCCTAGTCATACAGAACAATTTCTTCAGCAATGCTGATGATGGAATAGACAAAATCTGTTGTTAACATCTGTTGTTAGTAGCTCTAAGAATGTACCAGAGAAAAAGTCTGAAAGTAAAAAATAGCATATATTTCAGTGATAGCACTGAAACCAGTCACCATCTCCCAGTCTCTGAGGGACAGCACACATCTGCACTGCTTCCAGTGACTGTAACTGTCCTTCCTTACCATTACTTCTTTCCTTAATGTGGCTTGCATACATCATGATGTTGCCTTGTGTAATGGAGTCACAAGGACCTCATTTGCTCAAAATTTCTCTTAGTTTGTTTCTACTTCTGTTTCTGGAACTGGTATTCATTTTGGTTATGTATACTGCATGAGTAATTTTTATCACAGTTCTTGGTCCATTCTCTGCAGATCACCAAAATAAAAAAGACAATCACAAATACAAAACTACCTTGGTAAAGTTTGCAGAGAAGTAGATACAAAGAAATTGGGGAATAAGATTCTTACTGTGCTTGTTCTACTGGGGATAAGCATGTGGGATTAATGAATGATTTCTAAGAGTGAAGTGATGAAAATGATAGTTGCATTTGATAAAGTAAACAATTCTACAATAATATCTGCATAATTTTTAAAATATCAGGAAACTTGTGCCCTGTTGACATATTCCAAGAAAAAACAATATTCATTTCCCTTTCTTTTTATTAAATTCTTAGTTCTTGAACTGTGGGTACAGATCATTTTACTGTTTATCAAAGGTCACATGAAATTTTTGTCTTAAACTAAATGCATTGTGCTGGCTTTAACTTTGCAATTAGAATGGCATGTTTGAATTGAAAAATAATATCTGAACCAGAAGATTAAATGGAGAAATTATAAACAAGCAAAAAATTGCTAATTTGTATCAAGTCATATACTCCTTCACTATTGGAAAGAACTCTTGTATGTATTGACTATGTCCTCTTTCATATGTATCAATTTGGCATTTATGAAGCGAAATTTCTGTCCTTAGCTGTTCTAAGAAAGTGGAAAAATCCAAAAGAAGCAGAAAGAAAACATATAGAAAGACAACGTTGCATGTTTTCTTCAAGTGAAAGCATGAAAAGTCATTTTAAAAAGTAAAAGAAAAAAAATACACATTGTCACCAAACAATTATTCCATTACTGGGTGCAGCGAAGGCTCTTAAAGAAGTAGGTCTGGAAACATGTAGAATAGATACAATTCTGGAAGACTTCAGCTGCAAATCTGTCGTAGCAGTAGCTTTTTCTGCAACTTGAGAAATAACCCACACAGGATGCTTACCATAATTACCACCAGTGGTAGGATAGCATTGTATCTGAGAGCTATGTCCTTGCCTCTGAATCCTTTAAGGTTCATCATGACAATTCTGACATCAGGCCTGAGCTCCATTGCAAATTGCAAGAGGTCTCACTAGGAAGATATACTGACTACATGACAAATGTAACATATAGTGCTACCATTCAACATTTTGGTTTTAGCTCATCCAAAACAGCTGAACATGTCCAACTGTTGGCAGCATTAGGAAACAAACACGTTGCTGAGGAAGGAATGATGTATAAACCTAGTTTCAATACTTCGTAATGTCATCAGTCTCCCACAGAAGAGCTTCATGGTAATTTTATTTCACATCTACAGTAGACTAATCTCTCCACAATAACTAATTTTAACAATTTTATGAAAATACTCAAATGAAAAAAAGAAAAAAATCAAAAAGAAAAAAAATTTAGTTTTGTGGTAGACGATTAGTATATGCTTTAAAAAAAAAAAATTGGATTATTATCAGTTCCTCTTTTCTCCTCTATACAGTGAAAGATCTGAATAACATCAGTGAACATTTTCTACTTTTCAGAGTACTTATCTCTTCTCTTAAACCTTTCTTTTTCATGGTCAATTGCAAATATTTCTCTTGACCTCTTCAAATTCTTGCCACAAATTTCACAGAGGGAACCTAGAGCTCTGGTTCCTGTTAATCATAGACATGATGTAATCTTGCCTACATTACTTCACTGTTTTTGTTTTTTTTTTTTCAGTATATGCACATATACACATATTCTTTTTATTTATCAGCTGGGGTAGAATATAAGACTATTTTGTAAAGTTATACTGGAAAGGAATTTCAGGATAGTTTTAAGAACCAAATGGGTTTCGGTTGGTAACTGCATGAGGAAACAATTCTCAGGCTTTTACTTAAACTTCAAATCCTTATGATGCAGTTTTAAATATCTGGATAAACAAATATTTGCAATACTTGAAAGCATGAAACAACAAAAGAAAATGAAAGATTGGATGGTACAGATGTTCCCAGTGATCATAAATGCTTCTGGTCTTCCAATTACATCCATTAAGCCATGGGCACTACAGAATGGCAAGGGTCAGAATGTTTGGATGTTATTAACAAAAACATTATTTCCAGAAACAAGTCTTGACTGTTATAGACTCAAGAAACAAAATTAAAGTTTCAGAAGTTGTTTAAATTTTTGGATCTCAAGGAGAAATTTCAATGTTTTAAATAACTTTAATGTTTCAAAAAGGAGATAAGCCATAATAGCAGTTATTTAAACAGTTTTATAGTCATGGCCTTTATTGTGATCCTGTTAATCTAACAGTTGCAGTACATGAAGAAGGAAACTATTTTCTCAGTTGGCAGAAAGCACAGTTGAGTGACTACCATAAAATATAGTTAATAGGATGCTTTGCTTTAAATTATAATATTGCTTGTGCTGAAAACATTCATTTGCCTAAGCAGTAGAAGATGTTTAGACAAGAAATACCCTAGGAATCCCAATACTATGCATGTGATGCAGCTCATAGGTGTTCATTTGTTGCCATGATACTGCTTTTCTATTTCTACTTTCTGTCAATAATCTCTCAGACAGTAGTACCATAATTATATCAAATATATTTATTTTCCCATTTTTGTGTATCCATTTGTGCTTCCAATAGTCACAAAAATATAGTAGTTCCTTTTTCTTTCTTCAGTAACTCCTTTGAAGTCCAGAAGGAAGTAAGGAAGACAAGGTTCATTTCAGAGATTTTTACCCTGTATGAAACATTTCTGACATTCATAGTGTAGCTATGAGATGCTTCAAATAAGCAGCTTTAATAGGCTTATTAGAAAATAATTTTTACTTTAAAATTACTTATGAGAAAATAAATTCTTTTTTAACGTCTATGTATTCAGTATATTTATATATTACAACTGCTGTTGAAACTTCCAGTTGTTTGAGTAAACGTCTCTCAAGTATGGAAATAACATTTTTCAAACATCCGTATTAATTATAAGCTCCTTATAAATCCTAGAAGCCCTCGCTCAATCTTTTATTTATATTTTCTCACAGACATATTTTCTTTATGATAATTCTCAAGAATGTCTTAGTGAGGATATTACATTGTACAAAAGCTATTTTAACATGAACCCAGGCAGAAATGATACATTTTATCCAAGCAAATTAAAATGAGAAAGCAGAAATTTGCGAGTAGTCTTAATTTCACTGCACTTTTAAGTAGGAACCTCAGGAGTAAACAAGTTGTTTCAGTAGAGCTGCCTTAAATTGAGAAGAATCCATATGATAATTTTAGAGGTGCTCAAAGTAAACAGACATACTTTCAACAACTCTAGCATGAGCACTGATTTGTTTCTCTTGGTTTCAACTGCTGCTATTAATTTTTCAGCCTGTCAAGTTTTATATAAAACCAGTTTTGTCATAAGAAAATATATTTTCACACTTCTTTTTCTCCACATACATAGAATTTGTGGCTATATGAATACTTTTTCCTTAAATCATCTGAATTCTGTTTTCATATTCATTCAGAGAAGTGTCAGTTTCTCTTCTGTAAGCACATGATAGTTACAAAGTCAAAGCATATTATTTTTAGTGTAAACATCTTGGTTCTACACTTCTTAACAAGCTATGTTTTAAAACAAAACACATTTTTAACAGAGAAAGTTATATGGCAATCCTGACGCAATGTACCTTCTCATAAGAATGAAATAAACCTACTTTTTTTTCAGATTCACTTTATTTTCCCCTTAGCTTCCCATCTTTTGATTGTATTCTTCACACACATGTGTTATCTATCAGTATTAATTTTCTCTCTCAACAAGAGACAAGTAGCTGAAATCCTTTAAAAAAAAAAACAACAAAACAAAACAACAACCTACATCCCTCTATACTATGTTCTCTTAATTTTAATTGGAATTTCTCTATGTTTTGAATAGAAAATGTGTAGCACTGTTCCTGAGATTCCTGACAGTAAGTTATGAAAATTAATGTTGAGAAATAACAAATCTCTGAGAGCTTTCATCAAATGGACTTTGTTTTCATAGCACAATTCAGGCTCAATGAGCTGCTCAGAGAATCACATAAGATTCCTGCACTGTTGCATGAGATTAACAGTGAAGACATTGCTGTAATATTTTCCTCTCTAATTATCTACTATTTTTTTTTTAACTTTTACTTTAAATTCTACAGAAGTCACCTTAACCCAGGAACAGAAAAAAAAGCTGTAACGGAATGTGAGAAAGTCAGAACCCATGTGGTTAATAAAGTCAAAACTCTACTTAAGGTTTTGAAATAAATTCACCTGTTGTTTGAAGCATACTATTTCTCTATTTAAAAAAAAAAAAAAAAAAAAAAAAAAACAGAAAAAATATAATACAACCCAAAGAAACCTATAATTAATTTTTTTTAATAATTAACACAAAATTAGCATATTTCAGTGATAGTATAGCACATTCACTTTACAACATTTTTCACCTGTACTATTAATAAATGAACTCAATTAAAATGCTTTGCAATATGGTTGTTCATTAAATATATTTCTTAGTTTCAAAAGCTATGTATGTATTTTAATGGACTTGCATGAGATGCTAAATTATTTCTGAGCAACTGCAATTGCTCATAAAATTCAAAACTATACGAATAAACATGATGATGTAACATTTTGCAATGTTTGACAAAATTTTTAAACTCTTAAAAAATGGAAATTTTGAAAAATGTAGTCTAAGAATGAACTAATGAAATTAGATAATTCCATATTTAAAATGTATCAGTTATTAACCTCAATGTCCAATATGTTCATTATACATTTCATTTCATACAACAATCCTTTGAAAAGAATATGTCAAATTACAGAAATACATTCTAAAGATTCAGTCTCCAAATAGAATTAATGTTTACCTCTCATAACACATTAAAATTTTTATTTGAATTCTTTTTTAATTGAGAAATTCTTTGGCTTCCAGAAGGAGAAAGCAAGGGATTAGAATTTGGTGTATCCCACATGCGTGATTTGTAAAGCTAAAACCAATAAATATAACATTCAAAAAAAGTTTGGTGGATAGCTTGACCTTCACTGTATTGATTTCTATCATAACATTCAAAACCTTATAAAGCATGACCTTTTCTTATTCAAAGATAATAATGTTTTGAAAACTGTCAAAATTACACATTGTAAAATACTGTACTTCTCATTACATAACAGTGGTACTGCAGAAGTGTAAGAGAATAACATTAACAAGAAGAAAATAACATTGCTCCTTATTAGTTCCTGAAACATGGAAATAGTATAGCTGCATGCAAGATAATGTACTTATTTTCTGGCTTTCTACAAGATTCGGAAAATGGTTAAAGCCATTTTTTAATCTTACACAATATAATAAGTCTAAGTCTGTTCCTTTCAAAGTCTGAATTTTATGTGACTTTCCGTAGAAATTTTGCACATTTCTGTGAGTATACAAGTGACACAATCATAAATAAAGCTATTTTTTGTCTGTGACTGCTTGAAGTGATTGAAGTACTACACATTATTTTACAGTTTCACAGCTTAACCCTTGATCTTCCAAATATCCAAGTGCCTGCTCACATTGTCATTACTTCCACTTTGTAATCTCTACTTGTATGTGATTTTTGAGAATTCAGATCAATAATGCAATATTAAAACTATAATTTCTAGCATATTTGTGGGCTAGGACAATAAGTTCAGCCCTTAAGATTGCTAAAAGAAACTACTTTTTTGAGGCTATCTAATATATTTCTGTGCTTCTATTACTTCTATTACTTTTTACCTCTAAAGTAATACTTCTCTAAGGCTATATTATCTAGTCCTCCCTTTGGAGAAGTTGTGAGATATTAGAAAAAACAGTTGGCAGAAGCTCGGTTTTTCTGTGACATGGAGTTTTGCAACAAAGAGGTGCAGGCAAATGTTTCTGACTATTTAAATGACTGAAAGCAGCTTAGTTCCTGCAAAAGCAAAGAACATATACTTAGATTTAAATTTGTGATTAACGACTAAACTCTTCTCATTTTTACCACTTCATCACTAATTATGACAAAGATTTATAGCCTTTGATTTCTATCTCAGATAGGTGCTTCCCATCTTAAATAGGTGTGAAGGAGCAGACTCATTCAAGACTGTAAGAGAAATAGCTTTATTTCCTTCTGCACCAGTTTGAACTGATCTGTGATTCTGTGATTCTGTGAAACAGGCATTATGCCCACTCCAGAAGAAAAAATGCCATGTATAGAGAGGGGGTGTGTTTGCATTTGGATAGAGAAATTAGCAGGGATAAATGAAAACAGTCTTTCTCTGATGTGAAAATGATAACAAAAGTTATAAACTCGGAGGGTTAAGCTGACAGAAGACATGAGAGACTGTCTTTGGAAGAAAACATCAGTTGCTTGAAGAGCTTGAAAAAAAAATCAGAAAGTAAATCCAATGCACATTGTTAGAACAAGTATATATTCTGAGGATGTGCACAAATTAAAATCACTTAATATGGCTCTGAAAACAAAAACAATGAAAAGAAAGGTCATCACTTGTAACATTGGCAGTAATTGAGGACATACCATCTTAGATAGCCAAGGCAAAAGTATTTTCCATGATGTCAAATGAAAATTTGTGAACTAAGATAAATGCCTTACTTAGCTGTGTAGTATCTCTGACATATCGTGTGGTGTGCACTGATGGATATGTATGAATGGAATTCTTCCTGGTCGCAGAGATGTTCTAATATAAAATGAACCTGGTCATCAAATTATGAGTGGCTTTCTTACTGTAGAAAAAAATTTCAGGGAAGAGGCAATCCAGACTATTATACCACGTGAGTCTGAATAGATGCAAGGACTGAAACTGCTGTAACTGTGAATAGCAGACAACTTTAAAGAATGAGGCTACAAGAGCTGTACAAGAGTTGTAACGTGGATGTAAAGAAAATGATTACTATCACTGGCAAACAGATTCTGAGGCAGTTTTTCAGCTAAGGAACTACTAGGTGAGCACTTTGTTGTCAATGTGTCCTAATTTTGCATTCTGATGGAATGCTACTGGATGTCCAAAAATTATCAAAATAAAAGAAATTCTGGAGACAGGAAATTGGTTCATGTGTGTTAATTGCCTAGACAGGAAGACGTAAATTCCATAGGGGAAAAAAAAAAAAAGGAAAAAGAATAACAACAACAACAACAAAGCATTTGCAAAGCAATGTTAATGAAGATCACTGTTATTAAGAGAAAAATATATATATATTCTTGTAATACTAATGAAATATAAAGTCACTTATCAGCCAGTACTAACTTATTGTGGGTATGGGGAATTTGGAGTAAGAGAAATGGACAATGAATCAGGCTCATATGCTCCCCAGAGTTTCTTGTATCAGTACTATTGTTGGTGAAATTGGGCTAGGTGAACAATAAGTTGTACCCTATAGAACATAATTCTCGTCTTTAAAAATAGACAAGAGGGATAGCAGAGAAGACACGTGTTGCATTCCTGACTAGTTTCTGAGTAACTGGATAATAACCTACCTTGAAGACTAAAAATCAGATTTTTTCTCCTGTCATGAACAACTTGGTTATTATCTGGCCTTATATATGGTACTATAAAAAGACATAAGAGGCAGAAGATATCAAAGACTGTAGCAGATCTGAAATGGGAATACAAAAAGGAAACAGGAAGGTAACAGGACAAACGGGTTCCTTGAGAAATCATGTGTCTTTAAAGGCCATAATGGCCGCATACATTGTGTTTAAAGTCTCTGTGGTTAAAACCAAGCCATATACTATAAAACTACAGCTTAGAAAATACCAGCACCAAGTAAGATTAAGAGATGTTAAAGGGTATGAGGTAGCAACCTGTAAGGAATATGTAAGAAGTAGCAGGTTATAGGAAATGAGTTTATTAAAGGAATCAGTCTCCACATGCATGGATATAAGGCAAAATACAGTTGCTTTAGTGCTGTAAATGATTAATCTAACAAGGAGATGGGTTAGTTTATGAATTATAGAATCCTCTCACCATTCATTACTTTAACTAGTGTGTATTAAAAACTGGCTTCAAGAAAACAGAACTTTGCCTATATTTTAAAAGTCAAAGCAGCATTTCATTTCTAAGATTGGAATAATTTGATTTGTAGTGACAAAGATTTTATGTCACTTTAGATTTATAAGTGAAGCCAGCTCAATTAAATGAAATAAATTTGCAAGCAGAGCAACTCAAAGTAATCATTTCAGTGTGGCTCAATATGGCCATAACAGTTCTTCTGTGTGCTGCGTCTTATCAGATCCATGGGTATGGACCTCTGCACAAAGCCCTCTCAAATTCAAACGGGCTCTCCAGTCCACTCAACGTGGACTCAACGTCCACTCAAGTTGGAAATCTCCAGTCTAAAAGACAAAACTTAACACACCACACACACAAAAAATGAAGTCAATGTGAGAAATGTTATTTCCATGTGTCTTAAAAGATAAAAGAGAGGATATTTATATTAGGAAACCAATAGCAAGGGCTCAGGAGTACAAATCAGCGGAGCAGATAAACAGTGCTAGCAAATCTCAGTAATTTATGAAATAGCCAAAAAAGTTTTCTGACAACCCAGTTAAGGAGTAAAACTCTAGATGGTTTTAAATAAGAACACACTACAGTTATGACTAATATGAATTTCCAAAGAAGTTACAAATGGCAGTTTGACAATCTGTTTCTCAACAAAAGGGACTGACTGTCAATTTTCCAGAAACAACATGCATCCTGCTTTTTGCTATTTAATAAGGTAAGTATAGAAATTTAGTTTTAGTTTAGGCATTTAAAGGAGAAATCATTTGTTAAGATTTAGCTTTTAACAAATATTTCACGAATGGGATGACATATATATTTAAAAAAAATTAGTTGTTTCATGCAACTCTCACCCTCTCTGAAAAATATATGACCTATGATGAAAATAAATAAATAGATAAATAAATAAATTGAGAAAATGAGGTTTTTCTAAAGTATATTTATTTGCATCTGTAGGAAACATCAAAAATTAGTTTTTAAAAGACATGCTAAAAAATCACTGCTGTAAAGACCTGTGTCTGCCTAACTGGTAGGTCTAGACTCATTAAATGTCAAAATAGTAACTCTCTCTTATTTTCAGAACACAGAAATGTATATTTTTCATGTCACAGAAGCCAGAGGTGAAAAGCAATTCAATTCCAAGCTGGCATGATATTAAAAAGAACTGCTGAAGAAATTTCAGGAACAACAAACCCACTTCAAGCCTAAGGGAAAGCCTGCAGAGAAGTGTCCTTACTAAAATTTAAAAAAGAGGCTTTGAACTACAACATGGAAACAAATACAGACATTTTCTGTGAACTTAAAAAAAAAAAAAAAAAAAAAAAAAAAGAAGAAGAAGAAAAGAGAATAGATTATTCCAAAATGGAATAAGAAAATATTATCCTTTCAGATCAATAAATCTTGGTAATGACCTCCACAGAAGTAAATTTCCACTTTATTCTATACAATAGGGAACACAGTATGAGAGACTCAGAGATTTATAACGCGTACTGTGGAACAAGGAAGAACCACAGGTTAAATGCAGATCTTTCCTCTTGAATCTTCAAAAGTCATGAAAAAAAGAATGAAAGAAAATGAAGGCCAAAAGGGGACACTGATTGAAAATAATAATTTAGGATTTTCCTTCTTAAACTTGATCAGAAGAATCATTAGCTGATTGGGAAAAGAGTCCTGAAGTGGGTTTGATGCTGTAATAATCATCTGTTATTTTTCTTCTTCATTTACTTATTTTTTAATTAGGAGTCTTTAAATGCTCAGAATTACACCCAAGTCTTGGCATAGCTGAAGACCAACAACCATGTGATGATTTACTAAATGAGTAAGAGTCTCGCAAGCTAACTTCAACTTAAGATAAATAACTGACATGTTTACCTAAATTTGGTACCTTGGTTATCTAATGGTAGTTTTGTGGAAGTTCAGCAAAAACACAGTAAAGTAGAACTACATAGCTGAAGGCAAAGGCTTAGAGTTGTAAGTGGACAGTTGAAGATTCAGATCATAAATAAATGAATAACCTTAGACTAAAAAGAAGCTTTATAGGCCTACCTCAATGTTTGCTACTGCATTATGTCTGAGGCTTAGTGAGTAGTAATACCATGAAAGCTTGGCTCTTTCTATCTTTGTGAGCCATATTTTTCCAAATTCAGAAGCACAGCCTGTGAAATGACTGTAGTTATCATTACAGCTGGCTGATGTCCTGCATCTCCTTCCTCTCAGTCGAGAACCACATGAATCAGTTTAAAGTTGACTGCACACAGATTCGACAGGGAAGCAAAAGGCCATAGGAAGAGGCAGGAAAGTTTTCTTTGTTTCACACATAGTATCTGTCCCTGATTGTCCTGATGGATTAAAGATAAATTGTTAACTCATCTCATTAAATGTCCTCTGTGACTTTGGAACTCACTGTGCAGGTCTGGTTCATGTGAAGGAATAGTTGCGTAAATGCATAATCCTGTTAAATTGCTGGTATGTTCACATTTGTGCAAGCTTTATTCACATTATCAGGCTCTTTTAGGCTGTGTTTGCATACAGTATTATGACGAATGTCTTTTCAGTTCCCTGATGGGAAAAGGCACGCTTTTCTGGCTTGTAGACCCATATAGGAGAGTGAAAGTAATGGTTTGGTGTGAGAGAAATTGATTTTTTAAAAAACTACAAGAGCAGTTATCTTATTAATTCTTACTAATCCTAAATGTTTATTGCCAAGAGAAAAATATAATTGAGACTAGAAGTTATTGCTGTAATATGTTAACATGATAATATTACAGTAAAAGCAATATGAACCATTTTTCCACAGAACTGTTGACAAGATTTCTTGATGGCTTACCAGGGCAGTTTTGTGGACCATGCTTTGTGGACACATTTTTTAGAAAGACTTCAAGCACCTGAAGGGCTATTCAAGGCAGAAGATAACAAAGAACCTAGAAGACAGAAAATGTAATCTTCTCTTAGGAATTGGACTTCATATTTCCTGTAGATTACTTCCAGCTTGGGGTAGTCCATGGTTCTGACTCTACACTGCTAAGATACTGCCTAGACATTTTAGATCTGATTTCATTTCTTTCTGTCACGAGTACCTCAATAACCATAATCAACTGAATAGTGCTGGCAAGGTATAACAATTACTTTCCTAATTCACGGAGTGTTTGTGATGGTACTGTTTTACTGTGTAAAAAATGTTAACTAGATGTGGATAGAAGATGTTTTAGAAACAGCACCCCAAGGCTTGTGCAGTTTTACTCAAACTTCCAAAAAGTGAAAGTTCTAGCGTTTTTTTTTTTTCCACTGAAAGTCTGCTAATACCTTTCAGAAAGTTATGTGCAAATAAGGCAAAATAAAATAAAATAAAATAAAATAAAATAAAATAAAATAAAATAAAATAAAAAATTGTCTAAAATGCAGTATGAATTTTACTCTTGTTTTTAAAAAAATCTACTTATATTAATAGTTTTCAACAGTCAAGGGACATAATTACTTGCTTAACTCAGAGTAGTGATGTGAGATAGACTAAGAAAAACACAGTCAGTCTGAAGCAGTCTAGCTATCTCACAAGCCACTACTTTACATAAAGTACAAAATTGGAAATGCAATATACGAAGACAAGAAAAGGAATAAACTATAAAAACAAAAAAGAAGTAGGCAATACATTGATTCTATAAAATGTCTGTAATTGATGTTTATAAAAGATATTTATTCTATAAAATGATGAAACAATTAGTATTACATTAGCTTATAAATATAGAAAACTAATAAAATGTTGGACAGATGTAGACAATATATACTCACTTTCACATCCACAGAAGGAAGTGAAACTGCACATCTCCAGTGAACTGACACTTCTATGAAAAGACAACTTACATTCATGATTTTGTTTAGTACTGTATACAGCACATATTTTGTGTTTACAGTTATTACTATTACTAACTCATGCTATCACTAGATCATACTATTCATACTAGTACTAAAACATTTCTATACTGCTTATAAGTCAGCAAAAACTAAGACCCCACCTGTGATATGAACTGTACAGAACCAAAGGCAGTCTTATTTTATTCAAAAGTTCACAAGTTATATAGAGACAGATAGAATCATAGAACCACAGAATCATTTAGGTTGGAGTTGGTCCTTAAGATCATCAAGTCCAACCATCATCTAACATTAACAAGTCCACCATTGAACTATCTCATGTAGTGCCACGTCCACACGTCTCTTAAATACTTCCAAGGATTGCTGAGTCCACCAATTCCCTGGGCAGCCTCTTCCAACACCTAACCACTCTGTCTGTCAAGGCTGTACTAGAAGGAAAAGGAATAAAGCTTCTGGTCTTCCCTTCTGTGGACTTACTTCTAGGAAGAACACAGGGATGATTATGTGGGTCCCCAGTAGAGCATTAGAACAAAAACTCACAAAGGGTGCTGTTGGTAGAACAATTTGTATAGGAGATATAGGAGGTATAGGAGAAAGAATAAAATTGAAATAAGGAGTTAAGGTGAAAAAGTAATTTACTGCCTTGCTTTTGTCTACATAACACCCAAAATAGTAAACAGGAGGATTCATTGCCTTTAAAAAAAAGTATAGCAAGTTACACATCTCACTCCATCAGAAAGGTTACTGAAGGAAGCACTGGATTTTGTTGTAGTTCCCTCAATGGAGGAATGCAGGACCCAATTTGCTTTCTCCATTTCAAGCTCAGTCATAGCAGCATAGGCTTATTTTATATTTTTCAACTCTATTATATTGTTTTATTATGTGAACTGCCCAACCTCATCTGCACTCCATCCTAATTCTGTACTACAAAAGAGCACTAAAAGTGTAAATGAATTGCTCTTTAAATTGTATCTCTAAAAAGTCTCTGTACTTTAATCAGTACAGAGAAATTTAAACCACAGTACTTTATCTAGCATTTTCACTCACTTCCACTTTTCCAGCAAGTGTGAGAAGTAAGCATTACTTTCATTTGACTTTACAAAGCAGTTTCTAGTCAGTAAAAACAAAAGAAGCAAAGTCTACCAGTCCACCAGAAAAGTATACATATGTTCCAACAAGTAACTATAGCTGAATATATGATTTCCAGATATTGCACAAAAGCCTGAACTATCCCTTTTCTCCACAGTTTTAATTCATGAATTGTGCTATTTTTCTTCAGGTTTGGAAATTAGCTTTTTTTCATTCCCACTTATAATATGATGCCATGCCATAAACTAACTGAGAGAGAACATCTGAAAAATTAACAGTTTACCCAATTCTGTCATTTCGGCTACAGTGTGTTTCAAGAATATTGTCACTAATCTTGTTTCTACTTAATATGCAATAGAGATTGTCTGACATTTTGTAAATACTATCATCTTGAATTCCAGACTTCTGTCAGTGGTAATGAATCTGTCCCCAAACAATCAACAATACAGCTTTTTTACACTTACATGCACATTTATCTGGCATCTAATCATTTTGCCAAGGTTTTTTTATTTTATTTCAGGTTGGTCAGAGAAGAAATAAGCAAGTAACAATTTTTTTTACAGTGTTTGTGCAAAGTAACAGGCTCATAAACTAATGTATATTTTTCAGCATTAAACCAAAGCGTTAACTTGCAGTGATGATACAAGCTCTGAAAGTTAAGTTCACCCAACCACCTGCAATGTTTCCCCTTACCACTGAGTTTTTATCCTGTAGTTTTTGTACAGAGATTATATATTCTTGAAAGCACAGAAAAGAAAGGTCTTCTGCAAGCAGATATTGTTTGTCTTATTTAAAGAAGTTATGCTAAATATATATATAATGTTTTCAAAACCAGAAAATGAATCATGGAATCACAAAATCATTTATGTTGAAGATCTTTAATCACCAGGTTCAACCACCCACCCAACATTGCTAGTCTACCACTAAAACATGTCCCTAAGCACTACATACACAAATGCCTTAAATATCTCCAGGAACTGCAACTTCATTACAGGAGCAGCCTGTTCCAATGCCTGACCACACTTTTCATTAAGAAATTCTTCCTGATATCAAATCTAAATCTCCTCAGGCCATTTTCTCGCATCTTGTCACCTGAGAAAAGAGACAGACACCCACCTCACTGCAACTTTCTTTGCAGTTTTAGAGAGTGATGAAGTCTCCTCTCAACCTCCTTTTCTCCAAACCGGACAGACCCAGTTCCTTCACTCACTTTTCATATATCTTAATTTCTAGTTCCTTCATGATCTTTGTTCTCTCCTTCTCAAATGTTTGTGGGAAACTCAATATCCTTCTTGTATGATGGACCCAAACTGAACATAACTTGAGGTGCAGTCTCACAAGTGTGTGTAGCAGAGAGATAATCACTTCTGCCTTCCTGCTGGCCACGCTACTTTTGATGACTAGGATGTCACTGACCTAATACAAGTTGCATTTGCCATTGATGTTTTGGAGCACAGGCTTATACAGTTTTCCTTTGTTGGGCTGTTTGAACATATTCTGCCACATTGAACATCACATATTCATTCTTTCTTGCTCAAATTTTGCAAAACATAATCTGCTTCTAGCAGAAAAGTAACATTCAGGCACCCTATTAAGTTTCCTTGTAATATGGTATATCAGCAGTGGCAGTTTCATCACTCAGGTGGAGCTCTGCCATTTTCTCAGTTGGCATCTTCTCAAGAGGTGCAGAGTCAGAAAATGATTCTTTAGATATGACCCCAATATAATCAGATTTCATATATGTTAAGTAACCACTGGTTGATAATAAAACATGTATGAAAAAACTGCTTACCCAAAAAATGATACAGAATTATTCCAAAAATGTACCAATTAAAAAAATTCATTCAATTTCTGTTTTCACCACACACAAACTAGAATAAAGTCTCGCACATATTTATTTTTTCTTTGGAAAAAAATATTTGAGTTTCAAGATCAGGATTTGGAACATTTTCTATGGTAAAACATGTTTAGGGAAGTATTATTTTTCCAGGCTTCTAAATCCATAAGTGCTTGGCAATACCTGTAATAAACACTGGATGAAGTTTTCTGCTCAATTCGATGAAATTGAATCAATAGAAAATCCAAATGTAGGTGCCATAGGGTCTCAAGTAGGATTATCCTGCTACCCTCACATGGCTCCCCACTCTGATGCTGTGGGAATGCAAGGCAAACAAGCTCACAGGTCGATGCTGAAAGGTATGACCCTCCTGGCCCCCTATTTTGAAACATGCCAGAAGCTTGTGTACAAATAGTGCTCTTTTCCTCACTTCACAAATTTCAGCAGTTTAACAAGTCCCTGAAGTGAGGCAGAATGCAAAGCCTCATCCAAAGCGTCACAACAAGAAGCTGAAGGCCCTCTGGAGATCTGCAGCCCGCCAGTGCCTCCATTCTGCTGATCTTGTCTAAGCTGTGCTGAATGAAGGTCAACCTTTCAATTAATGTCCATTTCACCAGAGCAAATTGCTTTCTTTGTTGAAATGATATGATATTGGAGACTTCTTTGATATTAATAATTTAAAAGTTCCATCTTTATTCCCTTATCCAATGGCCTGCTTTAAAACACCATACTAATAGAGTTACTTTAGCATGGGAGAGGCCAGGTTAAGACAGAGTACCAATAATAAGGTTCAGCATGAGGCATTGGCAATCCCTAGGTACGTAGTGATATTTGATTTGATTTGTGGTCCTTTGCAAAAGAGGAAAACACACTTGAACCTGATAAATGTCCTGTAAGAGAAACAAAAATATCTATTGACCAGAGAAAAAAATTACTCTCAAGGGATAGGTTGCCTTAAGAAGGAGTGTTTTCCATATCCAATTCATTTCTAATAATAAGGCAAGGGAGAAAAGAAGACAAAGGAAGGTCAAATTTAGATGACTCTTCAAGCTTCATCTATGTAATCTCAATGAGGCAGTATAATAAAATTGTATAGATAACAAAATCTTCCTAGTAGCATTGCAGTACTGCCAGCAGATTAGGAGTGATTTAGTTACAACTTTTCAACAGAATAAGTAACATCTTTTAGGAAACAAATCTTCCTTTCTCTGCATTACATATGTCCAGGAGTGGGATCATATTTATTATGTATACGTAGATAGTACCTAAAATACTGACACTTTGAACTTGTTTGTCTACAGTTAAATTATTGTTCTGAAACAGAAGCTACTATGGCCTGTCTTATGCCTGCATTGTTCCAGGCCAGTCTTGGCAGGGTATCTTCAAAAAAAGACAGTGTTTTTCTATTTTTTATACAAAAGAGATACTTCTCATCAGTACAAACTTCATCTAGCATCCAAATCCTTGCAACGTGCTATTCTGGCAAAACAAAAAAAAAGAGGGAGGTACATTCCTAGCATTGCTCCATTGGATTTTTTCTTTTGTTCTCTTTGTTTCTTCCTGTCTGGCTTCACATAACTTGTAGTTAGTGAATATTAAAGCTCCACATTCCTGATGAATAAATACCAATACATTTAACTATGTACATTTTAATATTATTGTTGTTGTACTTTCTAGGGCTACTCTTCATGTTCACAAGCATTCCCATTTTAAAATCTTAAAATTTTCATTTTAAAATCTTTGGCTGACGTGGTCTTCAGTGTACTCATCAAATAAGAATTCATTCTAGTTTCTGTCTAAGTCAGTTTCTCAATTATTTCCATTTAGGGAGCCATTGGCCACATCTTTAACATAAAAACGACCACCTCTCTGTTTGCAGATTGTAAATTTTTGAGTGAAGATGTAATTAGCAGAACATTAGTGGCACTAATTGAAAATTGGTATGCAGTAACATCTCAAAGACTATGTGAAGAGGATTCCAGAAGTAGAAAATCCTTCTAGAGATGACAAAAGGAAGGAAATTCTTGAAAGATTATTTAAAGATTTGCATTATCTGGAATTGGTTGGAACACTTCTCCATTTTTACTGTCTTTATTATTAAAATCTCCCTTTTTTTTTTTTTTTTTTTTTTTTTTACAAGGAAAATACTTCAAAGTGGGAAAAGAGCTGCATGTTTTAAATGCATCAATGTCATAATGCAGCTGGTGATGAGACAGCGATTCCTAGAAGCTCATAGGACTGAAGAAGGTAGGTACCTCAGAAATGAGATGTTAGGTCCAGTAGAATGCCAGTTTTGCCATTCCTAGAGTCAACCAATATATTTTTCACTTTCCATGAGTTAAATCAGTGACAGTATTGACCATGACTTGTTTTATGTAATGAATGAGTGTCTGCAGAACAAGGCTGAAAAGCGATGCAAAACATGTATTTCATATTTTGGTGTTGCAGCTCAAAACCTTAAATAATTAAAGAAAATGAAATGATAGCACTTGTCTTATCTTCCTGGTGAAAGTGGCTGACAGAAAGTGGGAGACTTCATCACACACACCCACACAGCCCCTACACACATAAATGCACAGAGAAGACTTGCAGTAATCTTTCTTGTTAGCACCAGCACTGAAAATGCTACTCTTCCTTTCATTCCCTTCAATATACTGCAAGCAGCTCTGAGCTTTTCTCATTAACCTCTCTTTTCTCTACTTATCAGCATCTTTTCCACATTGTTGGGGCCATTTTCCAAACAATTGTTGGAAGGGAGGGGAAAAGCCAAAGCAATAATGGGCTCAGGGTCACAATTGAAACTGCTCCCTATAATAAGCAAACCCGAAACAGTAAACTGAGAAAGAGAGAGGGAAGGAGAGGGAGAGAAAAGAAAACGCTGACTGGGTCAGGGGTCAGCTCTCTGATCTCATTGTCAGCGCCTCTGCCTTTTGCGTTATGGAATTTGTCTTTCATTACCCTGTCTGCCACTCCTGTCAATGCGCTCTGAAAAGGCTCCTCAATAGGAAATTGTGAAGTTCTGGTTGAGGCAACAGGGGCAACTGCCCTCTGAAGCCAGCTTGTGACTCACTGCAGTTTCCTGGGTGTCTGTCTGGGTGCTGATCTTGGCATCTCTGAAGCAGGCATCAACAACTCTTCAGCAAAATAACAAAGGCAGGGAATTCCCACTGGAAGAGGTATGTGTACCTACAATATGTGAGCCCTTCAGATGATGCAAAGGTAAACACCACAGGGAAGCTTACTAATAAATACATAAAAATTGTTTGTTTAACCAAGTGGAAGAACAAAATACTTCTCTGAAACAGAGAATGGGGTAAAATGAACACTCTGAATATGTTAAGAACTTCACGCTTCATATGCCATTAGGATATCTGGTTTATTTCCTTTAACTTTCTTCCTGTATAAGACTAAGGATTTCCATCAAATTTGAGAGACTTATAATCTCCCTGACATTTGCAGTACATCAGCTAGAGGTCTTTCCAACTGAATAGTCAATTACCATTAGCACTGCTGAAGAGAAATTTTACTGGGTACAAATGCATAAATGTTTTTATTGTCCAAAACAAAATATTTAGCCATTAATATTCCATTCAAAATGTCACTTTCTTTTTTCTTTTGGCTTTGGTTTATACTTCAGTTTTACACAGTTAAATGATTTTATTTTTTTAATTAAAGATTTTTACTTTATCTTTAAATCTACTTTAATTCACCATGTAAGACTTAAGTTATATAACTAAGGATCTTTTATTATCCACTGCAGGAAATATTTTCTCGAAATAAGGATTGCATGTCCATCCATAGCTTCTGAAGTTATGGCTTCTATGGCTGAAGTTATAGCTTCTGAAGTGAAGTAGAAAACTTTAATTAAAGCAATTTTGCTTTCAAACTTTTCTTTCAGGAACATTTAGACAAAAACAATTTTCAAAACTTCTGTGTTTATAAACGCAGATCTCTTAAACTAAACATTACTGTCTGCATATTTCTAATCATAAATGTACTGCAATGTATCTGTTCTAGATCCAAATTGTAGAGGGAACAACTAAAGTTCCCTAAAAGAAGCTGTAGTGTGGCTCACTGAATCCTATCTAATAGTCCTTCCATGGACTTCCATGTTGCCAATTTGCTAGATACTAAAACAAAGGAAAGGCGACAACAGATGTTGAGGTGCCCAGGCTGAAGATATTGGCATTCATTATGCTGCCTGTTTAAGCTCACAGAATAACACATGAAAACTTGGCTGTTAGAAGGTCTGAATTATGAATTTTGGATTCATAGAATCATAGAATCCTTAGAGCTGGGAGGAACATCTGCAAGCCATCTAGTGCAACTCCCCTGCAATGAACAGGGACACCACAGCTAGATCAGGTGGCCCAGGGCCTTATTCAGTTTCACCTTAAAAGTCTCCAGGGATGAAGCATCAACCACATCACTAAGAAACTTGTTCCAGTGCCTCAACATCCTATCTGTAAAAGATTTTTTCCTTATATCTAACCTAAATTTACACTCTTTGAGCTTGAAATCATTTCCCCTCGTTTTATCACCAAAGACCCTGGTAAAGGGTCTGTCCCCTTCTTTCCTGTAACTCCCCTTTAGAAACTGAAAGGCTGCTATCAGGTCATCTTGCAGCCTTGTCTTCTCCAGGCTGCATAGCCCCAGCTCTCTCAGCCTGTCCTCGTAGGAGAGGTGTTTCATTCTGTGGATCATTTTTGTTGCCCTTCTCTGGATGCAATCCAACTGATTATGTCTGTCCTGTACTGAGGATTCTAGATCTGGAAGCAGTATTCCAGGTGAGACCTCACCAAAGGAGAGTAGAGACACAGGATCACCTCCTATCTGGCACACCTGTTGGCCACATTTCTTTTGATGTAGCCCAGAATACAGTTGGCTTCCTGGGCTGCAAGGATAAATTGCTGGCTCATGTCCAGATTCCCATCACTAGTACCTGCGGGTACTTTTTTTGCAGGGCTGCACTCATTCCTTTCATCCCCCAGCTTGTGTTGGCAACAGAGGTTGCCTTGACCCAGTTGTGAAATCCTGCATCTCATCAGCACCCATAGACTTCTGAATATTCAGGATCCTCAGGTGGTCATGAACCTAGTCTTCACTTACAATGGAAGGGGTGTTTCTTCCCCAGTCCCATTTTACCAAGCCAAATGTTTACAGGCAGTAATCAGGGAAGACCGAGGCAAAAAAGTTGTTAAGTACCTCAGCCTTCTCCTTGTCTGTTGTTAATTATTCTTATCCCTAGAATTAGCACAGTTAATGAGTTATTGAGTTACCCTAAAACCTATTTAGGAAGATAAGTTAACAGCTCACAAAGGGATGTGTGATATTCTCCTTGAGGGAAAAACTGAGGTTGGATTTCTTTTCCAAAAAAAGTTCTCTTGTTCAAAGAGAAAGGAACTTTGGCTAGTCCTATAACTTTTGTTTTGCATGAAGTCAAATTAGATAACCAAAATGATGCTTTGTAGCCTTATAAATCCATGAAAGCAATGGAGAACCCAATACTACCCGTGATTTTTTTAAACTTATCTGAAAAAGAAGGCTCTCAATTTTTATTTGGACTTCATGAAGAATCCCTGGAGAATTTGCCATGGCTTATCATCACAGATGCATCTAATATGGATGATCTACTGTGCTTCAGAAATGAAACATAGAAATGTAGTTGGGTACTATTATCTACTGTTCGTACAGAAATGTAATCCTGGAGATTGCTCAACAGTAGGACAGACTATCCTGCTTCCTATAATCAGATGCAGTTGGCAAGCTCAGTATCTGAGGAAGCCTACATAATAATGTCCTCTTGGGACACTGATGTAGAACAAACACCTCAGATTTTGAGCTCATTTGACAGAAAAGGAAATGGTACAACACACACAGAAAGCCACTTCATTTCTGTGCATCCTAATCTCCATGAAGTGGTACCAAACACTGATAGAAAGTTGGGATTTGGAATGCTGAGAGTTGGCTTATTCCTTTCCTGAGATTCTCATATGTGCTTATAAGGATGTGGGAAAGTGTAGTACTGCATCTCAGAAAAAAAGCACTTGAGCTATTTATTTATATCCTACAGGTAAGTAAAAAGGCTAACTTTTCTCACTAAATCAACAACTGTGTCAATTCAGTTCACAAAAGTGAATTTCACCCACGGCAATTCCACTAGTCAATTTACCAACAGATGTTGTTTTACAGGGAGATCTATTAAATTAATTTGTCCTTCATTAAGAGACACTATGTTATAAAGTTTCCCTGATAGCTTTCCAAAGCACACTTGCTCCCAATTTGGTTGAAGTCCAGTCTTTGCTATAAAGTACAAAATACTTGGCTGCTAACTAAAAAAAACATAGAAAGCAAGAAACACGTTTTAATTAATATAAAAGAAGTAATTGTATTATTAATAGCAGTACTGGGAAAAAGTGAGTTTTATTTTTCCTCCTAAATTATTATTATATGTCTCCCACTGCTGGCATTTTCTTTGAAATAATCGTCCTTTTTCCAAAAGGTAATGGATACATTTACCTTCCATACTTTCCCTTTATGAGCATTTATAAGCCTCACTGCACATACTTTATACAACAGGTAAGGTTCTACCTTATAAAAAAAAACAATTTAGCTTTATAGATTTGGCAATAGTGAACATTCAGTTAAATGAAGGGTGCCTCACTTAAGGAATGGCATATCTGAAAGGGCTTGTTATCACAGTTTCAAGTGAGCTTAAAACCACTATCCAGAACAACAATTTGATACGGATGCACACTGTTTCTGACATAGTATCATATTGTTGGGTCTCTGGAAATCTTTACATACATATTCACTTTTCTGGAGAAAAGACGATATATATCTTCAGGATGAATTTTTGTTTGAAATTATGTGCTTTTGTATAGGAAAACATTTGTATAGAAATTTGATATATTATTTGCTTAAGTTTACAAGAAACATCAATTTCCAAAGTAACAACCTTCAAAGGAAGAATTTCTAAAACAAGACGGAATTGTAATGAAATTTTACTATATTAAATATTACATTGATTGTGTTCCAATTTTAGTCAATTTCAAATTCAGATATCCAGAAACTATTTTGTTGGAAGGAAAAATAAGTCAGAAATGGCTGAGAATGTCAATAAATGTTAGATTTTATAGTGTTAATGAGATTAACATTTTATAATAACCGTAGGTTATTTTATATAATTTTAAAGATGGCAGAAAAAAAAATGCAAATATGAGGACATTCAACGGTCAGTTTATCACTTTTGCCTATGGTCATTTTTTCGTGACATTAACTGATTGCCTTTAAAAGTTAATCTGTTAAACAGAATAAAAATTAACTTGCATAACTTTAACCTTGATATAAATTTTCTTTATTTTCATTCCATTCAAAGTAGTTTGAGGCATGTTGTAAAACTTTGGTATGTTTTGTCTTTTTTTTTTTTTTAATGTTTAGTTTAAAAGTAATGCAGCAACTTCACTTTCAGAGATTTCTAATGTATGTGTTTTTTTGTTTTGTTTTTAATTTTTATTAGAGTTGGGGGGGGAGTTTTCTGTTTTTTTTCTGGTTTGGGGTTAGAATTCTTTATTCTTACTGTTAATTTTATTTGAAAAACAACATATGATCTTATATCTTAATTTTTAAGCAAGCAAACTCTCCCTAATTCTGAAATGTTCCCTAAGATACATAAATGTTTTTCAGCTTATTTTTCCTAGTTGTCATTTAACAATAACAAAGGTGTGGAAGTTTCTAACTACTTTCTGTTATTTTATTTTGTAAACAATTTATCTACCATTTCTTTAGAGCTGTTGTCACCCATAATCCTCTCTTGTGTACCAGTGACAGAGTGACCTTCATACTCACTGACTCATCCATCATACAATGAACTTTTCACTCTACACACTCTCATCCTTTCCTAGAAAGGAAAACCTTTGTCGACATCCTACTTTGCCATTCACTAGGGATTCTGTACTTGCGTATCAGAAATGAAAAAGAGGAAGAGGAAAAGGATCGCTAATTCAGCACCTTTGAAAGTGCAGATGGTTACCTTTAAAGCACATCTATCATTCCAACTTGCAGCGTTTCTGCTGGTAAGCCACCACCATTTGTGCTCCCAGCATTTGACAGAAGCAATCTAGTGAATCAGTAACAGTAAAAAAACAAATTGTCATTTAAGAAATGCTTTTCCCTGAATTGCAGAATGTTCTATGTATTTACCTCATGCTCAAATTTAAGTATTCTGATGTACTCTAAAGTACGTACAATGACATAGAATAGGAAATATGTTATTGGATTCCTTTGAAGTTTTGTTTTATCACCTGTTTTTCAGATTTCATTTTTTCCAGTGATTTTCAGAAAAGATTTAAAATAATATATCCGTATTCATTCTTTTAAATGATATATAAGATAATGAATCAGGGTAAGACCTCAAGCATAGAAAAAAGGAAGAGTATTATTGAGCTGTATTTAACTATACAAATATAAATAGTGAGCTTTATAGCTGTTGTGGGAAACTAAGAATTGGCGCTAGTGTGTCAGTGGCATTGACAGTTAATGGACTTGGGTAGACTTTTTTATGTTTAAAGTTTTGTTTCTCTTGCTTCTATAGGTAGAATTGGACTCCAAATAATTTCTATTTGCTATTCATTAAGACGGTCATGCCAGAAAGTTTGCACACAAAAAAGTTATAAAATTAGTTACTTAAAATGTATTTATGAGAACCACTATTCTAAGGAAAATAATTCAAGACACGCACCTAAAACCTACAAAGGTCTTTGAAAAACCTCTTTAGACTATGTTTTTTAGGGATAAATCCCACTGATTAATTCAGTGCGATTCAGTCACTCTTGTCCAAAGAACAGAGGTGCCTCTTATTTGCAGTCAGTGCAAAGGCAGAAGATATTTCTCATTTCTACTGACTAGTAAAACAAGATGATATCAAACTGGACATGATCAGCCAGACATCAGGCAATTAAGAGGAGGTGCATAGTACCTGTAGGATGAGTAGGCCTGATGCTTTTCTTCAAGAAGACAGACACTTTTACCCAGCTAAATCTTCTTCTGTCAAACTTTCGGGAACCTCCTTATAGCTTCTATGCAATCAAGGAATCACTTTTTCTCCCCATCAGTGTAGCTGTGGTTAAAGGTCAGGATTTCCTTCCCAATAAGTAAATACAGCAGTAAGAAATTATAGATGTACTATATATCATCTAAAGACGGAATCTACTTAACAGCGTCAACAAAACTATCAGCTTCTGAGAAACTTAGCTTAATTGTTGAAAATCCTCCCTTTATAATAACAGAAATTGGAGAGGACTTCACCACTGAATTTCCATTCACTAGCACAACTTGCAGGGAGATAAATAATACACAGAAATAAAAGATTAGTATTTTCAAAGGAAAAGACTTCTACAGAAGATCAGCATTAAGCATGAAGGAAATCATCTTCCAAGCAGAAAGTACTGCACCAAACAGGTTGAGTTAATACTGTTTTTGCTGGTTTTCTACCTTGTCTCTCAATCTTAAGCCAGCTAGACAGCATTTTTCTTAGTGGGAAAAAACAGGGAGGTCAGGCGGAATGACCTCCCTATTTTGTCTCCCAGTGGCCTGCCTCCCATTTACTGCCCATTTACCTTTTGACATCCTTAAGTAGATATCTCTTTAAGTGTTCAGACAGTAAAACAAACTGAGGGGTAGGCAAAGGAAGGGGGAGCGGGAAAGAAGGATATACTGAGGGCTCAAATTGAATATAAGGCGTGTGCAACTCCAAATGCTGTGTCTTCTTTCTTCAGACATGGACAAACATGGCCTGTTATTCCCCATGTTCAAAAAATACTTATTTACATTTACATTACTGCTAAGCTACTACTGAGTACTACATTTTCAAATATCTGTCACAGAGAGTGTCTCTTGGGAGAAATAGGCCATATTTTAAAATAAGCTCCTCAGTTACTCTATTCAGACTTTCTAATTCAGAAGCAGCATTTCAAAAGTTATTAAAATTAATTTGATGAATTAACTGAAGAGTCAAAAATGTTGGTCTCTACTTAATGAGTCCAAGAAATGTATACACGAAAAGTTAATTCATTGAGCACCTGGGGTGGAACATAAGCGAGATTTGTGATAATGAAATCTATGGCTTGAAGAACAGTATTTCAAGACTGTTGTGGAGAAGTTCTGCAAAACATTACACATTCCCCATCTTTGCCATTATCTATTAATTAACCAATTTAAATATAATGTTTGATAAATAAAGTTTTAAATAAACACCAGATTCAACCTGTGCACTTTAAATAACGACTATAAACTTAAACATTATTTATTAGTCAGATGTGCTTATTTTCCTCTACAATCCCTAAAAAGGAAAGCCCTATGGCAGGGATTTAGTGCTGCAGTTATTAGCAAAAGAGTTGACAAGAAAATGAGTTTGAAAGATTCAAATCAGACTATGAGCTGTGTTCAACACACCAAAAAACTGATGGTTTTGTAGTTTTTCAGTATTGTTACTCATTTCTCCTCTGATTGCTGCAGTGTTAATACTGATCTAAAGTTTTTTATGTTAATGAGTTCATTTCAATATCTGTAAAAAATTGCAATTTTCAAATACACAAAAATTTTCATTAAAGAGTAAGGATTTTAGGAAGATCAGACTCATGAAACTATAATTAGGTATACATCTTTTCAAGTTTAATTCATTGGTATGATTTTTTTTTTTTAATTTGAAAAGCAAAATTGTCTTTAATTATCTTTTATTTGAATCTCACTGTACAACTCCCCATCCTGCATATTTTAAAATAGCTTACAAAGCAGAAAAACTATTTTTTTTCACTATGCAGTTATTCATTTAGCACAAATAAATTCATACCCAGAAGGAATCTCTTGGAAAGTATAATATTAAATTATTATTTATAGCAGTTCAGCATGCAATTTTATATTGATGCATATATAGATTTGTTTGTGAAAGTCAGACTATGTGATAATACCTGGTCAGGGAAAAAACAAAATGAAGTATTAAGTAATGACTTTTTGTCAGTTAGGTGAGCAAATATGAATAAGTTACTAAGTTATCTGGCTTTAGATATGCTAATACCAAAATAGTTCAGAAAAAGTCAACAATATCACTGATATATTTTAAAAAAGAACTAATTCACATCTCAACTAAAACACATGTTTTCACAGCAGAATATAAATTATGTATCACTGTGACTCTCTCTTACCTGTATCCAGGGAATAAGCAGAAGATAAATGTGATCTGAGGAAGGATAGGCTGAGAATAAATTGAGATAGAAGAATTCAGGCTCTCCCTTCCCTAGCCTGATATATAAAATAATAAAAAGTTAGACATATTGGTTTACATTATCGAATTTGGCCACTAAAATTCACTGGAAGATACTGTAGACCTGAGTAACTTCTTTCCTTATCTGAAGTTAAATTTCTGGTTAAGAAGGAATAGGACAAAATGTTCTACCCGGATCTGGTCAAAACATTTTAACAATTTTTTTTTTTTTTTTTTTTTAATTTAACAATTTAACATTTTATTTTTTCAGAAATATGCTTGTTATCAAAGTCAAGCATTTCTGCAATGACTCATGGTTTTTTAAGTTTTTTAACAGGAGGATACCTGAGTTTCATGGCTAAGTAGTTAATTCTGAAACAACCTTCTTTAGGGAAAATGCTTGCATGATTTCTGTGTGTTCCATGAAAGTAAGCAGATGCAACAGCATAAAATTACTACTGATCTACTTAGCCCTTCCAAGAGAAAAGTTATTTCCACTCAGAATCAGCACTGTGATGATATGGTTATGAAGTTATTCAGGATCCCACAAGCAGGTCAAGTAAGAGGCATGCAAACTTTCCTCTATGAGCATATGCATTTTATGCTGAGGGTCTAGATAGCTTGACAGCAATCTCTGTCTACACTTCATTCTCCATTCTCTATTATCTTATTTTATATATGTATCTCTGGAGAAAGGTAGAAGAACGGAGAAATCAGTCCCTAAGTCCCTAAAAACTTTACGAAGAAATTGTAGAAAAGGTGATTACAAGATAAGTAATCTAAATACTGCTGTTAAAACTGGCCCCAAGTATTTAAAATCCTTTTTATTATGAATTGTTTTTCATTGTATTTGTATTAAAAGGCTCAATTTAATTTTGTTTACTTTTTATACCTTTGATTATGATTCAATCATAAAAGTTTTGATTTATATTTCTCCAAATTTAACAAGACATATCTTTTCACTTCACATTTCATTTCACATTTAGGTATTTTTATTCTACACACTTTTTAAAAAATGCTCTATTTTTTTTAACGAGAAAATATTTTAAGATCAATTTATAGAAAGGAGACATGAGTAACGGTTGTTGTTGTTCATTCAAAGTGTTTAATACCTTTCTTACAATAGCTTTTTGATCTTGGGTTTTATCTTTAAAATGTCTCATTAATTCCCATTAGGGAGCTACTAGTAAAGAAAATTGCGTGTTAGCTTTTACCAATCTGAATGAATAAATGTTAACCATTCTTAGTTAAAAGCTCTCCTTTTGCTCCACTCAAGTGAGAACACCTAAAGCATTGCACACATTGGCAAATCATTCAGAAGATTAATGCATTTAGGCCTGTACAAAGAGTCAGAGATGTGTATTAGCATTATAGATTTTAATTTGAAATGATGTCAGTCTTTTCTCAGCTGCATTGTAGTGCAAGAACTGCCATCTGCTTATAATAATGAATCTGACAATCCACGTAAATGTGATTTGCTGCTCCTTTTGCCGACATAATGGCCTGGATATTGATCCTAATGGTGGAGCAGTTGCTGCCATTTCATTCAATAGAAGTGGGAGGACAGAGTGCAGGAGTGAAATTTCCAAGACTTCTGATGGAATGACAGCCAGGAACAGAGCTGTGTTGTTTTGGTCTTTTTTCAGTATACGAGGAGATTTGGGCATCCCTCACTCTCTGTTTTGTTCTAGAATAAGCCACAGAATTCATGACTTTAAACATGAAACAAACAGAAGTCAAAAGGCATGTGAATTTTTGTGAGGAAAAGGAGCACATAAGAAGAAGGAGATATGCAGGTTAAACCACGAAAACTCCAAAATGCACACCTTTTCATTTTTCTCCTCTTGTTGATGAAAATTAAGCTGGTAAAAGGGAAAAAAATATGTAATATTTTCCATGTTATAGGGCAATTTTGGACACTTGCAATGACTTTGCACTGTGAGAAACAAAATGTCTCAGGTGCAGCGTTTTGCATCTTTCTCAAGTTTCTTCACAAGTGCAGAATCGTGGGTCCTTCAGGACACACTTTCCCCAGAAGATGGAACCCAGCTTCTCTGGAAGCACTCACACTCGTAGCTATCTAGAACAGAGGTAAAGTGCAACAGTTACAATGATTATTATGTCTAAGTTGATTCTAACTCCACTGTTAATTTGATTTGTGTACAGCCTTACAGTATCATAGTACCTTTATAACAGGATAAATGTCTGTTTCCATGACATCCAGAAGAGGTAGGGATAGAAAATGCCATTTGAGTTAGCTCAGGAGAGTTTGATCGGTATAAAACATAAGGTCAGCAGCTTTCAGCAACTCCTATGACATTCAAAGTAAATTTCTTTTAAAATTATCTACAAGTATCAACATGTAAACTATTAATAGGTTTAATCAAAGTAGTTAAAAGTAAAATATGCTGTTAATTTTACCTCAAGTAGTTCCAAAACCAGGAAGTTTGACTGAAATACTTCTCTCCATGGGTATTTAGATTGGTGGCTCACACCTGTGCTCAAGCTTTTTAGCATACCAAAGAGTGATATATGAAGACACTCAGGTATAAGCACCTTCCATAAGTTTTCCTTTACTTCAAACACCTTATCTACTGATTTTTCAGCTTTAATTTCTTACCTTATAGATTGTTGGATTTATAAATGGAACACACATCACTCATTTCAAGATTTGCTCAACAATCCATCATCATCAAGTTACTTGATCTCATAGGATTAGAATTTTGAAAAGGTGTTGTCAAAGTGTAAAACCATCTATAGATAAGAGGTTCAGTGTGCATGGAAAAAAAATATTATTCTATAAACACAAACCACACAACCTCTCGATTTAATATGGTATATTGTAGAATACCTTGCACCCTTTGAAGAAAGAGGTATTTACTGCTCATCTCCTATAGCACTGTATATGAGTGAGCAATGACCCAGGTGGAGAATCTACACAAAAAGAGGAGGTATGAAAGAAATACTCAAAATAAAAGAACAATCCAAAATCATATCCAACAAACTTGCATGAACAGCAGGAAAAATTACCAGATTAGTAAAAATTTATTTTCCTATCTTTAATCTGATGATTTGCAATGATGAAAAACAGGAGTGACACTCACTTGTCTAGCAGAGAATCAGAATTTGGCATAAGCAGAGAATGGCGTTATTCTCAGATATGAATAAAAAACTGAGGTTGACTTAGTCCTAGTGACAGGCTTCCATGTGAAGAACACATTAAGTCTGAAACTGAAACATATCTCAGAATGGGGGAGAAAACTTCTTTCTCATCTACCTTCGTAATAACTTCCTCTCCAGTGTTTCTGCTCAGATAGCAGCAGATAAAACCCTTAGGTCTGTCAGTTGGTCTCCTCACACAGTGAATCTTCATTTTTTCTACCCTGAAGACCCGCTTTCTCACAGATCTTCCCCATTGTATTCTTCAGGCATTTCTTAGGGCTGTGTTGCTATTAGGTTTCTTTTGTACAAAGAAAGTAAAGATGAAATTAATATACGTATATAGTTTTCCAGAGTTTTCCTGTCCAGAAATCATTAGATAAGACCTATTTCTAAGCAGAATAGATGTTTTTAGATGTTTTAGACTGGATCCAATGACTCAGCCTCTCTGGTTAGTAACTGCCATCCATTTTTTACTAATGTCAAAGTTATTGTCAGCTATCCATTATATATGGGCATGCAGATATTTTATTTTCATTTAGATTTCTAAAAATCCCTCATCATAAGAAGAAAGGCAACAATTTTATTTAGGTACAAATCCAGTAAACAGTTAATTTGTGTTTCAGTCCCAGCTGAGATGTTGTAGGTATGTAACCTGCATAATCTCATGGCTAAAAATCGCACTTTAGCAGACAGTTTTCTAGGAAAGTGAAAAAATTGGCAAGTGAAATAAGAATCTTTGAATCTGCTGAAATGCACATATTAGTTTGGACATGCATATCGTTTCTTTCAGAAAGGATACATCTATATGTGCATTCATGTATAAATAAATATATATTCAACATGTTGTAATTTACCCACATTGAAGATATGTCTTTTCATAACTTAAGCATATACATAAAACTATATAATATGACTTCATGAAGGAGCATTGAAAAAATGGAAACACGATCACAAAGAAAATGTTTCTTCACCTTATACCAAACCTTTACTTCTTCACACCCAAAAGGAAATAATATTATAGAAAGAATAAATGTTCAGCCAGGATTGAAACAAGTTCAATTATGCAAAGCAGTAAGAACAAGCAGTATATAAAGGTACCTTAGCAAATCTCTCCCAGATGACAAGTGATTATTTAATTCAGCAGATTGTTAATTCAGCAGATTGAGGCAATAGCCATAAGTACCCACATTTCTCAAACTTGGCATTTTTGGCAGCATCAGCATCACACCCTTTTGATACTCTTTCTGAGAAGTGGAGGAACACCAAGACACATAAGATATTGCACTGCAAGTTAAGACAGAAATGCTGATTTTCTGCTTCACATGGAGGAGAACAGGGTCTGGATCTGTGTCAGCTCTGCCAGCAGTTCCCCAGGGCCACAGATGAATACACTTCATTTGTGTGACAGGAAAGGACTTCATTTTGGAGACACCTTTAAAGACTTCTATCCAGGAGAATTATCAAAAAAATTAGTACATTTTACAAATGTAATTAGCATTTTTTCTTGTGATATGTCAGGAAATGCACGGTAAGTATATGATTATGCCTCTCATAGTGACTTGTTCAAGCTTTACCTCTCCAATTTAACAATATCTTCTTTTCTGTAAATACAGTTAAAACCGCCAAGAGGGAAGAGTCCATTTTTGAGTTTACAGGTATGAACAGAAAAGAAAGACTTTCTGCAGGCAAAAAGAAGAAACAAAAGTGTTTGTCAGTATTTCTTAATCAACAGAAAGGGAGCAGATGTCAGCCTGACGGAATTTAGAATTTAGATGAGCTGTGAGGCCACACTCCTGCTACCCTGCATCTGGTTTGGAAAGAAAGAACAACCTGTCTTGGTTAATCCCATCTTGTAAATACAACTAATGCATAGATAATTAACACACCGTGGCGAGGGCTTAATTTTACATATCTTCATTTCTACTGATTCTTCAGAAGTGTAACTTCTTTAATTGTAATTAAAACAAAGGCTGTGCAGAGATGAAAACACCTGAACCTATTCTGATGCCAAGGTGAAATTTCCTTTTCAGTTCAGTTTCTGGAAAACACAACATGGGTTATACTACATATGCATATGTTTCTTTGTGAAGGACATAATTACTAATAACAGTATTTTTAAGACACCTCTGAAAAAAGAAGTCTTAGAACATCATGGTGCTATTTAATGAGAGCAGTATTATTAGATTCATTGTATATATCAATGTATTATTAGCACATTGTATATACTTATATGCAGTGTACTGTCTGTAAACCAAGACTAACATAAAGACATTCTTCCATGGGGAAATGAGACTTCTTCTCACTGCTCTCTTTTCATTTACCATAAAGTCCATCCAGAGAAATCTGTGCAGACATATGCTCTGTAGCAAATATTTGTCTTCATGGGTGGTGTACAAATGGAAAGAGTGTTGTCCTACTCCCTAGCATGAACATCACATAAGGTAAAAACAATCAAATCCTCTATGATTTCAAACCATGAATTCATTCTATGGACCATGGATTTTTGAAAACTGTAGAAGAAAATGGTATGTTGATGTGGCACCATACATTAGATAAAAAGCAAATAAATAAATAAAAATCACAAAACAGGGATTGTTCTTTAACTCTCCTGATTGACTTTCTTTCTCTGTGGTTTAGGCAAGTGAGCCAAGTACAGACATCTTACTACCATGTAAAATACTTCTCTTAAGGAGTCTTTGTTTATACATTTTTCACACAGAAACACTCAGAGAAAAGAATAACTCCTGTGTGACTCAGCTAACCAAATGTTCCCAGTTGTCTTTGTTTTGTTTTCAGTTTTAATATTTTTATGCTTAATTGTCAAGTGAAGGATAAGTTTGTCATACTGCTCAAATAACAGAAGAAATACAGTTTTCCTACACAAACATGTACTAGCCTTGTGCCACTCTTGCAATTAAATTTGTCCAATGTCAGTTAGTTGCAACAACATTTTTTTAGGTAATAATTGGCAAAGAGAGCTTTCTGTTGTTTTTTGTTGGTGGTGCTGGTGGTGGTGGTGGTGGGTTTTTTTATTCGTTTTGTTTGGCTTCACTGTTTTTTGTTTGTTTCTGTGGTTCCATTTCTCTAGAACAATGGCAAGAATTGACATTGTTTATTCAGTGTAGAAGATAGGCTGTCAAATAAAGCAAGACAAATGTGATGTCCTGACTGATTATTTCCTTAGATACTAAATCAATGAGCTTATTATCACAGCAATTACATTACTAATGTAAACAGATGCTGTATGTAGAGAACTGGTTAACAACTAGGTGCTATTTTTATCTTAACATGAGAAATTATTGGGAACACGTTATATTACAAATAACATTTGCTCTTTAGTTCATACGTATCAATTAACTGAATACATGCTGTATCACATGATTTTACATGTAGGAGAGATGTACTGTAAAGTTTTTCACAAAGTTAAGCTTGTGTAATATTTATCAATGCCACAATTAACAATTTTACTTATACCAATCTGTAATAAATTACAGGGATTTCAAAATAAATAAAGCAACACAGCAAGTCTGCCAACAAATTAACTCTGCCAATTTAGCCTCAACACAGACTGTTATGCAGTTGCTAATGTAATCAAAGAACAAAGCAATATATTGGACAACAGTTAAAATTGTATTCACATAACTTAACTTGAACTTCCAGTTGATTCTAGCTCATAATAGTTTCTTCTATGTTTCTAAACCCTTCTAGGTTATCATCTTTATATATGTGCATTAGAAAAATCTGGTATGTATAAAATAAATTGCAGTTTATTATATGTAATAATAATAATAATAAATTTATAATATAAATATTAAATATAATATAAATATTAAAACATTATATATATATATAAATATGCAGTTTATACACATAAAAGTATTTATATATCTTTATAGGAGAAGGCAGCTCTTTCCTATAAAATTATCCAAACAGCTCTTAAGCTGCTATGAACAACTGATGTTCAGGTTATGTATGTATGTTCAGTCAAAAGAGTTATTGGGAATCAGAGTATGAGTTCCGCAAAATAGGACTGTTAACTAGTATTTGACCTAGTATTTGACAAGATATTTCTACCTAAACTTGATGGTCTTTTAATTTGAAGAAGACTAGCAAGTGCTAGTTGTGAAGATACAGAGCCAGTCCAGATATAAGGAGACCAAGTCAGAAAAAATATTTGTCAGATGTTGTTTTACCAAGTGCAAAAATGTTTGTGGATTCAAAAGAATTGACATGGAAAAGCTCACGCTCATCATCATGCTGCATGTAAAGCATCCATTATTTCATAAAGCATTTCTGAAGCAGGAAGACTTTTCCTCAGCTATCTAGAAAATCTACACTGTTTTTATGTACTCTCTCTATATAGCTGAATATTAATTGAAAATTACCAAAGAAAAAATATTTTCCCAAAAATGTATGTTAAGTAAACTATGAGTTTTAACAGCAGAGAATGATCCAAAAGTTTCTACTCCAAGTTTTAGCCACAGGACATTTTCCTATGTGAGAACTGCAAGATTTTAATTTCATGTGATATTACATACAATGTGCTAACATGCTTGGAAGCAGATCATTTATGATATTTACATTCTGCAAAACCATTATATATGTACACATGTGCCAATAATCTCAAAGAATATTTTTCTAGTCTGGCCTGTACCACAGGTGAAAGCAGTCGCTGTCACTACTGCATCACTGAAAAAATGTTTGCAGGATTAACCTCAGCAGCAACACACTTGGAAACCCACTCATAGGCAGTATATGAGACTTAACAGTCAAAACATATTTCCCCTGGAAACCATTCAAAACCATTTTTTGCTTGCGAAGCCTTAGTTCCATGATAGATTTGAATCCTACATGTTTACAGTCTTATGTATATTTCCTGAATGGAAGTGTATAATTTGGAATTTTTTAAATTCATAAATAGCCAAACCATTTTTGTCAAAATTGATAAAAAAAACCTTTCAGTAAAAATACATGGAGATCAAGTAGAAAATATTGGTATATGAAAGAAAGCAAGGTTAAATTGTGAGCTTATTATGGAATATATGATATGTTCCACCTTCCCCCACAGAAAAAGCCACAAATTCATAAATAAGAAAAATAACAAATGTGCTTTTTTAAATGGTTAAAAGAATCCAACACATTGTCATATCTTTAAAAACATTTGTGTCAGAGAAGTTGCAGGTAAAATTCCATACCTAAGGTTACTCAGAAGTCTCTCACAATAATTACATTATTATTATTATTATTATTATTATTATTATTATTGTTGTTTTGTTGTTGTTGTTGTTGTTGTTGTTGTTGTTGTTGTTGTTTTGTTGTTATTGTTATTATATTTAAAATTATTATCATTAATAATAATTTTATGAATATTATTCAATAAGATTAATTCAATAATAATAATAAATTAGCACAAGTTCAAAATTCATGGAGATTTCCCTATGCAATAAATAAATCTTCTAAAATAAAATTTACATTTATTACATATTATAGGTACTTTAAGGTTATATCTATTTTAATATCTGTTAGCTTTGGTACATAGTATTAGTCTCTGTCTTCAGAGAATTTCTCTCTCTCCTTCCCACAAAATTTAATACTGTCACTTTTGAAATACTAGAATAAAACAGCTTCCTTTTAAAGATCATTTTTGATGAAAAATAATATATCTTTGTTTAAAACCACAAACTAAGCAAAACATTAAGCATGGTTTCTGTTCTTTGTGACTGAATAACTTACTGGCTTTCTGTATACTGGTTTCTGGTGCAGGGGTGCACTGCTGATCCAAAACACACATGAGGAAGATGGGAGAGCCCTCGGTTCCACAGTTTACACAGAAAATAATGATAAGTTTGGCGCAGAATTCTAAGCAAATATTGTTGCAATATTTAACTGTCACCTTTTTTTAAAATTAAGTGTAATTTGAAGAGGGGTATCAAACTCATGCTCTCTCTTTTCCAAAATTTTTGAAGTCTAGAGAAAAAATAATTATGGATGTGAATTTTCCATTTAAGAAAAAGAACTGATATGTTGAAGAAAAAATGTTTACAATCACTGGTTGTCATTATTCTGGTTTTTCTCATACATATTTCTGACTAAAGTTATGGTATGATTGTGTGGTATGCTATAATACTGTAGCTCCATAATGTCAGTGTTATTACAAGAGGGCTAACTCAGTCAATAAGATCAAAGTGAGGCCAAAGAGATTTGCAAAATTGTGTTCCATGTGCTTTTTTAATATGAGTTATTTTTTCTAATTGTATATAATAGTATCTTTATAGCAAAAACATTGAAACAAAATCTTTTATAAAAACATCATTTTTAACATCTTGCAAGAAAAGATACCACATTTCACAGACATGGATGACTTGTTTTTATTTTTGAAGGTCTGGCATTGTTTATTTATTTCTTCTGGAATGAGTAATAAATAAGATAAAGATTTTTAGTTTCGTGGTTTAAATTTCTTTTAAAATCATGTATTATTACATTGGGCATAATAAATCAAATGGTTTGCTATCTCATCCACTATCCAAGCCATTCTATTGATCTGTGATGAATGAGTACCCAAATTGCCTACTGTGTGCTCTATTCATGCACACTGGAATGCTTGTTTCAGCTATGCTTTCTGTTAAGCTGAAAAAAAAAAGACAGCAAACCTGCAGGTGTGGGAAAATTAAGAAGTTTTGCCAAGAAGGTCAGACTCTTGGATGTGCTGAACAGCTCTAAAATGCCCTGAAATGTAGACTAAGGTGCAAGACATCTGCCTTTCATTTTCTCGCTGTATCTTAACTCATACAACTCTCAATCAAAAACTAGAGGTCTTTTAAAGTTAGATCACATACAGAGGAACAAAAGGAAATCTTAACACTGGCTTAGGCAATAAGTGGTAAACATTTAAAAAGGGAATATTTTTCATTTCTTTCCTTTCATTGTACATATGCTACACAATAATGTATTTATAAAAAATAAGCAGAACTCAATTTCCTCAAGGCTGTTTTTTTCACTTAGTTCTTTCACACCCTTCCAAAGGTTTTTAGCTTATCACCGCTCATGGCATTCTAACCTTTGTGCAAGAGTGAACTCTCTTTGTGCTTAGGAACGGCATTGCAGGTCTTGTAAATGACATAGAGCTGAGCAGTGTTTAAAGCACACATTTGCTTCAGTATATGAAAGGGCAGGCAGAGAAGCTGATTTTGAAGAAACAAGGCTGCAAGAGAGCTAAAGTACACCTCACTTTGAGATACAGGTAAATTCAATTTCAATAAGGGAATTAAAATAAAAACAAACAAACAACAAAGTACACTAAACCACAAAAAGTACTGGTGTCTCATCACTTTGAAAACTTGGCTATTATCAAATTCTTAATAAGGATTTTAGGAACTAGATGATAAATATTAATCTCTCATCAAACTTGTGTTTTCCGCTGTTATTTACCACTTCAGAATCACAAGAATAGATTTAAACGTTTGTTTGATTTAAACAGAATCACACAGCATTTCCCTCATTCCAGCCAGCACTGTGCCCTCGCAGCTTACAAAAGCCAGGTGTACCCTGGGCTGCATCAAAAGAAGCACAGCCAGCAGTCCAAGGGAGGTGATTCTGCCCGTCTGCTCCATGCTGATGAGACCTCACGTGGAGTACTGCATTCAAATGTGGAGTCCTCAGTACAGGAGAGACACAGTGAGCATCCAGAAGAGGGCCACAAAAACAGTCCAAGGTATTAAACACCTCCTCTGTGAGAACAGGCTGAGCACTGGGGCTGTTCAGCCTGGAGAAGAGATGGCTTCAGGGATGCCTGAGAGCAGCCTTTCAGTATCTAAGAGGGGGCTGTATAGTAAGGAAAGAAACAAACTCTTTAGCAGGGTCTAGTAGGACATGGAGAAATGGTTTCAAATTAAAGGAAATTTAGACTGGATATAAAAAAGAATTTTTGCCCCATTCCTGGAGTCATTCAAAGCCAGACTGGATGTGGCTCTGGATAGCCTGGTCTAGTGGTTGGCAACCCTGCATGTAGCAGGGGGGTTGAAACTAGATGATCATTATGGTCCTTTTCAACCCAGGCCATTCTATGATTCTATAATTCTACGATACTATAAAGGTGGTGAAGCACTGGAAAAGGTTTCCCAGAGAGGTGGTTGATACGTCAACCTTGAAGACATTCAAGGTCAGTCAAGATGGAGCCGTGAGCAACCTGATCTGCTATAGTTGTCCCTGTTCATCACAGGGGAGTTGGACTAGATGACCTTTAAGGGTCCCTTTCAACTCAAACAATTCTAGTATTCTATGATTCTGTTTTTGATATGGAAAAGATTCATGTACATTTGCATGGTACATAGTTGTGAAGAGACAGAAGAAAATAGTAGGGAAAACTGGAAGCACTCGAATGTTTAAACACTAAACTAGAACTGTGAAGAAATATTTTAAAGATTACTCACCAAAAACACTTAGAAGGTTAGAAAAACAATGGGACTTGTTTTGTCCACGGATATATTAGAATTTGTTCATAGTGGTTAGTTTTTTGTAAATTACTATTCTTTTCCACGAGATTGTACAGACTGTTGATTGATTGCTTGTTTTCTCATGGAGGTAACTGTTCCAATCTGTCTTCCAATAGAACATCCTACACCCACTTTCTACCTTTGCTTCAGCGGAAAACTAGTCAATAGACCCAAGTAGAGCCACAGCAAAAAATAATGGAAGTCCATTAAGAGTCACAATACAGTATTTGCTATAATATTTGACAATCTAGGTAACAAATTTGATTCTAACTCAAGGAATAGTGTTTCCTGACTTTCAAAGTTTGGGCCTAGGTTACCACCAAAGCCTTCATGCATTTCCTGAAGAAATCAGAACGTGGCCACAGTTAACCTAATAATCTCTGATTGCAATTAGACCTAAAAGCACAGAATGTTGTTAACAGATTGAGTATTATTATGATTGTTGCTTTACACAGTTTGCTTTGAGTCACTGGTTTGGGTGCAGTAGCTCTCATATAAGATTCTTAAATACACAGTTCCAACAGATCAGGTATTTTGGTCAACTGCTTTTTAAAGGAGACATTGAATTAGAGTCGTCTAAATTCCTTATATTTTTATGCTGTTGAGAAAATAATTCCGCTGTGTAACCTTTAATAGTTAAATTTAACCATGCACAGACACTGCTGCTGCTAAAACAAGGAGCAGAATTCATTCCAGATAGTCATTATACTAGATCTTTGAAGATTTCAGAGGAAATGAGTATAGAGTCTCTAATAAAGCATTTACAAGCCAATTATGACTTTTGTGCATTTCTAGACTGAAAAGATTGGCTAATATACCAAGATATTCAAACCAGCTAAACAATATTATATGCACGTAAAAATAACATGAAATTTCAATTTTCACCACAGTACTGTAAATTAGTATTTGATACTTAATATAATAAAGTTGTATGTGTTCTGCTACACTTACCAGGGAGAAAAGGTTTTCCCACCCACACCGATGCATTATTTATATATCGATCAGAAGAAAATGATACATGAAACTGAAACTTTCTCAAAATTTATCAAATTATCCACCTTTCCTACCACTGTGCGCCAGACAAACAATACCATCCTTTCTGATATCAACAGATAGGACAGTTTACTGATAACTCTAAGAGATCTGTTTAAATGATCTTAAATTAAAATTTTTGCTCAATGTTCAGAGCATTCTAGAGAGGATTAATGAAAATCTGAAGCACTGAGTGCCAGTCCAAAGGTAATGTGCAGTGTACATATTTATTTCCCTTAGAAACTGCTGGAACAAGAACAGCAAGACCAGTAAGCAGCCTTGCCTACAATATCAATACATTTGCTTTACAATTGGACACAATTTTGATCTGCCTATAATGATCAGTGTTCATATTTTCACACATTTTTACAACGGTGGTGCAACAAAAAATGCTAACCTGAAACAAAATATTTGTCACTTTGCAAATAATTAATATTTAATAATTAATATAATTAATATTATATCTCAACTGTGGAGAAGCAAATGGGTAAAGGGAGTTATTTTTCCCATACAATGCTTTTTACATATGTTTAAAGAAAACATAATAAATCACAAGTTTCAATAACAAATGCATAAAGTTGAAGTCATAAGTTTTATAACCCTCAAAACCCTATAATAATCAGATAAATATTAAACAATTTCCTTGGCCTTAATACCCCTTATTACCTTGATTTTTTTCTCCTACTCTTTTTTAAAACCAAAATCAACATGTTTTGTTGTGCTGATCTTTTCATTGTAATTTATTTTCAAGCTGATTTTGAAAGCTTTAAAGTTCTAACTTTATTGAAAAAACAACTCCTGCACAATAAAATTCTCGGGAAGAAATGTGATATATGCAGATGAATTTGTTAACAAAATTTACACATAAATGAGAACTTTTTTTTCCATTCCAGTTGCTATTACAAAGAAACACTGGGAAGTAAATTATCTGTAGAAAAGTACAAGATAAAAAATGTATTAAAAGCTGTAAGAACGAAATTGAAATGTCAAACATAGTTACTTATAAAAAACAGGTGATAGGCTCGTCGTAAGCTACCTATTAAAAAGAGCAATCAAAGTGAACTAAACTGGCTTCATTTCTCCTACCAAACTTTGTGTTCAAATTCTCCACAGGTTTATTGCCTGTTTGCAGGGTTTCATTCACTTTTAGGCATTTTAGTCTTTTGGAATGTTAGGGCTGTATATGATAAGACTTTTATTACTCACATCCATAACACTGAAATTCTGCTAGATGTTTTAGTAAAACCCACATAAATGCTTCTCAGCAGTAAGATTTTATGCATGCCATAGCTGGTAAGCCAAAACTGAAGGAAGAGATGCTTGTGACCAAGGCTGCTCTTGGCCACAGGATGCTATTTCCTGAGGACCCTTTACTGCATGTCCACCCCGCTTCCCCCTCACCCAGTCTCACAACCCTTGTTAGCCTTCTGGGGGTATGCAACGCCTCCAATCCGGTCCCTGCAGCCCCAGAACAATGGGACCGGGGGCATAAAGCATAGCACTGTGACTGAAGCCTCCTGGCTGGCAGGCCTTTTCAAGCTGATGGGAAGCAAGGCCACTTGAGTTGGACATGGCTGGCTTGTCAGTTCCTGACAACAAACTGTATTTGGTACGCGGTGCATTCAGGGGCAGTGTCATGCTTTTGTCTGGAGCCATGCTGCCTTTCTCTAGGCCAGCTTCTGACTGTTGTGGCCAGGCAACTGTGTAGGGAAATCCACCCAAGCAGAAAGGGCCTCCCTGTCCAGTGATTTCTCACATTTAATTACTTGATTTTCCTTTCCTGCAGTCAGGAAGAAAATGGAATTACATCATGCACCATGTAGCCTTGGAAAAGGACCGATTGTTTCTAATAGAGCTGCTGGTGACAGGAACAATACACGCTCTCCTTGTTTCACATCGGATATTAGATCCTCCAAACAAGTCTGAGTGCTCCTGGTCAGATCTTCAATAGGAGACAAAGGGAACCAGGTTTCTCTTGTGTCACTCCCTGAACCCCACAAAAAAGAAATCTTCATTTGGGCACACTTCACCCTTTCTTACTCTTTTCAAGCATCTTCCAAGATTCAGCAAAAGCTTTTGAAACTACTGCTCTATTACATGGGATTTGTGAGCTGTTACTTTAATCTGCCCATAAAAAAAACCAAACCAACAAACATTTAAACACGCACCCTTACAATTTAAGTCAGCTGTGGACATATCCAGTTGTAAGTGTATAGTCACAAAGAAGCATGTGATGGGTCTGTGGTATTTAGCTCTGTGAAGGCACGGTGATGACAGTTTATTACATTAGCTATGTTTCCCACAGGCAGACAAATTATGTTAGGTATCTTTTGAGATGTTCCAGCACTGCTGATACTTCGTAGAAAAAAAACACTAGAATGACCATGTTTGGTCAGACCAATGACACATTACACTTAGTACTGAGTCTCTAATGGTAGGGAATGGAGAGCCAGGGGGAAGCATGGGTACTTAGAATACATTTTATGTGTAATAGAAAACACAGAAGTACTTCCTCAGAATTCTTTGTGCAGGTATGTGGCCTAATGACTTTGTGAACCAGAGTACTTCATAATCTTGGATGGATTTCTTTCCTGCCTACCTTGGCATTGACATGCTCAGGACCTGCTGCACAACTTGTTATACAAAATGCATAAAAATGCTTTCGTCACACATCTCCCTATCTCAGGGAAGATGCATGTCTGAGGATCTCTGGGACACATCTTTCTTCCCAGAAGATATTCACTCATTTTACCATCAAATGTGAAGAGCAGCGCTTGTGCTTCTAAACAATTTTCAAGCTCTGAGCAGGTGTTATTTGCTGGAAAATTAATATGTAGTACTGTAACAAGGCTTTTTTTAGATGAGGAAAGAGGTGAGATCTAGAACGGAAAACATATGAGGAGGGGCTGAGGTCCCTGTGTTGGCTCAGCGCAGAGCAGAGGAGCAGAAGGGAAGCCTGATGGTGGCTGCAGCTCCTCATAGGGAGCGGAAGGGCAGCGCTGAGCTCTGCTCTGTGTGACAGCGATGGGGCCAAGGGAGCGGCATGGAGCTGCGTCAGGGGAGGGCAGCTGGGGGTCAGGGAAAAGGTCTGCACCACAGGGCGGTGGGCATGGAACAGGCTGCACAGGGCTGTGGGCACGGCCCCGAGTGCTGGAGTTCAAGGAGAGTTTGGACACTTCTTCCAGACATAGGATTTGAGTTTTGGGTGGTCCTGCATGGAGCCAGAGATTGTACTTCACCATCCTTGTTGATCCATTCCAAATCAGGCAATTCTATGATTCAGCAATCAGTTTTAAACTAATCTGCCTATGAGAAAAATGCAGGAAAAACACTCTTACTGTTAACTGTTGGAGAAGGAAGTCACTATTTTGAATACCCAAATTGAAAAATTTCTGATCTTCTCCTAATCAGTATCAATATCTGGCTTTGAACTGAAAAAGAGGGGCATGGTTCTTTCTTGGACAATGACCACAGAGCTGCCCTACATCAAAAAGTAGGACCAGAATACAATCACAGTCACAAGCAATACTTGTGGCAAGCAGACTTCAGACAGAGACCATATCAGGATAGGATATATGGAAGAGCAGACAGTATCAGCTGGTGACACTCTTGAAACACTAATTACTAGACCTCTGATTCCCATATGATCATGCAGGTGACTATATTGCTGATAATAATATTAATGCATAAATGTTGTATTATGTCATTTATTTATTCCAAATTAAAATAGGCTTCTCGGTCTGAGAATCTCTAAAGTATATATGCTATGTCTCTAAGGTTTCCCTGATAACTTTTGGATTCAGTATTAATGAACAGTGCAGTAGGAGACCATATGGTTGGTGAGGCCTGAACTGGAATTCACAGGACATCAGTCAGTGTACTACAGGAGTCAGGTCTTATATATTTTTCAAAGTGGTTTTTGTTTTAATGGTATATTAAGCCATTGATGTCAATAATGGAAGAGGAGAGACAGATGTGCCTGAGCAGTTCAGCTAAGCTTTTTAAATGTTTTTAAATTATTTGTTCAGTTGTAGACTTACATTACTTACATTACTTACCAAAATAAAAATAGATTAGACTCATCTAAATTCTAATCACTACTCTCATCTCATCTGTCTCAGCTAAACAGTACAAGATAAAATTAGCCAAATGTAGAAGCTTCTCTTTAATAATTGCATTTTTTTTTATATTCTAAAGGTTTTAATTCTGAATTAGAATGAAGCAATTTTGCCATTTCCTAACTAGTGACTGTGTTCATCACAGCAATAAAATATGCATTTTATAAATAATATTTAAAATCTTCAGAAGAATAACTCTCTAAAAGAACAGAAAGCAGTAGAAAACATACACTAAAAATGGTTTTAGAGGCATTTCTGGCAAAACAGGTTTAACACAGAAAGAGTCAAAATTAATTCCTTTGTATGGAAAAGAAAAAGAAAGGGAAAAAGAGAGGAAAAGAAAAGGCAGGGAAAGGAAGTCATATATGTGCTTGACAGTATTATTGTACAACTGTCTCTTCTGTTGCAGGTTAATTTTCAATTGGAGATTGGAGTATGTAGTGACTTTTTAATCCATAGTTTTTAATCTGTTTAGGAGAGGACACTTCACCATATCTTAAAGCAATTTGTTGAATGCAGTAAGCAAACCATGTAACAAAGAATAATGAGTGACAAGCAAAAGGATTAAATTGTGAGGGCTGCTCCAAAAGTGTTGTGTCCTATTTTATTATGTTGGCCCATGGTGTTGGAGGCAGACATTGGTGACATGACAGTACAGGATGAACCTTTCCATCAACTTTCTGTTACATTTTGTTGCTATGCAACAGATATCAGCAGAGGGGTAGTCTGACAAAATGGTGTCTAACATGGAAGTGTGGATGAAGCAAAGGAGTGTCCTTGAATTCCTCCACACAGAAAAAATGACACCCATTGACAACCACTGATGCTTGTGGAACACTTGGAGACCAAACACTGGATGTGAATAAAGTGAGGTGTTGGGTGGTGCATTTCAGCAGTAGTGACACCAACGGTGGGTCATTTCTGCTGGAGAAGGCTATTACTCATTGCTGGTGAAAGTGCATAGCTAACGATGGTGACTGTGTTGAAAAAGACTGTTCTGAAGCTGAGAGTTTGCACTATCAAGTAGAGTTATTGTGCTCTTTGTACCTGTTGTAGTTTCCCAGAAAATAAATATGGGCATTACTTTTGGAATTACTTACGTACATTAACTTGTGTGTAAAAAGGCTGCAGTTGGTAACTTGTGTATACTGTGCTGGAGCAAGATTGCACGTCATGTTCTTCCAGAAGGGAGAATGATGGGATGAGCTGGAGAGCTTCTGGATAAAATAAATCACTAAAACTCCTTACAAGTCTGTGTAACTCTAAGATGCAAGATACGATTCTATTTATCCTGTGAATAGGCTCTCTCAATAAATTAAAAATCAGTTACTGGTGTCTCCTGAAAACCAATAATTTTGACAACTCCCACTTTTAATTTACAGTCAGCATATTAAACATCAGACACAAAGTTAAATTAATTTCTTAAAGTGTTGAAATGCCATTAATGCTCAAAAGCTTTACTAAAGAATCTAGTGTGAAGACCTGTTAAGTCACAGGTCTCATCTGAGCCTCTGAAATATAAAAATATTTGGCTTTACATATGAACAACTTCTAGTGTGATGTCAAAAATCCATGAATTATTTTAGCATGCATATTGCTATGCGATGGTTTAGAAGGTTTTTTCAGATCTCCTCAAGTAACTGCTATTTTCACAGTAATGTGTGGCTTCAAAATAACATCAAAGGGCACAGTATTTTTCTGGTATTTACAGTAAAACTAAAATTGATATGTTTGAAATGCCAGAAGTCAACACAGACACTGAGCTCAAGTAATGAAGCCCACACCTTCCTAACTAATACCATTAGCGCTGACTAGTGCATGAGTAGAACACAAGCTCAATCATGTTTCCTGGCTACTTACTTTAACCTTTAGAAACACTTTTCCCATGATCACAAAAGAACTCATACTATATTTTGATTCAATATTTACATGTAAAGACCACTTGTTAAGTGCACATTTCAACATACAGTGAAATGTGAGTGCAACAGGACTGAAGTCTTAAAGCAGGTTTGACGTGTCACATAGGAGCATTGAAAAGTTAACTTGAAAATGGAGGGATTGTTTTAAACCTAATCTTTAAGTGAACTTTGTTTCTATAAAGTTGAAGAAGTTTAAAATAAAAAATAACACTTTCCTAGCCAGTTTGGATTTCCTATTCAAAGACCTAATTCATCTTTAATCTTAACTCTATCTCCAAAATCTTGAATGGGGGAAAAGGACAGAGACTATACCAGAATCCTTTACTCTATCAACAGATACAAGGGAATTAGAAAACAACCCTCTGCTCATTTGCCAATAGCCTTTGCAAGTCACCTAATTAGATGATTAAGTCATTAAAGGGATATGCGCATCTGAAAAGCGTCTAGTCAGCCTCTGAAATCAGAGGAGATAAAGACAAGACTCTCATTCCTTTTTTCTCTTACACTGAAAAGGTAATTAATCCATTTAACTGCCTAGCTTTTCTATAGTAAAAAGGAGAGACTGAAGCAGGATAGCTTTTCAGGAACACTCTTTGAAACACCAGAATGACAAATGCCTCTTTCTTAGGCATGCCACATGAAGAGGCTTAGACCACAGTGGTCAAAATTATTTATACAAGAGATCAGCAGCAGTGTGTATATTACTGACTTCAGTATTTTGGATGTTACTACCTGCCAATTTGAATTGTTGTAGTTCCATGCAAAGCCTCTTTCCAGAGCATCATCTAAAGCTGGTAAATCAATTCTAGAGTATTATTTATCAGCATTAAATTCCTCCCATATACAGGCTTCACAGTATCAGTCTTTGGCAGCATAGAGAATGGCTTCCAAACAGCAACAACAATGTACAGTGATTTTCTGGACCATACTGTAAAACTGGAGGTGGAATGTTAGAAATGACAGATAAACATATGTTTTGCCCTAGCCATCATTTCAATCTACCAATTACATTGAAGATAAGCCAATGTTTCTGTGCTCAGAACTAAGATCTCCTTTTATGTGGGATTAAAGGTATAATTTCTTGTTAATTTTTTAAAAATGTTTGCAGTATTACAACGACTGTTAAAAAAATAAAAAATAAAAAAAAATCCAACTAAATGGCACTATTAACTTAGCTACAAGAAATAGACCTCAAAAATAAACATAATTCACAGTGCTGTGATCAGGTGTCTTCAGAAGAGAGCTTGCAACTTGTGTTGCAATAACACAACTTGGCTCATCACTTCACAGAATCACAGAATTGTAGAGGTTGGAAGGGACCTCCAGAGATCATCGAGTCCAACCCCTTCATCATCATGAGAGCATTTGAACACAGGTTACAATGGACCAAGGTCTTGCATACTACTTTATCATTTGCTCTTCCAGAATTAAAATTGGTGAATGAGAAATTAAAAAAATAATACTGCTATGAGCTTCACACCAGACACCTTTTCTCTGGCTTCACTATTCTTAAATTTTCCCTAGTTCCAACTACAGAAATCCCAGCAACTTTAAACATCAGAAGTCAATAACAAACATGGAAAGCATATTTTTATTATTAACTGTCATTATAATTCTAAAATCTGACATCTGTATTAAAACAAGTTCTGGTTGTATCTATATTTGGATTTTAATTTAATTGGATTTATTTTAAGTTATCTCATATGTTATCTCATAGTTTTGTGTTTACAATACTGTAACTTAAATTAGAACATTATATGATTCTCATAATAATTTATCTGAGAAGGAGATCAGCATTGACTTTGTGTGCTATTGTGTGTAACCTTGACACAATAGATTATAGTAGTACATCAAACACAGCAAAAAATAGAGGAATCATTTTGAAACCTTTAGTACACATTTAATGCACATTTTAGTAGTATATTTTGACTGAAATTTTTAGTGAACTTTGACACAAGATTCTTGACATATGGACGGACAACACTTTTCAAGTTTTGCAACTGGACTGTCATTATGTACCTGCATCTGTGCACACCCTCTTGAGAGAGAGTACAAAAAAATGAATCAATAGATCCTTAAAAATCCATGAATTGTCAAAGAAGTCAACTGTCACCTTGATATCAAATAGATATTCTGTCAGAATGAGTCCCTTTAGGCAAAATGATTATCAGTCATCCTCAGTTGACAGCAGTTTAATAATAATGCCATCATGAATTATTAATTTCTAACAATATTACAAATACTCTGAAAATTTCTTGTCATCAAGTGCCTAGAAGGTGACAAAAGAAACTTTCCCCAAATTAGCAGAATTTCTCTGAAAAAAAAAAATGGATTTAACAGCATTAACTTAGTAATTATTCTTTACATTTTTCATTCTTCATTAATTGTGTGAGAGTCTACAATAGCTTTGTTTTTTCCTTTTGTTTTATAGGCTTTAAATTTGAAATGAAAAAAAAAATCTCATGATTAAACAACAGTTTATTTCCATTCTTTCCACACAGTATTTAATGGGACTCACTGTATTTTAAAATCTTTTTTATTTAAAATATGAAATGTGAATGGTCAAATGGCAAAGAAATATCTGTCTTGGAAATTTCCTGGACAAAAACAAACAAACAAAAAAAAGTCATGAACTTGTACAGGAATGTCCAGATCATAAATAAATCAAAAGGTATTGAACATTATTTAAATGGTAAAAGCTTTAATCGACAAACACTAATCTATATGCATGTTCATTATAATATGAGAAACCAGAAAAAAATAGCATCAGAATCAGTTTTGAACTACCTAAAAAATTCATTTGAATTCTAATCTGATATATCAGAAATTATTTTCCATCAGCATAGAAAGGGAAAACACATCGTTTCACATCTCTGTATACCCTAGTTTCACAAGGAAGGGAAGGGGAGTAAAGTTGAAAAAATCTAAGACTACAAACTCAGCCTTAAGCAAAAAAACACCCTCTCAGTGTTTAACTTGAGTCACCCTTGAGAAGTCTGTGAATAAACATTTGTTGCCCTTACACACAATATTTTCTTCTTTCCCTATTGCAATTTGTGTTACATACTTTTGACTGAAGGCAATAACAACAACAGGAAAAGAAACACATTTCAGAAGACACGTAGATAATAACTCCTCAGTTAAATCCTTCAAAAAAGTGTAACTTACAAATGTACCCATTACAATACTATAAAGTAAACTAGCTCAAGCTATCAGCTGAAGTAAAGATATTTGATAGCTTGATGAAAAATTCTGATGATTTGCATTTCATTAAAGAATCATTTTTGTAAGAATACTATAGCATATTTAGGTAATCTAACTTCCTGTTGAAACACTTTTTAATTGCAAACATTGCATGAAATAGAAATAAATGCTAACCATATGTTTTCCTAGCCATTTATCACTTAAAAAAAAAAAAAGTAAGAATATGTAATAGAATGAAAAAAATGTAATGTAAACATAGGAAAAGTTTTAGTAACTATTGTTGCAAACTAGTCAGAATAGAAAAAAGATTATAGGCTGGCAGTGATTAACAGGTAGGAAGGAATTAAGTCAAAATTAGAAAAACAAGAAAGCTAGAAGGGCAGAAATATTATGGATGACAGCAAATTCACAAGGGAGTACTTCAGTATACCGAATATATCAGTATAAAAAAAGACAAAATCCCCTTTCAGGGCTCAAATTAAGACTCAGTAACATATTGCATGTATTCATTCAGTACAAGGAGTAAGCATGATAGACATGGCATCAAAATTCTGTCTTTTTTTTTTTTTTTTTTGCCTGCTGTACCATTGCTTCATTCATATATCCTATACAGTATTGGCTCCCCCTGTGCACAAATTGCCCATAATGCAACCAGTAAATACTATGTACAGGAGCTAAAAGGGACTTTTGTCAGTCTTACATTAGCTCTTTAATGTTTGCTGTCTAAAGTTTTTTTTTGCCACTGCAAAACCACCCTAAGCACTGTCAAAACTGTAATCTTGCTGGCTGGCACATGAGAGCAAGTTTGATGTACGTGAGCTTTAAGAATCACAGACAGAATTAAACAGCATGGCTTAACAACCTTTTGCAACACAAAAATTATTTACTGCATTTTGCTCCTACATGACCTTTTCCAGACTCAGTACCAGACAAACTCCAGGTCATGCTGTGCAGAAGCTTAAGATATTAACACCCCACCAGTCTGTTTCTTCCCCAGCAATAAAGTCAGCAAAAGAGCAAAGCTGACCAAGTAAGAAGCTTGGCTGCTTTGCATCAGTCCACTGCCACTGGTGATGTAAGCCCTTAGATTTCCTGCTGAAGCAGCTGAGGTGCAGACACATGTTCCAATTTTGCTGTGGGAGCAGTAACCTCCCAGATGGAGAAGTCAGCTAAGGACTCAAAATTGCTGCATGTAAACTCATTTCATTCCTCTTTTTTCAATGTCACAACAGAAACCCTCAAGTTAACAAAATGGACTTGGGAAGAAGAAATGATTGGACGGTAGATCAACCTACTAAAAAGCATATTCATTGACTTTCAGTATTATATCACCGCTTTGAAGTCAGCTGATTCTCACGAAAGTTTCAAATGCAAAAATGTGGGACTTACCATCGAAAAGTTGTTTATATTAGGATTTTATGCAATAAGGAACAGAGTAATCAGTGCTTTCTTTCTAAGACATTGTTTTGTTCTTTGGACTGCACACTATCTAATAGTTATAATTAAGGAAAAAATACTGGTTATTTCTAAGCCAGTATTTATCCCTGCTAAATTCAACCTGATTTTTTCCTCTTCCTGAAAAGTAACAACTTCAAGAGAAATGACCAGAGCTTTTTGGAGCACAGTAGTACCATCTCAAACAATCCTCTATCAGACTTTGGCATGCCCCCTTTCCTGTATTCTCTCCTGAATTCAGCAGGAGACTTCCAATATGACAACTGATCTACCAGACTTCCTACTGAACAAGCCAGAGTTTTATATTGGATAAGCCACTTTAAAGGTAGCTGTGAGGAGTCTGCCAGCCATGAGCTGCATGCAGATGAAAGTGAATAATGCAACATGCAGCATGCAGCAATATTCTGCCAGTACTGATTCCACCTACACAACAAATACTCATCATGTGCACATAGATGGCAACCGAATCAATTATAATCTTTCAAGAAGCATAAAACAAAGACCTATGTTTTCAAAGGAAATGTCACCAAAATAGCTAAAAAAGACAAAAGCCAGATAAAAATATGAATAGAAAAGATCTCTTGATTATTCTTCTCATTGTAAAATTCATGGTGAGAGAATTTTTTTTTTTTTCCTGTTTGAAGGGTCACAATAAAATTCTGAAGTAAAAACCGTGTTTAAGTTTTCATCTTTGAAAGGATCTATTCTTGGTAAGAATAGAAAATAACTGATAATATTTTAACACATAGGGATCAAACCAGCAGTGCCACTCAATATCAAAAAGTAAAACACATTTGAAGCATGCTATTTTCAAACTTTTTTGCCCTAAAGAATAACAAGCTTTCTAGTGAATCTTCAGAATGTAACTACCTGCAAAAACAAAGAAATATCAGATGATTTTGCCTTCCTAGTGGGGAAAAACTAACACATATCCACTGCTTTTTCCTTATTTCTATAAGACAAGTTCCTCAAATGTGTAATGTCAATATAGCTTCTACCACATAAATCCATTTGATAATTGAGACACAGAATAAAGTGTCTACATACTCAGAGAAAGAAATCACAGGTACAGAATCAAATACCTTAGACCTGCCAAATTAATACAGTGAGATATATGTTGAGTCTCGCAATCTTTTTATTATGCTGTATATTAACTGGTGTTGCAAATTGATTAAAAAGGTGTTCATTTTACCTTCTATCTTCTGCTCTCACCTACACAGATTAAACAAGCAAACTGGTATTTACACCAAAACACACAAATAATAAACTCAGGTAAAGCCTTCTACTCACTCCCTGCTCCAAAAGCTGACACTTCTACAGCCACTAGCACCCCCTTTGGCAGGTGGAAAGAATTAAATCGGTGCTCCTTTAGAGGGAACCAAGACTGCATCAAGGCTAGCGGTTAGTTGAAAGCCTTGTGCCTCACAGTGGTCATGTAAAACTTAGACCAAAAGCTTGTCCGAGCTTTTGTGAAAATGTATAGTAGTCACTTTTCAACACAATTAGCTGCTAATTTTGTTTTGTGTGGTGCAAAGTAATAGTCAACTTGATGTTGGAATGTCCTATTTGGAGGTTGTCAATCAGTTTGTAAAGCACTCTGCAATTTTAGAAGATACCACAGAAGTATTGTTTAGTTAATGGTTTAGTTATCATCATAATCATTATGCATTAGGCTTATTAATGAGTCAGGAAGATATGAGTATGCTTTTGACAGTTTAAGACAAAGCTGAAGATAGTCCATTTTTGCCACTGCACTTAGTTATTGATGGAAGAAAGAACAAAGAACAAACGTGCTTCTCCCCTCAAAATGAATAAAATGCAAGTCACTAAAGCTTGAACTCTTTTCAAGCTCCCCTTTGAGAATTTCAAGATGTCCAGATCTTTCTAAAAAACCATATCACAAATTGTAATTGTTTTTCTCAGATTTTGTGAAATTTCTGGAGTCCATCAAGTAGGATATGGTTGTGATGTCGCAACTTGAAAAATAAAAAGTCAGTCACAAAGAAGAGTAGAACAGACATATCTTTTTGAAAAATGCCTTTCATTCTGCTGTTTTTCCCCACAACTGAACTTTATTGTATTTGTTTGAACCTTAGTAAAAGCTAGAAAGCTGTAAAGTAATATGAACTCATGATGAAGGAAATGGAGGGGGGTAAGTGAATTTAGCAGCTCCTGTTCACAACTGCAAAGAACAGCAGCTTTTCCTCCCTGTTCAGTTCCTCTCTGGAATGGAAAAATCTGTCTCTAATTTTCCATTTACTCTGAGTGGTAGATTAGAAAACATTCCCAAGTGGAATTGTAAATCTCTGACCACACTCCTTAAGAAAGCTGAGTTAAGATTTTTTGGTTTCTTTTAGAAATGAGTTACCCATGTTTGTGGTGCAGAGTTGATTCTGTCATATTCAACTGTGTTACAATTAAAGGCTAATCTAAAATATGTACAGATTGTGCAATCAGAATTAACCAATTTCAAAACAGCAATGAGCATGAATTCCTATTGAATCAAAACTTCAAATTTATGAAATTATTTTGTAGGATATAACTTCCGAGCACTGCTGAAGGCTGCTTCTTTTCTCAAAGGCATCGCACACTGTTACATACTCCCTTTCCAGCAGAAAATTATAAGATTTGCTTGTACATAAGGAAGGGTCACTGTGCAATTTCCTTTTACTGTAATTTGAAATCCCACAAATGTAATTCTTCATGATACTCTGGGAAATATAACAATTTGGGCAAAATCTAAAGAAAAGGTAGAGCTGAAAAAAAAAAGAAAATTAATTAAAAAAAATACAAAACTAATGTTTTATTTCTGCCAACACTGTGTTCCTGTTGCCTAAAAAGGCAATATTTATGACCAGGCTCATTTGAAGGGTGTTTGTTTTTGTTTGTTTGTTTGTTTGTTTGTTTGTTTAATGAAAAAAAAAAAACCAAAACCACAGAGTTGTACAAATAGATTTTCTGAGTACATTTTGGATCAAGATAGTTACTTGCCATTCTTCCCAAAGCCACGTTTAATTTTGGAATCATACCCCTTACATATTAAAGTTTCTTTGATGTATACTGCAGGATAAGAATTCTAGTCATTCTAAAGCTCAGAGTATCACTTTGAAAATAATCTGTTAATAGTCATTCATAAAAATTTTAGGTTATATTCACAAACTTTCAAGGAAACCTGTTATGTATTTTTGAATGTCTATCTTGAAAGATCAAAATGCAATGTTTCTACAACACTTTGCAAGCAATCAGAAGTTATTTATTCTAAACTAATTCCATATAATTACTCCACAGCCAGATATTTACTCTAGGATTTGATGCCTCACTCTTTTTTGTGAGTATATCACATTAGCAACTACAACAGTCAGAACTCTCCTGGGCAAGAAAGCTACTCTGATTAGGTTATCTGTCAGAAACTGCATTTTCATCAGATTAAAACAGAGAGAAAGTCCAACCCATGAAATATGAGCAAGGATCAAATTGTAGGACACAGCGTTCTATTTTGGATTTCGAAATTTTTTAAAAGAATCATGTAACAAAGTTAAAAGTTATTTGTGGATGCTCACACATTGGGTATCTAATGTCTTTTGAACTCACAGAAATCACACACTTTAGAAAATGTTGGTACAACTCATCTGTTAATGCTTGAATATGCTGTTGTCTGTTATTCTGTCATCCAAGTTTCTCAATTTCTTTTCTCAAAAGTCATTCCTATTAGAATAATAAGCATGCCTGAAAGGCAACAAGGGTATTTCCAAGTGTTAGTACTTCAGTGCTGTTACTGGAAAAAAAAATAAAGAAAAAAAAATCTGTCTTTCCTCAGTTTGTGATAAATACAACAAGAATAATGTGATATGTGTCCAGTCAGTTGAATAAATAGACTCTAGGTTGTCTCCTCCTGTCCTGGTTTTCTGAATAGTTAAAGTGGAAATGTAGTATTCCTACCTGGGCATAGATTGCCCAGCAGACTGCTTTGTATTTAGGTCACAATACAAAGAAATGAAAAAAAGAGTGAAGACTTCCCCAGTACTGAAAATGCAAGTATTAGGTAAATATATTCCTAGTTTGATCACTTTAGGATCTTCTGAGTCCACGCCTATTTTGTATCCATTTCTGAGGTGGGAAGGAGATCTGTTATATCTGTGTCTTTTTCCTTTGCAATTGTGCAGATGGCATGACAAATGATTAAATTCTAGGGCATATCTCTCTGCTGACCAGTGCTTAAAATAGGAGATGAAGTGCATGTCTGGTAATAGTCTTGCCTGTACCTTTGTAAGACATTTCAGGAACTATGCATTTTTCTGTACTTGATTTTCATCATTTCTTATATATATTATGCAAGAAAAGCACTAGATATCAAACAGTTATGCCCAGAAACCTCCAACTTTGGAGAAAGATTGAATTGCTAATTACTTGTATCGGCTTTGCTTGTCCTTTAACTCACGCTTTCCCTAATTCTTCTGATATGCTTTGTTGCATTTTCTGAAAGGAATACTTCTCAGATTATCTCAGGGTTGTGTTTGCTCAACAATTTGCACAGAATTTTTAGCTATTTTGTAGAGCTTTAGACTATATTTACAATTAGAAAATTTTCTATTATTACCAAAAACTACACCAAAATATGCTTCAAAACTGTAGTGTATGAGTCAATGTGCAAGAACGGGGAGTAAAGCCAACAACAGCGGCAAAGATCCTCACAGTTATATGGTGCCATATCTGGAGGATGTGCTTGCATCAAGAAAAATAATGGCACCATACATCCTCCAGATCCTAGAATTATGTTCAATTTCAGTTACTCCTGCTTTACATCTTTGTATGGGACAGTTAGTCAATGGCAGATAAACTATTAAAGTGAGGAATAGCCAAACATTCAGGAAATAGATGGCATCTCATGATGCACAATAAAGAATGATGTCTTAGTTCAGAAGTTTCAGAGTTGTTTAGTACCAAATGTTGACACTTGCATTGTTAAAGGTAGACTATTCAAAATTTAAACTTTGTCTTCCTTTCTATATTCCTTTTCAAATGAATGTGGTACAAGAGGATCACTATTGAAGACAAATTCTTCACCACTGTATTTCGATAAATACAGCAATATCCTCTGCTTTGTTCCATTTCTTTCCTAAAGATCTTGAGATCCTGTGTTTCAGTGCTGTTTGTATGTTTGTTTTTTGCCTCTATCAAAGCTCAGAATTTATCTTCTTTTAGAAAAAAAATCATTTTGTTTTGTTTCAGGGTGACAAAGTTTGTTTCATCTACCCCTTACATGCATTGTATAGAGTGCAGCAGAGCAGGAGGATAGAAAAGGACAATATATGTTTCAGGATAGACTGCTTCATTTCCATGAAGAAGAAGCAGTGCTACAAAAGACTTCCCTGAAGGGAGGAAATTTGTCCTTGTTCTCTTGGCTATAGCAAAAGCCGCACCTTGCTTTGAGGCCATTCTTTCTACAAAAGATTTCCTCTGCAGTATGATGCTTTTTGACCATGGTTCAAATCTCTCCTCACCCACTCCAGTGAAAGTGTGGACCAATTCCACTGTTTACTCTTAGGATGCTGGGCTTTTATGTGACACAGTCAGTTTTAGAAATGCAGGATAAAATACTTGGAGCTTCCTTTTCATGTCTTCATGCCTCCTTTGCAACATGTTTCCTTTAGCAGGCAGAGTACAGAAGGATAGCAGATCAGATACAAGAGCAAGGTGATCCCCTGGCTGATGAGGGGTTTGTTCTGTTATTGTAGCCACCAGTGAACATTGGCATGGCATTTCAGAAAGAAGCCTGACTCTTATTTTCTCTGCTTACTTTTGAAGAAACCTCACAGCATCTGACAGGTCTTAAAACTGCATATCTTCTGCCATGTAAGAAACTTGCCTTTAATTTGGATAGATATAGTAGATAAATATTGCTTCAGTAGGGTTTACTAAAAGTCTTTCTTAACAGCTACACAGTGTAGTTAGAACTATATGCATGCAGAGCAATTTTAAGCTTTTTGACATCTTCACAAAGACAGTGGTGGATACCCATTTTCAGTCTTTGAGAATGATTACATGATATCTTGGCAGGCCGAGATGACAGTATGCAGCTGGTAAGCTGTTTCTAGCTGTCATAATAGGTAGTGTTTGAAAAGGAAAAAACAAAGGCTTGCTTTAATGAGGCCTACAGCAGCAGCGAACTGAAGTTATAAACACATTTGCTGCTATTTTGAAATTTTCAGTGAACTTTTTTCTTACTTTACTTTCCTTCTTTAAACACATTTTGCTGTCTGTCTTTATAACTGCAGCCACTGCTGTGTACCGTCTTGTGTAAATCTTACTGGGAGAGATTTAACGGTTATTTTTTGCTTGTTTGCTTTTGGGGTGTTCTTTTTTATCTTTATCCCATGTCTCCTTTGAATTTTTCCTTGAAGAAAGAAACTGTTTCCTCTAAATACAACCATTTGGTTGAGTGCAAAAGTGTTAATTGGGGCATTTATTTACACTGCAGAATTAAATTCCACAGCAATTCTACACAGAGCTTCAGCAAACCCAGTATTTTTTTTTGCTTCTGAAAGCCTATGCAGGTGGCGTCAGTACTGGATATTCTGTTTACAAATCATTAATGAAGTGATTGTGGCTTTTTTCATTTGCTCACGCTTTTGAACTGCTCAGAGCGACACATTCCTAAATAGGGAACACAAGAGTAGAGAGAAGCACACAATAGCCTTATTATGGGGGCCACACAAACACTGGTAGTGCTGAGGGTTTATATTAACCCAATCAATTAAAGATGTACGGAAAGAGTTCAGCTAGTAGGGGACTGGGAAAAAACGGTACACAGCAGTGAGTTGCTAGGCATGCTAATCTGGACTCTGAAATTTTCACTTAGTGCTATATCTGAGCTTTCTTCCTGCACAATAAAGGGTCCCTTTGAAAGCTGAGAGTCCTCAGCAGTGCAACCATTGGAAGTCACTGCATTCTCTGAATGAAATAAATGCCTTGCTTTAATTTCTATAAGGCTTGTGTAAATTTCCTTCAGTACTAAACCGTTAGAATTCTGAAGGAAAAATGCATATATTAGGCTATACTGTATCCCTATTGTGCACTAAACATCAACTCATGCTACTGATATGGAGTTTAAAAGCTTAAATAAAGTGTGGAGCTCCTGCTGGGCAAACAAGCTGAACTGGCCCAATGAAGTAAACTTTTTGTTAAAAATTCTCATTTGAATAAACAGCATGGTAGAACTACTGAATGCAGATGGCTTAAATGTTCGGGTTCTTCTGGAAGAAAAAATAGGTCTTAGTAGTTTCACACTTTCATGAACAGAATCATATTTTTGCAGGACAAGTTCCCCAATTTCTTACAGATTTTATAGTAGAAATAGTAAGAGATAGTGGTTAACTGTCTTGTACAGAAGGCTGCATAATGGCAAGACAAATACACAGTCTGTATTTTGCAGATCCCAGGTTGTATGCTTGTACATGCAAACACATACAGGCGCATAAAAGCAAAAAGATATGTCTCCGAAAACTAAAGTATTCAAGGAGTAAACGAAAGCTCTATTCTGAGTTTGCATTATTTTTTGTTTTATGCTCATCTGTAATGCTTCTCCAACAGAATGCAGTGAGCCTATTGAGAGCTACAGAAGACTCCATGCAGAACACAGTCTGTCTTTAAACTGAGATATGCTTCAAGTGTTAATACATTTTCTATCATTTTCCAAGTAGATATTTTTCTTCCTGTCAGCAGCACGCTGGTCCTCTTTCACTCCTTTGTCGCTGAAAGTTAGTGGGAAACTCCACTGATCATGTGAAAACCTTACAGTACCAACTCAGAAGGAATGTAACAACTGAGATATTAATTAATATTAATTTGGGATACTACTTAATGGCATGCCATTGTGTAAATTAATCTGAGAATTGTCTGTATTCAGCAGTGCAATAGATAATCCATTCTCTGCATCTTTCATAAGAAGTAAATAAGCTATTAACTGTTGTATGAAGCATCAGCCATCCAGTTAGTTCTTCAGACTTTTTCCCCTTATGTTGTAAGAACTGCAAAGCTTTAAATCGTTACTGGGGGATACCTATTTTTCTTGAAAAGGTATATCTCTGACCTGAGATACTCCAAACAGAAGTTCCTGGAAGAAACTGGTTGGTCCCATAAAGTTGAGATTAATTTCTACTGTGTTGTAAATAGCATTAGACTTTATTATTATTTTTCTGCTGGTCTTAAAGCACTTTAAACAGCTTTGTAGAGGTATAAAATATATCTAAACAAATTAATTTCTCTCATTTTTCCGCAAAAACAAGAATAAGGTTTTGAGTACTGGTTGTAGCTGTTAGATTGCACAAACAGAGAAGTAAAGTGATGACTCTAGCTATATGGAATACTCTGTAAGTAAAGATTCCTGAGGCAAGAAGAAAAACTTATGATAAAAATCTGTCTTGATTTTTCTCATGACAGTGAAAAGTGTTCCTTCTCTACCTGTCTTTAAGGTGGATGCTTGGTGATTTTCTTCAAGTGAAGGCCTATTCTATGCCACTGCAAAAGGGGGGAGAACAGTGAATTCCTGTCAATCATAACTACAAATATATTTTCTAGTAAGAACAAAAATGTCACTATATAGATATTGACATATTAAATTTCATAAAAAGTTTTTCATTACCATTGCAAACTTAGAAGGATAAAAGAATTCCATGCAGGATTTTGATGGATCTTCTTGTATTTCTACTTAGAAATTGCAAACCTCAATAGGCTAGTTAGGGAGTTTCAACTTATACTGAGATGTTAATGTGCCTTATTATGCAGCTTGACTCAAGTTTGTAATGCAAAAATCATCTAAAGTTGGAAAAATGGGGAAAAAAGAAAATATGGCTAAATAGTTTAATCTAAGGTAGTTATAATTTAATTTGTCATAACTCTTCTGCAACTTGTGTAAATGGAAATTTGATTAACACCATTAAACAGTTATAGTTCAAATAAATGAATTTAACATCAAGCAGGAGAGTATTTATTCAAGACATTAAAATGGATCATAATTCTGCAAGCCATTTAGTGTTTTTTTTTAAAAAAAAAAACTATATTGTCATTTAATATTGAAAAAAAATGAGTTTCAGAAAAAACTCTTAGCTTTTTCTTTTATTTCTCCATTTTTCATCTCAGTGGCACAGTTTCCTTATTTTTAAAAATCACTGTTCTAAAATAAGAGCAAAAATCTTCAAATCAATTGTCCAGACTCCTGTCTAAGCTAGTATTTCAAATCTTTGGTAGGTCACATAAGGTACTTTAAAGTCCACTATAGTGGACGTCCGAATTTGGCCTTCATCCAAGAAAAGTACAGGGATAAACACCAAATAAAGGTCTGAAGAAAACTTACGTGATACTAACCAGTTTACTGCAAAACTCTTTCTAGAGGCTCTCCTGCTTGTTCTCCCTCTCCTGAACTGAGGGCAGCCCCAAGCTCCTACAAGTCTCAGCATAACTTCATACTCAGAAAGCATGTCACACTTTTTGTGGTATTCTCCATATGAAAGTCTGTGTCCCATTCCTTGGTATGATTACACCTTTCAGTTAAATAGAACACATCTTAATCCTCCTGTCTATTCATTTATGTTTATTTGGGAAGTGGAAGTGACATTGCCTTTCTTCTTCGAGTTCAGATGATACATTTTTCAAAATTTCTGCTCAGTTTGCATATGCTTTGAAAAGCAGCAGTAACAAAAGGCTACATAAAGAGTCAAGTGTTCAGATAATTAAGTACTGTGGGTGAGAGTGTAAACTGTTGAGACCTCAAATCAAAGAGATTTGAGAAATAGCTTAACTTAGGTCAAAGTACTAAGACTAACTGGTGGACAAAGATCAGCTACTTAGTCCTGCACTCATTTTTATATTCTTTAGTTCAATAGGCTGTAAGAAAGAAGGAGAGTTATCAGAAATTAAGGGAGCTGCCCTATTTCTTGCCCTTAGAGATGTTTTGACTAGACTAAGCCAGACAGAAGGCCCTATGCCACATATCCTGGAGCTTTAGAAACATATCTTTGCATGTGAGAATTCTGTTTCTGTTGTCATCTTTTCTTCCGTATATGTTATTTTCCTATTTCTCCTTGTTTGTTCCAATTCCTTCCCTCAATTCCTTCTCTCAAATATGGTTGCTATGCCTTTCCATCAGACTCTTCATTGATATACAGAACAAGAACAATATCCAAAGCAGATAAATTTGGAAACTCTTTCAATGATAATAAATTTCATCTAGCCTATGGGTATAAAAATTAACTATTATTCCAGCCTTTAAGCCAACAGAACTTGGGAGAAGTCAAGTATTATTAAAATGGTAATATCATTAAAGAGAAAGGAAAATGATTTAATCTTAACTATACTAATGTGCAGAAAATAGAGAACTTTCCAAAAATACCCTCTCAGTTACTAATTAATATAAATCAAACAATTCTTCAGTAGAGAAAGACATACAGACTTCTCTGCTTGTTTAACCTGAAATAAATTTTGAAAATGACACAAAAATAATTAAATAATAAAAATTAAATAATAATTAAAGTTATCTGACAAGTGGGTGGTCAGAACTTTATGAACAGAAGCAGACATCAAAGGAAAGAATGAAACTTCATGAATATGACACTTTTGCAATTGTATCTAACAAAGACTCCAGAATAGTGGCCATTTCTTTCAACATAGAAAGAGTTTTAGCAGGAGAAAGTTAAAACTTCCTTACTTGGATTTCAAGTTGACTAATTAATATCCAAATCAATGCTTTATTGAAAAATAATTCATTTTGCATTGTGTTGTAATCATTATTAGAATGTGCTGCAGCATAAAAACATGGATTTATTTCCAGTGCAACAGAGAAATTATGTCTGGGAGACTTCAAAAGTAAGTATCCTTTCTCTGCTATCACAATGTGAAGCACGAAGCTCCTTGAACTTTCTCTGAAGAGTTAAAATAAACAGGTGCAGAGGCAAGGAAAAAGTTCAAGAATGTGACAGTGACATGGTAAATGACTACTTATCTGGAAACATGAATTTGTCTGGATTCTTGGCAAAAATATGGAATAATAATGAAATTATATCAAGGATTTATAATATAGGATTAAGCCGATTAATTAGGCAAATATTCATCAAATCCGAATTTATCATTAATAGGAAACTTTTTTTTCTTCTATCCTATTAAGTCATGTGTTGTGATATAAACAAAATTAAAGAAGACCTTAGAATTATATATCCAATGAGAAAACAGAAAAAAAAGACATGACATTGGCAAAAAAAATCTTTCATGAAATTTTAAAATTTAAGCTATTCTCCCAACCAATTCGGCAGAAGCCCAATTACTTGACATGGTTGCAGCTCGGTCTTCTTTAAACTTTCAGCCCTGATCTCTGAGAATTAATGTTGTTACACTTTCTGGCGTACCTCTCTGCCAGGATAGGGATTTACCTTTAAAAATTACTTCATGCATTTGGCCTTGAAACTTCTCAAGTAAAAGTGAGGGGGTCTTTAATATATAACTTGTCTTGGCTGATGTGTGCTGCCTGGTATGAAATTAAGGAGTTCACTTTACACCATATCTTTTCTGTTTCTGAAAACTCTATTGCTTGTTACCAAGCATCCCATAACTGTGTTTCTAACAAAGATTACACTGATATTTCTGTCCAGCTACATGTCCTGCAGGGCTGTTCTGTGGTCTTCCAATCAGTAAAAATGTAATAACATTTTCACATAGTCAATATTTAATTCTGTAAATGCAACTGGTAGTTGTAATCTCGGTTATTAACCACACAGTGATTTATGATAGAGGGCAGACAGTGGAGGGGTACAGAGCTCTAGGAAGGTCCTCTGGTGACAATAAAAAAGTTAAAATTTCATAGCTCTGCCTGAGAAATGTATTTATATCCTTTATTAAGAATGGCTTTTTCTAAATTTTAATGATCCATGTTATTAATGGTGCTGTCATCATTACTGCCTGTGCAAGACTACAGTCTTTTTTTCACTCTTATGCTTTTCCATCAGCTGAAGGTCTTATATTTTTAAAAAACCTCTTGTTAGCAGTTTGCCAAAAAAATCTTTAAGAGTTATAAGTCTATCTTTGTTTCATTGGACTGCAAAGACTGCAAGGAATAGTTTGCATAAAGTTTTATGGCCAAGGAAAAGGTTGGGCTAATTGGACAGAAAACAATTCCTTCTCTATCGTGTTTACAAAGCCTAAGTCAATACACAGGAATAAAACTAGCACCATATCAAAAAGGAATTTATACATGAAAGTTGTTCTTAAATAGTGCAGTATACAGTTTGGGGGAACTAGATGATAGACAGTAAAAGATTTGATGTAAATATGTATGGTATCATGCGTTCCATATGCAAGAGAGAGAGCAGTCATGTTTACCAAAAAAAAAAAAAAAAAAAAAGAAAAGGAAAAAAACACCAACTTTTTATTTGTTTTACATTATTTCAAAACGCTCAGCCATGCTTGTTAAGAGAAGAAGGTCTTTGCCACTCCCTCATATTGAAACAACTTTTCAACTTATGTCCACAACAGAATACTAGAAATACAGAAGGGAGTTTGGGAACAGATTAAAAAAAAAAAGAAACACAATTTCAGCTTTGAGCATTCCTCACCAGTCAGCTTTAATAGCAGAAGCAAAATCCAGCAGCAGCCACCTGTAACCATGTCTCTTAGGGATGGAAACAGGTTTTTTTAAGGCTATCAGAAGTCAGGTGGTAGCAAGCATCCCTCCCACTGGAGGAAGAAAACACATAAAAATGGTACACAGATGTCTGATCTATGGACAAGGAACGGAGGGATGGAGTTCTGGTATCTGTGTTCAGTAGGGAAGAAACATAGCTTTACAGGATTGGGTACACAAGTCACATAGGCCCTCTCTTTTGACTTACTAGTACAGGTATTTTTATCATAAAATCATAAAAATAAAACACAGTCTTATACACTATCAGGTGCTCTGATGCTTTTGTATGGTAGCTGTTCAGGTAGTTAAAGAAGTGAGCTGGAGCAAGGCTCTGTAGAAACATATGCCTGATGTGTAGTTTTAAAATATTCACCAAAGGAGAAACAATGAACACTATCATTTCTCAAAAAGACAAATTAAAGAACCTATAAATCTCTAGGTAAATGTAAGTACTTATTATTTTTTAGGTATTAATATCCATTGCATTTTTTAAGGACAAAAAACACTTTGACAACGAGCCACTCTTTTCCTCAATTATTCTTCTTTGAACAGAATTTATTTATTGTTTTGATCTCATTTTCAAGTTGATACAGTAAAAGTTATTTTTCCCTTTATTTTATTTAGCTATTATTTTAATTTAGCTATTTATCTCATTTCTGGGATAGCAAATATCAATATTTATACTGTTAGCAAAGCCAGCATTACACTGCAAATAGTGCATTTCATATTTTCAGCTCAACTTGAACTCTGTTTTCTCACCTCAGTATATATCAGCTATAGCCTCAGTATTATTATTTTCCTACTGTATTTCTGTTTTCTGTATTTTGGCTTCAAGTCTGACACATTCCATGTTTAATTTGAGATGAATGCTGAACAGAATATATGTGTCCATGAATCCAAATTCAGAAGATGAATAAAATAAGACAAAGTGATTTCAATGAGGAGAGAAAATAAATTATTGTATTTAAAAGACCAGTATGGTAAGGCATCACTGGACTGATCTAAACATGAACAAAGTCCTATTATCCAGTATCCTAGGGGAGTATTAGAGACTTACATCACATTTGCTTTCATAAGAGAGGAATTTTCCATGGCATTCCTAACCTGAAAAGAAACATCCTCTCCAGTGCTAAAAGAAAATTCTTTCTCCCTGCAGCAAACTTTGCTAACTATACTGTACTACATTTCTCTTACCTCATACAGAAATTATTTGCAATACCAATGCATTTTCATTCACAGGAAACTCTTTTTAATGAAATCATTTATTAAGTTAAAAGAAAGGGGGGGGGGGGGGGAAGGGAAGACATTTCTAGGATTCTTTTTGTGACAAATAGAATCTGTATAATACTTAATATATGTTAGTGCTTATCTCAATTTCTGGTAGTCTTTTTAGTAACATTGTAAGGAAGTTGAATGCTATTTTTGGAAGATTGAACAACGCTGATAGTTAATGACAGCAAAGTCACATACAGGATGTCTCAGCTTATAGTTTCTGTCTCAAAATATTAATTATTTTGAGACTTAATCTTATAAACTTTTAAATTGATAAAGAATAAGCCTGCTAGAACAATCTTTGAAATTAAACATTTGACTAAAAGTTTACTTAAAGTTCCTAAACTGAGAAATGCAGTGATTCATAAGCAAAGCAAAAAGAATTTTGGATCAGTCTGGCTCAGGAGAAAAAAAAAACACAACAGTATTGCTCTTCATGATATGTTGCTTTTATAACATAAAACTATGCAATATAAGAATATAAGAATGCCAAATAGTGGGGCGTTTTGACTCATGAATGAAAAAAGCTTTTCTTCAAGGTGATTACAGAGTACTCTATTGATTTAAGCACTGGATAATCAATTTGACTTTTCTTTAAATGACTACAAAACATAAGAGTTTCCCTTCAGCTAACATCATGATCTAAAAATGTAAATATGCAGTTCCAGGTCACTTGCTCATAGAAGCTACTGTTTCATTTTAAGAGGGAAATGACCAAAAGAACCAATATCTTAGGAGAAATTGTGATGTGCTAGAGGCATTTATCCTGAGGTCAGAAAGCAAAGAAAGGCAAGAACAATGATTCAGCAAAGGAAACAGGAATGTATCTTGATGGGAACATTTTGTCCTACCTAATTTCTCACATTTTAGCTGAATTAAAATATAACAGAAAATGTGATACTAATTGATATACATTTGAATGCTAAGGAGGATGGGAGAAAACAGAAAAGTGTTTTCTCAGTTGTAACATTGTGTGAAATGTTCTAGAGAGAAAGTTCAGAATGTGGAAAAAACATCATTGTAATTCTAGCTCTCATTGAAAGCTTCCAGCAGCACTTTCAAAAGTAAGCCTAGATACATCTACAACCACAAGCTGAGGCAAGAGGCTTCCTATTCAGTAGACAAAGAAAGATAAGAGGCAAAAAAAATGAGATAAACAAAAAGTTGCCTCGATTACTAGGAAGTTTCTGAATGTGCACAGTGGGAATCGTCAAAAAAAGTGGGACAGGAGAACAAGTAAGAATTTGTTTTCTGGAGAACAGGTGACTTTCTGCTACTCAAAGCTATGGTGTCTTCTTCCACTCAGACCTTTCTTTAAAAACATAGCTGTCACAGGAGGTTGGTGCCATCATCTCATGTAGCAGCCTTTTGTTTATAACAGCAGTTCCAAAACACACCAGTCCACTGTAAACCATGTTTTTTGGTGACCACTACATCTTTTATGAAATCTGAATTTAGAATACTCATACAGCCTTGATACTTTTGTAGTTGGCTAGCGAACAAAGGACCACATTTAGAGGGGTCTCCAGCGGAGGACTCATCTCAGTTGTAGGAGAATTCCACTATATAAGAATACTGAAATCTACACCTTTCCTCTACCTGGGCATTATTGTAACCAAGTCGTATCATGTTCTTGTACAGAGATTTTCTGTATTGTGTATGCCATCAATTTATCTTCTCCCAAAGAAAATAGCTCTTCTGTCTATTCAACTGATTCTGCGAAACTTTTTTTTTTTTTTTTTTTTTTTTGGCCTACTTATCATGTTTACCCTCTACTCTCTACTCCAGAGTCTGAAACAGCGAGGAATATTACTTCTCTACTCTTGCAGCAGAATGCTGACTGGGAGCTATCATGAGGAAATTACATCAGGATAATGTATTCAAGTAGGAAGTTTAAGCGAATTATTGCCATAGCTCTCACCCTTGCAGCCCACCATGTCCTATCTTGACATTACCTCCTGTATTTCTTAACCGGCTTCCTTTCAATCTTTTCTTTCTTTTTTCTCTTCATATTCCATCCACTTTTCTCTATGTACTAAACTGCCCTATCAAAACTGGAAACAACAAGGCTGTTTGTATTTGTCAAATGATTTGTCTTTTGTAGTTTTCTGTATAACTTTCTTCTGCTTTATCTGCTTTGTTATTCCAGATAACAACCATTTTTCTGCAAGGAGTATGTCTATATATTTCAAAAGAGCAATTACTGTGTTTTAGGCACTACCACAATCAAAATCATTATTATCATCTTTTTAGAAAGAACTTACAGGTACACACACATGTACATACGCATATTTTCAAGCTCCAAAGATCTTTTACTTATAAGAATGAAAATCTGGGGTGATTTCCAGAAAACACACAAGAAATAGATTACAAATGTCAGATCCTACATTGGTCAGTGAAAAAGGTCATCCAAAAAGCATCATCCTCCCATTAAAAAGTTTCAAGACAAAGTACAATTAGACTGAACTGCTTACACACACTAAGGGCTGGGATGAACAAGCACTTAAATTTAATGCTTTTGACTAATGAATGAAGAAAAGTCTCAAAAAGAAAAAAGCTATCTGACCACAAAGCATTGTGGTTATCCAGAAGAACCAGCAGAATCCTGATAAATCTCCCCTTCACTTTGGTGAGACACTGCGAATATTCCAAGCAAAGAGGAAGGGAGAAGTTTTTAATACAAACAGTGGAAAAACAAGCACATCTGCTGTTTGCCCCACCTATTATTGTTTATCTTCATTTCTTACTGAAATCCATTTAAGTACTGATTCTGCAAATACGTGCTTAATGTTATACACGTACTGAGGTCCTCTGAAGTCCAAAACGCAACATTTTCAGATAAACTAAATTACTCATAGTAAAAGCAAAATCAGGACTGACAGCTATAAGCTTTTCAAGGCAGAAATCTTTAATAGCATCCCAGCCCTTAAAAATCTGTATTGGCTTACAGAGCAGGACTAGGATAACTCCCTTAAATTTCATTCCAACTTCTGTAAGACTCATTTCATCTTAAGACATATTTTGTAAGTAAAATAGCAATGACAAATAAAGCCTTTTGGGGAGTGCTTATCACGTCTTCTACATACCACTCTACCTAGCTTCCAAATGCATCAAGACATACTGAGGATTTAAGTAGTGCTTCCACATTTCTGATAATACTCATGAGGCAACATTCTTACTGCCCAAGCAGTGAAGTTTAGACAGGATGATCACTGAAGAGATATGACAGGCAACCCTTGCTTCTGTAGTGACAGACTCAAAACAAGTAAGAAAGTAATAGAACTGACTGGTGTCACTTCATTCATCTTGAATGTTCTGTCAGAATTAACCAGTCACTGCATAGATTTGTGTAGGAATTTATCAACACATTGGCAATCCTGCAGTCTATCATCCAATTGAGTGTGTTATAATTCAAGTGAAATGTATCCCGTGAATTCCCACGCTTGAATTTAACAGAGGAGCAAGAAAATGTAAAATACTCCCATTCAAGTCAAAATTTATGTTAAATCTGAGCTTCTTGGCTATAAAATAATGTTTTGCTATATTTACAAATCACATTTACAAGAGGATATTTTCTTGTATTTCAACATTTTCTATTCCTTCAAGTTTTGTTTTTTAAAAATATTATTTTACTTATAGAATTTAGAGATTTACAATAACGCTAATTGTGTATTAAATTATATGCAAAAATGTAAACAAGCAAATACATCAGTCTCAAGCCTGGCAGTGACCTCATCCAAATCACTTCAAATACTGAAAACACCAGAAAGGATATGTATGAACTGTTTACTGCTTCTTCACATTGTTTTCTAATGAGGAGATCTCATTGTAACTTATTTCAAATAAGAATGAACACTTAGACTTCTTACAATCATAAAACAAGAACCTTTCATCTTTAAATAATCTGAATGTTTTCCAAGAAACATAATGGATATGCAAAAGTAGATCTTAAGAACTGAGTCTCTTCTTGACTAATTTTTCTTCTCATGATACAAATATACTTATTACTGAAGAGGTTATATGCTGATTTCTTAAAATTTTATATTTAATATTTATATCGATAGAGAACTTAAAGCCTTGGATAATATGCTTGTACACAGGAAAAGAATTATGGCTTGATTTCTCCAAATACATACATAATGCTTCTACAGAAAAGCAATCCACATAGTTCATACAACAGTTCAAAAACCCTAATCATTCACAACCACATTACTTCCTCACACTAATAATATAGGGCATACCTGCATATACCTGCATACTAATATTAGGGTATACCTGGTTCTCAGCAATAGCAAGCCATTCACAGTGCTAATGAGAAAACATTGAAATAAAAATCAATTATAAACTATCTATTAAAAGTAATTCCTGTAGAATCAAGTAAAACTTGCACTGATCTTAAAGAAACTTTGCAAGTAAGTAAAGAGCTGAGTAAGGTGGCATATGTTCTTAAAAGTTGAGGAATTTGTGTGAGTGAAGTCTGTCTTGAAGAAGGAAGGAAAGAATAAAGACTACAAAGAATATACAGAAGAATGAACACATACACATTTTGCTATATCATTCATCCAAAAGTTAGTATCCTTACAGTTTTTATCAAAGAATGGAATTTGGTGGGACTGATGCAGGCTTTGTGCTCTTCCTAGAGAGGCTCACCCAAACATGACCTCTGAAAACACCTATGTGCACAGACATTACAAAGCTCATGCACTCTTCAGCCTAACCCCGCTGAGTATCGTCTCTTTCAGACTGGCGAAGTATGCATACCCTGTCTGTACTACAAGCCTGAGCATGTGCAGATCATGCCTTCACCTCCTTACCTGTCTTCCCATAAGATCAATCTCACACAGCCCTTCAGGACAAGACCCACAGAGCTCTTAGCAATGCCAGAGGAGCAGTTCTGCAATGCTGCCCATGAGTTGTGTTCACACATACAGAAGCACAGTCTGTACAAAGAGTAGAACTGTAAAAGATAATCAGCTCTGCCACACTAAGAGATTCTGAACTTTTCTTGAAGGATGAACTTATTTTTCTATCTTGGTATGTCAGGGTATTTTCTTGCAATGGAGTTTCTCTGCTAAAATAACAACTCCTATTGCCATGGGAACACTACAGCTTTTGAAAGCCTCGCACTGGATTGGCTACAGGGAAGCTATTGACTGCAAATGCAGCTTTGCTTCAGAGCAGAAGAATATGAATAAAATGCAGCTGTGATTTAGCACCTACGCTTTTAGGCTTTATTTTTTTCTGAAACTGTTCTGTTACAGCAGTTGCAGAAGTGCCTGACAATGGGTGTAAAGAAGTAGGAGGACAAGCCATTACTTCTGTATCCAGGGAATAACTAACATTAGTAGAGTTCCTAGGTGACTGTCTGAATGGTTTACAATATCCACAAAATGAGATATCTTTATTATTTTTATTATTATTATTATTACCTATAATCAAATAAGTGGATATGAAAAACTCAGATTCAAATAATAGGTTCTGCCTATAAGTCAAGAACATACTGTCTAGATAATAATGTTATTAAACAGTTCAATGATAAATAAATAAGTAAATAAATAAATTAGGAAACTGCTGATTTCTGTGTTCTTTATAAGCGTGTACAAAACTTAAGGAGTAATTTAACAAGTGTAAATCTTCACTTTGCCTTTCCAGTATCATAACAGTGATGTAGTTCACCAAAATATATTAGTAAACAAAGGAGCTTTTACAATATCTTTGATAGTCTGTATGTCAGAAATAATTTTTATTGATTTGAAAGATCTGGATAAGAAAGAAGGAAGAAAGAGGAGACACTTCAGCTAGTTTAAGACAATGCCATGGAAGTCCAGAGCCTTTCAAAAGCCAACCTGCAACATTTAACTCATCCCCAGAGATAGGCTGGGAAAGTGCTCCATGAGTTATTTTTTTCAGTTACACCGTCACAGGATCAAAAATGTACTAAGCAACCTGAGACACAAAGTGCTGAGGTTGTCCTTGAGAAAGTCAGCAAAATGAGCCCAGCTGGCCAGATCTCCAGCATGCAGTGATGTTTATTGCATGGACAGAGATAGGGCATGTTGCTGTCAGCTAAGTGCCAGGTTTGCTTCTGTGTTGCGGCCAGCTTCTTGAAATACAACTTCTCAGACAAAACTTCTGACCTTGACAAGTTAAGCCCATAAGAAGACCACCAGCTGGAACACCTAATCCTTCCAGGACAATGGAATTTTCAATGCTGATGAGACACATAGGTGCTACACTGCAGGATTTTGAATCTCATGTGTCACAAGGATAGTTGGGGAGCCTAAAAATGCCTGTTCTTCAGCTTTTATCTGTTTCTGTTTACTTCCTTGTTTGTTTTTGAGTGCAGACTGGCAGCTGATGGCCTCTTTGCCTGCAATGATGTACATATTGAATCAAGACAACATCTGCTTATAATAGGAGAGGACAACTGTATACCTGAGAAGGCACTTGAAAACACCTTGTAATCAGCAGCAGCATGACAGGTTCAGGTGAGCATACATGAGAAATGTTGTTTAAGCCCCAATTAATTGATTATCTACCTTCACTGATTAAGCAAATTTGAACTGCTTGGCACCATTAGTCTTAGTGATCAGCTAGTAGTGCTGCTGAAGTAACATCAGTGGTGTAAGTACTTCAAATATGAGTGTAGGTTCAGAGGAACAGAGCAGTGATGTAGAAGGACTGTTTCTTCCAGTACCTTTTTGCTTCTCATGATGTGTGGCTGCAGTCCAGTCCACATCTTCTTCAGCCAGGTGCACACACCTTTCCAAGTAAGACTGCCTTGGGACCACTTTTTGCTTTTTGCTGCTGTTGAAGCAGCCATGTGATGTCCAAGAAGACATGCATTTTTCTCTGGATCTAGAGAAGTGCTGTGAAAAATGTACCCTGAGATGAATCCATTTTTATTTCCATGTCACTCAGGACATATCATCTTTAGAATGGGTGATAGAAAACATAAAATTATTCTGATCATTTCTCTCTTCCATGAAAAAGAAAAGCAAACCATATTCCTTGCATGCATTTAAACAAGATGATCTTTTCAGTTACTGAGTAAAACCATGGTCTCCTAGAATTCAACAGTTGTCTTAACGAGCATTCTAAGATTTTATCTTACATATCTGCAGTGTTCTGTGAGGTAGAAAACAAACTCCACTTAAATCCAGACATTAAAAAAGAACTGGAAAAGTAACTTACTGAAAGGACAGTATAGACTTCTGTGTTGTCAAAGGGATCATTTTTGACCTTTTTTGAGGTAGTCCAACCAGAGCTTGGGTCTTGATGAAAATAAATGAAAATAACTTTGAGCAAAAGTGAAATATCTCTTTAACAGTAATATAAGCATATAAATTATATCTTCTATTAGATTTTATAAAGTTGTACACCATGGAGCAGAAGTACTCAGCAGGAAGTATCTCTTAGTATATGGAGAGGTGTTACACCAGCTTCTGCTGCCTTTGTCTTATAACCGATAATGTGGACTGAAGAATTAATCGGAAGTTATTCTTAAAGAACTGTGACAGAAATCTCTGAAAATTCTACAGAGAAGAATATAAGACTAATTCTTGAGCAGCTAAACTATTCTATAAAAAGATCTGAGAATACTTTTAGAAAAAAAGATTTTCAATTTTCAAAAGCTCTAAATGGTTTATTTCATTGTGATAACGTCAAGGAGTCTTTCATATGGTTGATTACCACTCTGTCAAGCTTTAAGAAAAATAAAACCTTAAACTATGCTACAACATAAACTTTTTTTTTTTTTTCCCCTTAATTCTTAAAATAAACATATTGGTTGTCTTTTTGCCTCTTTCAATGAACAAACTGCTCTTGCTTATTTTCTCCAGACAGAAAGCGTCAGTCTGTATTGTAAAAATTATTTGTGTGCAATAATAGGTAGCACTTTAATGCGCATTATTTTGGCAAATCCCATAATAGCATATAAATGTAAAAATAATGACCATAATTTTTGTCTTCAGATCAGTTTCTTCTTCCATGGTTCCTTTTAGAATTGAGGATTCTTTTCTCTAAAATGTTTAATCTTAAATTGTACTTAATTTAGTACTACATATTCAACAAACATTTATTGTTTTTATGAAAACTGCAATTCCTGGTATATTTTCTTCAATTATGTCAACCATAAACACATGTTATGTAAGTGTGCAGTATATTTTGTTCATTTGTAAACATGAGTAACAAAATATCTGTATTACTTTACCTCTTTCTACGTAAAGTATTCATGCTATTTCTTCCACTGGAGTTTGCTCATTAATCATGGTGACAGCTGATACTTTTCTCACTGACATGAGATATTCAGCTGTTAAAACATTTGTTGTAGAGCTTAATATTGTCATTTATGATATGTGCAAAATGGAGAGAGCCTTCATTGGAAAGCTAATATGACAAATGCTGATAGCAATGGAAGATATTTTTTTCACTCAGAACAAGTTGAAGACCTCTTTCAAAGGCACTAAGATGTTAAAAACAAAGACTACGGACTTCTAAAAATGAGTAATATAGACGTACTGAGTTTAAGTGATTATTCTCATATATAATCCAAAAATCATTTAAATGACAGTAGATATCTTAAATTGTATGAAAATTTTATATTCTGAATAATATATTCACACAGAAATTCATTTAGCCAAACGTGTTATGCCTTACAAAAAAATTATTACAACCAAAGGATCATCCGACATCTGATGAAAGGGATGTAAACGCAATCCAGAGAAGATATGCCATACATGTGGAACAAGAGTATAAGCCATGTCTTAAGGCAAAGAAACTTCAGAGCTCCTATGCTGGACAGCAGAAAACAATCATACAAGATAAACTCTCGGATTAACCCAGCTTAGGTTTCACTTTGACAGGATCCTTCATATTAAATATATTACGTAATAGCATTACAAAGGAAGAGTGATAAAACATTTGTGGGCAGTGGCCTCCTCCAGGACATATAGGAAACAAGTAAAAAATATGATAAAGCAGCTCAGTGAGTTTAAAAAAGTGAAAGCTTTCATAGGAAGCCTCATGGTCAAACAAACAAAAAAAAATTCTGGCTTCTGTATAGAAAGGTGAGAAAGCACAATTAGTGTACTTTCTATTTCTATCAATCTTAGGGCACACATATATTTGGCCACTTCAGAAAGAACTCAGCCCTCCCAGGCTCCTTCTGTGCTTATACAACTCAATTTTGAATCAGAATAGTTTTCCTTGAGCACTACAAATAAATTCAAAATATCATCAGCTCTCCAGCTTTTATTTTCTTTATATCACAGACGTCTGGATAGGTTTTTCTATGATGGCTATTAGGGATGCCTAGGAATCAAAGAATCATAGAATGGCTTAGCTTCAAAGAGATCTTAAAGATCATCTAGTTCCAACCAAGGACAGGGTTGCCACCCATCAGATCAGGCTGCCCAAGGCCTCATTCAACTTTGCTCTCCCTGCTGGCCACCCCTTTGTTGATGCAGCCCAGGATATTGTTGGCCTTTCAGGCCAAATGCATGCACCACTAGCTTGCATCAAACTATTCATCCACAAAGATCCCCAAGTCCTTCACTGCAGGGCGTTCTAAAGGAGTTCTTCTCAGAGTCTGTATATATATCTGGGCTGCCCCAAACCCAGTGCATCTTAGCCTTATTTTGCACTTTGCCTTACTTTGCACTTAGCCTTATTGTACCTCACTGGGTTCACATGGATCAACTTCTCAAGCTTGTCCAGGTCCCTCTGGATGGCAACACTTCCTTGTATTGTGTCAGCTGCACCTCTCAGCTTGATGTAATCTGCATACTTACTGAGGGTACACAATCAGTCCCATCATCTATAGCATCGATAAAGATGTTTCCTGGCAGGGGGACTGGACTAGATGATCTTTCAAGGTCCCTTCCAATCCCTGACATTCTGTGATCCTGTGATTCTGTGAAGTTGAAGAGCACTGGTCCCAGGATGGACCATTGGGGGACACCACTTATAGCCAGCCTCCACTTATAGCCAGCCTCCACCTTGAACACAATTGTTGAACACAATTATCTGGCTGTGAACTTCCAACCAATACCTTACTCACTGAACATTCCATCCTTCAAACCCATATCTCTCCAGTCAAAGGTTTTTGCACAAGTCCAAAAACTTTCCAACAAAAAGCTCAGGAGGAACACAGGTTTCATTTAAATATACGCTACTAATATTACCAAAAGACTTGGAGCAGAATTTTGTCCTTGAATATATAGGCCACTGCTGTTTACTTTAATAGGAAGTACATGCCATATTTCCATTATCAATCTTGGCATTTGCAGAGAGCTCCTGCTAGGAAACCAAATGTTTTTTTTTTATAGATATAATACAGTTATTATCACTGCAGAGATGTAGAGAACAGCAGACCATTGAGTTAGAAGCTCCTACTTGCTTGTTTTAGAAGAGTAACTGTTCTATGGCATAAAGTCCTCTTAATTCTTCCTAATGTCAGTGCTGTATTAAACCCTGTAGGAAAAAAAATAATAATAAATTATTTTTCATTCAGGATGATACACAAACCTTCAGAATCCATCTCTCTATTTCTGGACAAAACTCAGGTGCGTCATATTTCTCAGAAAAAAAAAAAGCAGGAAGAAATATCAAGTGTAAAGTTTATGAAAGTCAGTGAAGTTCAGTTCTGCCTTAATACTCTTCTGCAGTTGTTTTCCATTTGTTTGTTTGGTTAGATTTTATTTTTTAATGGAAATCCAAGGTATTTTCCATATAAGGTGATTGCCTTGATCTCTCTTTATTTCCCACTGCTTTAAAATGCCAAAGATTTTTATGTTTGTTTTTTTTTTTTTTGGCATTTTTTTTTTTTGTATCAAATTCCACAAGTCCGACAAGTTAATATATTAATGTTTCATAGGTCACAGAATATGAACAGTCACATGGGAAAGAAGGTACAAGCAATTCATTTATGAAGAAGAAAGCTCTAATTCCCTGGAGATGGTATAGCAGGTATTTTGCAAGTGAAGGCATACTATCACATAAATCCTCAAATACTTTTGCCTATTGTTTTCAAAAGTAGAACATGCATTAGGCGATATTAATTCAAACTCACTGTGACCCACAGTGATATGTCATTGTCCTTAATCTTTATAAATGGCTTTTGCACTCTGCACCACCAAAAACTTTCTTTTTGCTGATCAATACAAAGTGTATTTGAAAAGAGCATTATCTGCCTTTAAAAGGCCTTCTGGACAATCAATGGTCTTCAGAAGCAGATGCTGATCAAGCAAGCATAGGCAATATTGTAGAAAGCTAGTAAATATTGATTGCAATTCAGAAAAGGAAATTGCCTTGTATTTGCAATGTCTGACTTCATCTAGCCTAGAAGTTTACTAACATCTGATTGGCTGATGTGGTAAACACTGTGATGCATCATCATTGTATGAATAACACACATTAAAATTTTTATTTCTAACAGTGTGGAATTTAAACCACAGTTAACCCAAGTTTTGAGACTTTTCAATTAGCTTGTAAAAAAACACATTGTCCCCATGATTCCACAGTGAAATAAGGCAAGTAAAAACAAAAGGTCTGGCACTAAAAATTTTTATGAATTTTGGCTTCCTAATTAAAAACAACTACATATATATTTTTATAAACTAGGCAACATCCTCAACTCAGCTGGTTTGACAAAGTTACTGGTTCTATTCATTTATTTGTTTCCCTTGAATTTACTGGTAGAATCCAGTATTTATGATTGCAGAAACAGCATTTTACAGTAGGCCTAGATCCAGCCAGTACACTTCACTAGCATGCACAGAAGGAAAAATGCAAAGGAACCTCAGCTGAAAATCCAAACTTCTATGTATTGCATTACAATAAAACTAGAATTATTCTAGATTTATGATGTTGTTTATGACAGAAATCTTGTTTAGTACTTCCAAATTATGAGAGTCACATAATTAGCTGTCAGAGAACTGCACTGACCATCACTCTGTAAAAGATATTTTAGCTTACAGTACCATATAAATCACAGAAGGTCTATGGTCATATCCCGTGTCACTTAAGTCAAGAGGATCAAATTCATATTCAGCAGCCTGTCTGATCATTCCTTCAGATTGTTGTAGGAAAGGCTGTTCCTCGCAAATGTAGGGCAAAAATACTCTAATTTCAGGTCAAAGATTTGGAAGTACTTACACTGATGGAACTGCCACATACACTTGATCAGTGCCTTCTCCCCCTGCTACTTATTCCATCAGTCAACTCAGCCTAGAATAAAGACAAAACCCAAAATCTCAGCAGTTGCAAGAGGGAACACTGATCTTTGAGCAGCCACAATGCTAGGCAAAATGTAACAGGACATTACTAGAACACCATAACAATTTTATTCCAAAAACCTATTCTTTATCAGATCCTTGTAAGAAGAATGGGATGGACTGATGAAGTCTGAACAAGGCAAACGCACTCCAAATTTTGCTCAGCAGGATAAGGTTGAGAAAGGCTGCAGGCATTCTGTTAGCCCACTTTGAGGTGAGAGGAATGTACTGGATTTAAGCTTCATACAAATCATCTTTATGAAAAAAGATCAAATGGACTTTTCACAGAACATGTGCTTTCTACTTAAAAAGAAAAAATCTTTTACTTCCTTTTTTTTTGTTTCAGATTTACAGATTTGTAAATAATTGTAAAAACAAAACAAAACAAACTTTAATTTGGATTTCCCAGCTAAGATATATGTTGCTATATGGATAAAATCAACTTTAAGATTTTTAGAACATGAAAAATGTTCAAGTAAAATTCATTGCATTAAGAATGATTTTGATCCCCAAATCTAGATCTGAGTTGAAAAATATTACTAATCAAAAAAAGAAAAATACATATGCATGGAATCAAGTTCTGAAACAATATGGAGCCAAATTTTCTAGGCTGAGCCTCTAATTTTGCTGACACAAATACAGTAATTAGGCATGAAACTCCTCATGTACCATAAAGTTCTTACAGTGTGGTATTTGGGCTATATTAGGAGGTGAATCAGGGAGCTGTTTTGTGGTTTTACAGCCACCATATACTTTGGAGGGTAGGAAGAGTAGTTTGGGCTGTCCAGATTGTAGCTGAACAATAGATCTGAAATAGGGCTGTTTCTAGAATGTATGTGGAGAATAAAATATGACAGAACAGTATTTCTCACTGTCAGTTTGTGGGCAGTCGAAGAAGAGTGCTTGCTTTGGTTTGACAAGCCATATGTGATAAATGGTGCATAGTTCTGTAGGACTGTATTTTCTCAGCAAGAGGTGAAGGCTTTTTCTTATTTTGGAAATGGAGTGGGATGACTGTTTTTGCAGAATGGTGGTCTGATGCCAAGTACGATGGGAAGAGTTGTTTGTGAAACTTCACATACACATCACCATCATAATAACAGCAATCACTTTTTAGCGTTATCAGCATTATTCTGCAGTAATACTCTGAAACCCCAGTGGAATGTAGACCACGCTGGACTTTTCTTGTACTGAGCAAACACATGATGAAACAGGGTTCCTTACCTAGCAGGGATGACTTGTCTTGTATCTTTGCTGCTGGCTGAGTTAAAAATACATTACCAGAGAGAGATTCATATCACTGCACTTGCTAATTATATGCTAACTTACACGGCTTAATTTATGTCTGCTTTGGCACTGTTATTCATGATTTACACAATACATGTGAAGGAGGCCCATCAGAGGCTCTTATACTATTTTGGAATACTAATCAGTCCCTACACACTACAGCTTTTATGCTGTTTAAAGTAGGCTATAGAGGCAGAAGCAAGCTGCAAATACAAACCTCTGTCAGGGCAACAGCCCTCCATTCTATACTGTCATCAGTACACAGCAAAGGCAATTTTAAGGAAATTACATAGTTGCTAATCATCAACTCCAAGACTATGTGAATTCTTAAATTAATAATCAGCAATCAAAAGGAAAATTTTCTCTTGTAAATCTACTTTTCCCTGGGAGATTCCATCTTTCTAATTAAGGAGTATTCTTCAGAAAACCATGTGCTGTGCAGGTTAGGGGGATCTCCTCCATGTTCCATGCCCAGGCTGTACTAAGATGGAAGTACCAGACCTCTGAAACTGAGGAATGAGTAACAGCACCACACACTACTCTGTAGGACCAAGCGAGAAGAATAGCAAATCAAAATTCATGTGTTGGGATGGCATTTAAACAAACAAAACTCAAAAAAATAAGTAGCATGAAAGTGAAAAGAAAACCACACACACAAACACACAAAAAAAGATTGTAATGAAAATGTATTGATTTGTGTGCACTGTAGTATGCTGATCTTAAGAATAATGTCATATTTGCGAGCTTTTTATTTGCAGTTCTTTTTTTGGTCCTGAACAAGGTAAAAATTGAAGTTCAGCACTGTAACTTTTTGCTTTAACCCAAGCAATGAGATTCTGATCCTCTGACATATCCAACAAAATCCCCTTGGCTTTTGCAGCTTGGTGGAAATATCCAAATCTGCATTCAACGTGTTTTCCACATTTCCATCATTGCGCAGAATGAAGCCATGCAGAGCCCCAGGGACATGTGTTTAGCTGCCATTCTGCAGTGCTTGTAGCATTTTAACTTCAAGCCTCTGGGAAAAAGCCACATATCTATTACTATGGCTTTGGAGTTTAAATTGTTAGTTGATGTGTCCTGTTTATCAAATCCAAAAAGCAGTTTGTGCCTGAAAAATAGACCTGGTCCTGCAAGCAGAGAGGGATTTGGGATGTTTACTTTTTAAATAAAAGTCTAACAAAATGATAGTCACAAACATGCAATCAAGTATTCATCCTTCATTTTCCAGTGAGTTATTTTATACTTGAATTAACTCCTTGTTGATATTGTAAGTTTTGCAAGAGCTGTGCTCACCCATCTGACCTCCTTTATGAAATACGCTTATGAGAGAAAAAAGGAGATGGGCTGGTCCCATTCTTCATTCACTGGGATTTTTGCTTGCATGCTTAGTCAATGTTAAAACAAAAAACAAGCACAAAAACAACGTGAATCTCAGTATTAATAATCAAACAGGAGAAACATTTGCAAGCAGTAAGTTATTTCACTTTCTCTTCAGCTGTTAACAAGGAAATATATTTATATATATAAAATGCATATATATATTCTTTTATACATTTTTGCAGATAAGAGTATTTCTGTAGATTAGTATAGGAGTGCTGTTGATTTCCATTAGTATATATAACCTGCCAACCATTTAAAAGAATGAGATTTAAAAGAAGCAGTTTCTCTAACAATGTAGAGACAGTCAATATTACTTTTTAATTCTAAAGAAATGCCTTCATAACTGAAAGGATTAACTTTTTCAGTTTGTTCAGAACACCTCATCTTAAAAAGACATCTATTGTTTTGAATGAGTATATGTTGGCCAGCTAGGCTATTATCCAGGGAACAAATGCTTCCTTGTGAGCATGACACAACTTGCAACTCTTAGTATGGTATTTCAAATAATGGGAAATAATAGTGAAATGGCTGCAATAAACTCAAACAAAATCTTAGTAGGCAAGTCTGTTATGCAATGTGTATTCCCCACACTATTTTTTCACTGGTGCCAAAAGCATGTCACTCAGGTAATTTGTTTTAGACCTTTAACAAGACTTAGAAGCAATTATTATGAAACACTGACACAACAGATCTCACCAACAATTGAAGTTTGACAGGTTGTGAGAAAAGTCTCATGTTTATGTCATTGGAGATGTGATCCCTGTATGACCTCCTTTTTCACTGCTGTGAATGATAAACTATCATTCTCCAGTGGTAGTTCACTATAGCTGAAGGCCCAAATGTACTATACTTGTAAAGGAAATTTTCATCTGGTTCTCTGAATGAAATAAAGCAGGAAACTGCTGTGGTTCTTTTGACAGATCTGGTTTTAGCTTTATGGTATGCTCTAGCTGGATAGAGAGCGAAAGGCATCCACATTGTCTACTTTGAAAAGGTCTGTAGAAAAAATACAGAGATACAGATGTAGAGTCACGTGTGTGTAATTTCTGATTGAAAATAGCTTCATGTTTGTTTTTCTAAGGAAACTGAAATAACCCGCATGTGATAGAAGGAAAGGAAGAAAATGTTAGTATTTATTGCAATATATTCATTTTCCTTGTTTCATAGTAGAGCTTCGAGGAATAAATAATTGCTTTACAATCATTCAGAAAACACCAAAATCATCTACTTTTAATCCACATTTTAGACATGAGAGTTCTCAAAACCAGCTTTTGTTGATCAGTAATGCCATGGAGTAGAGGAGAAGAAATAATTTTCAGGTGATGAATTTAAGTCTCCCTGCTCTGGAAGCCATATTGAACTGTACCTATTCCCTGTTATACAGCTTGGGTTCCATGCCATACCTCTTGCTGTGCCCAATGGGAACCTCATGAGACATACTCTTCCACCTACTACTAAGTCACACACTAGCCAAACTACAAGTCTTCTGGAAAGAAGATCACTTGATACTTTAAATATATGAAAAAAATGGATGAGTATTTTTTGCTTAATAACTCTCAAAAAAAAAAAAATCAGTAATACATGCTATAATTTTTCTCTAGGTTATTAGGTGGCCTACAAGACTTCAGATTAAAATATGTTTACTTTCATTTATGTATTCTGGTACTTTATTTGCACTGGTTGCATAATATCAGAAAAACCTTAGCCTTGAAAGCTATTTCGATTTCAGTTAGTATATTATGCAGCTAATAATCATGGATGTTAATTAATCTGTACTTTCATGACACTATTGACATAACTCATTAAAAGAAGTCCCTCTTCAGCCTCTGAATAATGTTGCAAAGTTTCATGCATAGCTGTTGGAATATCCCAAAGAATAACTCCATGGTTCCATAACTGTATCACTGAATACAACTGCTTTAGTGAACACAACAATTCTTCCAGTAACTGGGAGGCTAATGCTCAAAAAGTAAACACAGGTATGATACCTCTACATTACTACTTGCATTCCACAATGCAACCTTTACCAGTACCCTTCAGTGTATCTGCTTTCTCCTCTCCCACTATTCTTTATTTACTGCCATTAAAACAGATTGGATGTCTCAAGAATATGGGCTGTTTAACCTCTTGCTCATTACTGTGAAATGAGTGCAGGTTTATGTGAATCACGATCATTAACAGAAATTAGAGTACTCCTAATTGGAAACAATGACTCAACAAGTGTTGCTCTTTCATAATAAACCTATTAAGTGTTCACAGTGGAGGACCCAGCAGCCCTGGAGTCTTCACTGTTTTCCATGTTAATTGGGACTTTGCCATAGAATTTGGCAAGTTTAATCCAGTTGTTTTTAGGTAGATTTCTACATACTCTTTTATGTCTCTAGAAAGACTACTCACAAATGGAACAACTTGTCAGATCTATTTGCATATCCTACAGACTGCAGTGTCTAAGTGTGTTTAAAAAAAAGCTGCCCTCTGGCTTGAGATGCCTCCCCCCAGAAGTGATACATATTTGATAACATCTTAGCCATGCTGCCCTATGGACAGATAACGCACCTTCGTCCTCCAGGGATATTAGCGGGGATATTACTCAACAAGCACAGAGAAGGGTAAAAGAAAAATCCTAACTTTGGAGTAACAGCCTGGCAAAAAAGAACACAGTGCAAACTATACTGACAATTTGGGCTCCTGTGCTGTTTTCAGTTGCCTCCTAAATACTGCATCACATCTGGAAAACTGTATCATAAAGTAGTACACATCTGAAATGCAAAAATATTGTGCTTTCTACATATCTTCAGACTTTCAATGTCAAGGTTAGGGCAAAAGTTGTATTCTTGTACAATGCCTAAACCAGGTGTTGGACACAGGGAAACTTCTGACATTTAGGAGTTAATATAGCTAGTGTGTGTGTATGTATGTGCATGCACTAATTATGGATCACAGCATGCACTTGGATGCTAAGGAAGTTCAAAGAGAATATTAGATCCGTGACTCCAGCAGATGCACAGCTCTGGGGTATAAGAAAAATGTGTGAGCAAATCACACAAGCTTCCTGAGCAGCTAGAAACAAACCTGGAACCCTGCAGGCTATTGTTGGATTTGTAAAATTGACAATAGCCTCTGCAACTTGTAATTTAGTCTTGTTTTTCCTTACTCTTAAGATTATTGTTTCAGCTTACTGAGCTCATGAAAATGTAAGAAGTTGAGGAGAACGAAGTGATTCTCTGCCAATATTTATGTTATAAAATGTTAACCTGTTGATACCTTGTATTAAGATGGATTCATGACATAAGTGTTAAATGCTAGTCTAATTAAGGTGCTGAGAAATTGTTCCTTCAATTCCAACATCCAAGTTCTGTTTATACATCATTTAGTATACTGTTAGCATTTTATACATACAGTGTCTGTTATTTGCAGACAATTATATAAGCCCATAGAGCTGATGGCCTTACAGCTGCTTGGACAGGACAGGGCAGGATAGCTAAGATTAGAAATACATAGTAAAGAGGTCTCTAAAGTAAAGAATAGATTTTAAGGCCAAAACCAAGTATTGTGATTTGCCATTCAGTTCATCTTAAAAGAAATTCGAATAGTCAGTAACAGAACAGAGAAGAGCATTTTATTCCACAGTTGTGGTGGCATAGATCTCAATTGTAGGGCATCCATTATCAGTCAAGTGAAACTGACCTGCTGACTGATAGCAAGCCTGTTCATCTTGTTTTCACTGTATGCACCACAATACCTTGGAGTACCACCTATTCCAAAGAGACAACCAGTCCTGAGCTGAAGATACCATGAGAAGAAAAATATATCACTCAGTAATCTGTATTAAGGGCTTCTCAGACCTACTGTAAAATTGTATGCTTGATTTCTCAGATGACTCTGACTAGCCTCAGCCTCCAGACATTGGTTCTAATTATGCTTCTCTCTACTAGATTAAAGAGCCTTTCGTTCCCCATACTCTCTCTTGACACTACTTTTAATGTGAGATCAAATCACCTCTGACATTTTTAATATGATAAACAGAATGATCTTTATGTTTTTCTGCAGTAAAATGCCTCCTCCTGGGCCTCAAATAATTGGTGTGGTTCTTTTCTTCAATTTTGGGTATTCTTTAAAATGTGGATATTAAAAATAAGCACATGTACATATCTACATAATTGTTCATTACTTCCCTGTTCTCATCTCCAAAGAGCATAGATTTTGTGTTAACATCACCATTCAAATACTCCACTGTCAGGATCAATTGCTTCTCAGAATGCAATCTTCCATACTGTAGCTATACACAGTACTCCTAAGCATGTAATTTTGTGGTGTTGGTTTTTTTGTTTGTTTGCTTGTTTCATATAAATGCATCTTTTTCACAAATGTATCAGGATTTGTCCACCTAGCTGCCAACACTGTTAATATCTCTCTCAGTCCTTCCAGATTTTGTCAACAGTTCTGTATTTACTTCTAAATTAAAGTTTTGAATATTATTAGGCTTGAAATCTTTACTAGATGTAGTCTACTCAACAACAGTCCTCCATTGACATTTTTTTGAAGTTTGAAATCTGTTAAGTTATATCTCTGTAACACAGATCTAGAAAGAGCAAAGATGTATATCCACACAGTACAGTGCAGCATCAAGCAGAAATCTGGTTATTGTACAGATATCCTGTCATGGTTTCTGATCTTCCCTTCCATGTACGAGACTCTATTGCTTAGCACAGATATGCTCTTAGGTTTCATATGTAATGTTTCACTGATACTCCTCTCAAGGGGACATTGCTAAATGTTCTTGCAGCATCACAAAACAGATAAGATGAGAAAGGACTTCTGGAGATCATCTAGTTCAATTCCCTAATCAAGGCAGGCTCAAATACAACAGCTTGTTCAGGATACTGACCAGTTGTATTTTGAATAATTTCACAGACACAGAATCCAGAGCCACTCATAGCAATCCATTCCAGTGAAGAAACATTCTCAACGCTATTTTTTTCCTCTCATATTTAAGCAGAATTTCCTGAGTTTCATTTTGAGCCCATTTCCTTTCATATTTTTATTGGATATCATTGAGAAGAGTTTGGCTCCATTTTCTGTTCTCACTTCAATCACACTATGGTAAGATTTGCCCTTGCGTCTTCCTTTTCGTAACCTAAATGATTTCAGCTCTCTCAGTCTCTTTTTATATGTTATATACTACAGTACCTTCAGTATCCCTGTGGCCTTTCACTGGCTTTATCCCTGGCATGTCCATTCCTCTTGTGTACTGGGCAGCCCAGATCATGATACACCGCTCTAGATGTGCTCTCATCATGGTTGAGTAGAAAAGAAGAGTCACTATTCTTGACCTGATGATGAAACTCTCTCTAGTGCAGTCTGGGTATTGCTAGACACCTTTGCTGCCAGGGCATGTTGCTGGCCCATGTTTCATTTGGTGTTCACCAGGAGCCCAAGAGCCTTTTCTGCAAAGCTGCTTTCCAGTTAGTCAGCTCCCAGATTGAATGGGATGTGTGCCTTGGGCTTCTTCCTTTCTAGAGCAAGATTTGTTATTTCACTTGACCCAACTTTAGGAGATTCCCGTTGGCCCAGTTTTATAACTTCTCTAGATCTCACTTAAATGGGAATGTAGTCATCTGGCTTATCAATTACTGCTTGTATGCAAATCTGAGGATGCATTCTGTCCCATCACTGAAATCTTTAACGAAGATGTTAAACCACACTGACTCAATTACTAATCGATGAAGTACAACAGTTATGACTGACCTCCAGCTGGACTTCACTCTCCTGATCACAATCCTTGAAGTGCAGCAGTTCAAAATCTTCTCCATCCACCTCACTGTTCTTTTATCCTGCTGTGACTCATCAGGTTGTCAGTGAGAAATTCATTGCAGACAGTGCTGGAAGTCTTACTGAAGTAAAGACAACACCAACCACTCTCCCATCACCCAAGTCTGTCATCTTACAGAATGATAGAACTACAGGCTATCAGATTGGTCAAGTATGATTTTCCTTTTCTAAACCAATACTGAATACATCCAGTCATCTCTTGTCCTTCATGTGTCCAAAACCTTCCTGGATAGATTCTTCCCTGCATCATACTACATGCAATCAGTGAGGCTAACTTAAGTAGTTCTCTGGACCTCTTTCTTGCTTTTCTTGAAGACAGGGATGACATTTTCTTTCTTATAGTCATCAGGAAATTCCCAGTCACCATGACCTTTCAAAGATAATCAAAAGTGGTCTCAAAATGACATCACACAGCTCCCTTGGCATTTGTGGCTTGCATAGACTTGGTTACAGTTCAGTTTATTTAAACATTCCCTAAGTTGGTCTTCCTCCATGAAGGACAGAGTTTTCTTTAGATTTTCACATAGGTCTCAGGGACATAGGATTTCTATTTGCCTTAATAGTACCATTGTCTTTTCCATTACCTTTATTACCAAGTTCACTAGAAGCTACTGTATTCAACAGTCACAATGGTAAGAGGCTTGCTATTTCTATTTGTCCTTGATTCAGCAGCTAACCAAATGTAAGTCCCGCTTTAGTAAATTATACTAATATACTAATATGCACAATATGTATTATGGCACAATAAAGAAAGTAAATCTTAACTTAAAATGCTAAGTACTGTTTTAATTATGTTGATAGTTTGAAATGTTATACAATTTAAGTAAAATAAAAATAAGGAATAGCAGAAAAAATATACTGCCTTTAGGTAAATGGATTGCAGTATTGGGACTGACTTTAACATGGTAGATAGTGATAGGACAATGGGGAATGGCTTTAAACTTGAAGAGGAGATATTTGTATTAGATAATAGAAGGAAATTCTTTGCTATGAGGCGCTAGCACAGCTGCCCAAAGAAGCTATGGTGCCCCATCCCTGGAGATGCTCAAGGCCAGGTTGGGTCCTGGGCAGCTGATCTGGTGGGGGGCAGCCCTGCCCAAAGCATGGGGTGGGGTTGGGTGAGCTTTGAAGGCCATTCCAGGCCAAGCCGTTCTATGATTCTATGATGCAGTGTTCCACATTGAAAATAACAATGTCATGGGCGGTCAGAGGAGCAACAGGATGCATATAGAAAAAAACAAGCATTTTTAAAATTAAATATATGTGTATATATATGTATAAGATAAATATATAAGATAATGTTGTAAGAGATTATTTCTTTATGCCATTGCTTCAAGACTTGCTGAGGACACAGATGAACAAGTCCAAGCAAATTCTTGACCAGGGTTGAGAAATCCTTTGTCTGAAGAGCACAGATGGACAAGTCCTGAGCAAGGGTTGTGAAATCCTTTGTCTGGAGAACACAGATGGACAAGGCCAGAGGCAACGAGTGAGAGACAGAGAAAGAGAGAGAGAGAGAGATAAGCCAAAGATTGATGGCCAGGAAGCAGTCTTTTTTGTGAGCTTTTCTCGAGGGAGATTTTCTCAGGGGCTACTGCACATGACTCTTACCCAAGCGCCCAGGAATGCCACGGTGGCAGAAGAAGAAGGATAAAAAGAGGACTTACAATCATGAGATGAGATTTCTGGCAACAGATTCCTCATGAAGAAGAAGAGGGTTTTTTGGACATCAGAAGCCTTGTGTCCTGCCCCTGTCCTTCTTGGACCTACTCTGTCACTGCACCTTCTTGCTGCCTAAGGCCAGCCATGCTGCTGCTGCTACTCTTCCCTGAGAGGGTTCTGACAACAAATTCCGCATGACGTGATGCCTGCATGCTGAAGAACAAAGGTGTCTGCCACCAGATCCCCTCATTATGGAATGCCTGCATGCTGATGGACTCTCCTGGGCCTGCTGCCTGAGTCCTGCTGCTTCCTCCTGGACTTACCCTGTCACTTCTTCCTGCTACCTGCTTGCTGCCTAAGACTGGCCATGCTGCTGCTGCTCTCCCCCCACACTTTTGCCTTGGACCTTCAAACATCGTGCAACGGGACCGCTGCTGGATCCTGGTAGTGACTATCCTCACTTTATGCAATTCTTGCTTCTTTCCTATCTTTTCAATTGCCTCCTTCTCTTCCCCATCACCCTGATTCATAGTAATTGTGGTCCTTCTCTTCCCCACCTCCCTGATTAAGATTTGTAATAAATGTAATCCACCCTCAGTAAGTTTGAAACCATTTCCCCTTTTCCTGTCACTGTAGGCCCTGGTAGAGTCTGTTCCCTTCCTTCTTACAGCACCCTTTCAGATACTGAAAAGCTGTGATAAGATCTCTTCAAACGCTTCTCTTCTCCAGACTGAACAGCCCCAGCTGTTTCAGCCTGTCCACATACGAGAGGTGTTCCATCCCTTGAACCATCTTTTAAGAAAAATATTTAAAAATTCTTTTGTTACTTATATGTTAATGGTACTGTATATTTTGTGAGGGCTGCTCTGAAAGTAATGTCTCTTGTTTTATTATGTTGGCCTATCAGAGGTAGACGTTGGTGGTATGGCAGTAGAGACAGAACCTTTCCACCAGTATTCCATTTTATTTTGTTGTGGTGTGGCAGATGGCAGCAGAGGGGCAGACTGATACAATGGCGTCTCACATGGAACTTTGTATAAAGCAAAGGTTGCTCCTGAATTCCTCAATTTAGAAAAAAATGGCACCCATTAATATCCACTGATGCTAGCTGAATGTTTATGAAGACCAAACAGCGAATGTGAGCACAGTGAGACTGTGGGTGGTACATCTCAGTAGTGGTGACAATGGGCCACTTTCAGTGGTACAGATTGTTATGAGTGCAGCAGGCAGGCTCTTGTTAATCACTAGTGAAAACGCATAGCTAATAGTGGTGACTTTGTTGACAAATAGTGTTTTGTAGCTGAGAATTTTCTGTCAAACAGTGTTATTGTGCTCTTCGTACCTGTTGTCATTTCCATGGAAATAGATTGGAGGCATTGCTTTTGCAGCAACCTACATATATGGGGCCTCAGACAATTTTTGTTCAAAAATAAGTCCGAGGCAAGCCAAAAGGTTGGATATTCATTAGAGTAACCCACAATAGGAATGTCAGAATCACCATAAAGATCAGCCAGATGGCAGAGAATTCAGGGCACACGTGAAGCAGAAATACAGAAAAACATGAAAGGTGAGACAGTTTCTAGCATGATTGGGCTAATCTTCCTGAAGTTTGTTCACTCTTATCTTAATCCACTAGAGTCATAGAATTATCTTTTTTGTGCACATGGTTTAAATTTGCTGATTATTTTTTCAGGTGCCCTCCAAGTATTGTACTGTGAGAAATACCATAAGTTGTTTCTTCTTCAATCATCTCTAATTACTTACAATTTTATTAATACCTATCATTTTCCATTTTTGCTATCTCTTTTCAAAGCTGAAGGAACACTATCTTTATTCACTTGTAAGTCACTTCATCCCTTACATCGTCCTCGTTCCTCTTTGCTGCTATTGGGACCAAAAACATGGCAAAATTCAAAAGAAGACACAGTGATGAACAAGACTCACATTCTAATTTGCTTTATGTAATCACAGTGAAACAGAATATCTTATTTTCAGCATAGATTCAAGTGGCCTCCACTTTTTCAGTTGTGGCTTCTGTCGTTTTGTCCTCATTTCTTCATTTTGTGAAGAAATTAGCCCATTTGACTGTGTTCCCCAAAATCCTGGTATGTGTCATATTTTCCAGAAGAACATTATTTTTTCAAGTCCTGTCCAATATGTAGTGTCTGGCTCCAATTCACTATCCTCCAATGAAGGCCATGGGGAGGATTACATTTCTTTCTTCCCTATTCCCTCTTCCCTAGCTAATGTCTGCATCTGTCACATGCTGCTGATAGCAGCAGAGCGAGATTGGCAAACCAGATCAAAGAGAAATGTCAGGTCCAATTTTTGTCCATAGCATTGTAAAGCAACAAGGAGTTAAACAGAGTCATTTTTCAGCATTTACATTTCATGGTTGGCACTTCTTCACCATGCATCTTGCATTAAACAGCTTCGTAATAAGACCAAATTCCTTACCTTCCATAGCCCCTTAGAGTTCAAGGGGTCTGAAAGGAAGTAGCAAAAGACTGAATTTGGCTCTGGGCTTCAGAACTGACACCCTGGTGAAACAGCCTGCAGCAGCAGTAGCACACATACGAAGAATTTCATTTCTACTGTGGATTGCTATTGCAATTCTTCACTCAGCCTTTGTTCAGTTTTATTCTGAAAATCAAATAGGTATTCATTTAATGGAACAAATGCAGCATATGCAGCAGAGATTTTCATGTTAGATAACTGAACATATTCAGAGAAGAGACTTCTGCCTGCTAGATATGCATTCAGCAATGGAAAGGCTGTCCTAGTTGCAAAAACTTTGTCATAAGCAGAATCTGCATTAAAATTGTTAGTTGGTATCCACATAATGAATAACTTTAACAGGAGAAAACCTCAGCACCTACAGTATTTAACAGCAGTGGAACTCAACCTATGGAATTTATCCTTCAGAGATCTATAGAGCTTTCATCATGGGTCTGAGTGTGACATGCTGGCTCAGTTCTGTTTCTTTTCAGCTATTCCGCAAACTTGTTGGATGACATCTTTCACCATTCCCTTCCATTTACGCATGTAAAGTTTCTTTTTTTTCCTTCTTGTAAAAACATACAATCTATTCAATCAATTACTTTGCCCAAAGACACAAACTGAAGAGCGCCTTTGGATTTTCTTAACAGTTTTTTATGAATGCATTTCTTCATATTTTTTAATAAGATTGTCACACGCAATTCATATTTTTGACTTGTGTGCCTTTTTGTGATTTTAAATGGCTCTTGAGTTGTTAAAGGTTGAGTGCCATTGCTCTAAGGGGCATATTTTGATTTCGGTGCACGAAGAGTTATGCACGTCAATCTTTAATCAAGATAAAAAGTCCTCCTAATGCTTTCTGCTCACAAGCTCAATTCATGGCAAAAGAAACCTAAAACAGAATAAAAGTTGTGAGTTTCAAAAAAAAAAAACTATTTTGATGTTTTCATCTAGCAAATCATTAATAATTTCATGATTCATTCTGAATGATTTTATTCTCTAAAACCAGTGTCATTGTTGAGCTGCTCCTAGAAATGTTCTGTGCAGCCTTGTCCAAAAACAGCTTTATCATAAGAGGTGACTGTTTTTAATAAAAAATATTAGAATGTACTTTCTTCTGGCAGCTTCTGAAGAAAAATTACTCATGAAATTATGCACACAGGAAAAAATTCTAACTTCCAGGGGAAAAAAAAAAAAATAGCAACACATGAAATTCTGGAATGTAATAAAAAATGCATTTGAAAGCAGCATTTCTCCCATAAAAAAATAGGGAAGAAAAAAACATCTTACAGCAAATCAATTCAGTATGTATATAATCTAATGCATAGCATCCCATGTAACTGTCATAGGTAACATGTATGCACAGAACCCCTAATTAATAATGAAGCAGAGTCCTGTCAATTCAGACACACATACCAAAGTGGTCCATTCTTTTTTCACATTTTGCCATGTGATTATATCTACAGATGAATTCAATTTCTAAATTATGTACGTATTTTCTATAATGTACTTCATAACCAAGGAAAAAATAACATTTGAAATTCCAGTGGTGGTGGTCAGTTTAAAATATATAAATAAATAAAAGAAATGGAAAATACTACATTAGATTTTCTTATTTAAATGACACATATGATATCTTTTCTTTATATTAACAGTCATGGAAATGTATTAAAATTTGCTGTGTAATGTATGAAAATACGAAGAACTTAAATGCAATTTCTTACAAGTACCTATAAAAAGTTTCTCAAAAAAAGAATAAAAATAATTAAAAAATGCATTAAACATGCACTGAAGAAAGTTGGGGGAAAGTTAATCTGAACTTCTCGCCTAGGTTTTGATCTGATTGATTTTCTAGGATTCCATTTTTAGTAGAAACATAATAAAACAATTAGTGCAAATTTTTCCTAGCCTTTTACAGCATCATAGTGAAATTCTCCTTGTTTTGATCGTGAAAACTGTTTTATTCTTTAGAATTCGTTTCAGTAGGCATCCTGCCAAAACTGAAGACAGTAGATATCTGCGGAGCTGATTCTGCCCATAGAAATTTCATTTCTGTCATGATTTTTGAATTTGTAGTTTTGTTCTGGAATAAATTTACTATTATGAGGGAGAAGAAATTAACTTTATATTTTCCCTACCTGTATAAAGCAGATTGATAAATATTATAAAATTCATTTACCTCAGAGAAGGAATGACAATTTTATATCATTGCAAATATTAAAGCTAGCATGTGCAAACAATTTTTTTTTATTATATTTTTTTTTAAGATTGAAAGAGTATTTAAGGAAGCTACTACAATATTCCCGCATAAGAATACCAGCTTTGTTACATATGTTTACTTGGGAAAATCTTGCTTACATAATGCTTTTTTTCTAAACATTCTTCCTATATATTTGATATATCATTGAATGAAAGTATTGAATCCCTTTTCTCCCCGATGCTTTTGCACTTGTGGGAACAAAATGATTTTTCCAAGTCTCTCACAGCTTCCGTTGGCTTTAGTTCCCTCTATGTGCTGCCAACTCAGACTGCGCAGATTTAGATCCTTCTTTTGTACTTGTTATTTTGAGGCTTAACCCTAATTTCAGTGTTAGAAAATTCCAAGCTGTAAATAATCAGCTCGTACTTTAACTGCAGAGGTTCTCTGTTAATCCTTTGGGAGCAACGTCTTTACATGCTGGGAACGTTCCTTCAATACCTTATTTCCTGTTGTCGAGCTGTGACATCAAACACACAAAACATGCATGCAGGAACAAGCAATAAATACCAGTTTGCTAAAACTCTTCCTCTCTCTGGTAGGAAACGTGTGTGTCCCGACTGGATGTACATGTGTTCTCCCATGTGAGAATCCTCTGTCTAACAACAACCAATGCATGTTTGTCATTGTCACTGAGCTGGCTAATCCAGGCAGAAGAGAAGACTATATATCATGAAACAATTGGACTAATTTGAGTGACAATCACTTAAATGGAGAAGTCTCTTAAGTGGCATGCTGAAACACTGAGTTCAAAAGTGAAGTGTACTCCTGCTTAAAAATGAGTAGAGAAAGTGATGCACACTACAGAGGGAAAATAAATAAATAAACGAGAGGCACATCATTCGCAGGATCCCCCAGACAAGAAAAAATACGAACTGGAACTATAATGCTAGGAAAAATCCGCATGAACAGTCTTTTCTTTACTGTATCTTCCTATATATTCTTTTCTGTGCAGCTAACACACCACATTTCCCACTTGATCACATTTTCTTGGAGAAGAAACTGGTTTGGCATTCTCATCCAGGGTAAAAAAGACCTCTTCCTGCGATCAACAGAAGCGATTCTGGTGATTTGACATACTGTATTCTTGGGGGGAGATTCACAGGCTGAATACAAGCTTGCTCCGTTTTCTGAGATCTCACTTACAGCTCTGAGTTTAAGATTGCAGCTTACACTGTCAGGATGCATGCTGATTTGATCCCCTTTTACAGGGCTGGATTCATGGCGAAGCCGGGCTCTCTTGCGGTGATAAAGGCCTATTCAGTGTGGGGTCTGACCTGCAGAGGCACTCAGCCCCACAGGCTTCAATGGAGCTCTTGCACCCCCTGCAGCCCAAATGCCAACAGCTCACTCAGAAGGGGGGAGAAGAAAATAAATAAATAAATAAATAAATAATAATAATAAATATATATATATATAAATCTATACATAATCCCACCGATATAAAGAAAGAAACAAACAAACAACAACAACAAAAAAACCCTCTTTAATAGCATTCTATCCAGTGATCTCCATCATCCAGATCGTATATTATAAGCTTATACTTTTCCAAATTAATTGCCTGATAAAAGAACACCTTTTAGCACCGGCATAACTTCTCTCACGTATTGCCCCCATGAAGAGCACCCTGGATCCTCAAAACACAGGCATGTCGTTTAGGAGCACCCCACACCCAATCCATCCCACCTCCATGCCCAGTGGAGAAAGGGAAGCCAGACCCCAGCGCTGACCTTTGCTCAAAGGCACTAAACAGACAGGAGGTGGGCAATGCATATGAAAAGCCTGTCCACGCATTTAGTTAAAAGAGTTACTTTTTAAAATAAATAAAACCACACACACAAAACCTAAAACCTGCCTGCCTAATATGTGTTCTACAAGGAACTGGTCTTTCAACAGGCATCTTAACGTGGTAACAGTCATACAAAGGACTAGCAAAAGCAGCTCCTCCCATTAAACTCACAGGCTAGAGATATACCATCCACAGGTGTGGTGCATTTGTAAAGAAACTGCTAGACCTGGTTCAGCCTAAATTACTTGAAAGCTGATGGTCACTTTGTGAGGTTTCTCACACAAGCAGATTCCTTTGGCTATTTGTCTTTCCCAAGATAACAACAAAGTGTTTTGTAGTAAGAACTGATGTTAACTAGGGAAACATCAGACTCACCGGTTCTAATTCAATTCTAAATTAGCAGCCTCTTTCCAGGTATTCCAAAACAATTACATAGCAAATAGAAGAACTTTCTGAACCATTTTGTAATCTCACTTGCAACAAATAAATTTGACTTAGCCCGATTAGCTAGTTATATAACTAGAGATGGACATGGATTAAACTAAAGAAAGAACATTAAAATGAAAGAGGCAGAGGAAGACATCCAGATGGAAAGTTCAACATGAGGGCCAGGTGCCATTTATTGGGTACGTTTATCATACATGTGTATTACTCTTCTTGTTCTGGTCAACTCCTATCTTACCTGAACAGCAGTCTTTCTATAATTTCCATTAAATGTCTTTCTCCAACAGTCAGTGTTCCAGTTCAGACCAGAGTCCTGATGTTATATAGTCAATTAATAAAATGTTTATCTTGCAAGCTCAAAACAAATAATTATCTCTGGCTTCTCAGTTCCATCTTTCTTGTCTAGAAAAAGTCAGGTTTTAGGGAATATGAAGAAAAACAGAAGTTACCTCGCTCATACTCCCTTCTCTTCTGTAGTGAAATGACTTGATTCATGTTGATGAGGGGAGAATGAGAACTACCAGAACACATACCCTGGTGAGATAGTCCTAGATGAGATCCACTACATTCCCCAGATTTGATTTGAGTGCTGCTGAGCAATAAAAAACAATGGGGAGCAGCCATCAAAGTAGCTCATTTTCTTACAGTTTGTAAAGTCTGTACAGTCAGACTGGACTTCGTACATTGTTAGTTGGAGTTTTCTCTGTAGCCAAATGGCTCTACATATTGTGGCTTTAGTGAAGACAATAAGTGCCACCAAAAGTATCACTAAAAACTTTATGAGTGAGAACTTATCCTCAGTTTACTGGTCCAGAAAAACGTATGAAGGATTCTCTTCCTTCAGCAGACCTCCTTGTGATAACATTTCTTAATTAACACCATAATTAGCACTAAGAGCATATGGCCTGTAGTTTATTTGATCTGTTTTACTCTCCAAGTAGCGGTATTTCTTTTATTCAGCAGTAATATTTCTCAGAAAGCAAAAAACACTCCTGTTCTGAATGCATCACAAGTTTAATCATTTATCTCCTGGTCCAGCATGCAGAATCCTACATAAAGACCCTCTTTTTCTTCTATAAATACCTGTATTGTTTGTTTGTCATGACTGACCCTATGAAATTAATTTCAACAGAGAAGGCTTGCAAAAGTGAAAAGAGTTCCTTGGTTTCAGTGTCTATCCAAAGACACTTAGAGTAATGTTCACATAGCAACAGGATCTTTCCATACCCAGATGAAGACAAGATCTCAGTAGTCGCCTCATTAAAACATGAGTGAAGTTGTATGCAAATTAATAGTGCAAATCAGTTTTTAATTTGTTATCTCCAAATTAAACGGAAGACTGTATAATCACAGAATCTTAGGAGATAGAAAGGACCTCTAGGAATCATCTAGTACAACCTCCTGCTAAAGCAGGTTCCCTACAGTAGGATGCACATGAAAATGTCCAGACAAGTTTTGAGTATCTGCATAGAAGACTGCAATTTCTCTGGCCAGCCTGTTCCAGTGTTCTGTAAGCTGGTTTGCATTACAGTTCTGGCCTACCACCACACATCACTGGACGTACTACTCCCAACCAAATGACTCCTGCTCTGCCTTTGCAAAAGCGGTGTTTGCCTCCTTGCTGCTAGCAATGAGAAGCTACACTAATTCTTAAATTATAAATGAAGTAGAATGCTGTTGACAGAGCGGCCATTTCTAGCAGATCAAATTACACTTTAAGGCTAAAACATAGTCCTTCTGGAATCAAGAACTTTCAATGGGAACAGAATTGCAATTTATTCCTACTGATAGTTTGGTGTAATTACAGTCCTACGAGGACAGACTGAGAGCTGGGGGTATTCAGCCTGGAGAAGGGAAGGCTCTGAGGTGACCTGATAGTGACCTTTCAGTATCCAAAGGGGAGCTACAGGGAAGAGCCAAACAGACACTTAAATGGGGTCTACGATGGTAGGAAAAGGGGAAATGGTTTCAAATTTGACAACTGTTGAGGTGCGAACAGTTGGATGAGCTGCTCAGCCTTGTTGTAGAGCTTAGGGAGGAGGTGGAGCGGTTAAGATCCATTAGGGACTGCGAGAGGGAGATAGACTGGTGGTGTAACTCTCTGCGAGAAACAAGCAGAGATTGCAACCCCCAGCCTGTAGTGGACTCTCTGCCTTATCGTACTAAAACCGAGAGAGCTGACTTGGGAGGAGAAGAGGAATGGCAGCATGTCCCACCTCAGCGATGCAGGCGGCGCCCTCCCCGACCTATCTCGGTTCCTCAGGTGCCCCTGAGTAATAGGTTTGAAACCCTGGAACTGGAGGGTGAGGAGGCTGAGAACAAGGTGGTGGAACAGCCTCTGAGCTTTGCTAAGGAGAGGCGGTCGGCTCTACGCTTGAAGACCGCCTCTTCTGGTAAAGAAAGGAGGGTGATAGTTGTAGGAGACTCCCTTCTAAAAGGAACTGAGGGCCCGATATGTCGTCCTGACCCCACCCGGAGGGAAGTGTGCTGCCTCCCTGGGGCACGGGTCAGGGACATCTCTAGAAAGTTGCCTGGGCTTATTCGCCCGTCTGACTACTACCCCTTATTGGTAGTTCAGGTTGGCAGTGATGATGCTGCCAAGAGAAGCCTAAGGGCTATCAGGGATGACTTCAAGGGTCTGGGGAGGGTACTGGATGGTGCGGGAGTGCAGGTAGTCTTCTCTTCTATCCCTTCAGTGGCGGGGAAGGACTCTGAGAGGATCAAAAAAGCCCTCCTCATCAATAAATGGCTTAGAGGCTGGTGCAGGCAGAAGAACTTTGGTTTTTTTGACCATGGGGCAATTCACTCAGCTCCTGGCATGACGGCTGCAGATGGAGCTCAACTGTCTGCAAGGGGTAAAAGGATCCTAGCCCAGGAGCTGGCGGGCCTCATTGAAAGGTCTTTAAACTAGGTAAGAAGGGGGAAGGGGACAAAATGAGGACTGCTGAGGTTCAGGTAGTTCAAGGTTCAATATTGAACTTGATGGGTGACGAGGGTGGAGTTCAAAGGGATGGAGTGTGGCAGGGGAATGCTGCCTCCCTGAAGTGTCTATACACCAATGCGCGCAGTATGGGAAATAAACAGGAAGAGTTGGAGATCTGTGTGCGGTCACATGGCTATGATCTCATTGCGATCACAGAGACGTGGTGGGACAGCTCGCATGACTGGAATGTTGTCATGGAGGGCTATGTGCTCTTTAGGAAAGATCGGCCGGCGAGGCGGGGTGGTGGAGTTGCTCTTTATGTAAGAGAGCAGCTTGAATGTATTGAACTCCACCTGGGGGAGAGTGGTGTAGCAGTGGAGAGCTTGTGGGTAAGAATCAAGGGGCGGGCTGGTATGGCTGACACCGTTGTGGGTGTGTGCTACAGGCCCCCTGATCAGGAGGAGGAGGTTGATGAGGCCTTCCACAAACAGCTGGAAGCAGCGTCACGATCCCAGGCGCTGGTGCTTATGGGGGACTTCAATCATCCAGATATTTGCTGGAAAAGCAATGTGGCCAGGCATGCGCGGTCCAGACGGTTCCTGCAATGTGTTGAAGACAACTTCCTGATGCAGGTGGTTGAGGAACCGACGAGGAGAGGGGTACTGCTGGACCTTATTCTCACTAATAGAGAAGGGCTTGTGAGGGAAGTAAAGGTCGGGGGTAGCTTGGGTTGCAGTGACCACGAGATGGTGGAGTTCAAGATCCTGAGTGGAAGAAGTAAAGCAAAAAGTAGGATTGCTATCCTGGACTTTAGGAGAGCCGACTTCGATCTCTTCCGGGACCTACTTGGAGCTGTCTCATGGGCTAGGGTGTTGGAAGACAAGGGGGCCTGTGAGAGCTGGTGGGCATTTAAGCAGCTCTTCTTCCAAGCTCAGGATTGGTGTGTCCCTGTGAGGAAGAAATCGGGAAAGGGTGGCAGGAGACCTGTGTGGATGAGCAAGGAGCTCGTGCACAAACTCAAAGGAAAGAAGAAAGCCCATGAAATGTGGAAAAAGGGTCTGACTATTTGGGAAGAATACAGGAATGTTGTCAGGGTCTGCAGGGATGCGACAAGGAAGGCTAAAGCCCGCCTGGAATTAAATCTGGCAAAGGGGATAAAGGATAATAAAAAAGGTTTTTTCAAGTACGTTAACAGTAAAAGGAAGACTAGGGAGAATGTGGCTCCCCTGCTAAGTGACGGGGGTGTGCTGGTAACGGGGGATGCTGAGAAGGCGGAGATACTGAATGCCTTCTTTGCTTCTGTTTTCAGTGAAAAAGCTCCCACTCGGGAATCTGAGACCCTGGAGGTGAGTGAGAGGATCTGGGGAATGGAAGACCTCCCTTCTGTCAGGAAAGAGGTGGTCCAGGAGCGCCTAGGCAACACCAATGTTCACAAATCCATGGGACCTGATGGGATTCATCCACGGGTGCTGAGGGAACTGGCAGAGGTGGTTGCTGAACCGCTTTCTGTCATCTTTGAGAAGTCTTGGAGGACGGTGGAGGTGCCTGAAGACTGGAAGATAGCCAATGTCACTCCGGTCTTCAAAAGAGGCAAGAAGGAAGACCCAGGCAATTATAGGCCAGTCAGCCTCACCTCTGTCCCTGGAAAGGTGATGGAACAGCTTGTACTGGATGTCATCTCCAGACAACTGGAAGAAGAGGAGGTTATCAGGAGTAGTCAGCACGGGTTCACAAGGGGGAGGTCGTGCTTGACCAACCTGGTAGCCTTCTATGATGTTGTCTCTGGCTGGGTGGATGGGGGGAGAGCAGTGGATGTAGTCTACCTTGATTTCAGCAAGGCATTTGATACTGTCCCCCACGACATCCTTATAACAAAGCTGAGGAAGTGTGGGATAGATGAGTGGACAGTGAGGTGGGTTGAGAACTGGCTGACTGGCAGAGCACAGAGGGTCATTGTTGGTGGTGCAGAGTCCGGTTGGAGGCCTGTAACCAGCGGTGTTCCTCAGGGGTCTGTGCTGGGTCCGGTCTTGTTCAACATCTTCATCAATGACCTTGATGAGGGGATAATGGCCACCCTCAGCAAGTTTGCCGATGATACGAAGTTGGGAGGATTGGCTGACATGCCTGAAGGCTGTGTTGCCATTCAGCAAGACCTGGATAGGCTGGAGAGCTGGGCAGAAAAAAACCGGATGAGGTTTAACAAAAGCAAGTGTAGAGTCTTGCATCTGGGGAGGAATAATTGCATGCACCGGTACAGGTTGGGGGATGACCTGCTGGAGGGGAGCTCTGCAGAAAGGGACCTGGGTGTCCTGGTGGACGACAGGTTGGCCATGAGCCAGCAGTGTGCCCTTGTGGCCAAAAAGGCCAATGGCTTACTGGGGTGCATTAAAAAGAGCGTGTCCAGCAGGTCGAGGGAGGTGATCCTCCCCCTCTACTCTGCCCTGGTGAGGCCTCATCTGGAGTACTGCGTCCAGTTCTGGGCTCCCCAGTACAAAAAAGACAAGGATCTCTTGGAAAGAGTCCAGCGGAGGGCCACGAAGATGGTGAAGGGCCTAGAGCATCTCTCCTATGAGGAAAGGCTGAGTGAACTGGGTCTGTTCAGCCTTGGGAAGAGAAGACTGAGAGGGGACCTGATCCAGGTCTATAAATATCTAAGGTGTGGGGGGCAGAATGGCGAGGCCAGACTGTTTTCAGTGGTGAGTGGAGACAGGACAATGGGAAACGGCTGGAAACTGCAGCATAGGAAGTTCCGCACAAACATGCGCAAGAACTTCTTTACAGTGAGGGTGACGGAGCACTGGAACAGGCTGCCCAGGGAGGTGGTGGAGTCTCCTTCTCTGGAGATGTTCAAGACCTGCCTGGATGCCTACCTGTGCTACCTGGTGTAGGGAACCTGCTTTGGCAGGGGGGTTGGACTCAATGATCTCTGGAGGTCCCTTCCAACCCCTACAATTCTGTGATTCTGTGATTCTGTGATTCTGTGAAATTTATTGAGGGTAGATTTGAATTGGATATAAGGAAAAACTCTTTTACAGTGAGGATGGTGAGACACTGGAACAGATTACCCAGATAAATGGTGAATGCCCCATCCCTGGAGACATTCAAGGCCAGGCTGGATCAGGCTCTGAACAACCTGATTTAGATATGGATGTTTCTGTTCATTGCAGAGGAGTTGGACTAGATGATCACTAAGGGTCTCTTCCAAACCTAAGGATTCTATGATTCTATGATAGTCCCTAATTTTCCCAGCCACTAGAGAAATAAGCATATGCCCTGGCATTTGTAACTCGTGTCCAAAAATCTCTAAAAAGTTAGAATAAGAAACACATGCTACAGTATGCAATAGGATAGCAGAGGAACCTGAGAAGTGATGAAAACAGTAACAGGCAAAAAACACTAAATTAATTTTTAAAATGCTCGTCATATTTTCTTAATCTGTGGTTTTCCCAAACAAAATGGCTCACACTTCACTGATGATAAAGCTCTGACACTAAAGGCTGAAGTGTTAAAATCTATACAATCATTTTTGAAGAAAGCTTAATTTATAATTTTATGTTCATATAATTTTATGTTGTATTATATTTCAATATCATTCTACCTTCACTTTTGTTTTTGCCACTTTCATTCAGTTAGTAACTGTCCTGACTGAATCAGGGTAAATGACAGAAACCAGGTAACGATTTATAAGGTTGGGTTACTAATCCCATAGGAGTCTTACTTCAGCTGCCGTGCTGAGAAATTACCTCTCAATAGACCCACATCAGAAATACTGAAAATGTGACAGAAAAACACCAAGTAAGAGGGCAGAAAAGAACATTTGAAAGGAACGTGTAATGCTAGGATTTCTGGACGTTTAATAGCTTTCCACCTCAATTTTGGCCATCATGAACTCAAGCTAAGAGAAAAAAATATATCTTTTTAATGAGTTTTACAACATGCAAGTTGCTTTATAACATATTACATAATGATGTAAGTGCCATAAAGAAGGTAGTGTGCTGCTCTGTAAAATGTATTAGATCATCAATATTTCTGGTTTCATACTGAGGAATTAGAAATAATGATGAAGATTAGGGTTACAGAAATTTAAAAAAATCCTTTGAATTGAACCATTCAGCAGTCCCCAGGGATATACTAAGGAATTTGTAGGCTGAGAAAATAGGTAAGTTTATGGGTTCTCCTTAGGTGAAAGAAGTCATGTTAACATCATAAGTTTTATACAAACTTTCCATATGCTGTAGGACCCTCTCTGCTTACCCCCAGCTTTCTTTCCCTCGCACCCTTATTATGTAGCTCAGTTGGAAACAGATTTATTAAAAATGATCTATCAACTTTTACACAGAAGGAGGTCAAACATCTTTCAGTAGCATGATTCAAAGCAGGAATATCCGTTTAATCCTCCTGCAAATGACAGGCTGGGAGAGTTTGGCTCAGCAAGCATAAAGTCCAAAGAAATTTGTAGAAGAGCAAATCTACCACAGGAAGGAGACTTGCACTATTTTTTTTCTGTTTGAGTTCAGTATTTAGCTGATTCTGAAAGCCCGACTCAGCACTGATTACTAATAATAATAAGGTTCCCAAATATGGTTTCCAATCTGTCATTGAGCAAGCTAAACCATGCTGGCTTTCAATAGGACAGATTTCTATGATATTTTTTGAAATTGGAACTCATGTTTTAATGATATTTTCAAAACCAAGACTCAGTAATTCTAAAATGACTAGAATTGAAAGGAAGGATATATTAGCTTACTAAAGGTAATAATTTTCCTCATATAAAACGCAGTGTGTACTGACCACCAATTACCGCCGTAAGTGCACAAAAGAAAAGCTGTCTATATCTCTGGTCCAAAGTCAGGAACTATGATTTAGCTATAAGAAAAAGTTTACTTAATTTTATAGCAAGAAGTAGTATCTTCTATGTACGATTCTTTATATACTTTTGCTATGATATAATGAACAGCAGCTTATGAAAGCATGTGAGGTTACTGTACAGACTTGTGAAGTCTTGTTTCCTTCTGCACTATTGTTTTCATTTAAAATAAATATGATTCCCAAATTTCTAAATCTTGAGTTTTGTTTAGAGTGAAAGTCAACATAAAATTCTTGAAAGCACCTTAAAGTTCTCAGTGTCTATCAATGAGCAAGTATTTTGATGAAGCCTACTAAATTTTCCTGTTTTGACAATGGGGAAAAGTGGTTTTGTGTCGTATTCAAAGCCCTTTACATGAAAATTTCTAGTTTTTGTGATGAAAGATGCAAAGAAACTGCAGTAGGTAGAGAATTCTGACTGATGCTGCAGAACACCATGCATCTAAAATACTTAAGTTAAAGAAGACCTAAAAAGTACAGAAAAGAAATAAACATTAAGTTAGGAATCAAGGAAATAAATCTCAGCTTTCAGCAGGGAGTGCAGTCTCCAGGCTGGTATTAAGCTAAGGAAGATAAGGCTGCTATGGATATATTTCTCATACATAAAAATTAAAGGAAGTAGAAAAGTACTGAAACTGAGTACTGAAGACCTTTCATGTGTAGTGTGATTGTAAACTTTGGACTTGGCCCCACAGATTTTTCTTCCGCAGATACATTGGCCAAATGATGTGAAGTATACCATAGTAGAATTTATTTTCTCATTTAGAAAGTGTGAAAAATAAACAAACTTTAGTGATTCTCCAAACAGGAGCTGTTCTGTATCAATCTTGCTGTTTGTCAAGTTTCAACACAGAGAAAATATGAGTAGACCCTGGAATAATGCTGTCATTCAGGTACTAAACTTGATAATAACTCATTAACATTATCTTAGACTTGCTGATTATTTTTTTTTGCCAATGAAAATTAAAATTATTAAATTATTCAAGTTGGCTTACATGTCATTTATTATCTCATAGTTCTAAGTAATTTTATGGGTATGCTCTTCACCGCAGAAATCCCACATCTGTTGAAGGTGTTGAGTTTACAGCTGGCCTACACTGGAACTTATGTCAAATCAAAACACCATAACACCTCAAGAATATGAATGAGCTGGGAAGTTCTTGCTCCTGAGTTTAATCCATAAGAAAATATTAAAACTGTCCCAAGTCTTCTCTTCCATTTTTCACTGACTTTCAGAAATGCTTCATTATGACCAAGTATCTCAGGATTTAATTTTTTTAACATACTGTACTAACAATTCAACACTAGTAAGAAATTGTTGCTTGAAGGTGAGCTAAATCACTTCCTTGTTTTCCTACGGCTATGTAGGCTGGACTACATTGGGAGATTTGACACTACAGCATATCTAGACATCTTCTTGTAGATTTTCTTTCCTACTCTTAGGAACCCTCACCAAGAGTTCAGTTATACCAGAGGATGCACACACTAAACTCGATGTGGCTAAAAATATATGCTCATCTTCTCAGGATTGAAGATACAGGAAAACCTCCAAGAAGGCAGTCCACCAAGTGATATTCAGAAAATTCATACGTGATTATTGGAGTGGTTCTAGCTGGGGATTTTCCTCTTAAAAGACTTGCATTGGCTATGTTGCACTAAAACAACTAACAACTAAAACAGATTTGGAGGAGAGCGAGGGGGTGAGAGTAGTGAATACTGCAAGCTGAGTGATCACTGTTATAGACTGTGGTCAATTCCCAGGTTACCAACTCCTGATGGCACTTAAGCAAATGCTGAATAGGAAAACATTTTCTTCTGAGAATATATTCTGTAGCAAAAGAGAAAAGAAACACAAAGCAAAAAATTCTGAAATGACAAATTTCTAGTTATAACTTTAATAAATAATCAATTGAGTAGCACAGAAAAATGATTTTTTTAATAAAATTGCTTTATCCTCTGTGAGGAGATATGAGGCTGCTGGGTTGTGATGGTTTCATCCCTGTTGTACCGGAAGAGACTACTAAGAAGTTTATTAAGTTGGGCGTTTTCAGATCAGTAGATCTAAACAATTTGCTTCCAAGAATTTTAAAGCATTGACTTTCTGGATTATTGTTGCTTTTCAGCAATTTGTAAAATACCGAGAAATTTACTGAAGGCTGGAAGAAAGCCAATGAGGTACTGATATTTTAAAAGGGAAAATGGGATGACATCAGTAACCACAAGCCTGCTGTTATCATAATAACACTAGAGAAGGATGATGGGATGGCTGATAAGAGACTTGATATATAAAGAATCAAAAGAGTAAAATAACTGCTTTCAGTCAATACGGTTGTACCAGAAATAGATCTTATCAAGCTAACTTAATATATTTTTAATAAGATTACAAATTTGGTTGCTAAAGATAATCAAGTTGATATAGAGTACTGAGATTTCAGTAAGGCATTCCACTTATTACCACGTAACACTTTGATTAAGAAATGAGAGCGATACAAAATCAACATGTAATATATTAAATGGATTAAAGACTGGTAAACCATAAGTCTCAAAAAGTACTTCTAAACAGAAATTATCATCAAATGGCCATGATTCTACATAGGATTTTGAGGAAAAAAAAAAAAAAGTGAGCCCACTTTATTCTATTTATATTTTTATCCATAATTTATTCCATTATATTTATATCCATAATACCCATAAAGACAATTTCAAATAGTTACTGCTAAAGTTTACAAATGTCACAAATGTTTGAGGTGCAGGAGATGATAAAGAAGACAAGTCTGTACTTCAGATCCATCTGGATTGCTTGGCAAACTATGATCACTTTACTGTAGCCAGTTATAAAAACTAGAGCTGCTCACAAAGAGTGAAGGGTATATTTATGGGATGGAGGATAGTACTGTATAAAATGGTGATGACGAAAAGGACTCCTCGGGTGAAGGCAAGGTCAATGGGAGATAATCAGCTGAACAAGAGTTCCCAGTATGGTGCTGTACTAAGACAAACAGAAATTTGATAACGGAGAGCAATTTGATCTATTAGAGAGAAGTACATTAAGATCAAATGGATAGAAATTAATCCTTAATAAATTCAGAGGAAAAAAACAACAACACATTTTCAGTACTGTGTATATAGGAAAGACTTGCTAAGGACTAATTCTCTAATATGTGATATTTTAATGTTTTGTTAGATTACTTCTTATTTTATTAGATTATTTTTTTTTCCAACAAAAAGAGAAAAGAACAAAAGGGATGATTCAAATGTGGCTTGTCACAGAAAAGTCCAGACCAAAACCTTTCACTGAGCACTTCTTACTGTATCTGAATTCTACACATACTTGTCTAATGCATTTTAGCAATGATGTGGATAGTGCTGTTAATATCTGATTTACCCTTACGAGAAGAACTTTGCTTTTTTCATGTAGCTGCAATTGATGTAGCTTGGAATAACGACCGCAATTAATTTAAATATATATATATATATATATATATGTATTTTCAAACCAATATGGTGATTTTAGTGTTGCTTCAAGTAGCACTGTTTTAGCAACTTATTACAATATAAGCTGAAAATAGACCAATAATAGCATATTGTCATTCTTGTTGTACCAACTTTATTCTATTCTGCTGTACTCTTTATTCTAGAAGTTTAGCAGTGGGACTGCTATTTTCATTCTTTGATCTATTTTGAGGTTCAAGATTTTGCTCAAGTGCTTGAGAAATTGTGTAGGTCTTAAGAACAATAGTTAGATAGAGTCATAATAGACTATTTGTCTCTTTTTAGTTGCTTTGGCCAGCTTGCAGTGCACAAGCCTGTGGTTATCAGCAAGAGAAAACTCACTATTACAGAATCACAGAATGGCCCAGGTTGGAAGGGACCTCAAGGATCGTGAATCTCAACACTCCTGCCCCAGACAGGGCTGCCAATCTCCTTGTTTAATACTAGACCAGGCTGCTCAGGGCCCCATTCAACCTGCCTTGAAAACCTCCAGGGACAGGGCATCCACAACCTCTGTGGGCAGCCTGTTCCAGCACCTTACCACTAATAGTAAAGGAATTTCCCCTGACGTGCAACCTAAATCTTCCCTCCGTCAACTTAGAACTATTTCCCCTTGTCCTGCTGTTATCTCCCACTCCAGCCAGGAAATCTCAAAGGTTTGACAATGGGCAATTTTTCCAAGATCTGGTCAGATCTTTCCACTCTTTCCCAAAAGTAACTGAGTTACTTCTCCTGCTCCTGGTCACTTATAATGCCCGACCCATATGAAAGATGGCAAGTTGAAATCTTTAAAGAAGGCTTCATCTAAAAATTTTAATCAAGATCCAAATTAAGATTTTCAAATAAGAAATGAAGTTTAAATCAGCCACAAGTACTTTAAGTGTTATTAAAACTCATGACCTATTTCCCTTAATAAAAACAAGAGGCTGAAAGCATTTCAAAGTCATATTTAAGCCTCCTGCTGACATTGCTATACTGAAATATGATGGGGGATTTATTATGTTACTTGACTGTGTGTTAAGGGACATTACTGACATTCTCTATGGTATATAAAATTGAGGAAACAACTAAAAAATGTTTTGGTTACCACTCAGACTTGTGAAGAGAAAGTATTAAAATTAAAAGTTTAAAAAGTAAAGTATTTTTTATTGAAAACAAAATTAAATTGTGCTAAGTCTGCTATTTTAGCCTGCTATCTCAATATATGCTGAGGAGAACTTAATTATGTTTCTGATATCTGGAATCAATTTAAATAGAAAAAAAAAAATCTGGAAGAAAAGAGAACAAACAATCCTGAAATGTCAGTTAGAAATCAGATGTAATGTGAACGCCAAACAACATTCTGGGGATCTAATGATACTGAGCCTTCCTGTAATATAAATGAAAGGTAATCTACAATTATGGACTCTAATTATTTAATAAAATGTTTATTTGTATTTCTGACTCTCTAGGTGAAATTCAATCCTCTGCACTAACATGAAGCCAAAGTAATTGGTTTCTGTGTAATAACTATGTAAAGGGACTGGTGAGGTAAAATTCATCCTTCCTGATTCGAAGCTCACAACTACTCCATGTCACTCCTGTTCCCAAGCCAGCTGCTCTCATCTATGCCTTTGCAATGCTTGGTTGGGAATGGCAGTTGCAATGCAATTTGTAAGATTTGGATCAGGTTTTGGTGCTCCATGAATGCAACTTTTACTTTCTGTTGCCCTTCCTTGGCTGAATATCAATCCAAAGAAAAAGATACTTGGTAATCCACGTGGCTGCTCAAAAATAATGAAAATGGATCACGTTGTCCCTTTGTACATGACATTGATGTAGAAAGAGCTTGAAACATCCCAGATTTCCAGGCATCAGACATAATTGCAGAGGCCTTTTATGTCCACTCAAAAAAATAGAAAGGAAAAGAGAAATCTAAAACAGTGCTCCACAAAAAGAGTTGGAGTTATTTTAAAATGTTAATTCCTTGTCCGTGTGTATGTACCAGCGAGCCTGTGCTTTTTACAAATATTTGTGAGAAAGAGAAAGTACTGTGTGTGTACATGTATTAAAACAGGTAAAGATAGTAAAAGCTGTGGAGATGGGCTAAATGATGAAGCTGACAATTTGCATGTGTCTTTGGTTATGCACTGGTGACCCATTCATGTTCTCATATTGTATGAAATATGAATGAAAATCACACCATTTCACAAGTTTTGATCCAGTTTGCTGTAAAATGTGAAAGAATTAAGGCAACATTTTGGAGACTCTGGTTAAAATTTTGGGCTAAGAGTTCAATCTTACATGGTCAAGTCCGTAAGTTATAGGACATGTTATCTTGTAAAACTGAGACTTCCAAACCAGATATTATTTCCAGTCACTGAAAATTTTCTCATTGTCTTCTAAAAATCTGTACAAGTGAACTGTATTACAAAACTGAATCATATCTTTTTTCAGCCTGTCCTGAAGAGTTATAAATGTTCTTGCATTTATAAGTGTTCTTGCAAATCTATGAATTTATATTCTGCAATAAATAAAATACTTCTGTGAGCCAATCAGAATAAAACATTCAATTAACCCATTTATTTTAAAGGATTCTTAAAATTAAAGCTTTTAACATAAATTCCCAAATCTTCAAAACATACTCCTTTATCAGAAAGAATGAAAAGAAAATATGTAACTGAATACTTTGAATGAAGATGTTGAGAAGGCCAATCTTAAAGAAAGTTGTTTCTTATGGAAAGGCTTGCTAAGTGTCTAATTTCTTCCTTTAGAACCACTTTGAATTGAACCGTGAGATTCCAATGTGTATTGAATTTAAATTCTACTTATGGGCTCTGCTTCCTTTGATTCTGCGTTTCTAGCAAGGGGAGCTCCTTACACCACATTAATCATAAAATATGGAAGGGCCTCTGTGTTTGCTTCTGCAGTGCACTAAGTTGTCCCTGAAGATAAAAAAAAAATCCCCTTGGAAGAAAAATCTCATTCTAAATGAAGATTTAAATTGAAATTATTGGAGAAGTTAAGAGGAAAAGATATGCCCAGTAAAATTAGAACAAGCATTTAAGAGGAAGAGGGTATCTTTAATTATTTTCTTCATTGGCATAGCAGAAAATCCCATGATATGATAACTAAGGATACTTTGGGGGGTTAAGAGCCCAACAGCAGAAAAGCTAATGGGATTTTTTTTTTCTTTTTTTTTAAGAAAGAGGTTAAAATGATGGTACTGCAAGTAGGCTGTCAAACTATCTCAGCTCACCATCTGCTACATATTAATTTACAATAGAGAGATAGGTGAGGTGGGTGTTACTCTTCAGGAGCTATATAAATATGTAACTTTCTCAATTAGTATTCACTTCAAATAAAAAAGAATAAAATCCCAGAAATCTCAGACCACAAGCCAGGCAGCATTATATTTAAATGGTAGTAGTATATCTATCATATGCAGTGACAGCTGTAGTGTATTGCCAAGAACAGAATCCAAAAGGCGAGGCTAAGTAGTTTACCATTAACCTCCTGAGACTTCTTTGTTTTAGACAGATAAGCAAAGTGGAATGTAACAACTATTTTCAAAAGGCACATTATGTACATATATATATTTTTTTTCTATGGGAATAAATGTTGTAATGTTAATTTGCTGGAATCTTTTCATTAAAACTCAGCTTCACAAAAAATCAGACTGAGAGAACTGAGCACCTACTTCAGAAAAATAACTACTGTTTCTCCCATTGCTATGTAAATTATAAGCTTCCTGAAGAAAAATTGAGTATTAATATTTTTTCTATAAAAGGAGATCAGCAGCTACTCATTAAAGTGGGAGCAGTGTTATCTTTCTCTCTGTGATGGTAACGTGGAGATCTACCACACCTCTTGGACCGATATGGGACTTAATGGCCTCTAGGTCAGTTCTCTGCATCTCTGAATCAGGCTGAAAATCCTCTCAATCTCTAAGGAAACACACAGCTCAAATGCTGATGATATATGTGTTCTGTGTGGCAATGTGGACCGTATGTAATTTATAACCGTTGAAAATACCTTCTAAAACACATAGATGCTCTTCTGAAACTAGTAAAAAGTTAGTATGTTGAACAAAATAATCTGTCCCTTTAAATTCATAGATTTTATTTTCTCTGGTCTCATCAGCATTTACTGTAGCATGAAATATTGGTCATTGATTGGCCTTGCTTTAGTGAAAATGCTGATGAGACTTAGGCTACCCACGGCAGACCTGATCTTGTTTTGTGTAGAAAATCTGAAAGAATGCTTTAATCTAAGGTGGGAGTACCTTTTCTTATTGACTCATTGTCCTAAAGTATGGGATTTTCCACCACATCAGTCATTTCTGTCCCCAAACCAGCCATCTCCCTAGACCTCCTCTCCCTTCCTCTTAAAAGGAGAAGCCCTCACCTCTAGTAAAAGCAGAGCTGTGTTCTCATTTCCTTTACACAGACAACAAGTAGCCATCAAATATATGCTCTACACAAACAAGGTGGCAGTGGTGTGTCAGCAACTGACGGTCAGTGGACAAGGCTGAGACATGATCTAGAGCAGGAAATGTGTAGTTACAGCCCTTCCACAGCCAACAGCTGTAGAGATGTGGTCCAGCTCAGAGGCAGGTCCCTTTATAACATGTGACCATCTCCTGCTAAATATCCAGAGCAAAAGTGGCATGCTCATCCATAATTTAAAGGACCATGACGTGAAGGAAGGGTTATGATGTTTAACTTATAGGCCAACCAAATGTTATAGGCCCAAGTTCCTATTAGCAATAACTCAAGTCAAGCAAGGAGATTTGACATTCAAAACTGATGAGCACAAATCCCCTGAGCCTGCTCTGACCCAGCCGCGCTCAGGCCACTTGGTAACCCAAGTGACCTGGGAGTCAAACCGTGATAACCCTCTTCAATTTAAAGAGCTTCTTCTTCCCATCTGTCTGAGCTCTGACTCTGTACAATAAATTTCCCAGAGAGCATAAAGAGCCATCTAGTGTATATCAAATCAATATCATTGTGGCTTGCAGCGATATCTGAGGCTACAGTTCACAAAATAAACTAGGCCAGGGGCTGGATTTCTGCCCTTGGCAATCAATCAGACTCACTGGGTCATAGATTTTAGTGTAAATTAACACAGCAGAAACAATCATGCTCCCCAGATGATGATATAATACAGTATTTGCTTTTATTTTTTCCTCCGTTTCATTGCTCATGCTCAGTGGCTAAGCTGTACTGAACAAAAATAATAAAAAGCAATGATTAGAAAGGTGGTGGTAATCATAAAGCAGAACATTAATATTCTCTTGACAAATGTATATAAAATACACGTAAAATATACACATAATAATAAAGGGAAGAAGGAGAGAGGAAATGGTGTTAAGTCACTGATGTTTTTGCTAAAGAATTTTAGAAGTAACCTCATAAATCCTTATAAGTGGTTATCATTTTCTTCCTCACCAGATTTGAATGCAAAGAGGTTAAATACTCCGTTATTGTCCTCGTACACCATATCCCCTACACAGAGTGGAGCACACTGTCAACACATTTTGCCGCTTGTGATTAGGGCTCTCCCATTGTGTACTTGAACATTTCCACTACTTTTCCCCAGCAGAGTTTTGATTTTTTTCCTTGGGTATATCATTGATGTAGGAAAAGACACATTTGGCATATCATGATACCCACCTTTACACAAATCTCATCTTTTGAAATTTTCTCTGAGTTTCCTGCCTGTGAAAGACTTGCAGGAATTATTATAATCTCTGATTATTCAATTGATGTAAAACGGAGTATTGTATTTTCTGTCAGAACCTCTGGAAGAAATGTCAATATTTTCAGCATTAGCAGGACATTTTTGGAATTATAAACACTCATCGTGTAATGTTATTTTATCTCATGCAGTCTCAAAATATTTTACAGAGAAGATATGTGATATGCATAAATGAGACTAAGTAGAGTTCTATAATTTTTGCAAAGCCAGCTGGATGTTTAATTAATGCAACAGAAATTTCAGATAAGCAACTGTTTTTTTCTTTAAGCATTCCAACCTTTACATTACTGTTCAGATAGTGTAACTCCAGTCAAAATGCATTTATTTGCAAAATAGCTAATTAGATTATATAAACAATATTTAGTTTAGATATAATAGAACACTAATCTGTGTACAAAGGCTACATGGTATGGATTAGAACTGTGTGAGAATAATAACTACTGTGCAGGAGTGGTTTCTGTTGAATAGTCAGAATAATAAGATTTATCAAATAACAGTTATAAGCAGGAATTCATTTCTTAGATTAAATTTATCCACTCTTTTCTGCCAGAGGCATAGAGAAACAGAGGCTTCAAAGGTAGCTCACTTCTGAGATGATTGAAAGCAAACTGTACATTACTTAGTGACAAATCTACAGTTCTGTTCTCTGATTAAAGAAAGGAGCTGAATTAAGAGGCTGGGGAAGGGGAGCATACCGTCAGTTCACTGGTGTGTCCGACTCAGTGAGGCTCTGAAGAAGTTTCTACAAAGCAAATCTATGATGATTCTATGATTATATGACCACCTTCTGAAGTTCAACAAGACTAAATACAAGGCCTTGCACTTGGGTCAGGGCAGTCTCAAGCACAAATACAGGTTGGGCAGGGAATGGCTTGAGAAAAGAATTTGGTAGTGTTGGTTGACATGAACCATCAATGTGCACTTGCAGCCCAAAAAGCCAACTGTTTCCTGGGTTGCATCAAGAGAAGAATGACCAACAAGTTGAGGAAAGTGATTCTGTCTGCTTCTCTGCTCTTGTGACGCCCCACCTGGAGTTCTGCATCCAGTTCTGGGGCCTCCAACACAAGAAGGTCATCAAGCTGTTGGAACGGGTCGAAAGGAGGGCCACAAAGATGATCACATAGCTGGAGAACCTCCTCTACAAAAACAGGCTGAGAGCTGGGGCTCTTCTGCCTGGAGGAGAGAAGGCTCTGGGGGGACCTTATAGCGGCTTTCCAGTATCTGAAAGGAGCATACAAGAAAGCTGGGAGGAAATTTTTATAAGGGCACATAATGACAAGACGTGAAGAAATGACTTTAAACTGGAAGAGGATAGATTTAGACCAGATATTAGGAAGAAATTCTTTAATGTGAGGGTGGTGAGACTTTGTAACAAGTTGCCCAGAGAGATAGCAGATGACTCCACCCTGGAGGTGTTCAAACCCAGGTTGGATGAGGCTTTGAGCAACCTGGTCTAGTGAGAGGCGTCACTGTATATAGCAAGGGGGTTAGATCATCTTAAAAATCTCTTCCAACTCAAACTATTCTATGATTCGTTGATTTTGTGTAAGATAAAGCAAATTCCCCCTTCCCTAATGCAAATAAAACAACTAATCCAGTAGGTTGAAGAAGCAGATTTCCGTGCTTCGTGATATTCAGTGTAGGAATAATTGAGTTACAAACTTTTGTAAATGATTTGTTTTGACCTTAATTTTGAATTAAAAATAATAACTTTGGATTTCAAATAATACTTCTGTTGCCTCCATATATTTCCCTGCATTTTGTGTTCATTTAGCTGTATCTACATGAAGCAGCTCTGCATCTTTTGAGTGCTGCAATGATAGTAATCCTTAAATAGGAAGCAAATGCTGATATCTATCAATATGCTGTGCACAGTAGGCCATATGAGAGATTTGCATTACATCACTAATGGACTTTCCAGGATTATAATGTCCTTTCAGTGAACCTTAACTAAGTGTTGAGTTTGTAAAGAAAACTGAAACCCAGGGAGTCACTTGTGGTTTAGGATTTTTTTGCACAGCTTCAATATGCACATACAGGGAGTCATTGCAGCAGGCCAAAGATGTGTTTCAGACACTTGTGAGGCAGTAATGTTAATACTTAAAAAATTGCTTTCTTACATTAAAATGCTTCGTTGCTCCATTTTGTTTGGTTTGGTTTGGCTTTTTTTTTTTTCTTTCTTTCTTCTTTTTAAGTACATTTCTGCCCATTATTTGTATGTTTGTTTGTTTGTTTCTTTTTTTTTTTTCTTTTCAGTTTTCCAGTTGAAGAAAGAAGGCAAAGATTGGCATAACTATATATATTATTCTATGTATGTGTGAATATATGATTTTGTGTGTGTTTATCTGTATATAAAAGTAATGAAATATTCACAAGGCTAGAAGAAAGAGGAAAATGACAAATGAATTCTACAGTCCAGTGGTCAGGGTACTCCCCTGGGATGTGGGAGAATCCAGTCACAGTCCCTGCTGAGATGAATGCTAATTATGTACTAGAAATAGAGCACTTCCAATGGGAGAGATTAAGAGGCACCTATTCACTAGCCTAAGGATTAATTCACCTTGTGGGAGATTTGTGTTCAGAAACAGTTGGGATTTGATCCTAATTCACTCACAAGGTGAGCACACCATTCATCAGGCAGTAAAGAGTGCATCCCCACGAGTGTGAGAGGGAAAACTGGCCATTGGATAAATTTTTATGCTGGAAGTGAGATAGGCAGGAGCACACCTTGCTTTTTAAGCTTGTGAGGACTTGAATTAGCATTACAGCTTAGTTATAGCAACACAGTGACAGCCTTTTCTACAAAATTCTGTGGGCTTGAGAGTTTCGCTAGTAGAAGTAAGTATATAAGGAATGCAGATATATCTGACATTAAGGAAGATGGTGGTGGGAAAACATTGAGGATAGAAGGGAAGAGAATAGGAAAATTGAATGTATTTGGGTCTCCTAAAGTAAATGTTTTCTTCTGTATTCTCCCAATGAATCTATGGCAACATAATGTTATTTTTTCCAATGTACACTTCTGATGTCTGTCTCTGTCTTCTCTTATCCTTGCCACAAGCATTCCATGCCAGGTCTTGGAAATCAGGGACATTTTCATGGGCTCCCTTTGAGATAATGCTGCCCTGCAAATTGCCTTGGTTTAAGGTAAGTCTGTGGTTTTAATAGGCCTCAAAATCATCATCTTTGCTTGGACAGGGACAGTCAAACATCCATTGGGAGGTATCAGATGAAAAGCTGAGGGAAAGAATACACTGGGGAGTAATTATTCTTTCTCCCACCGAGATGAACAATGACTGTCATGTATCAAGGTCCTTTTCACACTGAATTTATAGAATTATATAGTCACAGCATCATGGAATATCCTGAGTTGTAAGGAATCCACAAGGTGGAGTCCAACTCCTGGTTCCACACAGGACTACCAAAATTCATAAAACTTTATCACTTCTAAACTACTTTTGTACTCTGTGATCCATAAGCAACTGTTTAGATCTCTCTCCCATCTGATTTTTCAATACAACTGAAGATAAACTCCATCTAATGAAACACCTTGATGACTAAGTACAAATCATAATCTTATAAACAAAAATGGCATTTGTCTTACTACATGATATCATACTAGATTTTGGTATGCAGAGGAAAATTTTGTAAACTGTTTTATAAATTTTGATCTGAAGGTGAAACACAGTCAAGGTGCTTATATTTCTACCACACTAACCTGATTTCTCTCCTCTGAGAATATATTTTTAAATTCACTTTAGCATTTGAAATTTTCAGTTTATTACTGGAAAGCAGATTATCAAAATTATATTGTTAGTTTCCTTCTACTTAAAAGAATAACATCTTAAATTAGAAAAGAGTTGCCCCAGTGGATGAAACACCAGTCAGATCTTTAAATCTTGTCAGAAACCTGGTGATATCAGATTTTAATCCTACTTCCCAAAATTTAGTTCTACAGAGATGATTCCTATAATCCCTACGAATAAAAACGAATGCTGTGTTCCTTACAAGTTCTAAACGTCCATTAGTTCTTCTGGGATTGAGGCAAAGAAATCAATACCAAACTGGATTAATTTGAGGGTTGGCCCCCATAGCTAATTTTACAAATGGCACTGAAATTTAACTGGTATTTTTTATGTATACTGTTTTTGTTTGGTGGCCATTAGGATTATTAGCATGGCTTATTTTCTCTATATTACTGCTTTTCATAAAGTTAACTAATAGAAATGGTGCCAAGAAAGAAAAAATAAATTAGTTCACTATTTAAAATAAGAAAATGATACAGTATTAAAATGGCAACAATCCTGCCCTTGCAAAAGTGGCTGGTGCAAAACTAAACTAATTGGTTTACAAATGTTATGGCAAAATATAAAGCAATAAAGGTAAAGGCATATTTTCCCATTGTTTTACTGAATGTCATACACAACCACTAAAATTCTGGAAAGCAATTCTCCACTTGTTTTTCTACGTAACATTAGAAAGCAGCTTAACTTAAATGGTATACCATGAAAAAATCATTTCTAATTATTTTAAGTAATATTTAGATCAATTCATAGTAATCTTATTATCTTTCATGTTTATGTCAGTATTAGATTACTTTCATGTTTATTTAAGCTCTTTTGCTTTTTAGAATGTCTGTTTCAAAGGCAAATTGAGCACAGTTAAAATAATCAATGTCCTTTGTGGTTTCAGCATATGCAAATAACAACAATGGTTGAAAGGAATCTCATGCTTCCTTATACAAACTATTAAGCTTTTACTGAAGAAAAATAGAATTATCCAGTTAATTATATCATTCATTATTACTACCTGCATATTGGTCTGTAACTTGCAGTCTATTAAAGAAAACTAGAGTCAAAGAGTGATGCTTGCACAAAGTATATCAGCTGGAAAGATGCAATGCCAACATTACTCAAAAATGTTCTTTATTTTCTTGTGGCAAAGAGATAGAATAAGCCTGGTGCCTCAAAGCCTGGAATTTACTTGGGAAGATCTGCATTCAGTTTCATACTGCGTTACTGACTTTCTGAGTCATTTCTGAGCTCTGTCCTGAAGGAAAACAGCACTTACCTACCTCCTTCCTCCTCTCTTTTTCCTACTGCTCAGGCAGGTGCAGTATTTGCAAAGTGAGGGTGCAGAGCAGCCTAGCACGGCTTTCACTGTGGGTACAGTCACTCTCCCAGGCCACGTTGTGATTGATGAAACCAATACAGCAGGCTGTCTTTACATGAAAGCACTCATTAGCTTCACTAAGATTTCCACAGGAGTCATAATTGCAGCTGTGAAGTGCAGACAATTTCTCAGCATGGGTCAACTTCTCAAATGTTCAATGGAAGTGAAAAATTCCTGGACTAATTGCTAGTGTCTTATTCTTGTTTTCTCCTTAATTCCACTTCATCTGGTTTGTGCCTGACTGGTGTGAAAAGAAAGTGAACATTTTGCTGGGACGGTGTCAGGACTTTAGGGACTCAAATTCAACAGAAGAAGCAATGTCTGTAGGAGTACGTGGGGCTCTCTATGTACTCTAGTCCTCAGGTCATTCAAAGCAAAGAGAGCTGCCCAGAGTATGAGGGTATGCTGTGGTTCCTCATGGTTTGTGCATCTAAGATCTTTTCTGAACAAGAAAACCCAAGCTTGGCAGTAGAGGAATGAATGGCACACCCAAGTCACAGCTGAGTTTTTTCTAGATACAAAAATCATTATTGCAACTACATCATAGTCCTTATTTTTTAAAAGGTCAGCCTGCAGATTTTTACTTCTTCTCCAACTCAAACGTAAGCCATGTATGCCCATTAAATGATAACATGCCAAATACTGTAAAATGGCTGTGTGCTCAGAGCATCTGTGAGATAACACTTTGATTTGAAAAAATAATAATAAATTTATTTGCTTGATTCTATAATTGTTTTGTTCATTGATTTTTGTAGGCAGGAGACATAAATTTCTCTCTATAAAAGAAATAGTAGTAGGCTGGGTTGTCTTTTCTTTGTGTTCATCTTTTAGAACTGCCTGCACAGGTAGGCATCCAGGCGGGTCTTGATTATCTCCAGAGAAGGAGAATCCACAACCTCCCTGGGCAAAATAAATAAATAGATAGATAGATAGATAGATAGATAGATAGATAGATAAATAAATAAATCATTTGGTAAATGTAGTAAGGTTTAATGAAAATATCCAGATTTGCATAAAAATCACAGTTTTCCAATGTTGTTGTGTATTAAGAGCTAAGGCTTCAGGTCACACGGCACTGCAAAAAAAAAAAAAAAAAAAAAAAAAAAAAAGGCTTCCTGTATACCTTACATCCCCTTTTCTCCTGAGATGGGCTGTAAAATAACAGTGCAGATACTAGAATCTGACTACTCCAAATAAAGATCTGGAAGGATTTCCTTCTCATCGAATTTGAAATTGGTGAGTCTGTTGCCATAATGTCTCAACCTCATCGATACCCCAATCAGTTTGCAGTAGCAGTGGGACTTTTAACTTCTACCTAAATAAATCCTTTGTTTTATTATGTAGTTTGTCTATTCTTATGGTAATCAGAATCAAATCTACTCAGAGCTGTCATTTTTATGGTGTAGGATATAAAACAGCAGAGACAGAATCTGCTTCTCATATTTTTTTCCAAAGGGAAACTGAAAACTTGGGTAACAGTGTTAAGGTGGCATAGAATATAAAGGCCTTGAAAAATTATCTTTGTTCCAATAAAAGGTATTTTTCAAGGCATACCACAAGATAATTACAAAGTAGGGAACAAAGAATAGATATTCTGTGGTTCAGTTGTTCTGTGTGATAAAAAGAGATATTCTTAAACGTAATACAAAATTAGAAAGCCTAAATGTTCAAAAATCATTAGTCTAGCTTAAAAACTACAGACTGCAACAGTGTGTTTGAGTGACGAAGCTCTGATGGAACAAGGAATGCATTTAATATCCCGAGGAATAACAAACAGCAGTAAGATTCTTTAAAAGAAACATTAACAGAAGAAGTAAAATTTTAAGTATTGCCAGTTTGTGGCATATGGTGCAGTGCGGATCTTCCTTTCTAAAGAGTATGTTCCTTGAGTCAGATTTTTTCCTTAGAACCTCATCTACCAGTAACAACAACAAAAATTACACATTATAAGTGTTTTTAATTCTTTGGAAGCTTAGGGGTTTTTTGTGTTTCTTTTTTTTTTTTTTTTAGAAGCTTCATTTTCATGAATTCTGAATCTTCATATTTTGCAATAAGAGAAGAAAAAACAATTCTACAAAAGACTGCTTGAAAAACAGGAGACTAAGAAGGTGGTAATTGGTTAACATATAAATAAATAATCAGCATTCATTCCAAATAAGACTAAACAAATCTTATGTAATAGAAGAGTAAGAGAACACCTAGTTTGAAATGCAAATTTTAAACTTGTGCAAGAGAATAATTTCCTACATTTGAAACACACTCATGGGATTCATTATTGCAGTACATATTTGCACTAAATAAATATCTTATTTACACATATAATTATTAGATATAAAAGTAAAAACAGTCATAAAAGCATTATTTTCTTAAGAACTCAGCTGTGCTATTCCTGTCTTCTCAGCACCTTCAAGGAAAAAGATTAGCATGTCCAGCAGTGTTTCAGACGATAACATATGTTTACTGGTGCTGTGAAAGAGCTTATTGCTCTCCTCTGCAGTGGGTTCAGGTTGCTGATTTAAGAAATTTGACTATGGGACCTTTCGAGGTCTTTCATAACCTGACTTATCCTGTGAATTATTCTTCAGTCATCTTAACTAAGAACCTAGAGCATTTGTCCACATTAATGATTTAGCTCCTGAATTTAATCTCCCAATTTCTTTCCCCATGCTTTAATTCATGCAGGCAACTCAGATAAAACAGATCTGGAAGATAGCTCTGAGAATGTATTTTAATGGAGTACTATAGCTGCAAAAGGACGTTCTCTCAGTGGGACCACACTGGAGCTAGTCCAAAGTCAAAAAACACTAGAAATGTGTACAGTGAGGATGCTGGTCCTAACACCAACTGCTGTGCTCTGCAGACTCACTCTTTCTTGTCTGCACTGCTTTTTGATGTAGGCATAGAAAAAAACTATAAACTTTGTGCTCTATCCAGTGGGCTGATTTACTTCACTAGCATTTCAGAACTTCTAGTCTGCTTACACACAAAAACCAAAATACTCACCAGAGTTCACACAGTACCACAGAAATAATTTGAAACAATTTTATTACAGTGTACATAGCTTTTGAAAGATTAATTTTCCTTTTTTATTTCTTTCTTTTGGAAATGTTGCACAGAATTTGTATTATATATATATAGTATATAATACTATTTGTATTATATCAGGTTTGTATAACTTTCTAAAGCAGCCACTATTTATTCACAGTGTACTTACATTTATTGGGAAAAAAAAAAAAAAAGCTTAAAATAAAATACTGACATCATTTGAAAAAAAAACAAAAAACAAAAACAACTCTAGTGCTGTAGTGTTGCTGGCACGACTCATTCCCACTTTCGATGAATTTCCCATTTTTATAATGACTCAAGGAGACCCGAAATATATTACTAGAAATCAAAACAATGCAAGTAAAAATGACATTACATGCACTCCAGCTTTATTTGAAAAGGTCTATGCTCGGTGTTACTTTTGAAAAAGAAGCAATAGTGCTGAACATCTCACTGTTTCACCTCTAAAGGTACTGGACCACATCACAGGAAGAGCAATCAATATTGGTTAATAGGCCAGATCTGTGTTACTAGTATTCTTTACAGTCTTGACATACTTCATTTTATGTACAGATTGCCTATGAAAACTTGGGCTTATATCTTGTCTAGACAATGCCTTACATGGCCATTCAAATTAATAATGTGCCGGAATTATCCTATGTTTAATGCAGCTGTGCTCTGTATTGACTCTGAAAATTAAATTTACTTCATGGTGCCTATTGACAGCTGAGTCTCAAGCATATTTAATGGATTTGAATGGAGTTTGGGCTATCACTTTTGCCTCCGAGCAAAATGTTGATAGCTAATAATTTTCATTAGAAATGAGAGTGTTTATCTATAAACATTGCATTTCTCAGTAGATGAAGTCAGTGTAAAAAAAAAAAAAGTATAAGATCATCTTTCAGTTTACCCAAAATGCCCAAAAGGAATCAAGAGAAAAGAAAAATAACCTGTTTGCTATCTTTAACAGCAATTCTTTGCCTTATTAACAATGCATTTGCAAATATGTAGTGAGGGAATTCTATCAAGTTGAGAAAAATAGCTTTAGCTCAAAAAGGCAGAGACAATACCTTGAGTTGCATCTGAACATAATGAAAATCTCATACATAATATATTTATTGACAGCCCTGGAAATTGAACTTTTTTATTTACTGACAGCCTACATGCTGCACAGACACTGTGAGTTTCTTTCTCTGCTGAGCCAACATACTTTTATCCAGACAGAAGAAACCACTATTACTAAAGGTAAGACAATTTACTCGCTATATCCACTTGTTCTCTAGGTCATCTTTGAAATGTCCAACAAAGGTGTCAGACAGTACGAATTCTTCTGATCACTTTCCTGTTGCAGAATATGTTCTCAAGAGATGTCTAACAGGAAGATATGTTGCTCACTGACAATATGAGACTGACTTCTGCCAGTAAATCTACAGGTAAACAGTTATACATCTAATTACTTGAAAGACTAAAAGATTTTTACCTCTGGGAAGGTGATGAAGCAGCTTATACTGCATGTCATCTCCAAGCAAGTAGAAGAGAAGAAGATTATCAGGTGTAGTCAACATGGATTCAGCAAGGGGAAATCATGCTTACCCTGTCTGACAGACGTAGATGATGTCATGACCAGTTGGATGTAAGAGAGAAGAGTAGTGGGTGTTGTCTACCTTGTGTTCATCAGGGTTATTCACACAATCTCCAATAACATACTCATAGTGTGCTTAGGAGATGTGAATTAGGTGGTTAGAAAGTGAGATTGACTGAGAACTGGCTCACTGGCAGAGCTCAAAAGATTGTGATCAGTGATCCAGAGTCTAGTTGGAGGCCTGTAGCTAGCAGTGCTCCAGGGGATCGGTGCTAGGTCTGGTCTTGTTCAGCATCTTCATCAGATTCCTAAGTGAAGAGATAGAGTCTACCCTCAGCAAGTTTGATGATGATACAAACCTGGGAGAAGTGGCTGACATGCAGGAAGACTGTGCTGCTATTCAGCAAGACCTGGATAGGCTGGAGATTTGGACAGGCAGGAACCTGATGAGGTTCAACTAGGACGAGTGTAGAGTCTTGCACCTGGAGAGGACTACATGCATGTGACCTAGAGAGGAGCTCTGCAGAGAAGGGTGTGGATGTCCTGATGGTCAACAAGTTGACCGTGAACCAGCAATGTGCTCTTGTGGCCAATTAGCCAATGAAATCCTGGGATGCTGGGCCAAGAGCATGGCCAGCGAGTTGAGGAAGTGATCCTCCCCCTCTTCTTTGCCATGGTTGGGCCACATCTGGAATACTGTGTCCAGTTCTGGGCTCCTCAGTGGAAGAAAGTCAGGAAACTTCTAGAGAGAATCCAGTGGAGGGTGACAAAGATGATCAGGGGCTTGGAGCATCTGCTTTATGAGGAAAGATTGACAAACTTGTCACTGTTCAGCCTGGAGAAGTTTGAGAGAGGATCTTATTAATGTGTACAAATACATTAAGAGAGGGCATCAACAGAATGGAGTCAGGTTGTTTTCTGTAGTGCCTGGCAACAGGAAAAGAGGTAGTGGTCTCAAACTGAAACAGAGGAAATTCCATCTGCCCATGAAAAAAATCTTCTTCCCTGTGAGCATGACAGATCACTGAAACAGGTTGCTCAAAGAGGTTGTGGAGTCTCCTTCTCTGGAGATATTAAAAACCTGCTGGAATGCTTTTTGGTATAACTGGCTGTTGGGAACCTCCTTTAGGAGAAGAATATGGACTAGATGTCTCCAGAGATCCCTTTCAACTCCTATGATTCTGTGATTCTGTGAAAAAGAGAACCTAAAAGCATAATGTTATCAGTTGGCACATCCTCTACAGGAGAAAAACATTGTGTAATATTCCAAAGTCACGGATGAGACCTGTACTATGAAAAAAAAAATTACAGGCAACCTTAATTTTCACATTTTCTTATTTTGGGTAGTTCATCTTACAGTTTAAGCATCTTAGTACTGCATAAGGTCCTTAACTAAAAATGGTATTTTAAAGAGAAATTCCTAGAACAGTCTTCCTCTAGAGTTTTGTGTTGAATTCATTCCTGAGGACAAGAAAGGGTTTGCAGATAGGTTATGAAACATGAATACCCCAAGACATGGGAAATGCAGTTGGATTCAAAAACATTTTAAACCAAAATCCTATGACTGCTATCCCACTTTCTTATGACACCATCTGACTGCAATTGTCTCTCCTTTAACAGCATTTTTTCTGCAAGAAACTGAAAGAATAGTGTGCCTATCTGACAAGAGTACTTGGATACATCTTTTTTCTTCCATATTTTGATTGCTGGAGGGCCTGCTATGCATTTTGCCTTTCCAACAGTCTGCACAAAGACCTTAGCTTTATCCAGAAGTCCAAAGAGCATAGATCCTACCTCTTTGTAGTAAGAAATATGATTTGTATCCTGAAATTCATGCTTTTTTCTTATAATAAGCAAATTAGGGAACTAAGGTTAATCTTACCTGAAAAGTGCAAAAGTAAATGTCTTTCAGTACTGAAGACGAATCACCATTTGGATAGTCTATTGTCATTGTGATAAAATGTTAATATCACAGCTGGTGCTTCTTGGTGCCAAAAGTTTCTCTTCCTGTGACTCAATGCAAACAAAAGAACAAACAGTGTTTCAGTAACACTGTCAGAAATGTCCAAAATGTTCAGTTACAATTCCTCTTTCTTAAGATGAAAGTCAGGAAACTCGGCTCGTCTTCACAAACTCAAATGAAAGTCACCATTTTGTCCTTTTGATGCACTTATTTTTGGAAATGCATCAAATTTTTCAAATCAATTCACTCAATGTTTTACCCACATTAACGATGGACAAAATACATTACATAAAAGTGAAAATGTTTCCCAAAGAAATATTTTTGTAGTAGATTTCTCCTTCTGTAAATGTCAGGGTTGTTTTGTTTTTGTTTTTGTTTTTTTTCCCTCCTTTCTGTTCTCTTTCTTTCTCTTCTCTCTCTTTTATTTCCAGGGGGAATTAAAAGGCCCATAGTTCTTTGGGAGTTTACCTTCTGATGGGTTAATAAAGCAGAGCTAGAATCTATAGATTCAAACATTTAAATGACAGGACCTGAAAGTCATGTTTTGAAGTCACAGAGGTAAGCTTGGTTTCTGAATTTTATGCAGTAGCCATTGTGTCTGAATGTGACTAGAAATTATTGTGACACATACACTTTTAAAGCAGAGATAACTGGGACATTCCTTTTATGCTATTTTGTTCTTCCATAGCTACAGAAAACAATTGCTACAAACTTTTAATTAATTTCTATAATACAGATCCTGATAACATCCTCTCATAGACCATTTTTAATTTTGAAATAAAATAAACTAAATAAAATGATTTCCTAATAGCTGTAATAGACTCTGGTTTGCTAGAATACGTAATCTAATGAACTACTGCTATCAGCACTGAAAATTTTACTAATTGTAAATAGATTTTCTTCCCACTCTGTTCTCCCAAAACACCAGTTTCTTGGACAAACCAGGATCTATTTAACAGAGCAGACGATGAGTGAACTGGTGCAAACTATCAAGTGCAAGCTGAGTCATAGATAATACATCCTTGTCTCCTCTTTGGATGCTGTAATCTTTACTTCTTCATCACCATATCAACTTCACAGCTACATTTTCTATGAACCTTGCCTGAGAAAAAGGCCATTCCATTCCTATTCTACCACATTTTTCACAGATTCTCTACCTTTTTGTCTGCATCCTATACCTGTTTCCTGTCTAGAAATACTAGGAATCCTAGAAGTACTAGGAAAGCAGCCATAAGAACTGAATATAAACAAGTTGGAAACACTAAAAGTCCTTTTTCACTATTCTATTTGTACAGATTTGCCTACTCAAAATAAAACAGCCAAATGTATTACTAAATTGTGAAAAATACTAAGTACATAAATTGTATGCTTATATGACATAAGACAGATTTCAATGTTTTGGTGAGGACTTCAAAGGAAGCTGATGCTGTATGTAGCAGCACTCCTATGAAACACTGACATGTATTGTTGGCTAGCTTGGAGGTTTTAATGAAGTGTTCTTTAATATCCCTTTAAGTCCCCCTAAATATTAAATATATTGTTTATAATTTCACCTGCATTACTTCCAATCTCCAGATGGATTTCATTTGCATAACAGTTCCCAGGAGAGCTTTGCTATAAAGAAGCCTTACTGAACAAATTACACAACTAATCATTTCTTTAAACAGACATTTGTAAATAAAATAAAGGATCTATACCGTATGTCAGATGTGAAAGGTTAGCAACTGTGCACAGTAACAAAATAATTCAATTTTAAATAAATGATTTTGCCTTAATTGATTAAGAGATGTACTGGGCCTCAACTGTCAACATATTTAAGGAAGAATGCTTATGCCAAAAAGCAGATTTAAAACAACTACAAGATAAAAAATTGCTTTCCCTTCAATACCTAGTGCTAGCCTAAACTTTCTACAAGAAGGAGATTTTCTTTAAGTTGGATATCAAGGCTATTTTGTATCCCTACATGACAGGAAAGTGGCTATGTAAAAACTACAGAATGGACACTTAAGTGCCTTATTTGACATTTAGATATGGATCTCCATCAGAAAGGAGAGCCTTTGAAGGTAGCGTGGTGACAAAATCAACTAGATTAAATCTATAAATACCAGAAAGTACCTAGAGTAAAATTCAACAACACTTTTGAGATCCTCATTTTATAATGTGTCAGATACTCAGTGCATGTAAGTACCTTTGGCATTCATTACATGAAAATATATGATGTAATCTACTATTCAAAACATTAAAATGTAAGCTGATGTAATTGTAGTTTAGGTATAAAGTCTATACACACTAGTGAAGATAAACTCTTAAGTGACTTGACTGTTAAGGATGGATATGTTGTGAAAGATGTTAACAGAGTATTTCCTGAAACTGCTAATTCAACAAAAACATTTTCTTATTATCCAGTTAGATTGTTGTGAATTTTCTGATTGATTATCAAATTTAAAACTAAGGGTCCTCTGAATTCCATTACTTTCTTTTCTACATGATCCCAGTCCAAATATCTTAGTAGATCAAAACTGCGTTTGTGCATTGTATGCACAATTTACATTTCAAAAACTGGGAAAAAATGGAGGCAAAGTTATTTCTTTAAATAACAGATTCTGCCTGTCTCTCTACTCGTATTTAATGAATCTTTAGCAATCCACTTACTCAGTTCATCATGACTAACTGAGCTGAAGTCATGTATAAGATGCGAGTTATTGACAGCACCTATAGCAGACAGCAAAGGTATCAGTTTTAAGCTCCAACATCTAAATTACTACTTATTGAAACAAAAGAATTCACAACAATTCCCATGGTAGTCTACTTTGATTATTTCCCCCATGAAACTCTTTGGCAGTTATTATCATGACTGCCATTGTGGACCTGTAACTATAATCTTGTAGACGAGTTCCTATGTGAATTATGAAACCTCTAGAGAGTTCCTGTAAGCCCTGTAAACTGTTCAGAGAGGAACAGTTATTCCTGTGTATAATTATCAGAGGGACAGATAATTATTTAACAGTAGTTTCTTTTACTCTGAAGTTTTGAAACATTAATTTATAATTGTAGCAGTGTATCCCTTTTAGTGCAATGTTATTGCAATTGGTGTAATATACGATTTTTTATCTTTTATCTCCTGAGGCCTGAGGGAGGGAGGAAGGAGAGGGCAGAAAAACAGTGAACCAGTGACTGCTCTTATCTTTGACATGCTGTGAATAGACAGGATATTAGACTAATACCCACAAAATCACAGATAAATGATTATCTTGTCTTGATTACTACTGCCCTTTAACAGGCTCCTCTTTTTAGCCAAAGACATTAGTTCTAATTTATATGACACAAATTTCAAGGCCTTCTGCCAAGAAGAGAGCGAAAGCTTCATGAAAATGTTCTTAGCATAAATTTGGGACATCACTTGTAAAATGAGTTTATAAAAAGAAAGAAAGGTCTTTCTACTGAAACCAGAGGATCTCCCAACTTAAAGCAGCTCTGGTTTCTATATTTTTCCTGTATTTATAATAAAGACTTAATTCACCTTTGAAGTGAACCTCTCAGCAAAAGCTGAGGCTTAGAGACTGTCTATATTTTAAGCACTTAATCATAAAGTACACGGGAGCACAATTCTCTTGATTTATTTCCTTACAGAATAACCTTTAGGAACAAAAAATCTTTCATTTTTTTTTTCTGTTGTGTTTTGGTGCTAATTAATTTTAAGGAAGAGTCAACACTTTATTTTACCTGCCAAGGAAATTATTTGCCTTGCCTTAGGAAAATGCATCATTATGTTGTGAACTACATTAGCTATTAGCTATGTTCCTATTGGTGAATAATATCAGTAGTACTTTGTTATGTGTATTTTAGGAAGCTTTTTTCTTTTTTTAAAACTTTTTGGATCCATTTCTGCTGAGTGTCTTGTGCTAGTACTCTAACAGCTTTCATGTGAAGCTGTTAATTTGGCTTGAGTTTTTGCTAGTTTTTCACAACTGCCCTACTGGTACCTCTAATATAGAGTACATGAGAACAGAATGATTTAAAAATTATGTCCTGTCCTTCTTATTACCAAGGCCCCCTGAGTGAGATGGAGATTTTTAATCTCTGTTTTTTCTTGACTTTGTTTTTTTTTTTTTTCTTTCTGTCATTCCTAAGCCATTTTGTCATTTCTAAGCCATAATAAAACTATTGTTCAGTAACAAGAAACCATGTTTCTTCTTTTTCTGCAGCATCTTGTCTGAGCCCTAGAACCTGTAGTTCTTACTTTTAACCCACACTACATTTCATCTTATGATAATGGAACTGTTCGTGTTGGTGAGAGACCCGCAGCTACTTGAGCCTCCTGCTCCACACAGGAGACTTCAAAGTTGCATCATGTGAATCAAGGCCTCATTTATCTGAGTTTAACTATCTCAGCCTCTAGTTCTAGATAATGGAAAGTGCAAATTGCATCAAAGACATGGCTTTAATAGACAGAATGCATAATTCCAGAGATCTAGTTCATTACAAAGTGAATTCTGCAGCTGTACTGTTCTGAATAGAATCAAATCAATAATAATAAGCACTTCAATTAATATTAAAGTATTTCACAACACTTGTAATTTACTAAGGGCCTGAAAGGAAAAGATAGTTTAGTGAGGAGTCTTAAGTAGACCACTTGTCATTTTTAGGCTTTCAGAGGATGTACACCTGAAAATTCTCACCAAAGCAATATTTTCTCCAAAAACAATGAAATAAATTTCTACTTCAGCCTTGACTCTGAAAATATTCATGTCTGAATAAATTCAGGGCTTGAGAGGAGCTCTACTGAAATAATCTAGCTTCTAAATTTCTTATGAAATAGAAGGACTAGTTTTTATTTCTTTCCTGTATTTTTTTCATGGAAGAGTAATCTTGTTAGAAAATTAAAAACAAACAAACAAACAACCAAAACCAATATTAGTTCTGATTTTCTAAATTGCATGTCATTTTCTTTACATAGATTCTAACACTTTCGTTAGACTTCTGACAGAAGAAAAGTTATATACCCAAAGACTTGGTATCATTTTAGCATGGACCCAAATCAAGACGTCTTTCCTTAATCACAGAAATTTCCCTTCATCTGACTTGATGCTCTCTGTGCTTAAGAAACAAAAGCTAACTGAAAATTATTTTCAGAAAAAAAATATATATTTAATATTTAACTCAAATACTTATGAGTAAGAAAGACAATTTCATTTTTACAAATGGTAACAATAACATCTTGACAGACTTGTCATAGTTAATGACTGAAGTTTTCTAAAACAATTGATTAACAATCTTATGCAACAGGAAGCACGTGGGCTTGGAATAATATTACTTATTTGGATTAAATACCACATGAGTTAAATTTGCCTGAAGTAAAATTATACTTCATAGAAAATAGGAGCTGAATTGACTGACTTCATAAATCTAAAAGTTGAACAATCAAACCTATACTGAAGAATACAGAGGAAACATTCATCTGGTTCTTCGTTAGAGATTCTTTTTAGAAATAGGCCAGAATAACTGTAATAAGAGGTGTAATTAAGTAATCAGTTTTTTCAGAGATATATCTGTAATAACTGGCAACTATGAAGTGTCTTATTGTGGATTATACTTTATGTAATTTAAGAAAAACAACTGTAATTGTAAGTAAAGCTTATGGCATCATACCTTGTGTTTACACAGCTGTGACATTATGACTTATCAGATTGAAAGCTTTCTTTAACATAAAAACAGCATTAAAAATATATTGAAATATTGCAAGAAGTAATGGATAACAAACAAATGTATTCACTTGTTCAGATACAGTTCTGTATTGTCTGATTGCAATGTCTACAGTTCACTTAAATCAAATTGCTTTGAGCATGGAGATAGTGTTTTCTGAAGTCTTCTGGAAGGTCAGTTTTGTGTTATTATCATATCTATTATCATTTGGTCCCAATCACCCACATGGCCCCTGCAGACTATGGTAGGAATTGTCAGCCATAATTGTCTCCTTTTGTGTCAGTGTTTCTGGACAAGGAGAAGGAGTCCTGTGGAAGGAGTGGTACTGATCACACAAAGGACCTAACAATCAGCTGAATGGTCTCTGGTATCACCAGATATGCTGAGGTATCTGTTAATACTATTTGTCTGACGTAAAAGGAGACAATTATGGCTGACAATTCCCACCATAGTCTGGCCTTCTATAATGGATTGAAGGCATTGGTGGGAGGGAGGGCAACCTCCCAACAAAGGGAGGGCAACCAATGTCATTTACCTGGACTTGAGCAAGCCTTTGTCATCATCCCCCACCACATCCTTATCTCCAAATTGGACGGATGTGAATTTGGTGGGTGGACCAATTGATGGATAAGCAATTGGTGGAAAGGTCACAGACAGAGGGGGGCGATTAATGGTCCTATGTCCAGGTGGGGGCCGGTAACGAACAGTGTCCCCCAGGGGTCTGTCTTGGGACCAGTGCTCTTTAACATCTGTATCAATGACATTGACAATGGAATTGAGTGCATCCACAGCAAGTTTGCTGATGACACCAAACTGAGTGGTGCAGTTGACACAGTGGAAGGAAGGGATGCCATTCAGAGGGATCACAACAGACTTGAAAGGTGGCCCCAGGTGGACCTAATGAGGTTCAACACAGCAAAGTGCAAGGTTTTGCACTTGGGCCGGAGGAATCCCAGGCATTTATACAGCCTGGAAGGAGTGGTACTTGAGAGCAGCCCTGCAGAGAAGGACCTGGACATCCTGCTGGATGAAAAGCTTAACATGAGCCAGCAGTGTGCTCTTGCAGCTTGGAAAGCAAATGGTATCCCAGGCTCCATCAGAAGAAGGATGGCCAGCAGGGACAGGGAGGTGATTGTCCTTCTCTACTGTGTTCTTGTGAGGCTCCATCTGGAGTACTGTGTCCAGGTCTGGAGCCCCCAGTACAAGAAAGACAGAGAGCTGTTGGAGAAGGTGCAGAGGAGGGCCACAAAGTTGATCAGAGGGCTGAAGGACTTCTCCTAAGAAGACAGGCTGAGGGAGCTGGGCTTGTTCAGCCTGGAGAAAGGAAGGCTGAGCGGTGACCTCATTGCAGCCTTTCAGTACCTAAAGGGAGCCTATAAACAGGAGGGGAATCAACTCTTAGAATAGATAACAGCAGGACAAGGGTAAATGGTTTTAAGTTGGAGGAGGGAAGATTTTAGGTTGGATGTCAGGGGTAGTTCTTTACTATGAGAATGGTGAGATGCTGGAACAGGCTGCCCAGAGAAGCTGTGGATGGTCCCTCCCTGGAGGTGTTCAAGGCGAGGTTGCATGGGGCCGTGGGCAGCCTGGTCTAGTATTAAATGGGGAGGTTGGTGGCCCTGCCTGTGGTGGGGAGTCAGAGATTCAAGATCCTTGAAATGCCTCCCAACCCAAGCCATTCAGTGATTCTGTGAGTTGAAAACCATTCCATTATTTCATTATTTGCATCAAAAGCTCTATTCTTAATTCTTTTTTTTTTTTTTTAATTCATGACTTCAGTGGCATATTATCATTATATATATAGATTTATCAAGGTGAATAAATCCTGTGTATAAATACACAGACACACACACAGGTATTTGCAGCCTAGTCTACCATTTCCTTACCCTCCCTCTGTAGACACCACTACAATCAGTTTAGGTTAATTCCAAGAAGAGGCACAAGTATAATGGGAACAATTATACATTTGGTACTGGCAGGTTGTGTATTTAAAGGGATCCATTTTATTTCTGGAACTGGATAATGGAATTGGTCTTCAAAAACTGTGAAGGACTGGCTATAGTATTTAGCATCTTTTATTATAAAATCTTTCTCTATTGATAATTTATTTTGAAGTCCAGATCACAGATTAAGATCCAAATGGTTTACAAACACAGTACAACACTGCTATTCTTGCTTTCATGTAAAAATTTATGTAAAATTTTACAAAGCAGATTTAAGGTATATTCCCCTTACCAATGCAGAACTGATAGTTAAAATCTCAGTATAAAAAACAGTTCTGTTTTGATCTCCTCACAAATGCCTTTGTGACTCACACTTAATATGTTGCTAAAGCTTTCCAAGAAATGAAGGAGATGAAATACATGACGTTGCTTCCTTTTTAATATGTTGATTCTTCAGTGTAAATATTTGCACTTTAAGGGTCTAGTTGGGCAATTAAGTCTGATAATAATCCTCACCTCCTCCTGAAAACTCCTGGAACACCATCCTTTTGTTGCGGATGACTTGATTCTGTCATTCTGTAAGGGTAACATCAATTCCTAACTTTGGAGTGACACAAGAAAGAAATCTAAGATTTCATTAGTTCAGTCTATTTTTTGCACGTTCTCAAAAATAGTTAAAAGAAATTCAGGAAATTTACTGGGGTCCAGAATCTAACATATAGTCTGTATTCCTAACCATGGAGAGTCTCTCTCGGTGGGAAAAGGAGGTGAGAAACTGGAAACTACCTACAAAAATGTTAATAAAAATGTGGAAAGAAATAATTTGTTGTGCATATGTTGTTGTATGTTCTTTTAAAATATTTTAATAACAACTAATTGGCCAGTTAAATTAATATGGGTATACAGAGCCAAAAAATTCCAGGCATGTGAAAATAAGTGGCTTAACTACATCAGGCTGAAGTGAAGAAATAGCAACTTGCACCACGCCATTTAAAATGCTAACAGTAACAGAGAATGTGCACAAAAGGAACATGAATAAAGAATCATAAACAGTAATTTTTTAAAAATGCATGATCTACAGTGTTCTGTTTCAAGATTAGGTTAACAAAATGTGAAATGTTAGTTTAAGGATTAAAATAATTTTTTAGATTAAAATTCACAAATCCTGAAGATAAGTGAATTAAGAAATAGTGGCACAACTGTAACATAAATTTGACCCAAGAGCATGCAGATAATCATAAGCTCCTTTATCTTCTGGACCTTTGGGTGTAGTGCTTTATTTTTTATTTCAGTATTTGAAAAATAGATTTTAAAGATTTACATACTTGTTACGGAGTAATATCTTAAACATGTCTTGATAAAATTATGACTTAGAGGGATTCAGCCATGATGAGTCTTGTATTGGAAAACCTGCCATAACAAATTTTAATTCATAATTGTTATTGAATAGCAAAGACAGATTTAATTATCTCTATTATTGACCTGTTCTAAGCAAGTACTTTATGTTATAAATCCACACATTATTGCCAAAGAGCAGGCTGAATGCATAAATTCTCTGCCAGTTCTCTCAGCAAGTTCTTTGTACCATAGGAAAACTTTTAAAGGTATAAAATATGTCCAGCTTCCTCCAGCTCACCTAGCTATAGTGGAGACACAGATTTGTCAGGCTTCTATGCCCATAACAAAATAAAATTATTATTTGAGGATTGGCTGGAGTTAAATGAGTAAAAAAAATGGAAGACCTATTAAAATTTCGGTGATGAAAAAATATATTTCATTGGCTGTGAAACCAGACATCAATTACACAGAAATCCTTCAGCAGCTCTGCCATTCAAACTCATCTTTTCTGTAGTCATCTAAAGGAATGATGACACTGTGTGAAAACAGGTAAAATGTGAGATTCTTTTTCTTTGCTGGAGGAAAGAAAAGAGGCTATAATAGCAATGATGACCTTGGTACAGGACATTTCTTGGGGAATTGATGACTGCCGTGGACCATCAACTTTCTCAGCTGGTCATTAATCCCAAGGAAATGCCCTGTGTCTGCCTTGTTATTGCTTAATTCAATTATTTGTGGTTGTGGCATTTATTCTGTGAATATTTTATTGCTCAGTCTGCTCTCTGTCTTACTTCTGCTCCTTTTAAAGTCCATTTCACTGGTGAAGACTGGCTCAGCTCAAGAACACCTCATGATTACCAAGACAGACTATAGTTTACACATTTTGGTGTTCTTGCTACTTCATTAGGATATAATAGCTTGTAAGGATTAATAAAAATAAACAAATGAACAAACAAACAAACAACATACTTTTCTGTCTATCTTTGGAATTTCATAAATTGCAATTTACAATATAGGTCAAATAAAATTTTACTGGGCATATACATAAGTTGCTCTGAAAATAATGCCTCCTACTTATTTTCACAGAAACTAAAACAGGTACAAGAAGTGCAATAACGCTATTTCACAGAGAAAATTCTCAACTACGAAGCACTTTTTGTCAACACAATCACCACCATTAACTATCCGTTTTCACCAGTGATGAACAAGAGCCTGCATACTATTCTCATGAAACTCCATCAGCAGAGCTGAGCCTTCATCAATGTCACCACTGCTGAAACACACCACCCACCACCTCATTATACTCACATCCATTGTTTAGTCTCCATCAACGTTCAGCAAGCATCAATGAATGTCAATGGATGCCATTATTTCTGTATGAAGGAATCCAATTCCCCACTTTTTTTCATACATACTTCCATGTCAGATGTCATTTTGTCAGACTGCCCACCCGGCTGCCATGTCATATGATAACAAAATGTCATGAAATATTGGTGGGAAGGTTCATCCTCTACTGTAGTACCACCAACGTCCGCCTCCAATGTTGTGGGCCAGCATGATAAAAAAGGAGGCACTGCTTTTGGAGCAGCCCTCACATACATACAAATATCAGAACAAAAAACCTGATGCAGCTACATCAAATACTATCATTATACTGAGAGATTTTTAGATACACTATGATAAAAGTAGGGAATGAAATAGTGTGATTACTTTTCTGTTAGTTTACTTTTTCTCCTGCCTTACATCAATGATCTTGTTTTCCATTCTGAGGATGTAGCACATCAAGTGTTTCACAGTCAGCCTTGTTGCTTGCTTTTGAATACTGAGCCTCAATATTTATTCCTTCCCTTACTTCTGGCTGAAGGACTGTTCTGTGGAAAGCTAGAAAGATGAGGCAATTGAATTTAAAAAAAATTCAGGGAGAAATTAAAAAAAAAAAAAAAAAAAGCTAAAGCAATTCAGTTCACCAAATAGCCACATCAGAACAATAGAGGGATCTGACTTAAGTCAAGAAGGAGTGGCAAGGACAAAGATGGGAGTGAGGATGGCCTATACAATCTGCAATGGAAAGAAATGTTTCTTTAACTGCAGTCTGGGCGTAGTGTCTTCTACACTAAAAGCCTTCACAATCCTTTGAGTGTTTGAAGGAACTACTGAACTAGTCTTAATATAATATATGTTTATGTTACTACTAACAGAAAAAAAACCAGCATTTATGAAACAGTAATGGAAATTTCTACAGCGTGTCTGATCATTTAATCACAGCATACACACAGAAGTCCATGGGACCAAACAAGATGATTCTGAGATTCTTGACAAAATGAGCAAATGTCATTGTAAAGCCACCATGTCTGCTTTGAGAACTCGTGGCAACTGAGAAAAGTTAATTACAGTGCAAAAAGTTATGAATGAGAGAATAAAGCTGAGAAGAACCTCATAATGTTCAACCAGAGTGAATACAAAGCTGTGTGTTTGGCACAGAATAATTCCTAGTCCAAGAAACTTGAATTCTAACATGTCCATTTAGTTCTGTCTTATCAACAGTTAGAATTTCATGCTAACATGGATTAGTAGCTTAGAGACATCAATATTTGCAGAGCAAATGGGAAAGTATATAGCTTAAGGTAGATTGGCATGCTGAATACCATAAGAAGTAAAAGGTATACACATTATACGTGCATTTTTCTAAGTTATGAGCCTTCAGAACCACAAAATTAAAAACAAGATTTTTAGATATGCAATGATTTTTATTTTTTTTTTTTAATAAAACATTACTGTCACACAAGAAAATGTGAGGGCTATTTCCTAGGAGTTAAGATTGCTTTGTACTATGAGCATTGGAGTACCTGGGTTCGGTGAGACCATCTGAAACACTGCCTAACCTATTTTTTTTCCATATTCTTCAGCTTTCTTGCTACAGGCAACATATTCAGAAGAACAGGTGAGGTCATTGCAAGTCCCATCAGAAATTTTGCAAACCCTTTTTGGGTATACAGATACAGCTCGTAGCCTTCTCTTAACTTGATGATAGGTGCAAGAATGACTATCTTGCTCATACCTTTTGATAAAACTAGACAGACCAACACTGCAGGAATGTATAACTGAGCTCATTCCCTGGAAATTTCAATTCTCCTATTAAATGTTCATAATCTTCATTCTGCTCATTTCATTTCAGTTTTACATTAATATCACTAAAAAGGCCATGAATGCGAAGTATAAATTGGAACAGAGAAGGTATTTGCTCTATCTCCAAACTGTAGCTAAATTTGCTGTGACTTCTTACAGCTGATAACACATTACTCAGTTACCTAGCTTGAAAAGAATAGGAAAAAAAAAAAATAATTCATCCATTTTTTAAGCTGCACATGATCTACTTGTGATTTTTTTCAGTTTTTTGAAACATTTTTATTATTTGTAGACAACAAGAAAAAGGATATATGTGAAGACGCTGTCGTCAGAACCAGTTTGTGACTTGCTCTCTCAAAATATTTAAAAATACATATAAAAGGCATGTGTAAGCTAAAATGAAGTTTTAGACACAGGTTACACATGACTGCCTACACACACACAGACAAAATAGTTCCTAAATTCTTAAATGCTGCACTCCTTTGATAGCATAACCATAGTTAATGTTGTGTCAGGGTTTCCACTATAAACCCTGTCTTTTATAACTTAGCAATAAAATTTTACCCCAGGCATGAGGTACCAGGTCTCAGCACAGCAGCTGACATTTTTATATGTATACATTTTCACACACTTAAAAAATAAAAAAAAATAATCAGTTTAGCTACTTTAATACATGCAGGTATAACCAGTATAAAAAAGTTTAAGATATTTTTGAATTGATCATGTATAATGCACACATACAGATACACATGTATGTACATATATAGCTCAAAACATCTTCTCCTTGTTACTGAAAAGATATTGGAGAAAGATTCTAGAAACAACTCAACAAGAAAACATGCATTCATTACTTATATCTAAATAAATAATTGTATATGACCAGATATTTGTTTGAAAGTCACTTAGTTAAGGAAACACAATCCCTACCACACGGCTCTGCCTCTCATGCCACCAGCAGTCCCCTCACCCTCGACATGACACAGTTCATTAAACACAGAAGTGCTTTGTTGCATTAGGGGCTTTAAGAGAAGTAGAAAGGTAGGCTCCTTGCACTTCCTATGAGAAATGAACATCGACTTCCTCTGAAGAAAATGTAAATGGATTCGCTTAATTGGACTTGGAGCGCTGGAGCAATTAATAATAGATTGTGTCGTAGTAAGGGCTTTGTTTATATTTAAAGCAATAAATTACAAGTATTAAGTTTATATTTATTCCAAGTTAAACTCATTTGTAATTGACATGTTACTTAGCCCAAGGCTTTTAAGATCTTTTAGTATAATTAAATTAATAGAGAGTTATAGATCAGTGCATGATAAACAAACAGCATAGACTTTAATATGACAGATATACAGAGAACAGGCCATGTAAGTAGATCATTATTATCGGTTTTACGTTCAGCAAAAAATACAACTGAAACAACAGCACAAGATTCAATTCAAACAATAGTAAGTGGGAGAATGGTCTGTATTTTTTTTTCCTTTCCTAACTTGATGGTTAGTAAACACATTTACCCAAGTGAGGGAATTAGTCAGTAAAATGAGCTTCTGAAAACTGCTTTCCTATCCCACCACTGTGTCATGAAATTGTTTTTTCTGCCTTCATAGTAAATACTTTGGATTACATTTTCAAGGAGATCACACTCTGCAAGGAGTCACTAAAATGCTGGACACTTGATTTAAGTAAGAATGACTTCCTTTACCTCTTCAGAGCAAAGTTTTGCACATAGCAACACCTACTCTTAAAAGCATTTTCTACACATAACAGCTGATACCTCTTTTCAAGAATTTACATGCCTACAAAGGCAGCTTAAAAATATGTGTTGAATGCATACAGTGCAAATACGAAACACATGCTGACTGATTTTTTGCATATCTCCTGTTCTGAAATAAAACTCAGACACTGTTAGCTGCAATAGTTCCTATCCTCCTCAAAGTGTGCTACATGTCAGATCACTGAATCATGGAATCATAGAATTATTTGAGGTGGAAGGGACCCTTAATGATAATCTAGTCCAACTGTAATGAACAGGGACACCTACAGCTAGTCAGCTTGTTCAGAGCTCTGTCCTCTTGAATGTTCCTGGGGACAGAGCTTCCTCTCTGGACAACCTGTTCCAGTGCCTCACCATCCTTACTGTAAAAACTTCTTCCTTATGTCCAGTCTAAATCTCTCCTCCTTCAGTTTGAAACCATTTCCCCTCGTCCTATCACAGCAGACCCTGCTAAAGAGCCTGTTCTCTTCCTTCTTACAGCCCCTCTTTAGATACTCAAAGGCTTCCTGGGGCTTTGTCTTCTCTAGGCTGAACAGCCCCAGCTCTCTCAGCCTGTCCTCATAAGGAAGGTGTTCCACCCCTTGGGTCATGTTTGTGACCCTCTTCTGGATGAGCTCCAACAGATCTGGCATATTTCTCAGCTGCTGCCACAAAATTGTCTACAGTAAGAATCAGGATAACTGCTGTGCATAACAAGACAGGAATACTAATGTCACATGCAATCACAATTTTAACTGATTATACTCATTGGATAAACTTCACAATTTGTTTGCTATGCAAAAAAAAAAATTAATTAATAATTTTGCTGGGAGAAAAGACCTTTAAACCAGAATGCGATGAAAGCATACATGTGCATGACTGGTGAAGAAAAGAAGTAGTTTGGAGGAAGGGTACTTCCAGGGCACAGCAAGGCAGTTGTATGCCATGCACAGCAGATCACTGATCTTTCACACCAGATGTCCTGTGGGTGGGTGAAACAGGCAGCACTCGAAAGTGCACTTATAACAAGTCAGGAATCACTGGGAGTGAAAGGATCTCCAAGGCACCTACTAATCCTTTGGCCCTCCCAGTGATTAAATACGACATTCCCAACAATCACTCAGGCTGTCATTGGAACAGCTAAGAAATTTCTCTAATAAATTCCATAGAGAGCAGTGATGAAGATCCTGCTGTTGTCTTCACAATTTATATCAACATATAATCATCCTATTTTTATTTTGACATATTTTTTAATATCTAATCAAAATAACTTAGTAAATAGAGACTGTTTCTTCCTGTTGTGTTCATTGAAGTTGTGGAGAACATACAATTCCATTTCACTTCCAGCAGCCTTTCAAGGTTGAAACATTCTCCCTGTCATTTTTTCTGTGAAAATACACCAAAGAGCAGATTGTTTAGCCCACCTACTCAGGAGAGATCTTCAGATCTCTGACCACTCTCTCTCCTGTGGAATTATCTCCCATATCCTTTGAATTGGAATCCTGTCCATTAATATTGTGCCTTCCACCACAGCATCACCTAGAAATTGAATTACTCTCTTCTCTCATTGTTCAGTTTATTAATGAGAACTTGGATAATGTCAGGTATGTTCTTTATTCATTTTAGAAGTAATGTATTAATAAATTCTACCTATTAGTGACTTTCCACTTCATTCTACACTGTCCTGAAATACACTAGATAACACCTTTTCCTTATTAAAATATCATAAAGTACAGTATTAAAGTCAAGCCTTACTAAAACAAACATATATCAAGTTTTCTTCTCCTTTGTCCATTTTTGTCTTACAATAAAATTACATGGTCTTGATATGATTTGTACTTAAGTAAAATATACTGATGACTATGCAGCTTCTTTTTTCCAGCTAGTAAGTTTCAATAATCATTCCAGTACTTTTTACATTGAATAGTTCATAAGTCTCTAGCTCTTGTTTTTTAAATATATATACCATGGCTCTTTTTTTCCCTGTTTTTCATATCACATCTGCCCTTGTAAGATCTTAAAAGAAAATGTAACCATCTAAAAATAGTATTTTGAGTTCTTTAAATAACCTGAGATAAGACATTCCATATTTGTGAATGGCATTGCAGATTACAAGATATAATAACCCCCAAACTACCATCATGCATTCATTTTTGACAACTGTAAAAACCTATTTTTTAAGCATCTTTTAGTTTTTCTCTTCAAAGTTGGAAGTGATAAAAAGCTTGTTTCAGTTCCTTAGCTGATGTCTTTCCTGTGTCCTAACAGACATTACAGTCCTTTCTAAGATTTCCTCTCAAACCCATGGTCTTCAAAATCTTTCTGCTATAGGTGAAACTTATGCTGACAGCTTACAGTGTTAAAATAGATCTATTTTTCTGCAATACTTTACTTAGGAAAATGTTTGTTACCAACTTCTGTAATCAAAAGAAGAGACAAAGTAGTAATTTGCTACCTCAGATTGGTCAGTGTTTGCATAAAGCATTCCCTCTGCTCCATAGTAAGGAAAAAAGAATCACCCATTGTCCTGAGGATATCTTCTTTCTGAAGAGTTAATGCTGAATGCTGTTTTCTCTTCTTATTCTTTAAAACCCTTTCTCCTTTCCAGCTTGTCCTTCTTTTCTCTTTTATTTTTCTTCTTAATTATTAACTCAGATCCCCTGAAATTTTATCATTATTATGTGTATGTTATATGTTGCATAACATCTGTGATATAAAATTCTATTCTTATTACATATTGAACAAGGTATTATAGTACCTTATAGATTTTTATCATTGATATTTGTCAATGACAACCATCTACTCCTGCCTTCTGGAGTTGAAATTTTTTTTGTATTAATACATAGATTATATACTGGAGTATTTTTGTGATCAGTAATTTATAGTGAAAGACTGTGAATGCAGAAACTACTTTAAATACACAATGACATTTGGTCTAATATCATTTTGGGGGAAAAACAGGAAAAGACCATCAGAATATCAGTCATCTTCCTATGTGATCTCTCTGATCAAAAAATAACAGAACAGAATTAACTTTTCTTTTTATTTAATGTCTCTTTTTTGTGATAAGTTTCTGATATAACATTAAGATTACTGAAATTGAATGTGTGAATATTCATTTCCTTTGTTTATGCAGCTTCTCTAGCAAAGGCGAGAAAAACTTGGAAATAAAGAGTTTTCCTTGTAGATTTGTCCATCCATTGTGTTGAACATCCATATGTACTTTTAGTTCCCTTATATATGGTGGCTTTCCTGCTCATGGGATCTCTAAATAAGCAACCATTTCCAGGATACAGTTATGACATTCCAGCGTAGATTGCTATCATATACAATAATTTCATATACTGAAATTCACAAAAAACAAACAAAAAAGAGCAAAAAATACAGCTGCAAATAAAATTTATTTACACTTGTGCCTATAGCACAATCCCAAAGTTTTTATTTTTTTAACTGCTTTACCTGCCATGCTTAAGTCACTTACATTACTGTTACATTACTCCAGACAATTTTTTGCTTTCAGATCAAGAGAACTGATAATTGATATGAACTCCAGTCTAGATTTTTTTTCAAATCATTAGCTCTTTAAAAGACAAGACTGTCCTGCAGTTTGGTTGTTTGGCTAGTTAGACATTCCTCCCTCTTATAGGCAACCTGTAGCTAATTTTGTGCCAGAATATGCATTTTGTGCTTGATTGTGGCCTCTCAAATTTGAAAACAGTAATTTAAATGACTTTGGCACCTTCAGCTTGCGATAACTGATACTAGAGTAGGAAGAAAAAAATAACCCTATGTCAAATATCTCAGATATTGCTATTTGATAAATACTGACATATCTTGACTCTCTAATTGTGACTGGTAACTATGTGTAAATGGGTGTCAACATTGAGATTAGTTTCCAGGGATATCCCAATTCCTTGGAGGATAATGAGAATTTGCCCTTTTTATTTCTTGTGGATAACAGCTCACTCTGACTGTATGGAATGGAGATGTAGATATAGTTGCCTTCTTCAAAAAAGTGTCAAGAGAACACGCTTTGCCTCCATTCCCAAGATGATCTTGTCTGAAGCTAACATGCAGATCATGAATTAAATTTTTCAGAATGTCATTAATAGCATCTGAAATGTCTTTTCTTTATTGTGTTGAACTAACTCAAGAAATACCAGATAATTTGATTTAGGAACCTGCAATTTGTAGAGGTGATCATCATCCTTGATTCTCACAAAATTATCTATAAAGTTTTAGGCAGAAACAATGATGGGGAAAATGTTTCAGCTGTGACATTATACAACACTGTCTTCAACAGGAAAGATCTGCATTCATGAAAAATCCTGTGTAAAACACTACAGGATTACATTAGGCTACAAATGTCAAGTAACAAGTGCTTATTCTTATGCTAAAATTGCTATATGCAATTCTCTATTAATATTTTCTCACTAATGTTTTCAGGGAAAAAATATTTTTAAAAACAAGCAGCAAATAAAGACGATTTTTCAAAGCATTGCCAGTGTGCTTCTGTCTCCATTTTGCAGCAATTTTGTTTCTTAAATAATTCCAGTTGATGAACACTTTGGAGCAAATCTCTGCTGAGAACAATGGAATTGATTGTTTTGTTGACTGCGATAGTTTTATGTGTGGGTTGTTTCTCAAACCTCAGTACTGGGCGGGGAAAGGAGTGGTTCAGAGAATCCCTGGTAATGAATGGGTAACAGATGACTGCAAACCACAGGTATTAGACCTTTTCAGCATGGAGTTTTGGAGACTCAAAATGTTAAAGAGACAAAAGAAAAACTGTGAACACATCCTAAAAGCTCAGTGAATTCATTTTTTCAAATTAGGTAATTTGTGGCCAACCACAGTTTGGATTTTTAACATTTCTGGAAATGTCATTGATTTTGCTATGCACAAATTACTACACAATCTAATATTAAATATATGATAATGTTTTGCAGAAGATTTAGTTTGCTCTGGAGCTTATGAGTAGCACAGTCAGAGCTGATGGACAGATGATAGCAGCTGTAGGAGTTGCAGAAAACCATCATTTCTAGTAGTGAAAAACTACTTGATAAAACAATAAAAATTACTTTAAATATGTAGAAACACATTGCAATGAAAGAGTTGCACTAACTCTTAAATGCATCCACTTCCATCCATAGCTCTGGTCGACCTACTTCTTTTGCTTGATTTTCTTGAAGTATCTCCCTTCTTCTCTATCAATTCTTCACATGTAATAAATGTATTTATGACAGTTTTAAGCTTTAATATTTAATCAAGTTCAGCATGATCATGGAAGACTTTATCCAAATATAGTTCTAAGAAATTAGGTATCTTCTCTAGCCAAGTATTTTCACCACGCCACCCCTGCTCCTTCAAAAAAAAAAAAAAACAACAAACCACAGAGCTATATAGTCACTGCTGCTGTTGCTACTGCTTGAAAACACTGCTGGAAATTTAATTTCACAGCAAAACATCCCTGGAATATTACTCGCCTTTCTGTTATTATGTTTATAATTTCAATCTAGCTACTTTCTACTCTGAAATATCTTGATTGTTGCTTTTTTTTGTTTGGTTGTTTGTTTTTGCACTTGCATGTATTTCATTATGTTGCAGTCAAAGGCAAAACTTAGATTAAAATGTCTGGGACAATTATCCCCTCTTAGGCCTGGCAGTAGAAGAAAGTTAACAGCTGGACAAGCCACACAATGCATTATGCTTTAGCTTTCCTGGAGACTTTGAAAACTTCATGAGACGAGCAATCCATAAAAATGCCATATCTTATTAGCACACCTGTACGCACAAAATGACATTTCTTTTTATGCATTAAATTCAGACAATATTGAAATGAAGTGTCACTTCAAAAATCAAAGTAACTTATTTTGCAAATGTTGAAATAAAATCTGGGACTTCAAGGCTTTTTTTTTTTTTTTTTTATTTCCTCTAAAGCTGCAATTTTCATCAAACAAACAATGAGCCCACAGAAATCTTTCTCAGTATCTAACAACTAACATCTGTGTCAATCACAGGAAACACTCTTAAGGTTGTTCTTTGCATGGAAGCAAGAATACCATATCCTATCCCCATCCTAGCTTCAGTGATTAATGAAGTGACTAAAAAATTCAAACATCTTAAGGAATTTGGACACCTAATCTCCCGTTATTGTAAGTCAACTGATATATCCGTGAGGGAATTTTCAGTTCGCTGCATGACCACAACTTACACGTGAAACTTCCCATGTTATTCAAGATTTCTTTTCCCTGTGAAAACAGAAAGACAAATGCCTGGAGAAAACAGCACTGTCTGAATGGCTGCAGGACTGCAAATGTTTTTTTCTGCTTTTCTCTGTTACCGCCTAATAACTGATCACTGGCAGTTTCTGTCCTTGTCTTCATTTGCCTGCCTGCTATTTTCCCAGTTCTGATGTGTACAGTAAACTGCCTATAATAGTTTTTACAACCCATCTCTAAACAAGTACCCTAATTTTCTTACCTAAAAGTGCATAGTAATTTTTCCAAATCTGAACTTCCTTCTTCATCTTCTGCTTTCTCCCCTTGTTCCCAATATGCTAGTGGTAACTTCTGAATCAAGGCCCACAGCATTAGAATTGCCATTCTCTCCAGCAGAGATTTTTCCCCATTCCAGAAGAAACATGATGCAGAGTAGCTCCATTCATTAGAACTCCACATGTACCTGTGGAACTCATGAATTTGCTTCAGCAATGCAAAAAAATATTCTCTGTTGCGTATTTAGAATTTATGTATACAAAATTCACTAAGGCATCTCTTTGCTTTTGTTGAAGAATATTTAACAGGATGACCACTGAATGTTTTGTATATCTTTTTGCCTTCATGACATATATATATGACTTACAGATCAGTGTAGTTTATCCCAATCTTGAGTGTCTGTTGAACAGCATTTAGTATTAGTACAGTAATCATTGTTAGAATTAGAACGTCAAAACAGTTAGTGTTAGTATGCTGATGGATATCAATGTGCTAATATTTCCCTGGGAATTACAAAGGTTCAAGATTACCAGAATGGGTTTGACTTGTGGAGCTGTAAGTCAAGTGACATAGACAATTTACACTTTGCTGTGTATCACCATGGTTTCTGCATTGCGGTAGCAGCCATTTTCTTCACAAGTACCAATTAGAAGCACAACGCCCACAATGCTGAGAGTGGTGAGGCGTCCTCGCAGCAGCAACTTGAGGAACAGAGAAACACAAGGATGTATTTTAATGATCTCTGACTGGCAGAAGGACACAGTAGCTTCCTCTTATTTCAGTCTCTGTCATGCCTGCTCAGTTAGCCAGCATAAGGGTAATGCAAGTATTGACCTTATATATAGGGCTGTGATCTTAATTCTTGGCTTTCTTCCTTTTTCTTCCACTTCTCTCTTCCTTCTCTTCCCCTCACATCTCCACACAGTCATACCAAATCTTGCCTTATGTGAATATTATTACCTTAAAATTATTTCCCTTTGGAATTATTATGTTTTTAATCCTTACACTCTGCAATTTAGATTAAAATAATTCTCTAACTCCTGAATCCTTAAACAAAAAGGATATCAGATGAAGAAGAAATAGAAACTCACAAACCTAAATCTTAATTACAGACTTTATTTGTACAATGAAGGAAATGATTTCAGCAGTCGTCTATTTGTTCAGAATCTCTTTATACAGGTTTTCACAGCAAATTAATTTGTATAACACAGGAGGATTTTGCTACAGTTGTGACTGGACTAATGTCATTTTGGATAATCTCCATAATGTCTAAAACATCAATACGTTGCTGAACAGCAGAAACAGCAGGAAAAAGAGAAACTTCTCTCTCCTGTGGTTTGTGGAGTCATTTGCACTGGTCACATTATGCATTACAAATAATTTATTTGGTTAAATGATCCTTGTTCTATCCTAAAGGTCAGAAGAATCACCTTCATGTCTATGGCACTGTGTTTAAGATGCTCTCCCAGAAGGGAAGATTTGGATAAAAAGTGCAAATAGAAGTTTAAAATAGCATTCACCATTTGGGAAAGCATTTAGATATACTGCAAATGGATGTAATAGTCTGGATCAGTTACATACAGTTTATAGAGTGATAATTCTTAGTAGGAACTCATTAGATGACCTAAGGCTCACATTCTGTTCACCAACTAGATCCCCTTAGCTTGACCAATTAATTTCACTTGCAACTGAATTGAGCAACTGGAACCAAAAGGAACTTTACCAACATTTAAAAAACCACTGAGCTATACCTTGGGTTTTGGTGGAAGTTTTACAGCTGCTTTTCATTTTATCAATTGCGGATATCTAGTTGGAGAGTCTGTCATGACCTGTCCTCTCTGAGAACAAGGCTGGATTATAGACCTCCTTAGGTTCCTCCAATCTAAATCATCCTATGATATTATGAGCTTGTAATATTCTATAATCATTAATGTACATCATCATCATAATACTTTATAACGATTAAATACTCATATCATTGTTAGTACTCTATATCCATGCTTTTTCTTTCTGTTGTTCACAGATTCTGCAGCACTCATGAAAAAACAGCTAAGAAAATAAGCCTCTAATCAGCAGACTTCATTTGCCGTACAAGGATTCTTATCCATACTAATAATTTATTAGAGGTCTGTAAGAATGTTTTAAAATAATAAATAATATCAATCCAATAAGATTTAAAAGAAATGTCTGGTAATTTCTTGCAGATTTATATAGCTTTTAGAGCAAGATTTTTAGATGCTGTGAAAATAAACTTCTGTACACAAACATTGCAATATCAATTACTTTTAAATGCATATAATTGAGGTCCTCATGAGAAAAGCTGTCCTCTGGGGACTTCTCAGTCCCTCTGAGACTGGCGGCTAAGCAAGACATTTACTGAAAATTAAGTCTAAATCATCAAGCGACATTTAGAAGTTGTTTCAACGTTGGCCTCTCATGTCTGTCTATCACTGATTATTTGGTTTAAGCAAATTTTGCTTTTGAGAGTGAATGCTGATACTGCAGTTTTACTCAGAAAGTTCCAAAGCCCTGCAGTCCTTTTCAAGCCTACAAAGCTAGAACTTTTTCTCTTTTTTTTTTCTCCTTTTTTTTCCCCCCCAATCTAAAAAGCTATTCATCTTTTCTCTTTTGGCCCATCTCTTCTGCAGTAGCCTCAGTGACTGGGCTGAAGTTAGAAGAATTTTAGTAACAGAGTTCAACAAGTTCATGGTGTTAACAACAGGAAACCACTGCACTAATCTGCAGATTGCCTGACTTCACATACAGAGCTATTCATGAATTTTTGCTGCTGTTTTCCTACACTTCAGAACTTCCATTGTTTTATATGGGAGCTCAGAGGCTGGTTTAATTAAAATGATCTGAATAGGAGTACAGTATGCCAGATGTACATTATAAATATAGAGTGAGTTATGTAATGGTAAACCGTCAGGAAATATATGGGAATGGTTTCTGATAACTCATTGTTAACAAGCTACAAATCCTAATTTATTTCACTGTTTTAAAATTGCTATTTTTTTAACTAGCACAAATTAACTTTCTTTGTATTTTTACTTTTTCCTATTTTACTACAGCTTTCCCGTGAGGAAAGTCTGCTTCAAATTAGTTCATTCTGGTGAAAAGATACTGTTCATTGTGAACAAGGGATAGATTCACAAACAAATTCAGATAGTATTTGCTCCTGCAGTTGCTTCTTTCCAGAAGAAAGATACCTTTAAACCATGATTCAGCTGCTATCAGATTGGCATAAAGATGGGAAGCACTTCGTTTCAAAATTTAAATCCAGAAAGGACTTCAAAGGATATAGGTTTCCCCCAAAATAATCTATTTCTCTTCTATCCCATGATTCACCAGTTAAATACTGTCTCTCTTAATTTACTAGTATGGCCTGATTGATTAAGCACTTTCAACAGAGGCAAATATAGTAAAGTTCTTATCTCTTTCTATTCTGTAACTTCTATGCTGGAGAGTACATTACAGAAAAAAAATTGTAGTTTTGTTCTCACCTCCATTTTCTGAAACTTACTGAAATGGGTGCTTGGAAACACCAAATTCAGAAGGACCTTCATCTCTTTGTGAGATACTTCTTCATCCCAAAGACAAAACATTCTTTGTAAGGTCCTGGTTCAGGACACAGAGCGGTAGCTTTCACTGGGTTAAAAGGTAGAATGAAGGTATACATTATTCAATTATCTGTATACTACCATATTAGCAACATTTACCTATCAAGTTAGTTACCACATAAGTCATGGGTGTAGATACATGTTTCACATACGATTTAACTTTTTCTTTGACAATTTATGAGCGATATATTTAATAACCAAATATTTTCAAATTCCTATACTATGATACCTCTTACATTGCCTTTTAGTTTGGAGATTTTAAATGTTGAAATAATTCTTTTTAAGTGACACATCATTTCTGAATTGAAATATTTTTGACAAGAAACTTGTTCCTACATATTCGTTCAATGTTAGCTTTTTTTTTTTTTTTTTTTTCCTAATTAACACTTTTACCTGATAGATGTTTTCGAAGCTGGCTGGGCAGGAGGCATAGAGCAGACAAATCTCACTGTTTGCTGATTAGTTCTTTCTTCTTAAGATCACTGAAGGAAAAATCAATGTCATCTAACATCTGTGTTCTTAATAACCTGCCAGTTGTTTAGTATAAATTGTTTAAAGATTACCCAAACACTACTTGTGAAGTGGTAAAGGTATTTCCTATCGAAAAGTTGTTACAAGTAGAATGGTAAAGAATATTACAAATATTTCTCTGAGTGACATTTTCTTTCTGAAGAACTTATACTTTACATCAAACGCATATCCCAGAATGCTGCAGAGAGCTCCTTAATTTTAACCTGTCTTTCACTGAGTTTCTGGGTAATACAAAATCTCTGATTTTCCTGGGCTAATATAAACGAGATTCAAGTTATTCAGCTTCATCAACACAACTTACCCTATGATTCCATTGGTCGTAACAGGTGAAACTGAAATAAACTAGAATAATAATAAATCAGACTGCCTTGTCTGAATTGTCTCTCTAAATCCACAACATGAATGTGACTCAAAGCATCAGTCAATGATTATGCTTGGACAATAATATTCACGTTTCAGATGTCTGTCTAAATCACCACCCAAACATTTGGTGCTGCGAGAGATTTTGATGAGTAATTTTAAATAATTTTTGTTAGCTTTGGAAAAACAGCTAGGACTTCTGAAATTATGCTTGAGAGCTTGCATTTAAAAATCTTTTAATACTACATACATCTGAATTCCTTAGGAGCCTAAAAATTCTTTATGTCCTTTTTCTTTACTCTTCATCTTTTCAATTAAAAAGAAAGCTCCCACTATGATTTGATCCTGCTATACAAAGAAATACTGTAAAGAAAGATCTACTATAACAAATACAGTGTAAGTTGCATTAAAGATCTCTTCAATGTATAACTGTTCTTTTTCCCTCACAAGAACTTAGCAAACAGGGAGCAAATCAAGAATTTGATATTCACAAGGCTATAAATATGCTGTTTTAGATAAAAACTGTTTCAATCATAACTCAAGGCAACAGGGAGGTGAGTTGCCAAAACAAGCCACCACCAAAACAGGACAGCAGCCAAATTCTAAGGGTGTTGAAAGATGGGAAATGATGGCCAAGTATTTCCTGCTCTTATAGCTTTTCATGCTTGGCACAGTGTGCATATACAGGAGGTTGTTAAATAGGAACCTGATAATGTTTATGAGACAGAGAAAGAAAATCTCATTGTGGCTACATAATTGCTATTACTTTGAATGCGATGTTCATGTGTAGTAACATACTGAAAATAAATTGGAAGCTATCACTATTCTATGCAACAGCACACATGAGTAGCTCTCAGTATGTGGCTTTCAGGTATTTTAGGGACCTGTAACTGCCACAGGAACTTCTAAAGAAGCAGCTGACTCTGTATCTGACTACTGTGAGACTCATTTAAATCTTGGTTTAAATATTCTGTTGTTTCAAATTAATCCCTGTTTTAATTCTGGCTGTCCGGAAAGAAAAAAGATGCAATGTATGGAAAGCAAGAGTCACTACAAGTAGTGCTCAGGAATTTTGTGTTCATGTATGGCCATACGGAACTCTTTTATTGAGAATTAGATAAAGGTAGCTACTTCCATGAAGAAAGTTTTTACTAAGTGGAAACTACTATCCCTTCCCTCTGCAAACAGCAAGAAAAGGCACAATCCCCAAACTGCTGAAAACAGACTGTAAAAAGAGCCACCAGAGATGATGGAGACCCATAATTTAATGCACACTGTTTTAGAGGAGAGATGTGAACTTCTGATGTAGGCGAGTACTATGAGCACTGTCCACTCTGACAATGTTCTCTGTCTTGCTCGGAATTTGTTATGTTGCATCAGTATTTCAACAATCACTGGGACCAAGGGGAAAGCATCTGACCTTGCAGCCTTGTAAACTGGATCACTCAACTAGAATAAGAGAAACTAGGTTTTGAACCTTTCATTTCCAGGCAGTCATTGAAACAGATACTTCAGAAGACCTCAAACCTTGTCTACAGAATTTACATAGTAATGCTTATTCAGGTCTGCTCCTATCATCCCACCCCACCACTGGGACAGGGATATGCTTTGGTACTGTATGATCTTCTGTATGAGCAGTTGTCTGGTAGAAGAATTCTCTGAACAAGATCAGATCCAACAGTGCATGCTGAGAATTTCAGCTTGATTACTGCAGGGCTCTGGTTTCTTAGATCAGGGAAATGAATCTAAACATGTTCAACATCAGAGATTAAAACCTCACTAGTTCCTCCAAGATTAGAAAGCAGTGCAGTGGCTGGGGTAAGCTAACATAGCCCCAGTAGTACAAAAAACCCTTGAAGACTTGAGAGATGTGACCACTGACATTTGAGAGTTGGAGTTTGTAGCTCTGTGACTGATTTTTGGTAACTGTAAAAGGAATCTGTGGTTATCATCCTCCTTCAAGTTCAAGGACAAAATACAACAAAAACAACAACACCAATCAAACGAAAAACCAAAAACCACCCCATGCAAAATGTAATGATAATTATTAATGAATAACATAGAGTGTAAATAAAAGCAATGAAAAACAAAACCATTAACTTGGCAAATGAAAATGGAGACAATAGCCAAAAGCATTATGTTCCTTATACTTTTAGAGTACTAGTAAACCTTATATTTCATAATCAGATCTCGGTGTTTAAGCTCCAACAAAGTTTTGGAGCAAATTATACTTGCAACATTATATTTAAATGGAGAAAAAAATGGAAAAAAAGGAGGCAGTTGCACACCCAGTAGTGTTCACTATAAATTGTGATTGCATATGGTCATGTCTCACCTACAGCCCCCGAATGTGCTCCTCATTGAGAGCAGTCTGATAGAGGTACCTCATAGGGATGATTAGCATTGGGTTTATAGATCTACCGTACACATGCTTTGAATTCCTAAGAAAACTCAGAAAGATCACCTTCTCATCACACATCATCATCTGAATTTGACAGACACACCACTTTGCTTATAATTAAAAACTTTGAATGTTAATTTCCCAAATTCCCACATCAGGAGGATGAAAATTAATCTCCATATATGTCACAGTGAACCGAGACTGAGATTTGATATGCTGCACCATGTATATGCAAATGAAAAGGAAATGGCAACATTTCAGTATAACACTGTACAATGCTTGCCCATCAGAGGGGGGTTTGTATTAAAGAGTACTTCAGTAGCAGAGGGTCAATTTTGACACTGACAGAGCATTGCTTTCTTTAAGGTCACAACATTCATCAACAACCTATAGATAGCAATGAGTCAGCCTGTAACACTCAGGAACAAAAGATTGCTGGAACAAGTCAAGTGCCAGGGGCAGCAGCAGAGACCAAGCAGAAGCAATGAGTTAGCAGGATGCCCAGCCAGGTAAAAATCTATTGCTTGAGAATAACTATCCACTTATCCAATTGCCTGCTGTGAAACAGATTTAAGAAGGAGCGAAAACTAGGGAATGACTATGAACGTATCTTGGGTCCATAATAGGGAATTGCTGTTACCTAGAAAAGAAGAAGTACTGAAAAATTGAAGCTTTCATTAACAACCTTTAATAAGGTGAACTTTTTGGTAATTTAACAAAGACAAAAACAAAACAAACAAACAAAAAAACAACAACAAGGATAAAACAAAACTATTCAATTTCTTGAAGTTTACAGAGGAAAGCTAGTATGAGTATTTAACCTGCACCTTGTCAACTCTCCCTATGGAAATTATCTTTCTTCTTTGGGGAGTGAGCACTCTGCAATGGTAAATGACTGTGCTATCTTTTTCCACAGTCCCGTATATGAAATAGCTACATTTTTGCCCATGATTAATGAAATAAGTTCAAATAAAGGTTATGTATTTAACTAAACCTCAACAGTAGAGTTATGAGACACATTTAATATTTTTTTTCATCAGAAGCTACATGCTGTTCTAATTTGCTGATTGTCAAATTATGTCATCCAACTACAGACTGTTTTTGTTGATATTCAGGAGGACTACTTAGATGTCTTATTTAAATAGCAAGATAGAGAGAAACTATGTGATATATAATGGAAAAACAATGATCTAAACTACAAAATATGGTTATCAGGCATTGCCAATAAATCTCCCTGTTAACTGAACAAATATGATCTGAGACTATCCATATCATTCTTATATGCAAGACCACAGTTAAATTAATAAATCTCCTACTGGTATAGATTTACTGCATAAACAGGCAGTAGACTAGAAAGGTTATACAGTCTTCACCTTTTTGCTTTATTTGGGAGAGCAGTTCATGGGAAGAAACTGTTTTTACTTTTTCTTCTCATTTGCTCTAATTTTTTTCTCTCTCACACCAATAGAGATAACTCAGTCATTTCAATTTTTTCGAAGGGCTTGTCAACTCATGTCATTTGTTCAGACATCTTGCTACCAGATGCAGAATGGATACAAGTAAAAAATGAAACAAGTGATAAAATTTTCCCTATGGAATGGAGTGCAGCACTAATGAATCAGTTAAGGGTTTTATGATAATAATTTTTTGGCTTATGCCTGCACTGCAATCTACAGAGCTATGCAGGTTACTAGACCAAGATTTATTTGAAACTACTGAGCCATGGCAGTACCAGGCCTTGTAGGGGCAAGGTGAACACAACTCCCTCTTGTTCTACGTATTATCTGTAACTATATGGAATATTGCTAGCATATCAGTAGGTTTTTCAGAAAGTTGGAAAGAGCTAGATGATCTTCTTTCTCACCTATTTATAGTTCCCATTGCTCATGAAAGAGGGTCAGATTATGGATTCCATGGATTTCTCCAGCTTAACAGGAGATATTTCATAAATGAAAACAGTATGAGCCACAGTCAAAAAATGGGCAATTATAAACATTGTATTTGTGTACCCTTCTGCGTTTGCATGTATGATACATGAATGCACAACTGTAAGTGAAGCATATTTTAGTTTTTTTTTGTGGTAATAGTCTGTTTTGAGCAAGAAAATAGTAGCTTGTCTTTGCCGAAGAACATGGAAAAAAAAAAATGTATTTGGGATGGTGATTACCCCATATAATACACAATCGGAGTTTGGGATCATGGAAGAAAGATTGCTGAAGAACATCCTAGTGTCACTGAAGCAAAAACTAACTACTCAACTTCGAGAGCTTTTGTTTTAAGTAAAGAATACTTTGTCTCTCAGGAGTGATAAAAAGAGCTGCAAAAGAGTACAAACACAGTATTGAAATAGTCAACTGTTTACACTTTAGAAAATCTTTGAATTTCTATTGTGCCTGTAAAAATATGAGATATGTTCACAATTTCTTTGCTCTAAATCAAAAAGGATGTCAACGGGATAAGACAACTCATAGAATCACAGAATCATAAAATAACAGAATGTCTTGAGTTGCAGAGGACCTTATAGCTCACTCAGTCCCAACTCCCTGCCCCCCACCAGCTCAGGCTACTCAGGGCGCCACTCAACCAGACTTCGTGCACCTCCAGGGATGGGGCATCCACAGCTTCTCCAGGCAGCCTGTGCCAGGGCTTCACTGATCTCTCAGTGAAAATTTCCTTATAATTTCTAACTTAAATCTCCCTTCTTTAGTTTTAAACCATTCTCCTTTGTCTTATCAGACCATGTAAAAAGTCAATCTCCCTCCTGCTTGTAATCTCCCTTTTGGTACTAAAAGACCACAATGAGGTCTCCCCTTAACCTTCTCTTCTCCAAGCTAAATGAGCCCAAATCACTCAACCTTTCTTCACGAGAGAGTGGCTCCAGTTCTCTGTTCTCTTTTGTGGCCCTTCGCTGGACCTGTTCCAAAAGTTTTATGTGCTTTCTTGTGCTGTGGGCCTCAGGCCTGGATGCAGTACTCCACATGGGTACTCGCAAGGGCAGAGTAGAGGGGGATGATCACCTCCATCTCCCTGCTGGCCACCACTCTTTTTATGCAGCCCAGAATACTGTTGGCCTTTTGGGCTGCAAGCACATACTGTTGGTTTGTGTCAAACTTTTCACCCACCAGAACCCCTAAGCCCTTCTTCTCAGGGTTGCTCTTCAGGAGTTCTTCTCCCAGTCTGGGTTTGACGCAGGCAAAGTGAAACACCTTACACTTGGCCTTGTTGAATCTTGTTGGGTTCATTTGGGCCCAATTCTCCAGCTTGTTCAGCTCCCTTTGAATGGCATCTCTTCCTCTATCACATGATCTGCACCACTCAGCTTGGTGTCATCAGCAAACTTATTGAGACACTCAATCCCATCATCTATGTCATTAATAAAGATTGCATCTTGGCTTTTCCATCACTTCATATCTGGAAGGAATCCCTGTTTTCTTCTCAAGAAGAATATACACAACTGAAGTAGGATAGCTTGCAATTCTGTTATATTTCTCTTTCTGCTTTCTTCTTATTTTTCATTAGAATGAATTTGCAGATTTGAAAGTCTTGTGAGAATGGGAATTCTTTTAGCTAGACTGAAAATACTAACTGAAAATAATCTTGGAAGAGACTTGGAAATTTGAAAATACTCAATAACATTCCATAGGCTTCTAGAAACTGTAGAAAATACAGTCTTGAAAGTCTAAATCAGAAATTTGTTATTTATTCCTTTTCTCTGATTTCTAATTTTCTCCTGACAAAGCTCATAACAACAAAACACTGAGTACGTTTCATGAAATGTTTTCTTTTTTTTTTTTTTAGCTTTTTGTGAGTATAGCTGGAAGTACATGTGACAACAAGTCTGGCTATTCAGTGTGAATATTTTAAAACTCACAAACTCAAATGATAAAAATTGGAAAAATAACTGCTTTAATATGCTAAATTTTACACTGCTTTGTAGTCTGCATATAATGAGCTAACCATATCTCAAATGAAATTGAACAACTGCAGTTATGTGCAGTATTGTCATTCAAACTTCATGGAATAACAATGTGAAAACAAAAATGTAATAGAATTTTAAAGGACATTATGCAACTCAATTCTATATGTATCCTACCCTTCCACAGAATATGGATATTTTAAAAGGCATATTTAGTACTCTGAACATATAGGCAGCATTATACAAAATATTCTGTAAATCTGAAGATATAGTATAAGATTGTCTGGTTCTAGAAATATCAGTGTCTTCTTAAAAGAGGAAAATTAACAGCTCATCCAAAGGCAAAGAGTGGGATATACAATTATTAACTCACATCACAAATACTAAAACTTCAGCATGTAGAAACTTTAAGAACACAGTTCCATATATATGTATATCAAACCTTAAATATTGATTTCATTGTTTAGTAGACATTGTTAATTCTTAAATGCTTTGTCCAATTTCCATTGCCAGTCCCTATTCACTACTCATTGTGTAAGGACTCAGAAGAAAAACAGAAATATTGACATTACAGAGGAGCTTAAGTTGAAAACAGGACTATTTCAATGCATAAAACTATTAGAATATCTATAAAATTCTACAGTTATTACACAAAAAACAGGAATATGGATTAACTCAGGACTTTATTTAAAACAATCATGCACTGATCAGTATTTTCCAAAATAAGAGGAATCTAAGTTATATTATTTTCTAGAGAAAATTCTCCATAGACACACATAAAATAGCAAGATTTGAATAAGTCATTATCTAGTGGAGTAATTAAATTCATTAAGTTTCAAACTTTCTCATAAATTTAAATGATCATTGTTCACACTGTCTATTTCAAGTGCGTTTACACAAGAAACATCTTAAAGAACTAATCCCATGTGATCACTGAAGTAAATACAGCTGAAGCTCACTGTAAGTGTGATTTTTTATTCTGTACAACAAAATGTTGTAACACGAAATTCTTCTTGTGATGAATTTAAAAAGAAAACAGCAAAAAAGATTCCGTATTAATGTTGCTATGGTAATTCATTTAGGCATAAATAAAAACACAAATGTTGCTAAGGAAGCCTGTGCATGGTGTTACAGAAGAGAAAAAGTGTGCTATGACCCATACATTAATTTACCCTTTCCAACATGTATTTTTAATAAAAATTACAGATTTCTCTTGTTACATGTAGGTGCATCTTAAGAGATAAATTATTGAAGCAATTTCGCTTGAAACATGATTGAGACATTTTAAAGGAAAGGAGAGAGCTTTAAACCACTAGGTTGGATTGATGTAAATTGATTTGTCCAAGATTATTTGTTTAAATAATAGAGGTAATAGAAGGAAGGCCCTGGGTCTCATGGAAGTGATGCTCTGAGACATCCCATTCCATCATCATACTCAGAGTAGGTTCACAACAGGGCATACCCCATTTAAGCAGGGAAAATTCAATTAGGATCATTCTGTGGACTTAAGGATCCCAGTGGGGATCAGGATAAGCAATATTCAGATTTCATTGTCTCTCAGAACTATATGCTGATGAAAGACTTTTTTTTTTTGCTCTGCCTTGTGCTTTCCCTCGTGTTTTCCCAAATTCACATTATATAATTTTGATATCTGAAAAAAACAAACAAACAAACAAAAAAATCCAAAACCAACCAACCAACCAACCAAAAAAAAACCAAGCAGATCCTATTTGTTTCTGGTATACTTTATTAAGTAACTTCAAATAATTTAACAAATTGCAATAATTAATTCCTAACAATAGCGCCAAAATAAATGAAAAAAATTTACAAACCCATTGAAAATTGCAAGTTTGACACTGTGTATGTAACTAGAATTAAAATATATATATATACACATATGCAGAAATAAAAAGTAATTAAGGAAGAGGCATCAATTAAAAAAAAAAAAAAAATCAAACAATTAAATAGTTTGTGGGGTCAGATGTAGTTTTTCCTGCAGTGTTCTTTCAATGAGGTATACAGTTCACCTCAGAAATGAAATTACAGCAATAACTTAAGGTATCTGGGAAATGCTAAGAAGACTTTATCATTTTAAGCAGACTAAAGAACTAAAGAACTAAAGCTGGCAAAGTGAAAATTCTAAAATCATGAGTCAGGTCTCCAAAATCATGTGAGTGACTAAATAACTGATTAAATGAGATACTGTGTTTGATCTGTCCTTGTGATTTTTAGCCTTTTTTTCCTTCCATGTCACCATGAAGAGTATCAGTTGTTCAAAACATGAAAAAGCAGGTCTTGGTCCCCGCAGCAAGAGCTGTTATAACTCAGTGATCCAGTTCCCTGTCAGACTGTGATTAACAAGTCATTACTCCTCAGAAACACAAATACCAGTTAGCTACCCAGAATTCTTTTCTACCACTCAGGAGCAATGGAGGAAAATATCCATTTCTTGCAGCAATTTTCATGGACACCTCTTCCACCAGAGCAGCATAGGCATGTATTCAGAGCATCCTCTCTTGATGTAAAATCTTATGCTCAGTACTCTTCCTATTTCTTCTGGCTCACAGCAAAGTTCTTAAACCTTCTCTGACATTTGATTTTCGAAAGCTGTAGAAAGGGCCAGTAGGAGAGTGTGCTGCCCTACTAAAGGACAAAAAATGTTTGTACTGCATATCCAATATTTGAATTCTGTATTCCTCTATAAGACAGGTTTACAGAGACATTAATGGCAGCAAGCCATGCTTTGATATACTTTTCATTGTCAGTACTAACCCTCTGCCACTAGCACAACCTATAGAAAAGGAAGAAATGAGAAATATAAGAGGTATAGCTCTATGCTTTCATCATATGCACAGTTTGTCAATTTATCATTCAGCTATAAATAAGAGCAAATATGAACAGTAATTTCTAATACCCATCTGGTTTGTCATTACCAGAATTTTTGCAAAATATCTATGGTTTTAACTGAGATTTGTTTAATTCCACTGATTTACCCTCAGGAAGGACTTTCAAAACACCCCAAGATAAATTCTCTGTAATTTAAATACTGTCAAGCTACAATTTAGGAAAACACCTTTAGTTCTCTGATAGGAGTTTGCACTTGTGATAAAAGGAGGAGCTTTTTTACTGCATAGGTTTCATTCCTGGCTGTTGGGTCAATATCCAAAGAAAACAGAGATATAGCAGACAGATAACATTTTGCTTCTGATAGTCTATTGGACGAGCTGGCTGCATAGTGGACTCTGACAGATAAAGAAAACACTCCTTGTGCATTGCATTTTAATTATCTGGGAACTGAGAACCAGTCAATATCTTCAGCCTGCAGCTTTCCATTCCTTCATCCATACTTGCTCACATCACAAGATTTTACTTGCTCGTTTTCTTGTTCTCTTCTTTCATTCCAGAATTACATTCAAATTTATTACATATCTCTAGATTTAGCAGTGCCAGTTTTTGCAGTGACTGATACTTGTATGGAAAGACCTTACCTCTGGAATTTTGTACACAACCTTTGAAATATCAGGAATCTCAGGTTAGTAAGACTATCAGAGCTGGAACTGAAGATTATCATAAAATCCTAGGCTTACTCTCCATACATTAAAATGGTAAAATAGGTCTTACAGAAAGCTAGCAAGGAGACAAGATCAAATATTTGAGTTCAATATCTGATTGCAACTTTATACATTCCATTCGAAAATTCTCACTGATGGTTTGGTTGATGGTGAGCAAAGGGTGTGAATCCAGGGCTGGACATGGCTGCTCACGAGGTGAAGCCTCTGCTGTGATGGTGCTGGGCAAGAGGCAGGCATAGGATGGGGTGCATGCAGCCAGCAATCTGTGGGTTGGCAATGCCTGTGCTTAACGTCTATAGTACTTCTCATAATGTGAACATCTCAAGTTCAAGAGTTCTTTGATAAACGGAAAAGCTGATAGTTTTGTGTTCACAAAGGTTATTATAGTGTGAAAGTAATGGTTTTATGAAAATGTGCTCAAAAACTTGTCTGAACACACTGTCCATTTTCTTTAGACTTCTTCAGCTGTGGTCCCCAGCACCTTTACATTTTCAAATTCAGTTTTTGCGTAAAATAGAAATTTTACTACAGACCTAAGTACAATGAATATAAACTTGCATTGCATAAGCAGTTTATACTTTTATTTAAATTTACTGTAAAAATTGTCACAGAAAGCAGTAGTGGATCTTGCTATAAGAGATAGAATTTTAATAAAGGTCTTTAAAATTATTATAGAATTTTAATAAAGGTCTTTAAAATTATTATTACATTTCTAATAGTATATATTCACTCAAGCTTCAACAACACTTGCGCTAGTTTAAGCCATTTCAACTGCTGACTGAAATCAGTCCCAATACTACAGCACGGAGCTCCTTGAAGGCTAACTTACTTTGCTCTCGCTACAGTGTATAGTGCAGGCATAACTTTACTTTTCTGAAGTCTTGGGTACATGATTAGAAACAACATTGTATGCAATGTCTGCAATCTATGTGTAGACATCATGGTTAAATGTCAAAAAAAGATGCACAGCTACAGTTTTGCACAAGAAGTCTTGCATCAAAAGTGCGTATCCATAAAGGGAAAAGTTTTACTTAAGGATTTTTCTTTGCTTTGTGGTGAACTCTTACATGCTGCAACAATGAAAGTTCAGCATATGAGGAAATGGAAGAACACTACCGACACACAAACATGTTAACACAGGGTATACTGTTGCTGCTACTATTTGTGTTCAATAAAAAGATCACTTTAAAATGATGGTGCACGGCAATAATATTCTTTAAAGAGTAAATGTATTCACCAAGGATATGTAACTTGATATATTTAGGGATATCTGAGCACTTCATTGTTTGCATAGCACATTTTAAACTTGGATTTTAGAATCTCTGTGGGCAGTAACTTGCTGGGAGCAATGTTCCTTTGTGTGTAATTCTCACAAAAACTGCTGAATTTGGTCATTACTGGAGCTAAGAAAAACTGCTGCCTTGTTATTTTTGGTATTTTTCAAAGGGGATGACAGTATAGGACTAAATGACCGTATTATTTTTATATTACTATGGAGTTTAATTGAGATTACAGAGGATTCTTAAGTGATGGTAACAGTACGGGAGGCACTGCTAGTCAGTGTTTTTTAAGAATATTACTAACACACAATGAAAAAAATGTCCAAGGAAAAAAAAAACAAAAACAAAATGAAGGGGTTTGAAGGAGCAGGAGGGAAAAAAAAAAAAAAAAAAAAAAAAAAAAAAAAAAAAAAAAAAAAAAGGAAAGGAAAGGAAAGGAAAGGAAAGGAAAGGAAAGGAAAGGAAAGGAAAGGAAAGGAAAGGAAAGGAAAGGAAAGGAAAGGAAAGGAAAGGAAAGGAAAGGAAAGGAAAGGAAAGGAAAGGAAAGGAAAGGAAAGGAAAGGAAAGGAAAGGAAAGGAAAGGAAAGGAAAGGAAAAAAGATTTATAGTACATTCCCATGTGGTTTGAATACTTTGCTAATCACAGGAAAAAAAAAAAAAAAGATATAAAACACCATATCATTCCCAATGATGTCAACTATTTACTACTAGGACTGAAAGATATTGTATTTGGGAAAATTTATGACAGATTTACAAAAACTGGACCTACTAGAACCTGGAATTAACTTATGAAAAATAAAAACAAAATATAATTGCTGAAACAATTAATTGGTTCTAAATTTTCTGGTATTTTTTATTACTGCTTTAATAAAACAAATTCTTTTTAGAACTTCTGAAAGTGTTAATGCAGAGAAAACACCGTCAACAGGAGCATCCTTCCTACTCTTCCATCTTTCTTTTCAAGTGTACCCCCCCAAGATTTTGAAAGTTGAGACACTGCCAGGCATGTTATAGCAGCCAGCAACCACAGCATGGAACTGAGACACTAACAGTTAAAAATAGGAAAAGAAATTGTTATCATTTGATTACAGTCCAAAAGCTCACATTACTGCCATACAAATTATGCCCATGTATTTGTCTTTCTGCTTTCCTCCTGAGTTCATCAGAGCAACCACAACGTAAGGAAAAAATAATTCTTTTAAGCTGTCCTTGCTCCTGATACTGTTTATCCCATCATTTTTGATCCCCATTGTGGTATGTCACTTTTGTGTCTAGCTTAGAAGCTCTAATAGACGAAGTTCCTCCTTTCTGTTTCCACAGTATCCCTGTAAAGACTGGAGGAGGAAGAAGGTAAATTCTTTAAAATCTTAACAAAGCTGCTATCTCTGTTCTTTGCTAGCAAGAAAAGGGGGAAATATGCCAAATGAGCCATCCCATTCTTCCATCTATATTGCTAATCATACTAGTTTTCAAATATAAAACGAGGCCCATTTATGTTTTTTGGTAGCTCTCTACTTACTACTACTTGAATTAATGGCCATAATGTAATATTGATTGTTCTGCAGCTATAATTTGTTGAATGAAAACAGAAAAAGGTGTGAATCTTGCCTGTTAAAAAAAAAAAAAGATTTGACTCCCTTCCATTTCTTTTGCTAAAGAGAAACTTTCTGCTGAACAGAGGACTGATTGAAAACTTATTTGGGGACATGTAAGGACTTTAATGTCCTCTTCTGGCAAGTTCCAAAATCGTTGATATCTTCATTTATTGGCCCTGACTCTGCACAAAATATCTCTTCTTTCAGAGCAGTAACCTGCAGTTTTCATAGAGAAAGTATCTTCCTCTGAAGTTGAATTACAGGAGAGAGCCATGCACATCTCAGCCCGAAAGAATGCTTTTCATCCCAGGACAAGCACAGGCATGGTGTACTCAAACTTGGAGCCTCTCAAGGCCTCTCACTTATGGTCAGAAAAATTATTATGTAATTATGATACCTTTCCATCTTTTTTTTTTTTTTCCAAGTTTTCAGCTATAGCTGAAGAAATGTTCACTGTTTCATATTCACACATAACTTTTTGGTTCCTTCTTCCATATTTAATTTTATTTATCAACTAGCATTAGAAGAAAAGATTTAAGTTATGATATACTACTGAAGAACTTAATAAATCAGAAAGGACACCTCTCAAGGCTTAACTTTCACATCTTTTCTTCAGTCTGTGAGCCTCACAGCATGAAATGGTTGTTTCTTTCCTTCCTTCCTGACAGACAAACCTGATGTGACTCTGAGGTAACATGATTAACTTGAAACTCTTTGGTGTCATTTTCACAGTCATTTTTACAGTACATTCATTTTTTCTAGAAAGAACTGCAAACAGGAGGATAGGTATCATACAGTAATTTGAACAAACTAAAAGCCCAGAAATGTTATGCAAACATTTTGGCAGCCAGGAGAGAAACCATGCATAAGAGGTTCTGAGCTATGTCTGTTTGTAAGACAGAACTTAGAGGGGAAAAAAGCTACACTTTTCTTTGTTTTATTTTTTCAGTTTTCAATTCTCTAGTTAATAGCATTGGATTTTCTTTCTCTCCCCTCCCTGCACTCCCTCCTCCCTTTCATCCCCTTCAACTAGATTCAGGCTGCCTGATCAAAACAAATTACAGGACAGCCTTATAAATTAGTTACAGTAGACTAATGTCTAATGGTGACATGCCTGTTTTGCCATGGTGATGCTCATCCTCCAGAGGTAATGTCACCTAGGTTGTCAGACAAGCAACAGCATTTTCATAAATAATCCATGTGATGCTAATACAGGATGATTTGTGATGCCTTATAATAAGTTTGGTTGGTTTTGATTGAGTTTCTCGCAAGGTACTGTATAGTTAATAGTGACCTGATCTGACTTGATTCTGCTTTCTGAGAAGACTAATCTAAAATATTGGTGTGCAGGATGAAAGCACTATGTTATCCAGACACAGTTATACTTGTAATACACAAGTAAGACTGTAATATTTGGCATGTATCTCTGGTTAAATCAAAAACTCACAAATGCATTAAAATACATATAGAGTTAAAAAATTCTATCTGATACTTTTCAAGCATAGGTTTACTGGGTGAAAAGAGAAAACAAAGAGAGTTGAATCTCTTCCCCTCAATTACTATGGCCCAATACAGTTTGAATGCTTCAGTTCACATGACACTGACCTGTCATTCAACTGCACAGCCCTCTCTCACACTCCCTGCCCAACCAGATCAATCTAGGCCCAGTTTTGCCATTTCAAAATTGAAAACATCCAAGCTGATCTCTAAACAACAGCTAAAACTACAGGAAAAGGATCCACTGTGGTTAATCTAATGAGGCTATATATCTTATCTGTAGAATAGCACCTCCTTTTCAACTCAAAAAGGCGAAAGTGCAAATACAGAATTGTAATCTAAACAAGTTTCTAGCCATGGTTAACAAATACGAGACACATGCTCATTGCAATACTTGAAAAATATTAGGATGTTCCCCTCCAGAAACAATGAACTGGAGATCACCACCAAATTACCCAGATCTCCTTGCAGCAGGCTTTAGTTCTACTAAAACTACTAGTTAAAAATAGCCCAGGCTTTTCACATGCGCTGCAATTACTTTTCCCCTTTGTTTAACAGGATATACTGTATAATGTAGAGACAGACATCCCAGGAAACTGCACTAGCTTCTCTGTTGTCCCGCAGAGCTGGCTAATACTATGAAAACAATGTGGTTGTTATTTTGAAGACAGTATTGACCATAAATGTAGTGGTTGGTGTTTCTGCAGCACTTTCTACTATGTCTGAAGTGTGGCATGGCTGAACACAGCACTGGGAAAGAAATACTAGGTCTTTAAAAGCCATGACATACTTTCTTGAGAATCAGGGAGTATGTGTGCATGTGCAAGAGAAAATGGACTTAGAAACCAAAAAACAGAAAAAAAGCAGGAAAATAGAAGATGTGAAAACAGAGAGCTCTGTTTAGGAGGATGAATTAGGAAGAATTCAGTATACATCGCTCTACCATATGAAAAGAACCTCTTATTTGTCAGATTTCAAATATTCTGTGTATTTTTACAACACAGTTTATGATGCAAATACTCTAATACTCATATACAGAAATCAAAGGGCTTCCTTAAAAAAAAAAACACACCCAAACTGAAAGAGCTCCTGCAAATATGCCCTAGCATTCTTCTCACACTCTGATCAAAGGCAACAATATAATGCCAAAATAAGACAATAATTCAATTCTGAAATCAAGCTATAGAATAACATCCAAGGATGCAGGGATCAGCACAACTGTCTATTTAATAAGAGTAGAAAGGGACTTCTAATACTATTGCAATTTGATCTCTTCGTCATGCAGCTTCCCATATTGGTGGCATACCCAAGTCACAGTGCTTCAGTAATGTATTTGCAATTGTTCACTTTTAACTCATAATTTGCAGTACGTTGGGAGATTTATCAACCAACAAGCATTCCCGGAGAAATGGACAGGAGAAATTTACCCTTTGGTAAACTGTTGATGAAATTTGTTCTCTAAAAAAAAAAAAAGCCAGTGCTTTTTTTTTTTTTTCCTCCCAAATGTTTCCTCAGAGATTTGTGCAGAGGAAAAAAAAAATAATTCAAATTTTCAGAATTTGAGCTCTACCATGCTTCCCATCTGGCTCTGGATCATTTAGACTTCACAAGGCAAGTCATGGATGAAACTAAAAAACTTCCTCCTTGAACCTAAAGTGTGATTTCAATTAGACAATATCTATCTCTAAATTAGACTACTTGACTCAATGTGCCCTCCCAGTCTGAGTGCAGGTATGTGAGTATTGTAAAGGAAAACAGTTGTCCCATAAATGTTCCATTCTATGATGCCTTCAGATGATAAACACTCTTACTACAACAACACTGCAAACTGAGCAACCTGAAAAGATTTCATTTTCCATGCCAGTCCAGTGTCAAGACTGTTCCATTCCTGCCAAAGGCACAGAATCCTATTTCAGCCACCAGTCCCTACCTTAGCTATGCTGTAGTTGTGCGTCACAGCTTCCTCAAAGATCCACCTGTGTCTAACATGGTCACTGTTTACTCAAAACCTGACCATGGACTGACTTTCTGGCTTGACATTCCACTTGCTTCATCACCATGGAAGAACTGAATTTTGGGGTGCCCAGCTATGCCACAGCTTAATCTGATCCCTGACTGGGGTGGGAGGGCCGTGGCTCATGATGTTCTTCCCTACCAAACACATGATGACATCCCACTGCTCCCAGTCCATGGCCAATGCCCTGCATAGTTCTCAGGCAGAGAGAGCTTAATTTCAGTGGGTTATCTCTGGCCATTTCTAGTATCTGTGTCTAAAAGCCACCTGTGTAAGTTTTACAGTAGAAGCTCTTTTGAATTATTTGGAAATATTCAGGTCTTGAGTTCAGTAGCATTTTTCTCTTTCTGGGTCCAGGCAGTAATGAGCACCCCTCACAGATCATCCTAATATTTTCCATTTATTTTATCTCTACAGTATAGCTTTCAGTTCCTTTGAAGATCTCCTCTCCAAGTACCTCTGTGACTGAAAACACCAGCTGGAGGGTCAGGCACTTGCTCAGATGATAATTTCTTTGGTCAGAACATGAGCAATTTGGCTGCAACAGGATTTCCTTGAACAACTGGTTATTTCACCACATAAAACTTCCCTAAATATCAGATCTGGTATAAATGATAATCAAGAGAATGAAAATTTCTACTTAGTAAATATTTTTGAGGAAACCAAAGGTTTGCTTTTAGGTTTTTTTTGTGTATAGACTTGGCTTCCATGGCTTCCCCAGTGGAACAGATGTTCTTTGCTTGGTCATTCAAAATTCAGCATGAGACAGTCAGCATCATTTAAGCTAGAGCTGATGTATCACAAAGTTAGAGAAAACTATCACAAAGACAGAGAAAACCAATGTTCTGTGTACATGCAAACAGCCTTTGGAGAATTTCAATTCCTTTGTTATTCCATTCTTTCAATATTGTCATGACAATTGCATTGCTTATTGCACTTTTACACTGGTGATTTAAAACTATGACAAAGATACATAGATGTCACCTACACAGTCATAGAATCCCTCTGTCTACCGATACCCTTACTCCATCATGGAAGGCCACCACATTGGTCAGGCACAACCTTCCTGTGGTGAAGCCATGCTGGCTGTCTTGGATCATCCGCTCATCCTTCATATGTCTTAACATGTCTTCCAAGAGGATCAGTTCCATGATCTTCTCAGGCACAGATGTAAGGCTCACTGGCCTCTAGTTCCTCAGGTCCTCCTTCCTCCTTTTCTTGTAAATGGGAGTGAAGTTTTCCTTTTTCCAGACCCTAGGGGCTTCCTCTGACAGCTGGGACTTTTAAAATATTTGAGAGCAGCTCAGCAACCACATCATCCAACTCATTTAGGACGCTGGGATACATGCTATCTAGCTCCATGGACTTGTACACATTCAGTCTCATGAGCCATCCTCAGACAGCCATTGTGCTATGTATGACAGCAGTCTGAATCAGTAAATTCTTTCTCCCAGAAACAAAACAGATGACATCCAGTGAAAGAACTGGAGATCTAGTAAGAAAGGATTTGTGGGAAGCTGGTCACGTCTTCAAGTAGGCTTATGCTAAAGATTTTCCTGACAGTAGCATACCACAGCCATTCAGAACAAGAAAATGGAAGATGACAGTACAGAAATACAGTTTCTGAAGCAGAAAAAATGGGCAAGATAGCAAGATAGACAGCAGGCTTTATCCATCAGTCATTAACAGGGCAGCATTAGCTGTTTTTTGCTAATCGATGATCATTGGTAATGGATTTTCCTGTTTCTCACTATTTTTTAAAAAGAAAAGTCATATGTTAATCATATTCCCAACACAAGTGTTCAACAGTCTTCCTCCTCCTCATTAGCACCCATTCATGAGATGCATATCCATATCTCAATATTAGCTTGACCTTGACAAAGGTATGAGGCTTCTGTTTTTCCCTGACATAATTTAAATACATAATAAAAAGCTACTGATTTCTCTAGCTACAAAAAGCCTCTCATAACAATTAATTAAGTGTTCTAGAAAGAAGCAAAATAGGAATTTTCTGTATGGCATTTGTGTGGCATATTCACAGACTACTCATATCTTCTCTTTTCCATCCCTAGATTAACTTAGATGGGATATTGTTTTCCAATTGGTACTTTTTTGGGCGCCTACTCAGGATGAATTGAATACAAAGGCCCAAAGCGCTCGCATGTCTTCTCATTGGAGAAAACACAGATTGCAATTAAGGTACTGTTTACTCAGGAAGAGAATACTGCTGATGTTTCCTCGGAATTTCTGATTCTGTAAATTTTGATCTATTTGCCAGGTTTCATTCTGTATGTGAAATGGCAGCTGTTCTACAGCAAAGACTGGAAAACAGAAATTTTCCAAAAGAGAGTCTGCTACAACTAAACTGTTCAGTTTTATAGATATGAAGAACATCAAATCAGCTATTTAGCAGATCACTGTTTCAAGAAACATCACAGCTAATTTTTTCTCAGCATTCTTATTGAAATTCTGGGACTAGAGACAAGATAAATCACTGGGTCTCTTCTTACTCTGAAAATGAAATCTCTATATACCAGAAGGCCCAGATTTCCATCAAACTTTTCTAAGTGGTTCTAGAAATTATCCCTATATTTTCTTGTTTTTTTTTTTTCCTTACTCCTCTTTTAATCTTCTCCTTCCATTTCTATTTTGAAGTCTGCAAGATGTTTTCAGTGAGGAATGTCAATAATCAAAAACTCCCCAGTGTAAGTATGGATTTTCAAAATCAGGTTCAGTGCAAAGATAGGTATAACTTGAGTCATTTGATTATAAAAAATTACTGTACTTTACAGTAATGAAGTAGTAATAGAAGCCAACATAAAAATCCTGATCCTAAACAAGGTATTTTCCAAAAATAGAGGGCATTTACACATTAATGCCGAACAATACCAAATTTATGACTCCTTTTAAAACTATTAAGTATACTGCGCTTTTTTTGTAAGAAATCAAATCAAAATTGAAGAGCCATGCTATATTTATTATTTACTTCTTGAGGGGAATAAAGCTCCTACAGGTTTGCAAAGATTTTGATAAACATAAAGAAAATAAATGCTAGTTTTTCTTAAACAACATTTTTAACCAATCGGAAATCATTCTCTGAATATAAAATATGACTGGATAAAATTGCTTCGCTGTTATTGTCATTTGGAAAAGCAAACAATAGAAGCTTATTTTCAGTCAGCTGTGAGCCAGTGGTTGTTTCAGTGATGTAACCGTATCTTCTGTATTCATGAGTGAAGATAAATACAGACATTCTTAATCCTTTAGTGTAAAATATAATAATGCAGTCTTCCCTCCCTATTTTTGTTCATCTCTGCACAAACACAGAAAGATACCTTCAACTATAAGAAGTACAGTCTTGTTATGTTCCTTTTGCATTACAGATACATTAGAGCTCTGCTTAGGCTTCATAATTGAGTTATAGCAGTCATCCACATATTAGATTCTAGGCTGAGCTTTGGCAAGACTAAATAATAGATTGAAAAATACAATTATTGCTTACCTACAGAATTCCATTGGTTGGGAGGTAAAGCATATATATCAGAAAAGTTGTGCTGCTTTTTTTTTCCCCAGGCCTATTCAATAAATGAACGTTACACCAGGATTCTTACACAGAGAATCTTTGAAATGGGTTTTGTATTGATTTTTGTAACTACCCTGTTAGATGACGTTATCCCTTAGTGTGTCATGTTTAGATGGGTCTGCCCGGAGCAGGTCACTGAGGTGATAACTGTCATTTGGAGGGACAGAAAAGCAATCATAGCTTTTTCATTACTTACTGTTTTCCCCCTGCAAGTATGGGATCATTTGACATATTATGGCTTCTGTGATTTAAGCTGCATTCTGAAATTAAGTGCTAGAATATCAAGCTGTGGGTTTAGAAATATAAACTTCATGTCAAAGGAACCACATGCCCTGTAGGTCATAACTATGATCCAGAAGAAGTAAGAGTCTTCAGAATGAAAACAAAACGAAAACAAACAAATGCATTTTGTAAGAGGCAAAATGATAGAAAATTATTGAAGTAGTTGTAGACCGTACTTCCGGTAGTAAATAAATAAATAAATAAATAAATTGATAAGCAATTTAAAACATGAATCTCTTAATTTTTCAAGCTAAAACAGAAAGGTGAAAACATCAATTCATCAATTTCACATACAATTTTTTGTGTGTATTTTTATAAACAAGTAACAAAGTCAATTCCTCTTTCCTCTAATGATTCTTCTATATTTGCTGTGTAAGAACTGTTCACCTTTTTCAGGGATAGCCCATAAACTGTTGGATTTTTTTCATTTTTTTCTGATGAAAATCACATTCAGTTCAAAAATCAAATCACTTATCTCTTACATAATACTTATTTTTATTTTTTGCAGTCTATAGTTCTCCAAAAGCTCAAACTATTACAAAATGTCATGAAATTGTTTATATATTATATGATCGTTGGATAGGTTGCACTATCAATACTGGAAGCAAGAACTGAAAAGCAGTATTTCAAAATACTCTACATATCTGCCAGATTACAAAATTTTGCTCTGATGATCTTTCATTAACACTGCAAGTTTTGCCATATTGACAAAGTTTTAGCCCAAAAAAGGACTGTACCTGTTGGTTCAGCTGCCCTCTTGGAGTAGAATATCTTGGTCTGAACTTTAGGAGAAGCTTTAGGAGAGCTAAAAAATCCTAACACAATAACAGATATTTTTTTTTAATAGATAATTATCACATTCTTCAGTACTGATGTGGGTATGGGTATTTTCTTCCTAAACTACCAACTCCAAAAACTGAAACATGAAGCATTCTGTTAATCTGCACTTACCTTGAAATGTCTCACAATAGATTTACAATTAAAAGTTTTAATAGGTGCCATTTTACATATAGACTTTATAAGTGATTCATTTCTCATGTTTGTAGCCAACCTAGTTATAAAACAACCTACCATAAATAAAATAAAAAATTTTTAGAGTATGTTCAAAAGTACACGACTTAATTGGTACTAATTAAACATTTTTTTTGTACGGTGATCAAGCGACTTTTCTTTCTTTCTTTTTTTTTTTTTTTTTTTTTTGTGTGTGTGTGTGTGTGCGTTGCATATTTGCCTGTTTAGATACCTACAGTATATAAAATCAAAATAATGGATGCTATCTGACTTGAAATGTGACTATTTTTCAGATATTTTTCAGATTTGGTAACCAAACATATTGAAAAAGAAGTTGGTGGCATTATTAGTGAATGCTAGTGTTCAATGTATTCGGTAATTCAGAAGAACATATAATTAATGAAGTTTGTTGATGATGCGGAGATTGATGGACTGAAAAATAATAGCAAGAATAGGTCTCTTATAGTAATCCAGATCACATGGCACTATGGGTGCATTCAAGTAACATGCATTTTAATATACATTTAATACATTCAGTATTCAGCCAGAGGCATGTTTTGAGAGAGCTTAAAACCAGGTTTCTGATGGCACACTACTCACAGTCTTATTAATGATGAAAACATTTTGTTTTGTTTTGTTTTGTTTTTACATTCAGAGGGCAGCTTTAAATTTAACTATTTAAAATTTAAAAGATATTTTCTTTTTTCATATTTGCAAAAATTATATCATTGGCAACTATTCAAAACCAGTTTTCATTTAGTATTTTATTAAATTAGTTTTTTTTCTTGCAAAGTCTTCTGTTTTCTGATTGTCATAAAATTCAAACTGCTGGCATACATTTTTCCTTGGAAACAACTGTAATCATTTTAACATTGATTACTACCCACATTTTCTGATTGTAGAGGAGTTCTGATAATCTAAGCTTTTTCAGATGATTTAAATAACACTTACTAGAAATATCCATTTTTAATTACCAGGAGATAATAAAAGATGTACACTATTGTTTTCAAATATTAATATGCTTCCTCCAAAAGAAAACTAAGAGTAATGTGAAAAAAACTTTATTGTCCCTACAGAAAGCTATCACTGTGGGTTAACTGTCAAGAAAGTATGAGAATACTATCCTTTTCTCACTGACATTATATTGTAAAAACACAGAATATTAAATCAGGATACTATCATTCTTCCTTGCATAAATTCAAGCAACAAAAGGTAGTGAAAATTGAGTGAAATTTACATTTTTTTACTTCTCAGATCTCTTTCATAGTAAAAATAACCCTTTTTTATTATTAAGCACACTTTCTTTTCTACCTTACTGGGTCATAGAATTGCCAAATGACTTTACATTGTATCATCCTAAGTTTGTATTATTGCCTATCATGTCAACTTTCAGAGATATAATTCCAAAAACGTATTCAGGTTGTTTAAAATCCATGCATATCATTCCGATAGAGAAACACTATAAGAATCCATTGTAGAAAAAAATCCATTCAACCACAATGTATTTATAACTTGTCACAGACTATTAATATGCATCATCCCAACAAAGACTCTTATTGTTCCAAACTGAAAGTGGAAGAACTGAGTGATGCTGGGAGGATTCTTGATCCACAGGCTTCTGTTATTCATTCTTAAGCCAGCATGGCTCCTTTTTCATGTATATACTTATTTACTTTGTCTTTTTTCAGGAATGTAAAAGGAGTTTAAAGTAGCTTTAGCTGGGCTGCAAGATTGGGTTAATAAGATTATAACAAATCTTTTCAATTCTTCAGTCATCTTGCCTTAGGTTTGACTATGTGGTCTCAGAAAGTCTTTGAACCGTCTGCTAGAAGAACTTTCACATTTCTCAAGGTGCAATCTTCTTTTTTAACTCCAAACTTCATTAATAGAAGCCAACATTTAGACAGCTATTGTATATGCACCATAAAATTATTACAGCTACTTTGCAATTCTACTGCAGCAGCATGACATGTACTGACCAGATGACCCTTTTATCTCTGAGTCAAGAAAGAGGCCAGACAGGAAGAATTAGCACAATGTACTCGTGTATTTCTAGATCCTCCATGAGCTGAAATGGTACTGCACTTACAGGAGCCTTGGACAAAGTTTAAGCCATGCATTTCTTCTTCTTCACATCAACACAGTGTGTGTGCAGGCTTGCTACCTAATTTGACATGGTGCTAACCATGTTCCATTCTTTTTCCACTCCCTTTCAGAAAACCACATATTTTTTAACAAAATATCTGTTATCTTTAAACATAAATGGTACTTTCTGGAAACAAACAAACAAACAAACAAAAAGCACGTATATTTTGAGGAAATCTAGTACCTTTGCATCATGTTCACCTAACACTGCCCAAAAAGACAAAACCGTGAAATAATCTGAAACAAAGAAATAGTGTTGTATAATCCCCTTCAATTTCTAAATAATTATCTCTGTAATACAGAGACACATCATTTCTGTAAGATCTTCTATAAAAACAGTATTTACTATTTTCTTTCTACCCTTTTATACATGAGACTTTCAACACATATTGGTTAAATGCACCATTTTTTGTAATTAACATGTTACATTTTAGAAAAAAATAATGAAAATAGATTTTCTATAAATAAATGAGATTTAATGCTTTCAGCTGAAAGGTAAGAAATTAAATTGCCAGTAAGTCAGTACTAGTCATTCCAAACATTGATTTACACAACTGTTCTTAGCTTATGTTAGTTTTGTCAATAGTTGTGATCCATACTACCAATTTTTAAATAGTATAACTGTTTGTAAACACTAGATATCAACTTTTAAAAATGTTTTAAATGGAGAAATGTGCCTAGGGAACTCCAAATCATTACGTATGATACCAAATCTGATTAAACCCGTAGAAACTGCAATAAAGAACAGAGACAACAGACTCACTGACACATATGATTCAGTGAGAAATAAACTTGAATTCATAAAGACAGTCTGTGCTTACAGATGAACTAATGGAGAATATTAATGACAATGATCTGTTTGACATATTATATTTGGGTTTTTAAAAAGTAATCATATCTTATGATAGGTTCCAAAATATATTAAAATTCTAATGGATGAGACAAACACCTATTTGCATAATCTGCAACTAAAAGGTAGAATAAATGGAGATTCTGTAGGGTAGATCAACAACAGGGTCTGGTAGGATCTTGTACAAGCATCTGCAATGTTCAAAATATACTGATGCTACTAAGTCCATCATGGTTCTGAAGTGAGATGAAATAAATGGAAACTCTTAGTACAAATGTTAAGCATTGTTAGGAGGAAAACAGAATCAAATAGAACATGTAATTATTCACTGATTATAGGTGCTGCTTTTTTTCTATAAAAGGTAAAATAGCACTGGAGAAGCTACAGAAAGAACGTATGGCACAATGCCTATACAAAGAACAGATAAAGAGAGAGAGCAACTTCTACCATGTAGAAGAAAAGCAAAAAAGGTCTATAAATAGATTTATGAGAAAGTGATGCAAAATCAAAAGTGGTTCTGGGTGAATTGAAATCATGAAGTGGTATGCTTTAAAGGGTCAATATGTTTTTAGATCATGAACACAAAAAGCAAAAAGAAAAAGCAAAGGATTCTGGTTATATAAGAAAAATCGGAAAGGCAGTTCCTCTGATTCACCAAGTCTACATATTGCTGGCAGCCATGGAGGGTACACAGAGGGAATTATCACCGTATGCTTCCCTAGGCATCTGCTGCTTGTCACCAGTGGAAAAGGAAACCAGGGTAAGATGGACTCTTTCATCTGATCCAGCATGGCAGAACTAATGTTTTTATTCAGGAGCCCCTGGCATTGCAGAGGCAAAACAATGTCAATTGGCTGATTAGCAGTATCTTGCAACAGGGAAAAGCAGATGCTTTTAAACTAAATTGCTTTATTTGGAATGCGTACAGGACTGCAGTAGAAGTTCCCACAGAGATCATGCAGACTGTCCAAATGCAGTGTTTCCACCACAACTCAGTGTCCATCTTGAGGAGAAGGGAGTCCAGGAGGAGGAAAGACTGGGGGGTTTATCACATATCTTTTTAATATACTCATTCATACTCACTGTAGGAGCATTTATTTTAGAAGGAAGCCAACCATACAATCCTGAAGCTTTTTCTTCTAATTTACTGACACCAAAACCACAAGGTTTATTTGAGATCAGGACTCTCTAAAACATTATACATGTGAAAAATACAAATGTCAACATCCAACCCTGTCCCTTCACTGGTTTTAGTTATACACTTCATTTGCATTTTTACAGTCTTTGTAACTGTAAAACTACAGCTACCCTACAGAAAAAAGGCTCTCAAAAGCAGATTAATTCCTGATTTTTACCTAGTTATGAAGAAAAGATTATCACTCAGGAAGAAATAAAATGAGAGAGAAGAAATCTAATGAATTTTAAAAACTTTTAAATATAATTTGGATCTCCAGGGCAAGCACTCCATGGTTATAAGGTTTTGCTCACTTGCCAGGCATCATTTAGTGTTACAATCAAAACCAAATATGCCTGACAGAAATTGTGAAAAATACTGAGTTGTAATCATCTATCTTACTTGTTGCATTTAGGCATAAGCCAGAGGAAAGGAAAGTAAAGTTTGCTTTTGGGAGGGTGAGAGGGGGGGTTGTACAAAATGCTCTACAATGCACCTTTAAGTGCAAGACTGAATGGAGTGTCTGCTGAAGTTTCTTATTGTCATGCTATGTCAATTTTTGCAATAGTCTACACAAGGCCAACTCACAAACCAGGAATCACAGAATCATCACTTCCGTCTTACAGGCATTATCAGCTCTGGACCAAAAAAGACTATAGCTGAATAAATGAAATATAGGCATATTTAGCAACAATTTCCAAAATGGCAATCCTGAAATGCTGAGTTTAACTGTAACAAAACACTGACGTGAACCTTGATCCTCCATCTTATCAGTAGCAAGCTGACATTTTTCTCAAAGACTGTGTTGCTCAACATTTTGAAAGAAAGTGGTTAGGAAACTTCAAGGCCACCAGGCTGTCCGAATGATGACAATTTCTCTACACAAAGTCCTGAATAGTTCTTGTCACAGAGCTTGATGGACCTCACATAGTGGATATAGTTCCTACTCTCCCTGTTTCCTATTGATTTACATTCATATAGCTGCACACTGAGGAGCAACACAATAAGCTGTTTGGTAGGGATTCTGGAATGCCCAAATCTCCATATAAACTTGAAGTCCTTAGTTTCCCATGAAAATATTCTTTTCTCTAATTTAATGAAAAAGAGCTCAAATTTTCCTCATTAATTTATCACTTCTAAGCAGTCCTTGGCAACCTTATTTGACTTTGAGGTCAGCCCTACTTTGAGCACAAGATTCAATTTCTTCCTACTTTACATGCTACAGAGGTTGCATGTAGGTGTATCCCCATATTTCTAATCTAATAACCTTACAAGATCCTGCTTTTTTTCTTCGATATGCTAGTTCCAATCCATGAGCTAAAAAGGAAATGGAAACTTAGGCCTGTTCCCACCACTGCATTCGCCCATCATAGCTATCGTAACATCACAGAATCACAGAACTGTAGGGGTTGGAAGGGACCTCCTGAGATCATCGAGTCCAACCCCCCTGCCAAAGCAGGTTCCCTACACCAGGTAGCACAGGTAGGCATCCAGGCAGGTCTTGAACATCTCCAGAGAAGGAGACTCCACCACCTCCCTGGGCAGCCTGTTCCAGTGCTCCGTCACCATCACTGTAAAGAAGTTCTTGCGCATGTTTGTGCAGAACTTCCTATGCTCCAGTTTCTGGCCATTTCCCCTTGTCCTGTCTCCACTCACCACTGAAAAGAGTCCGGCCTCGCCATTCTGCCCCCCACACCTTAGATATTTATAGACCTGGATCAGGTCCCCTCTCAGTCTCCTTTTCTCAAGGCTGAACAGACCCAGTTCACTCAGCCTTTCCTCATAGGAGAGATGCTCTAGGCCCTTCACCATCTTCGTGGCCCTCCGCTGGACTCTTTCCAAGAGATCCTTGTCTTTTTTGTACTGGGGAGCCCAGAACTGGACGCAGTACTCCAGATGAGGTCTTACCAGGGCAGAGTAGAGGGGGAGGATCACCTCCCTCGACCTGCTGGACACGCTCTTTTTAATGCACCCCAGTAAGCCATTGGCCTTTTTGGCCACAAGGGCACACTGCTGGCTCATGGCCAACCTGTCGTCCACCAGGACACCCAGGTCCCTTTCCGCTGAGCTCCCCTCCAGCAGCTCATCCCCCAACCTGTACTGGTGCATGGAATTATTCCTCCCCAGATGCAAGACTCTACACTTGCTTTTGTTAAACCTCATCCGGTTTTTTTCTGCCCAGCTCTCCAGCCTATCCAGGTCTTGCTGAATGGCAACACAGCCTTCAGGCATGTCAGCCAATCCTCCCAACTTCGTATCATCGGCAAACTTGCTGAGGGTGGCCATTATCCCCTCATCAAGGTCATTGATGAAGATGTTGAACAAGACCGGACCCAGCACAGACCCCTGAGGAACACCGCTAGTTACAGGCCTCCAACCGGACTCTGCACCACCAACAACGACCCTCTGTGCTCTGCCAGTCAGCCAGTTCTCAACCCACCTCACTGTCCACTCATCTATCCCACACTTCCTCAGCTTTGTTATAAGGACGTCATGGGGGACAGTATCAAATGCCTTGCTGAAATCAAGGTAGACTACATCCACTGCTCTCCCCCTATCCACCCAGCCAGAGACAACATCATAGAAGGCTACCAGGTTGGTCAAGCACGACCTCGACATGTTGCTGTAACATGTTGCAGTCATCTTTTTGTCATTAACAGGACTAAAACATGTTTGCACAACTACATGACCATTAGCTCCGAATTTTGGATGCCTGATAATTTCCTGAGCTTTAGCACAAATATCTGTTCATCAATATCTTCTTTATCAGAACAGCAATATTTCTGGTTTATTACTCACTCAGTTCTGTCTTTCTCTAAAAAAGGAAACAATACAATATTTGGTACCCAACAGAACACAGTTTGTACATAAGGTATGTAACTGTATAAAAAGGTAAATCTGTTAAAGTAAAATAATTCTGAATAATTGGTATGTCTTAACCATCAGGTGCTATATGTGAACTGCTTACAAAATGGGCAACATTTGAAAACATTATTCACAGTGAAAAATCCAACTCTTTGAACAACTGGAGCTATATTAGAATACTTTAGGATAAACTCTCGTCATGTCTAAGTAATATTTTTTTACTAACTGCATAATTTTACCATTAGTTAAAAAATCTGGCATTCACTCTTTTGAGACAAACATTCCCTAAACTAAAAAAAAACAACTATATGTATACTTAGGTACCCTGGATATCTAGTTGCTATACAACATACAGATATACATCTGCCTCTGTTTATTCATAGCCTTAGCATCAATTTTAACTTATTATCCATTTTTATTCACATTGTATTTTCACTGTATTCTATTCAGTGCATTTGCTTTATTACACATTCCTTTTCATGATATAGTAGGCATTTGAATGAGCTATGAAAAACTACTGCTCAATTTATTATTTGTCTTAAGTGGTTCCCAGAAATCCCATAAATTTACTGATATTATATCTTCATTACCTTTAGGAATACAGTTTTCTGCTAAGCCACTTCAAAGATCACTGCAAATGTGGAGGACAGGTGGGATGACTGGCTTCCAAAGGACACTAAAATATCTACTCTCTCAATGTCAACTCATTCTATCTATTCTGAGTTTAGTTCATTCTGCTTTACTTCTGATCATACTTCAGATAAAGACAATAAGTCATCTCTTTTAAACCAATCTTACGTGTGAAATGATATCATATTTGAAAAATATTACAAAAAGATTGTTACTGATGACTTTGTTTCACAATACGCCTTCAGTGTATTAAAATACAAGGCTTGTTTCAGGGTTCCTTTTTTTTTAGGCAGCACTATTTTAATAATGCATTAGGCTAGCTGTTCTTCAAATGATGATCATTGCAATTACAAATTTGTTAGGTGAAAGTTACCAATTATCTTTGTGTAACCACTGACCATGTTATCCAGCTGCTTTCTGTTCATCTGCTTTCAGGTTGTTTTCAACTCACTGAGACATCCTTCTGATTTCACAATCAAACTCTTCTCCTAAGACCTTCTGAAGACTAAAAATACCATAACATTAATGAAAATGTGAATTACATAAAATCTCAATTTGGTCAGCAAAACTTTCTGTGAACAACATTTTGTTTTTATTTGTAGGCATGCAGACAGATATCCAGAAATAAAAAGAAGGCAAGCAGGGCACAAGTGACCAAATGACTCTAATCTTCAGAAATTAAATCTCAGAACTATTTAGAATATTTTAACATAAAAACAACAAATTCACAGAGTGACTATATCCTAAATAGTGAGAGCCAAGGATCTGTTTAGCCAAAGCTTAGGAGAGATTTATGTAAGAGCAAGACACAGAGCACAGTTTCTATTGTGCAACCAACAGATGAAGGATTGTATGCAACTGTGATGAAAACTTTCTGTCCTCACATTAGCTGGGATGGTGATATGCCACACAGCATTGTTCCCAGGAGCCAGGAATCTGTCCATTCATTATTAGACTCTTGCTCAAAGATGAAGCCATAGAAGGATGCAGCTCTGCAAGTCTCAAACTGCAAAGGATGCCAGGGGTCTCTTCTAAAGCCTAGACCATATGGTTTTCTAGTCTGCAGGAGGTGTGAAGTTTTCAGTGATTTGTAAAGCCAAGTGGAAGAGTGGCAGAGAAAATGGCCAGTCTGCAGTGCATCTAAAAGGATGAGAAGGAAATCAACTGGACTTTCTCTGAGACCAAACAGCTTCAAGAACCTGAACCTTTAGCTGAAGCAGAGAGGCAGGAAGTCTGTGCCCATGAAGTTGGAAAGTGAAACTTTCATCATGAGAAAATGTGGAAGCTGATGACTTCTCATATCAAGAAGAAGACTCCTGACCTACCTGAAGACTTTCAGTAACTGCATTGGTTTAATGTACTTATAGTTGTGAGTGCCATCAAATGAATCATGTTTAGTGGCTCAGCCTGAGCTACTCTGGGCCACTGAGGGAAGAAGAGCTAGCAGGCTACCAGCTGCAGAGGATTGAGACGCCCATCTGCCAACCTGAGCTGTCTTCTAGGAATGTTTGCTATTTGCAGGGGTTTTGCCTTCACCCTTGCTGTTATTGCATATAGGTGCCAATCATATTGTAAAGGGTGACCTGGAATAGTAAGATTACATGGCTATGGTGGTCATGATCATGGAGGCGCAGGCTGTGTTCTTATTTCCCAGTGGTGCTCAGTGACAGAACAAGAGGCAGTGTGCACAAACTGGAACACTGGAGGTTCCATCTGATTAGGAAGCACTTTACTGTGAGGATGACCATGCATTCAACCAGGCTGACCTGTGAGGTTGTGAATCTCTAAGCCTTGAAATATTCAAAACCTGACTTCCACTGAACACAATTCGGGCAACCTGTTCTATCTCACCATGCCTGAAAAGGGAGTTTGGACAAGAAGATGTCAAGAGGTCCCTTTCAACCTCTACAATTCTGTGATTCTGTGAGAAGATAGGAAAAGTTAGATTGTTCAAGTTAATAGTATTAAACAGAAACAGCAAGTTCTACTAGCTCATTCTTAGGAAACTCAGTTATTGGAAAGTAATACTTTAGGGAAATTAAAACTCTATTTATTCTCTTTCAAGTTTGATTTGGGGTGATTTCTGATGAAAATGACCCTGATTTTCTGATGAAAAAGTAGGCAAAGCGAAAATCTGAATCTTTGCCTTACACATCCTAAGTCAGCCTGTGTCACGGAGTTGACCAGATCAATCTACGTCCATGACGGGGGCGACAGGCCTCTGCCCTCCACCCCCCACCCCAGTCCCACAAAAATGGGAAGGAAGGAAGGGAGGAAAAGAGCAGCGGCAACAATCTATGGAGGAAAACTTATTTTACTATAATATTGGAATACAAGATAACACAATATATACAATTTAATTGAAATTGAGATTAATAAATCAGACAAGATGAGAGAGAGAGAGTTCCCGGGACCGAGTCAAACCTGAAAAGCTTGGAACGGCTAGGAAAGCACCCTCCAGCACCCACTGCAAGGCAGCAAGAGAGCGCCCCCCCCACCCGGAAGGGTCAGATCCCGTGACTGCTGTAATGTACAGGGATAGGTACTTGGAATTGGGGCAGTGACACTTTAATGCCCCGTACACTACATGATGTTTTGATGTGGAATACTGAAACCCAAAAACAAAAAAACATAGAACCATGACAGCCTGTTAAGATATATCAGAACGTTTTGACTTTTTTTTTTCTTCTTTCTTTTTTTTAATTCACAACTGTGTTAATTCTCCAGTAATTGCTCCAGGGTAATAATTTTGAAACATATAAAAATTAAAGGCAAACAGAATTGCTAGGTGAGGCCAAGGTGGACTTTTGATAAGTATAAGAACACCACACCACATTAGATCTGTAATATTACAGATCAAAGTTGCACCTTGGAGTTCTTTTCTTTTTTCTCCTTCTTTAATCTTTGTATCATATCATCATTTCCTCAACTTCTTATTAGGTAATTTTTCAGCTACTTTCCCTCTTTCTCTTCAGTAACAGTCCTCTTACCTGTCATTTTCTATCCCACCTTCAGATATTTTAAGAAAATTGTACATGACAGACCTTCAAAGCATTAATTTTAGTTTATGCTTAATTAAGAAAAATAAAACCTATTATCATGATCTGACAAAAAATGTTAAAGCATTATGCTTTATTTTGTCACTGCATTTTTCAATGTGAGTGCTTTGTCATTTGGGGGCAAGGGTATATTTACAAAGGGTATATTTACTTTTTTTTTTTTTTTTTTTTTTTTTTTTTGCAGAATCATTGGAGAAGGCTGTCCAAAAGCGCACTGAATCATACACTTCAGCTTCTTAAAAATAGAGAATCTTCAATAATATCAAAAAATGATGCCAGAACAAAACAAAACAAAAGAAAACAAAACAAAGATAAAACTTCCATAATTGCTATTCACTTCTGCCAGGAATGCTAAAAAAAGCTGCTATTGAACTACATTTTATTTGATGCATGACGACAGTTTCAAGAAATATATTAATTCCTCCATGTAAATTAGATTACAAATGTATTTAATGAAAAACAAGTCTCTGCTGAAGTTTCTAAAGTGGGCCTATTGAATAAGTATCAGCAGTGGCTCATTCTGTTATCCATGGTGCAATTTATTAACTGTAAGACAAGAATAAGTTAATATTATCTCCATTACCTCAGTAATCTGAAATAATCAGGTATTGAATGGATTGTGAAAGTGAATTCATTCTACTGAAATCACAGTAGAGAGTCTACTGAGAGTCTACTTTTGTAGCAAAAAAAAAAAAAAAAAGTTTTTATAATAAAATACACCACGGCTTCAATCCAACTTAGCCCCTAAAATAAATAACTGCAGCATACTTTTAAATATGACAACTTCACTGTTGCAATACAGTCATCACTGGAGTAGTTGCTGATATTCTGTTCTTTTTGCATGCAAATTATCTAGATCAACAGATGTGCACACATACTTGCACGCTGCATGCTTGAACACGCACATATATAAGCTAATGCCAGATAGGATAAACTGAGCTAAAACTAAAAATAGGCAGTAGAGAGAAGCAATTTAAAACAGTTTTTTCAGGAGTATGAAGTATATTTTAGAAGCAGAACTGGCATTGACACAAATGGGAAAGTGTAATGCACCAGTAGGTGCACAGTGAACAGATCACAGAGTTAAAAACTAAAAGATTTGGCAAACTATCTAGTAGACCAGATTCCTAAACAAGTCATTTACCTCTGTTACAAACTCAATTTTTCACTTGTATTCAGCCATCTATAAACACAGTTTCTTTTTTAAATCAGTGTACCTGCAGAAATGGCATTATATGTTTCCTTGGCAGTTTTAACCCAAAAATATTCACTCATCACTAATACCACGTGGTCACTTTTAAACACTGTTGTTTATCTCCCATATTACCTTCAGTATCTCACTACTGATGTTTTCAGCTACAAAACAAATATGTATGTCACTACAGGATTTACATTTACAGTGGGTTTCACATTACCTGGTAAAAAGAAATGGGTTTGTGGGATAGATTTGTTGCAAATTCAAAAATACACTACTTTCATTTTATACTTCACGCTAAAAAAGGAAAAACAAAACAAAACAAAAAAACCCAACATTTTAATTGCTTCATATCAAATTCTAACATAAAATTCAAATATATTAGACCGTACTTTACATTCAAAGTGGATGTTGCAGGGATTCCTGTAAGGTGAGACACACTCTGGCATAGCTGGACACTCATACACATCCTTTCCTTCCTATAGCCCCTTTCTTTGCTGAGAAACGGTAGTCTCCAGTACAGTGCCATTTTTTTTCTTTCACTTATTTTAGAATCCATTTACTAGAGAGGCTTCAGCCTGTATTGCTCAAGATGGCATGTAGAAATTCAATGTATTTTATTACATTCAAAATATATATTGCTCCAAAAGCAATGCCTTCTATTTATTTCCAGGAAACCACAACAGATACAAAGAGCACAACACCACTATTTGATGAACCAAATTCTCATCAACAACAAAAAATTGTATTTTTCAACATAGTCACCACTAGCTATGCATTTTTATCAGCTGTGAACAAAAGCCTACATGCCATGCTCATAAATATCTGCATCAGCAGAGGTGACCCTCTCTTGCTGTCACCACTTCAAAAATCACCACCCACTGCCTCTCTTTGCTCACATCCACTGTTTGGTCTCCATCAGTGTTCAGAAGCATCAGTGAATGTCAATGGGTGCCATTTTTTCTGCATGGAGGAACCCAGAGATAATCCTTTGCTTTGTGCACTCTTGTACACTAGATGCCACTGCCCCTCTGCTGCCATTTGTCACAACAGCAAAATGCAATGGGATATTGGTGGGAAGGCTTAACCTCTACTGCCATAACACCAACATCCACCTCTGATGCTATGAGTTAACATAATAAAACAGGAAGCATTGCTTTCATCCCTCGTAAGTATTCTTTTATTCAACTGTATAGCCTTAACCTCCTTCTACTATGTCAATTTTTATTGTTCAGATATGTTATGTGGAAACGCTAAAGACTGGAATTGGCTAGTGTCAAATAAGATTATATTATGCATGGTACATAAAATTCATTTTCATCAAACGCTATGGATTCCATTAATATTTAGCTTATGATTACATCTAAAACATTCATTTTCTTTGAAAAATCTCACGTATGAGCAATGGAGCTGATAGGATATAAATAACTTTAAATCAGCTGAGATTTTGGCCCAGAAGGAGTATCCAAATCTGTATCTGCTTTTTCTGATGCACCCTTTCTCATAGCTGTCTATAATACTTCATTTTCTACACTGTTATGTCATTATATATAGGCACATACACTTATGCACACATACAAACAACTGTGTGGATAGATTTCTGATGAGATAACACATGCCTTTACTTTTGGTCAAAAGCACTGCTGGACATAGTTCATTCTGAGATATGTGCTTTTGGGAAGAGTATTGGAATAGCTTTAAGAAAATTTCTTCTCTCTCTACTAATAAAGGAAAAGATTCAAGCCACATCTGTAATGTCGTGTTTTCTGAACAAGGTGTGCTTGTTCTACCAAGGATATGCCAATAATTCAAGGTAACCAGCAGGATACATTACAGACGAAACTCTGAACCAACAAGCTGTACAAACAAAATAGCAATCAGAAGATTTAATGCATTTCTGATGTACATTTAAGGCATTGACACTGGGCCACAGATGTACATGTGTTGTGTTTTATCTTGCTGAGATATGGCCTGTGAGAGCCTATTATAACACATCATCACCCACAACTACTGGGCCCAGCAAAGGAAAAATTCCATCACACATTACTCCTGAAGATATATTAGAGAAACAAATTGTACTTGGAATTGAAAAGTCACAGGCTTATTCTGTCTTAATAAATTTCTGCCAAAAGGCTAAGTGTAAAACCAGAAATACTTCCCAAACGTTGTAACTGTATTATCATCTTTGACATCCCAAGGGCTGCTCGAGGGATCATCTAGATATCATTTCAGAGTTCTCACAATAAATCTGCTTTTTTTTAACCTGTGCTTGGTGTTATGTAGCCACTTTGAGTTTGCTGTACTTGAAATTTAACATCCCCTTTACCAGAAGACAAAGGCTGTTTCATAACTAGAGCTTTGACACTTTGGTGATCTGATGATACTATACACTTTCCAAAATCATAGATACAACTTCAAATATTACTTTACCTTTTCAAAAGAGACAGACTAAAATCCTGTAATAGATCTCAAGTATCTTAGTATAGCTGATTGTGCTTCTGCACTACAATCTTTCTATTCTAGATTATGCATTTTATTTTTAGTCAATTTTTATTCTGTTTTCAAAACTTACACTCTTGAGTGTTTTCTCTCACACACTTCCATATCTCATTGTAGTATACAGCAGTATATAAATATCTCAATTACACCTATTATTTCTGTTATCTTACGATTTTAATTCTCTACTTCTATTGTTAAATACATGGGGAGTTTATAACATGCTCATATGATGATGACAATGTTAAATAAAATGTACTAGGAAAAAGGTATGTTTTCAAAGTTATTCCAAGGAAATCAATCTTTCATGTCAATCAGCAAAATAAAAGGTCCTGTTTTGTTTCATTCAAGCAAGAGGAAAAAAAAGAAGAAAAAAAAATGGGGGAAATATAATGAGGAACATGCAGAGGATGTGTCTATGCCGTTGGCTTAGTGGCACTGTTTCAAACTGAGCTCCTGTTTCTTTGACTTGCTGTACTTCAAGCTTGCCGGCTATTTCCTGGGACAGAATAAAGAGATCTTTACCACAAGCCCAGGCCTTGTTGAAAACTTAGTATGTACACTGACTAGTCAACTTACTCCTTTCCTCAGCCAGTCCGCCACCCTTACATTGAAAAATATGTACACATAATCCTTCTCTGTGCATAGTAAATATCAGCAGCATCATGCATTAGAGCAGAAATATGGAATACAGAAGTCATCACAGTAATCATCTTGGTTCCAATATAAAGAAATCTTTCCTTAAAGAACCTTAAATAACTTTTCTAAATGTCTTGGTCCCAGCAATGAAAAACACTCTAGACTGAGGAGAAGAACCAGTCTTGAGAAGGGCTTATATCTAACCCATATGTGGGGCACCAGATGACACAGTAGAGAAGATGATGACATGATCTCTTAAGCATGCATAGAGGAGCCCATCAGGGTGTTCCATGTTGATAGTCACGAACAGTGCAACCTCAAGATAAAAATCCAGACATGACTTCCACGAAGGGAGGAGTTTGTATGACCAGGTAGTAAAACAAACATATGAGCAGCATATAATGATAGAGAGTCCTATGGGTACAGATATAAAGGCCTACGAAAGAGATACCAAAGAAGAGATCCCTTAGAAGTTATGCTATGTAAATCAATAAAAATGCTGTTGGAGAAGCAGACCATAAGCAGTAAGGATGCTGCCCACCATCACTCAGTACCAGGAAAATGGAATGACTTGGAAGTAATTAGAATATGGGGGTGTAACCAAATGGCAGAAGAAGCCTAATTTCTGCCTATGATAAATCTGACAAGAATCATGAAGAAAAGCTGCAGCTGATAATCTGACACGGTTAGAAACAAGCTAGATTTACTTTAATACAACAGTTTCTAACAATTTCTCTGGGTGTTTTTAAGCGGACACTTCTGCTACTCTTACTACATGAGAAGCAACCCATAGAGGAGAGGAAGACAGTGGCTGAAAGATGCCAACTCCCATCTTTGTTTCACCAAGATACCAAATGAATTCTTCATTCGGAGCCCTCCATCTTGCTGGGTGATATCTAAGGAGCAGTGTTGAGAACAGCAGTGGGTATCTGTAAAGACACATATGAATGAAGGCACTACCAAGGATTTGGGCCTTGATGTCTCCCATCTATAAACATCAGCAAAGGCATTCCAAAACAGGAATTTGTTACATTGTGTCACGTCCCAGCAGTCATAAGTACATTTTGGAGCAATGGAAAGTGAACTGATCAAGCAAGAAACGAACATGCAGTAACTACAAAAAATACAGGATTCTAGTCTAGTTTCTGCAGTTAATATTTAAGTATGAAACAAGATGAGGTAGGTTTTCTCTTACAAAACATAACTGTGGACATTCATTATCTACAAACATACTCACTTGTTTTTAGATCGAATATTTCTTTCTCAAGTAATTCTGGCTTCTTGATTTCAATGAGATCTTGAAGCAACTAATCAATCATTGTATAAAACAATTTGTTGCATTTTGGTCTAAAATGTACTAGCATGATGCTCTTATTTTAGGAAAAAGGGTAAATAGCAGTGGTCAACTTACTTTTTCTCATTCAGGCATCCTTTATGTTTGTTTTTATGTATTTCTTTTTTAAAAAATTCCAGCCTTCTTTTATATGAAAATCTTGCTAGTACTGGATTTTCAATGTCATTTCCTCACAAGCAATGTTAGCTCTCATATCTTTTCCACTAGCCATTCATTTTTATCTTTGTCCATGTCCTCAATTGTTCTTTTGAAAATGAAAAATTAGAAGCCTACGATGAGTACTCTGGGTGAACAGTATGACTTACCCAGCATCACGCTTACTGGAGGATGTCTGTGTCTGTCCTTTTCTTTCCAAATAATATATTTTTTTCTGACAGAGTTAGAAGTCAGTATGTTTACTGCTGAGCCTTATATGAGTTCACCTGCAGTATATCAAGAGAGCTCCAGACCTCTCACAATATGCATGCCTAAGTTGTCAGAAGGAAATCAACAAATATTTCTATCTTTTCTTCAGTGTTTTGCAAAATCAGAACAGCAGAGTACTTCTTGCTATATGTAGGCTCTTTCACACAGTAATTTTACATCAGCAATAGTTAGGCTTAGCCAACTACAGATAAAGTAGCAACTCGTCTTTTCCACAGTGATGAAAGTCAATAACTGTGGTGTGAGATATGAAAGTGCACTGAAAAGTATGATGTTCTCATTTTTCTGGAATCCAAATAAGACAAAGAAGACAACTGGGTTGCACAGTTGTGCATCAGAGCCTCATAGTTTAAAACTCATTAAAGTTACCAGGCTCTGGTAAATGAATGAAAAGCAAATTGATCATTAAATGGTGTGATAAAACGTGAACAAGACAACCAGATTCTGGGAGCTTTCTACATACTGGATGCACCAGTCTTATAAGCAACAAGCTTACAGTGTACACCTGCAGACCCCACTAAATTGTTTAGATTGCACTCTCTACTGTAGGTCAGGGCTGTTAATCACCAGTATGCCCCAGGGCAGCCACATATAGCCTTATTTATGGGCGAATCAAGAAACTGAAATACTGAACCGTGCCTGATTAGCTGCACTAATATGCTACTTGTGGCTAATTTCTGAGCTGCTTAATTCGCAGGTGTTTGCCCCAGCCAATAAATCATGCTTTCTACCTCCTCTTTGCACTCATGGACCTGCCATGCATATATGCAGCCTGTTTAAGTGACAAGCAGGAAATAATTGATGGTGCATTAAATCACTCTTGTGTTTAGTGAACTAGCTCCCCTTTGAAACAAGCCTTGCTACATTCCCACTCCCAGGCTCATTTCAAATGTTATTGTAACCCAAGTCTTCTGTGTTTGCAACCTTTCAAAGGTACAATGTGTACATTTCCTCATTTTTATTTGTTTTACTTGTAGAGCACACTATTTGCATAAGACATGGCTATTAAATTTTCCACAACAGTTAGTCGTCAATGCAATGGAGCAGAACAAAATTCTGGCTGAGAAGCTGAAGAAAGGCACCAAAGTCCCAGCAGCTCCAGTCTTACAGTTTCCCCTTCAAATAGTCTTAAATGAAGCTGTCAGTAAATATGAGTTCTCAGTCATGTTTGATATTGATTGTCACTAATTTGCTAGTTCTGATTATTTCTGAATTAAGATGTCACATGGGGATCCAAAAAATGAACTTACACAAATTCTTAGCTCGTAAAGTCAAAGCCAGGCCAATTCACGTTGGGTTTGTTGTTCTTGTTGTAGTATTTTGACACAAAAATGTGTTTTCCTCAAGGTTTAAACAGAGAAGCTGAACAATGTCAAGATTTTAACTGGAAATACTGTCTACTGTGTAATGGGAGGCCTGAAATTAGGGAAGACACATATTTTTTCATGTATCTTGCAAGATTTTGGCACATCTCAGTATGTATGGATACCTGAAACAATTACTACAGTTGGAGAAATTTCTGGTCTTCAGCTTGCTGAGATGGGCACAGTTCCTTGAGTATTTCTGTATGACTCTCACAAATCTTTTTTATATTTATTACGGTGAATTCTCTTTGGAGCAAAGGATAAGAGCCAGGACCTAACCACTTCTTTCTACATTAAGAAGTCTATTATCAAAGTCCGTGATAGAATTCCTTTGCCAGTATTCAAGGGCCTAAGCTAAATAATCTCTAAATAAAGGATATCAGCAAATAAGTAAAGATTCCCTCTTTTGAACATTTCTATTGGCTGCCTAGGCCTTATTCTGAGATCAAAGAGAAATTGAAACCGATGTGAAATTAGGTTGTCTGCTTATTAGTGTATAACAATAAGAATATTACTGTCCTGCAAACCGCAATGTTGCCAACAGTTTTCTGGTTATAGCCAAAAGTGGAGATTTCTGGAAAAAGATTTCATGGAGATACTTCAAAGTGTTAATTTTAACATAACAGAGCGTCAAATTGTTTGAGGTACATTTACATAAGGCCTTCTGTCCTGCTGCAGGTAAGGCCAGCAGTAAAATTTCAGCTCTCTAAAAGTAAGGAAGCTGGATAAAATAAAAGAAACAGAGAAGAAGAATAAAAAATGCTACAAATGGTAGAAAAAAATGTTTAAATTGAATGTGTTGGGCATCCACAACAAATAGGAATCACCCTCATAATCAAAAAATATTTCTTATACACTACAAGAAGTCATGTAGTGCAGTAAAAAAAGGTAAAGGACAAAATGGTAAATCTGAAAAAATGTTATCCTGTTTAGAATATACATACATCTTGAGGAAGTTTTTAAACTTGAATATGTTTTTAAAATATTAGAATATTAAATGAGGCATATCAAAATAATTTTTATTCCTTTACAATATAAAAATAATAACATTACCAAAAACAAACAAGAAACTGTTTTGTTCAAAGCAAATACAGGCATGAACCTTGATATGTAATCTATAAAGTGAACAGAAGGTCAAAGTTTAAATAGAGAACTTAAATGCCCTGTACTAGCCATGGATGAAGACACAGCGCTTCATGGTCATTTAGCCTGACCTAATATAGAGATCTTATGTTCTTATCTTCTGAGGCAATAAAATGAAAGTTCTGTTGTCAGCGTGTTAGCTTTTGCCTTTCCCTGCTTTCCTCAGATGCCAAGAACAGGATCTGTGAGATTCTAGGGAAGGTGTTGTCACTTTTTGCCACAGACTTGCAAAAGAGTTAGGTTATGATCTGGATTATAAGACATTTTTAGTACATTTGTAAATTTTAAGGCCAGAAAGAGCCAATATGCTTGCCCAAAGAAATTTCCTTTGCTATGCAGTAGTAACATTTTTTTTCTAAGGTTCATCTGACATTAAAGGAATCATTCTTTTCCATTAAAAGAGTTTGTTCAGATTCTGAAACTAGTAACTTAACCTTGGATATATATACATGTATATTTTAACGTGGCATACATTTGCAATCTTTTGATGGTAATTCAATTATAAAAATCGAATTTGTATTTCAATTTATCTCGAGCACCTTGAGAAGTTATTAAGCAAATTTTCTAACAAAGTAAGATAAGTCATAATATATAACCCAAAATCTTTAGGATGAGATTTTCAAAGCTCTTCTACATTGCATTCTCATAAACCACCTAGCTGGCACAGTGTAAAGAAGCATCCATTTCAATAAAATGATACAGCACTTTTCACCTATTTATCAACTGAATTTTCTGTTTTCTCTTTAATGTTTTATTTGCTAAGAAGGGTGGTAAAGAAAAATAAAATACATGCATATCAATTAACCTCATTTCAATATAAAATAATGCACTGCTTTGACTCAAAAAAAAATTCCCCAAAAAGTCTTCTCATGAAAGTGAATGGTTCAGTGATTTTTGTTTGATATAGTTAAAATGGATTTTTTTTACTCCCTTTTACATTTCTTGAAAATTCCACAAACTTCTTATCATGAATTTTTAAAGATTGTTCTCAAGGACTAGGAAATGGCTACTGAAACTACTTATTTAATCAATATCACACTTTTGTGAAAGAAAAGTAATGTTTTCAGAGACATTCAGTGGATATCTGGAGATAAGTAACTATGCTGAATTGAATGACATTACTCATTATATGAGTAATGAAGTGCAACAAATTTAAAATTGATCATAAGATCACAAGTAAATAATTGTAACTAAAACAGAGAGAACAAATTTGTTCAGAGCTTCAGCTCTTCATTTATAACCTACTGGAAAAATCAGCAGAAATAATATATAATTTTGTCAGCTTAAGTCCAAGGGAAAACTCCATCTGTACTGAATGAAGATAGGAAAAAAATGTATATTCACATTGCCAATATTTCCAACCTGACCATACCAACCTGACTTGGTATTTTGAGTGTCTTACGGTTTTCACGTCAGTCTAAAGAAATCCTAAAGAAGTATAATGGACATTGGCTCAGTTCTGAGTACATTTTTCAGTCTGGGACGTTGATCGTATGATGAATTTGTCACTGAGAGTATTTTCTGAAACCAATCTTTAAACACATTTATTTTTATATCCTTGCAATTTTCACTTTGGAGAAAGCTAGTGAAATTTTCATTGAAGTTTCACACAAGGTTCAGCTCAGAATAATAAAATTTCAGTTATTTTTGCAAACATTTTTCTTTACCTACTCAGCCTGTTTAACAGCATAGATAAACTTATGCCTCACTTATATGAACCTCAAACTGAACAGATAAACAACAAGAAGCAAAGATTATTACCGGTGATTTTCAGACCAATTAGTCACACTTCAGTGTTAGTCTGAAAATCTAGCCTGAAGTTTCTGTTCTTTCAGAAAAAAAAAAAAAAATATATATATATATATAATAAAATAAAGTAAAATATACTTGGTAGTATCTTTATAGACTAAATGTTTAAATTTGTTTTCTTTTTACCAACATGTGTCCCAATTCAGATGTTCAATAAAGAAATTCAATAAAGAATTCACTCTTAAATTTGAATGGTTATGAACAATCCCAGGCTAAAATTACTAAAAAAGCACACATTTTTAATAATAACCTAATGTAAAATTAACAAAAATCTATATAAGGGGTGAAATATTCCTCTTCAGCCAAATATTTCCTGAAAGAAAAATGTTTTAAAGCTGCTAACCTACTGAAAGAATATAAATTCCAAAAGTCAGCTTCCAACTTAGGAAAAAATACACTAAGCAGGAGTAGAACATACTTAAGATCACCCAGAAATCCTTACTCACAAGATTAACTACAACAAACTTCATGCAATCTTGGAGAAGTCACTAGGAGTAGCACTGACATGTAATCACCACTGGCTGCGTACTACAAGCATTCTCTATTGAGTTCTCTGAAGTTTCACTGATATTATTAAATAGTGGTGAGAATAGTGTTAAGATTGTTTCAGTTCCCTTAATTGTTTCTCTACATATTAATGATGCTCTGAATGTTTTACAAAGTGAAACTACACCATGTAGTTTTCATGCTTAATTTCTGATTTTTTGAGAATAATTCTGATAATAAACTATGAAGTGATCTGTGTTGGAAGCAACCAAAAGATATTTGCCATTTAAGCCTATACTAAAAGCAATTTTTATTATCATTCAATTTTGTTTCTGTTTGCTTCATTCACCTTGAATTATTTTTCAAGTCAAATAGCTACTGTGTATTTCTTCACATTCTGATCAACACCAAAGGAATAATGTATGACAATTCAAAAAAAAGGAAAACAAAAATGTATAATGCAACTTAGCAACACTATGTCATACTGCTGAAATGTGAGGGATATGGGAATGTCAAGAAGTGTAGTTTCTGCATTTAAGAATTGAAGGTGTGCCAGCCCTCACTGTCAGAATACACTTTCAGGAGGCAGCAATGAAAGTTTATATTACAAAGGTCACTCAGAGAAGAAGAATGTCACGAAGTTAAGTACATCCAGGGAAGATCAGATAATAAGGAATATCTTTTTCAAAGCTAAAATGATAGATTGCAAGAATGGTAAAATAGAGCACACGGCAGATAGAAAGGGAAATCAAGACAAGAAAAAAAAAATAGAAGGGTAATATAATATAAGTGAAGCTGTAGAAATCATAAAAGAAATGCTTGGTAACAAGGGAGAAACTTATTGAATAAAATAAAATTTATTCAGAGTATTCAGATGGCAAGATTCAGAAAAATAACCAGCAGAGTGGCATCTTAGGCGATTGCAAGATGCTTGACAAATACATTTTTTTTAAATTGTCATGTGTTTTCATATAACACCATATGAATAATTTAACAGCAATGTCAAGATTTATGAAATGAGTATTATCAGTGAGATGTTAATGCCTGAGACAAGAAATTGTGGGGGGTTAGGGTGACTGTACAGTTCTTTTTCATATAAACTTAAAGCATTTAACATAGACTCGTAAAGCCGGGACAAGATCTTTTTGGTTTTCCACAATATGAACTAAGACGAAAGCTTGATGATATTTGGGAATTCTACGATAGATATCACTTAATAAAATCTTTGGCACCTGGAATATGTATAATACTGTCAAAGCCATATTTATACCAAATAACAAGCTTAATTATTTTTATTTAATATTTTGCTTCCTGCTCATCATAAAGTGTTTCTTTGTGCTGAACAAGAAATTTTATGATGTCATTAAAATGTTATAGACACAATTATAATGTAATGTTAGTCATTTTGTCCTTGGAAAATCTATAAGGAAGAGTTGCTTGCTTGCATGCCCAGCTACAACATGGGACAGGCACAGTATGCCTGTTTCCTGTGGATGGCATCTGTTGAATTTAGATCAAAAAAGGCAATGTTTATATTCAATATTTATATTCACCATATTAGGCTGATGTCTGGGCATGATCTGGACCACGGAATACCTTCAGATACAGAAATATTAGCCTTGTGCCAGCCTAAGAAAATACATCTTGCTGTGCTAATGTTGATTCTTAAATGTTTAAAAATTCTGGGGTTAACACACTGCACCTTAGAAATCTGGATACTGCAATACAATTGACTCTGTGTCAATTAACACTTCTCTAAACTACGTCAAGCAAGATAACTCTAGGATAACTTCAAGTAATCTTTTCTTATGCACCATATTTTTTGCATTTCTGATATTTCCCATTCCTTGACTAATTAGATTGACCTCTTTCTGAATGCACAGTATTAACAAACTGAACATGGTACTCCAGCTAGGATCATTCCAATACAGAGCAGGCTTGAAGCATTGGGTGAAAGGTCTTTCAGGCTATATTCTTGACAGCCCACAGTGTTGGTTGCCTTTTCGCAACACGACTGGAATTGTTGATCCAGGCTGAGTTCTGTTAAATCCACTCAGATATTCTTCTCTTGACTAGCCAGCTTGTTTTTGTGCAAATATTTATTCCAATCTAAGCACAGTGAGTGCTCTCCTGATTCAGAATATCTATCTTTTCAATTTGCCAGAAACATTTATTTTTAATTCTAATTATGTCCAACAATGTACCTCGAGCCTAAGCATATCCACAGATTCCTTAAACATTTTCTCAACTTTGCCCAACTTTCTAGTGTCAGACTCTTCTAGTGACAGACTCAAACCAGGACACACCGCTGTGAAGTCTCACGTTAGTATTTCACTTTTGCAATGAACCATCAATAACTATAAATAGGATATGGTTTCTTATGATTTTTTTGCTAATAGTTTAAACCACATTTGCCAACCTTTCCTGTAAAATCATAGTGCAATGCGCCTTGCCAAAGGACACACAATGTCAATTTCTTCTCTGCTTTCTGAGACTCCTTTCACCTATCATGCATATGCTTTGATATGATTCATTCCTCTCAACTCTCTGTTGGGTTTTTATTCTTCTCTGTTATCACTCAGGTATCCACAAATTCTTTAATTATTTGGTGTTTGTTTTTTCCTGGGAACTGAAAGTACTGTAACAAGCACATATTTCCTACTTCTTCCTCCTTTTCTCGATCGTATCTACAGACTCATTTTGCCATCTTCTTTCACAAGGTCTCAGAGAAAATGGCTACTGCACTCCAATTGCTTCAACCAGACCAAAGAGCGTCACTGTAATCCTCGGACTCATGTGATCTGTAATACCTGTAGAACTGCTCTCTTTCCCTACTGTTGTCTAATTTCTTTGCATCCTGACACAGGACTGTGTTAACTGGGAGAACACAGTCCTACTGAAAGCTAAAACATTCTGCCTTGTGTTGTGCTGTCATCCTTCCCAGTAGCCTGTGTGTTACAGCAGATCCGTAGTGATTGAGAAGGTAGAGGAAGAGCAGCCGAGTGAGCTATTACCAAACTACTAAATTATGTTCCTCTTTTCTAATTGAAAAGCATATTCTTTTATATTAATGTTTCCTATCTTTGGTTTGAGGTATTTCTTACAGGTAAAGGGAAGCTCTCTCCTTCTCTATCATCTCTTTCTGTAAGTCTGCATTCTTTCTTTACTTCTTGATCTTTGTCTGTTTTGGGAGGGTTACAAATCTTGTATGATCTAATGAGATGAATTTCATAAAGTGAATGGGAAGCTGCATGCTTTCACTGACTAATCTCTACCCTGGTCTAAGGGGCTTATTTGCAGCTGAAAGTCCCGGCAGTCTAGAAATAAATGCCTCATAAAGAATTACTTAATTTAGTTAATAATGTTTGAATCAAGTCATTCTTCATTTTCCATAAAACTAGAATAGGCTAGAAGTAATTCAATTATTTTTTTACAAGTACTAATGAATAAAGTAAATGTGTAATTTCCAATAAATTACATAGTTACTCGTGGTGTGAAAAATTGTGCACTCAAAACAAGTAAAAAATGTGTCACTTTTATTTTTATAGTATGTCTTTTAGAAGAGATATTAAACCACTGTTTACTTTATCCCAAGGTACTCTATAGAAAACCGTAGATTAATTTGCCCTCAGAGAAGCCATATAGTATTTCAGCCCTGAAAGAAAAAAAAATGCCTTGGAGAGAATCGCTCAGGTACCTTGTATAAATTCTTCAGTAATAAGAAATACCTATTTATGCACTTCACACATAGACTGTATCTGTAGAGGAAATATATTCTTGCCCTTAAATGAAAGATTTGGATTTTTTTTCTGAGTCTTTTTGCCCCGGTTCTAATTAAAATGCAAACTTGGGTATAATCCTGCCCTTTCAAACAGTGATTTTTTGTTCCAAAACATGTGGTTAGACTTTCTTTTCTCTGGGCGGTGGACAGGACAGAAGAGTCATGAAAGGAAAATACGGAATGAAATACCACTCCTGCCATGCACTTCACTTCTCTCCTGTTTTCCTTCCAAAGCTCAAGAGAATCTCTGTGTGTTCACGGAAATGACAGAAGAACTGATTTCATATTCTCAAATATATAAAGAGGCAACTTAGAAGAGTACAGTATTTATAAAATTGTGACTTACTGCACGCTGGGATCGCTCTTGGCATACCTGCATGCAAGGGCTGTGTATGAGTAATGCATCCACTGATTGTGCTCGTGCACTGAGGGGAAAGAGGAAAATACTGAGATTCAGAAAATACATATTTCACTAACCATAAATGAAGCAAATCCACTTTAGCTTTGCTGTGACCTCCAGGAAGCAGAGCATGAACTGCTTTGATTTATCACAAAATTGGTGCTTGCATCCAGAAATGTAAGTGTGAGATCATTTACTTAAAGCTGTAGTCACCACAATAATCTTTAAGGAGCCAGATCCTGAGGCAAGCTGATGATGTGCTGATGTGCTAAGGCCTAGAAAGCAAGGCAGACTTCCAGGATGCTTTACCAATACAGTAATATTGACAGGCTGTAATTTTTTTTTTATTATTTTTATTTTTATTTTTTTTTTTTTTTTTGCATGCTTCCTAGCCAAATAACCCTTAAGGAAAGTATGATAAAAGCATAAGTCACCAAACACATTTCACCAGGTTTCTATGCCTGAAGAGCTAAGACTTCAGAATAAAATAAGCCAGCAAAGTTAGTTTTGAAGACAAGGTATTCTTACTTAAATCTGAAAAAAATCACCACCTGTCACAATACAATCTCTTCCTCTGCAGTTGGTTTTGTCTGTAAAACATGAAACCCGCACATTCATGGATGGCACTGGGACCAGTGTTGGTGCAGGATAGATAATGATTTAGTAAAAAAAATTGGCAGTGGTTACTATAACAGTTCAGAAAAAAATAGTGCCACAGGTTCAGATACAGACAGAGGAACAATCGTTTGTGACTCTAAGCTCTACGTGTTTCGGTGCTATGGATGTGAATACAATTTTTGCCAGAATTTTTTTCAGTGTAATGTCCCTTTGGCTCTACATTTGCACTTCTGATAGACAAAAGTTAGATTGTGACCCTTGCCAGCTCCACTGGCCAGTGACCCATTACTTTTCTCCATGTTTATCTCATTACTGCATTTCCTGTTTTAAAGCAAAATTGCCTAAATAAAGAACTGACAGACAAAGACATTAAATAAATACTGAATGACTGTTGAAATATTACAGTAAGTTTCCAGTATCATCCTTACAGTTATATACAGACCAATAAAAATGAAGTGTGCAGGGAAGGATCTTTTACTAAGGAAACAGGATAAGAGAACTGTAAAATAGTTATGAAAATTTTTTAAAAAGAAATGTTTTTTTTTACTTTTTTTTTCCAATAAGCAGATTCAGAACAGAATCTCCAAAACTAAATAACATATGATTGGCATTTGCACAGTTATACAATAAGAGTCCATATAATAGACTTTTTATTAATAGAAATGCCTAGAGTACTTTATCTCTTGTAATATGCTAATGGCACATTCTGATTCTCAAAACATTAACTGGTGTAGTCCAACCACTGGAAGATATAAACATTTGCATAGATGAACAAAACTGTGTGTGGTAATATATTTGCAAATTTATCTTACAGATGTCATTTCCAGGCACGAAGACATGATAATTGCTCTGTAACTTGCTCTAATTAATTAGGACCCTAAAAGGCTATAAAAAATTACCATCAACATTTCTGAAAGCACTTTAGAAAGATATTTCTGTATTTTTTACTCAGTGTAGAAATGTGCTGATAATTCCGTCATTCGTACTCCTCCTTAGATTTCTTTCCACAGCACACACTTTATCTAGAATGAAATAAGAAATTATTTTTCTTTCTTTCAAGTATCAGGGCTTTCCAAGTTTCCAGTACATATTTACTTTTTTATTTATTTTCCTATAGGGAGAGTAAGGGAGCTCCAGAGCTATTTAAAATTTATTTTTGCAAAGTCCTGCAGCAAATTAAATCAAAACTGAACCACCCAAAATTAAAGGAGTCACTTACATATCCTGTGTACATAGAAAAATATTTAACATTTTAAAAGGAACTCACACACACTAGAAACTGAGCAAGCAAGAACTTAAAGTAGACGGTAAGAAATGGTAAGAAATACAACGTTCCCCATACTGGGCAGAAGGCAAATGAGACCTGGGTACCCAATGCAAGAATCTCAGAAATTCCCTTCTGCCAACACAGCTTTCTGACTCCCTCATATCAAGTCATAATACCCTCTTGTTTGTACTTTCTCTGAATTTTTCAATCGTGGCTGCTCCACAGCCAAGCTTCAAAAAGAAAACAGAGAATCAAACCTTTCCAGCCACCTCATGGAGCCTGAAGGTGTGACATGAAAGCTGTGAGCCTGAATCCACTCAGGCTGAGCTATGTTTTGGTCCTGCTAAGTCACTTGTTGTTAAAGCTTGGTCAGGACAAGTAAAAACACCTCTGGTTAATACAGAATAAACCTAAGCACCTAAATCTACCCCTGGAAAGTGTTACTTAATTCCAAAGCATTACAGGGCTGAGGTTTTTTTTTTTTTTCTAATAACTGTATCCATCAAAAATGTCCTCTTCCCAATGTCTGCATTTTTAATGTTCTGTAAATATTTTTTCAGTTCCTCACATTATGTTCATACAGCATAATATTTTAGTATGCTATTATTTTTTGTGGAATTAAATTACAAGCTCTTAAGAAGTCTTGTGCAGATATAAATCTTGGTAAAGAAAGCACAACAAATATGAATTGAACAGTTTCAAACACTGTCAAACTCAATGTTTGACATCTTAGAACAAAGTTCACTCCAACTTATTAGTGCTTATGAAACCTAGAAGGTCTGAATTGAGATAGAGAGCAAAATTTCTTTTCAAACAGGGCTATTTTCTCATGGATACTGGCTCTTAATATTTCTTTTAACCTGTTTTCCTTAAAAACAAACTGACAAACAAACAAACAAAAAATAATATGAATAATGGCAAAGAAAACAGATATGACAAAAATTTCAACACACTTTTTCACCAAAACATGATGCAGGAACTTCATTCACTAAGCACGTATCACTTCAGCTGCTTTGCTGGAGAACTTAGGCTGAGGACATTTTGGCCACCGCAGAAGAGCCATACTTTCTCACAATATTTAGAAGATAATCATTAAGCAAAAATTCTGAAAACTTCGATGTTCTGTTAGAAAGGAGATCAGGATTCTTGCCCATAGCTGTGCTGCTGTCAGGAAATGGCACATGGAAGCAGTGCATGCTCTCCCTTCCCCGTGTCTGCAGTACCTAAATATCCATGGTTCCTGCTTCATCCCTGTGTCTGGGCTCTAAGCACCTCTACATAAGAAAGTTACCTTTGCTTGTCTTATACTGCTTGGTGGAAAATATTGCTCAGGGCCATTAGCTGCATAAGAGTAGGGGAAAAAAAAAAAAAAAAAAGGCTGCTAGTGCTTCATCTGAAACACAAGCAGTACCTCAGTCACACTACTCAATGTCCAACTGCATCAGTTTGGTGATGCAAATCATTTGGTGACGCTGATTGAGTACTGTTGCCAAAAGGCCAATGGAGGCGACCCTTCTGGTGAAGCCACAACTAAAGTGGCGTGTCCAGTTCTGGGCCTGCTCATGAAAAAGAGATGGATCTACTGCAAAGGGCCCAGGAAAGGGCAACTAAGATGATAAAGGGGCTGGAGCGTTTCTCCTGTAAGGGGAAGTCACAGGATCTGGGATTGTTCAGCCTGGAGAAGACTCAGGGGTAAACTGTATGCATATAAATACCTGAAGATGTATGAAGATGAAAGTGCCAGGCTCTTCCAGTGGTACACAGCAATGGCACAAGAGACAAAGGGCACAAATTGGAACATGAAAATTCTGCCTGTGAGGATGACAAAGCACTGTGCCCAGAGAGGTTATGGAATATTGGTCCTTAGAAATATATAAAAGCCGCCTGGAAATGGTCCTGGTCACTTTGCTCTGGGTGTCCCTGCAGGTGTTGGATCTAACAGACACAGAGGACTCTATCAACCACAACAATTCTGTGATTCTGCAAATTGCATACTAAGTCAGCAGTCTAGAAATGTAACAAAAGCGAACCATTGTATGTGTACCTCTGTTGGACTCAGACAGGAGGGCACTACCTTAAAGTTTATATACATGTATGTGGGAAGAGAGTTAGCGTGTCCTTGAATCCCCCTCTACTGAAGCCTTTTCCTCACAAGGTTATGCACTCACTTAGTGTTCGACAGAATTCATATTTTTTATGTCCTTAACAAAGAGATTGTGCTCTCTGAAAATTTCCCTTTCAGAAAGATGTCCCTTTCTTGTTCCTCATCTCATGAATGTCCCCGATGAATAATTTCTCTTCCTAAAGTCAGTATTCCCCCTGAAGGCTGATTCATGGAGAGAAAGTCTTCCTCAAGTTCTGCTCTTCAGTGATTGAGGTCCCATGTTTATGGAAAAAAAATAAAAATCTTTTGAGAGTCTTGGGGCATTGATATCTTGCATCTCAGCAAATTGCCATAGGGTAGAGCATTCTGGTGTTATCTGTTAATACCAGAAGGTGCAGTCTTATAGATTTTTATGTTAAGATGCAAAACAGTGGCACCTGGCGACTTCAGCTCCTTGAAGAGAAACAGCATTTTTGTATTGAGTCTGTTCCATTCCTGTATTCATCAAGTCACTTTGCTGAGCAAGAACAGATCAGTTAATTTTTTGGCCCAGCTTGCTGCATAGCCATATTAATTGGAATTTTCCATGAAGGATTTATAGGGCATAGTTAAAATGAAATATACTTGCTAACACCTCTGCAGAGGAGTTTATATTAGAAAATAGATGAGGACTAACAGAGTTCCCTTTAGAAAACAAATGTACATGTATACATTGCACAATGCAAACCAGGTAACATACATTGTTCAGGGTATAAATTAGGCACAGGGAAAAAAAAAAAAAAAAAAAAAAAGAGGAAGAGAAGATCAAGAACTTAAATCTAAAAAGCTTCCAGTTGTTTTTTCCCTTTTCCAGAAAAATAATAATGCAAAACATTTTTCTACTTGTTTTTTTCCCCACAAACCAGCTACCTCTCAGCCACCGGGTGGTAAAGTTTCACTCTAAATAAAGCATTGATGGCACGAAAAAAAGAGCTGCAAAGAAAAACAAATGACAGTCAGTTCTGACTGTCAATCTACACATTTAATGAGAAACTCTGCTCAATTTAATGAATCCTAGTGCTTCAGTCTACCATCACTTTAAGTAGAACCTGCATACACAACTACGTGGTGTCAATTTGGGGTGTACATTATGGCAGTACAATACACCTCTGAAAGGAGAACTTCATTTTCTGAACTATTAAACATATAAGCAATTGTTACTAATTTACTGTGAGAAACATGTCTGAAAATGTGCCCTTGATTGGCTTGCCAAGACAGACTGGAAATGTTTAATCAAGACCAAATAACTCCATGCCTACAGTAGCAGTTAGATTAAAAACAATCAAAAGAAAAAACATGCAGTACCACTTCACCAGCATGTCAGGGGTGAAAGTCTAATTAGCTTTAGTTGAAGATAAACTAACTTTGCTGTGAACCGATGAGTTGAAAATTGGGGGATGTTCATCCTCTTGGGCTCAACCTTTGACTTCTGAATATGATAAACCCCAAAAAGCAGTACTGTTCCTCGAAGTGTGTATTTTATATTTGGGAAAGGAATAAAAGGGAAAAAATAAAATAAAAACCTCTCTGAAAGCTGCTATTTGACATCAGAAAGAAGAAGCTGGTAACAATGCCTCATTTAGGACTGTTCACTCATTGCAAGAATATGGGTGTACAGTAACCTCGAACAAACTCCCGTGTTTATTTACCCATGGGAGGTGCCAGCACAAACAAAACCCTCAGATTGTTTGAAGGAGTCCTGTGAACAACTGGTCTGAAAATTCCCCGTGCTCTTGCTGACTTTAACAGCTCTGGTGACTAAAGCCCATTAGCAAGCGCCGGCCTCACCCCCTGGACCCACACACTCATACAGCCCCATCCTCACAGCTTGAGCCCCGATTCGCATGAGCCTCAGAACCGGTGCAAATACAGGCTGGAGAATTTCAGTTCTGGCACGTAGGAAAAACAAGGAGTGGAACAAACGAGAGCTGGAAATCCTAATTACCGGACCCGGTCACAGACAAACACTGACAGAGGGGCAGGTTGCGTGCACGAGTGCCACTTAACGAGGGTCACAAGGCGTTTGGGAAAGGTCGGTCGAGGAACTTTCCACGGGTGAAGTCGCAGGGAAGGAGGCGGCGGGGCCCGAGGCTGTGGCAATGCTGCCACCTGCTGCCGCCTCGCTCCGCTGGGGCTGCACTGCCCGCACAGCTCCCCGCAGGTATCTCGGCTCCTGGTTTTGCCCTCCGCACCTGGAACATTTCCCAGCTACTCGCTGCAATTACAGCATTCTCTTGGAAATTTCTTAGTCTCCCTGGCCATCTTCTTCGCAGCCGACAACCCACAGTCCTGCACGCTGCTGTAATATCGCTAATAATATTGTGAGCTATGTAATATTGTGCAACATCAATATTAGCCTGCTACTACTTGCCTTTGTTAAACAGAGCCTCCTATTCTAATCAGAATTCCTATCATTTATATAGCTGTGGAATACGATGCTTGTGGACATTCCCCTTACTGCTTGGTTATCAGACAGTCAAATATTGTTATAAAAATTCTTTTCCCATAAATAAAAAAGGACTTCCACATCACAATAATGAAACTCCCATACTAGCAATGAATCATAACTATAAAATTTACACAAATACACGTAAAAATGTATACAAATGCACACATGCAGGGAAGTAGGATTAATAAAAGGATTTGAATAAATAAATACAGAAATAAATGTAACCTAACCATGATAAACAAATATTCTGCCTGTGATATTACACTTCTGCTTTCTCTGGACAATTCATCTGATTCAATCTAAAAAGTGGAGGGGAGAAATACAACACTGTAACAGTTTTTCCATTCCTTTCCTACTGATTGCTCTCTGTTCAGATATAGTACAAGACTCGAGCATCAAGAAGAGCTGAATTAAGCAATGAGCTACTCTGCATCTGCTCCTGCTGCCCAACTGTATGGCAGGGCAAAAATCCTGCTACAGCACTTCTAACTGCTCAGGTCCATTACAGGACTTGGATTATACGAACCTTTTGGGTTCCTTACAACACAGCGTATTCAGTGCTCCTATGATTCTAAGAACTGTGCCTGGACAGCAAGAGGGACTGCACAAGCCACTGAGGCAGCAAAAAGCAGAGCATGTCTTTTCATGCTCCTGCAGTCTCATGGTGAAGAAGAATCTGAAGCAAAATGCCTTCCAAAGAATTGTTCAGGTAGGACGATATACAGTTGAACTCTCAAAATCAGCTCAGTAACTATGTCCTTAAACAAATATTGCCCTTCCCCATCACGTGCATACACATAAGCACATGTACATTTTCAAATAGCTGTTGAAAAATATCATATGGTATTTTGGGAAGAATGAATTGGTCCTTTTCCTTCAAAATCCTGATTTTGTCTAATTGTATGCAAGAGACTGTTCAGGACAACGGTATCCTTATTTCATTTATCTCTCTTCTCTGCCTTTTCCTACAAATATGTCAGAGTTTTCACATTCATATGCTGCACATACCATCATTGTGCTTGCTTGTGTTGCAACTACGACTGGGCCACTGAATGCTTTTGTCTTCCAGGAGTTGCAAGAGACACCCCACTTCACATAATCATATCACCAAGTGAATGCTCCTTTTAGCTGTACAAACGCTTGCCCCATCCAAACATTAGCCATCATTGGAGTCACCCAATGGCCAGACTCCAGAGGAAGCACATGGTAGCGGCACCAGCATCTGACCTCAGATAAACTGGCAGCTCTTGCAAGCAATCAGCCCAACACAACTGTAATTTATATTTTCTGCTTAATTAAGGAATCTTCACCTGAGTTTTCATTATGAGAAAATCACGTTCAATACAGAGCAAATATAAGTGTGCCCTAGGAGGACCTCCTGCAGCAATTATTTGGCCTAAACCCCTATGTTTCTTACATTATGTTTAATCATTATGTGACAGATAAACTAAGGATAACAGCTGCAGTGGTGGACAAGCTGTGATGATTAGCTAAGGTACCTAAGTGTGTGCATTTTAAAAAACATAGCATAATGATGTGACTGTTTAAAAATTACTTACCTACAATTAAACTGATAGAGAATGGCACAGCTCATCTGCTATTTAGGGGAGCTGATATTATCCTGAATCTCTTTTCTCCTGCTTTCTTCTCTGAACTGCCTGCCCACTTGAAACATAAAGGCATGCTTTCCCATACTCCAGTGGATCTCACAATTTTCTCTTACATACAAAGTCTCTAGTGGGCAGCACACTGTTTCCTCAAAGGAATATTTCATACCTGAAACATATATAAGCATCCTAGGAGTCACCGTCTAAAGAAAATCAGTTTTTAAACTTCTCTTTTATCTGCTGTTATGAAGTTGTGGACTATATATTGCTTTCAAACATATATGATAATACAGATTATGTAAAGAAGTTTTTTTGTTTTTTTTTTTTTTTTTTTTTTTTTTTTTTTTTAAGGGGAAAATATTGCCAGCCCCTTGCTAATCTCTAAATACATCTTAATAAATTAACTGAACAGCAGACCCAACTGTTATCACTAATGGGTTCAGCTTCAGCACTACTACTTATGATTTTAAATATGCATATAAATGCCATTCAATTGTGATACCTAAAACTGTTGACGAAAGTGTTCATAATTTTTCCTGTTGAGGTAAGAAACCTGTCAGTACCTGTACTTGAGTCACTATGAGCAGGCACAAATCTTGCCCGCTTTACAAGTCAGGATGAATTCCCTCACCTCTGATTTTCAAGATTTACAGAAGACTCAGACCGAAAGTCCAGATCTGAATACTTCCCTGTTCAGATAAGACTGATCTGCAAGACCAGCTGAGTCTAAATGTTGTGTCTATCCCTTTCAAAATATGAAGCACTATGGGAAGGAACTTGGCAATGCAAGCACACTCAGTGCTGAATTGTCATGGCATTCTCCATCTCTAAACCTGGAAACATAAGAACAAAATTAATCTGTGCATCGATCTACATCTCTTCACTGCAACAAGACACTAACTTTTGATCACTTATTTTTGCTAGGAAATAATTAAACATTAGAGGAAGATCAAGTGTAATTTTATCTCCATGTCTGAGAGACATTTGGTTTCATGTGGTCCATTAAAAGTTATGCACAACCAATGACAAATGAATTGCCAATAGTGAAGGAGTTCTTTAACAAAACACTGCATAAATGTGAGGAACTGAGTAACTAAACAATTGTTTTCTAAACAAAAAAGTGCTCTATCTCATCCCAATTTCATTTTTCCAGAAAGAATTTTGGTACGATGAATTCTGAGTTGCTGCCAGGATTATTGTTTTGTAGAAGTCATCATCATTTTGTATTGAAATTGATGTTTTTTTTCAAGAGAAATTGCAAATTGGCTCAGAAACATCCTTTTACTTTTCTGACCAAATGAATGCAGCTTCTGTGACATGTGAGAATGTCTTGCAATGGACGCATGACAAAACATCTCTGAGTGGATTTTCTTCAAGCTAAAAAGATAAAGCCATTCTCGCTTAGCAAAAAATTCCTCATTGTTTTAAAGAAGCAAATGAAGAAATAAGAAAATCCATTGCAAGCTCTAAAGCAGCCTTTCCTCTACCCCCCTTTCCTCCCTCTCCCTCCCTCCCTCCCTAAAGAAAACACCAAGAAAGCACAGCCTTCAGCTTACAGGCAATGCTCTGTATGCTAGTATTTACTCTATTTACTATTTGCAAAGACAGTGAAGGGAAGAAGGTAGGGGAAAGCAGCCCTTCCTCCCAGTATAACGAATTGTCCAAGGAACAACATTTTTCAGTAGAATGAATATGAAATAAATAGGCCCAGGTACTCCATTAGCAGGTAAGCAGACATTTCAGATGAAATTTGTGGTGGCAGGTAGAGAGAAATACAGAAAAGGAGCATTTGCATTTTCTAAGTCCTGGAAAATAGAAATATTTTATAGCTATGTCATAACCACTGTAATACCACTTTCACACAATAGTTTATAAACTAGGCTATTATTAAGTGATCTGTGAGTAGGCAGCTGTATTTTTTTACAGTGTCAATATAACTCTTTCCTGAGGAAATATACACCGCAGATCTAAAATATTCTGTGAGTGAATGAATCACAAAGCATTCCTAGATGGCTGAGGACAAGACATAGTTTTGCTTCCTCTCCCACATTCGGCATTTAATCTGTTTTGAGCACATTAGCCTCATCTCCTCCTCCATGAAGTACGTGGAAGATGAAATATGCTGATACCTCTTGTGCTTTAACTATAGTCCAATTAAGCTTCTGCTTTCTGTAATATTTCTATGAGCTGGAAATTACAGGGAAAAGTGGAATGGCATTCTCCCATACCTCTAATGAGGATAAATACAGGGTTAGGAAAAGATATATATATATATTTAGTTGAAAACTATTTTATTTTTTGTAAATTAATGGTGGATGCTATGGACATGGAATGAAACAGATACAGGCTCTAACACACATACAGGAAACAGTTTGCACGTACAGTTATCACACTGAACAATAGGAAGCATTTTAAGAAAAGTGCTTGAATTATATTTACTTAAATGGAACTGTGTTATTCCTATTGAGAAGATAGACTGGAGATAGGTCTATTAGAAAGAAACAGCATTTAAACCAGTTGAAAGTGAAGCACTTAATTGCTCATCTCCAGTACACATAAGATCATAAATTATGGGTTTTATCTATGTACTAGTTAAAATGAGTTTAATCTATATATTTTCTGGAAAATCAACACAAATGAGTTTAAAAATAAAATATTAGTTATGTTATTTTGCTGGTATCAAATGGGGGAGAATTATCTATGATTGAAAAATTCACTTATTCAGCAAAATACACTGTGACTCTATGCATTGTTTTAAAGTTTGCTCATGTACTATGTAAAGCAAGAAAATGCTATTTAGCAACACAGATCTTCCTTCCACTTGAGGTACTGTAAACAACTATTGATTTTGGTGGAAGCAGGATCAGGTTCTTAGAAATTGTATCAAGCTGACTCTGAGTTCTCTTGTACTAAACCAAAGATAGTTGTCACCTTTGACAGAGATACAGAAATGGCAAGAGTATCTATTCATGCACTGTAAACAGTGACTGTTAACAGCAGAAAAGAAGATATCAAAGAACCCGGCTTTACAAGTGCGTGCAAGAGCAGTATGAGATAGATGATTATTCTGGACAAAGGTTTGCACAGACAGGCCAAGTTTCTTGTGAGGTTTTCACATTGCTTTCAGAGAGTAAGAAAAAAGAAAAAGAGGGAAATAGTTACTGAAAAGTATTTCAGAACTTGTTGCAACATACTGACTGGGTTTGAACTAAAACACAGTCGCTCAATACTCCTAAATTAGTACTTTTTATTAACAGACAAAAGGCACTCCATTAAACTTCTGTTTCAAATCACATAATGTGTCACTGAGCAATCAGAACATGTTTTCTCTTTCTTTTGACCTTGCCAATTAACATATAAACTTTCAAAGCATTACACTCAGACCTCTGAAAAGAAATATGATATAGAACACAATTAGTGACATAAAGATGAAGGAGACAAATAAAGGGTATCTAAATATAAAGAAATTTCCTAAAAAGTCTTCCTGAAAATGAGACACTGTTATTAGAGATTAGACAGTTTAAAGTGAAAAGACATCTGACATTTGCATTGATGCTGTAGTAATGTAGCTCTGACTTACAGTAGGTGTAATTAGAGCACTCACTCTATGAAGGAAAAAAGACCTGTCATTCTGCAGCAAAGCCCCAAGCAAGGCAGAACAGCTAACAGTGTCTTATCCTTAAATTACGCTTCTGATTTGAAAAAACATTTAAAAAAAACAAGGTTTGAGGTGGATTGTGTGGTGTTAGTAATTGAACCTTTCTCCACTTCTCTGTTAATATTATTACAGCAAGATATTACATATTTTTTGAAGCCCAGAGGACAGCTCAAGGTTCATCTGCTTGAGTAAATGCACTGATAGGATTATTTTGGAACAGCGTGATGTAAGCAGGCTCTTTCTAATAGAAAGAAACCCCTCAAGATACTTGTAATTAAATTGATTAATTTGGCTTGTGAAGGTGCACTGAGTCATCTGATTTTGGAGATAGACCAATATCCAAGAGATAGAATATCACTGTCTCTTCTTTCTTTAGAGATAAATGTACTACCACAAGCCAACATGGGAAACGCCTCAGACAAAAGCTCCTTTTCAGCTGAGCTGATTGAACAGAGTAGTAAATTATAATTTTCTCTGACTCTACACAGGAAAAGAATTTCCATGTGTTGAAAATAGCTTTGAATGTTCTAAAATACCTGAAATGCAAACAATTTAATCCCCATTCAACAAGGAAGACATTCCCTGCAAACCTCATCATTCATATAAAACTCTCTTCTGCTAAAAGGAGTTTAGACAAAGCAGATAATGTTCTCACTCTTGCATGACGAGGCATAGAGTATGATGATACCTTCCTCTTTTCTTGCAACATTATTGATCTTTCTGTCGTCTGCCCCCAGAAATGGTCTGCAATTATTTTGTCATTACATTGCTTGCTGTGAGACACACAATAAACAAACAAACAAACAAACAAAAAAGCTAATGGTGATCTCTGAAATAGTAATTGCTTTACAAAATTCAAAATACAGATTGATACTCCATGCCAGAGAGTTTTGTGGAGGGTAGCTTACTTCCAGGTAATGGCCTCACATCCATTCTTATAAAAAGTCATGAAAGTTTTATCTAGTAGGGATCTCTAAATCTTCTCAACTTAGAGGTAACAATACTTTTCCAGGAAAGTGGAAAACAATATTAAAAATTATTGACATTTCAGTTTGTAAGAATCCCTTAAAAATCTACAGCCACAATGGCAGAGAATGATGTTCACTTGCCAAACTAAAGAAAATCCATTACTGAAATCTATGCCAGCAAATGAAATATAAGGTGCATAAGCAAATACAATGCAATATAATAGAAAAATCAGCAATTTGGCCAATAATCAATTTAGAACTGCTGGGAAACAAAGTAAACTGTCCCATGAAAGAAGAGTCTCTGAATAGTTATCCTACTTCTGTTGACTAGGCATTGCATTAAACTTGATCATTATTTGAACTATGTATGAAAAATTGATTTAGGAATACTTTCACCAACAAAAATCTTCAGGTTCAATTGGCTATGGTTAGTGGAACATATTTATGTCTATTTATAACAATGCTAATCGACAGCAATCCAAACTTTGGAACCCTTAAAAAATTAATTGAGCATCAAAACTCAAATACAGTCGATCAACATAATCTAATAGAGTGTCTCCCATAGATTATCTAACAAAGATCAATCATAATCACAAGACCCTCAACTATTTCTATCTTCCTGTGGTTATTGAAATAGATGGGATTTTCCAATATGTCTAGAAGATTAATGAATCAGATTTCTGGTAGATCAGAGAGAGAAAGTAAATTAGGAACACACAGTTCTTCAGAAGAACTCCTACCGTTGCCTGTTCTCACATGCAGTTTTTGTCAACATAGCTCCATTTGGAATATCATTGTAGATCACAATGAAAGGGCATCGAGTGCACCCTCAGTAAATTCGCAGATGACACCAAATTGGCTGGAAGTGTGGATCTGCCTGGGGGTAGCGAGGCCCTACAGAGGGACCTGGACAGGCAGGAGAGCTGGGCTGAAGCCAATGGGATGAGTTTCAACAAGGCCAAATGCCGGGTCCTGCACTTCGGCTACAACAACCCCAGGCGACGCTACAGGCTTGGGGCGGTGTGGCTGGAGGACTGCGTAGAGGAAATGGACCATGGGGTTTTGATTGATGCTCGGCTGAATATGAGCTGACAGTGTGCCCAGGTGGCCAAGAAGGCCAATGGCATCCTGGCTTGCATCAGAAACAGTGTTGCAAGCAGGAGCAGAGAGGTGATTGTTCCCCTATATTCAGCACTAGTGAGGCCGCACCTCGAGTACTGTGTCCAGTTTTGGGCCCCTCACTGCAAGAAAGATATTGAGGCCCTGGAACGTGTTCAAAGGAGGGCAACAAAGCTGGTGAGAGGTCTGGAGCACAGGCCATATGAGGAGAGGCTGAAGGAGCTGGGAATGTTCAGCCTGGAGAAGAGGAGGCTCAGGGGAGACCTCATTGCTCTCTGTAACTTCCTGAAGGGAGGTTGTAGTGAGCTGGGGGTCGGCCTCTTCTCTCGTGTCATTAGTGATAGGACCAGAGGGAATGGCTTCAAGCTACGGCAGGGGAGATTCAGGCTGGACATGAGGAAGTATTACTTTTCAGAAAGGGTGGTCAGGCACTGGAATGGACTGCTGAGGGAGGTGGTGGAGTCACCGAGCCTGGGGGTGTTCAAGGAAAGGCTGGATGTTGTGTTGAGGGACATGGTTTAGTGGGAGCTATTGGGAATAGGTGAACGGTTGGACTGGATGATCTTTTAGGTCTTTTCCAACCTTGGTGATTCTATGATTCTATGATTCTATGAAAGTAGCATGATTCAAAGGTGCCGATTATTAGTTCCTAGATTCTTACAGGAGAATCGTACCTATATTTGCAGCCCCAAATTACAACAGCAATCCTGAAAAATTATATATTGTCTTCATGGTTTGTTTTTGTTTTTTTTTTTTAACTATTATTCTCTTTTTTTTGGAATTGATGAGCGAATGTCACATGAGTAGACTTTTAGTGTCATACTAGATATGGACATGCAGACAGCTAAACAAAAAATGAGACCACGTTAAATGCAAACTATCTTTCCAGTTAATGCTGTTTAACTTTTTTTTCTGGCTTGAAACCTCCTCTCTCATCCCAAAAGAAATGAAACTGCTTTCATTTTAAAAACATTTTTATGTACAAGTACATGCGTCTTGCTAGGTTGGACAGAAGCACAATGACAATAAGAGCTCACATTCAAATCCAGAATAAACATGAGAAGGGTCACTAGTACCGAAACATACACTACACAATCAAGAAATATAGACTGGAGTCCATCAAGTGGCAATGCAAAGCACTGTGTCCTCTTTCACCTTACAGGTTCAGTGACAGCCATAACCTTCCTCCTATTAGATCTTCCATACAACGATCACAGAGGAACTCTGGCACTGACCATAAATTTTGTCTAAAATCTGACTCTTCCAAAAAATTTGTTTCAATCAAAGAAGTAAATCCCAAAAGAGATCTCAATAGAAAAGTCCAATTTTCACTACTTCTTTCTTTCTACCTAGTCTGTCTTCCTAGTCATTTTTTTCTGGTTTTCTATATAGCTTTATTCAAGAAACTGCAGTTACAAAACATCAGAGAAACTGTGTACAAAATAGTTGTATTTATCACACATTTTTGCTTCCTTTCTACTGCATACCTTCTCCATTGTCATAAGCTGGCATAAGGGTTAACACCACACTGTGGGACCATATCCTGGAAACCTCTCATCTGTGCACATAGGACATTGCAGCAGTTCTCCTTTCCTGAGACCCTCCAGAGAAAAATCCTGTTGTGAGAATGAAAATCATAGCAGCAGAAGCTGTGCCTGAGCAGAAAAAATAAATGTCCTGGAAAGCAACCACCATCTCAAGTAGGCCTGTAGACAGCAAGCAAGGGATATAAACTGGAGTTTTACAGTCCCTCTCAGCGGGTTCTTTCCTTATACATCAATCTGAAAAAGAAAAAATTGGGCCTACGAAGTCTGTGGATGACATAGTTATATCTTTTGTTTCCAATTGTTATTCAAAATACTTAGAAATACACTTTTTCTTCATGATCACTCATAGTTTTTAATGTTACAACATGATACACAAAGTGGTAGGAGTTTCAGATTCTCTTTACAGAGAGGAAAACGTGGAGCTGAATAATTCAAGAAGTTGCAAGACTTTTATTCAGGGAGTAATGTGCACTGGCATGGAACACCAGGAGAAGACTTGGATTATAGGTTTATCTGTCCCTTTTTATGGGTGACCTTGAAAATGCTTAGAGAAAGCTGGAGAGAAAAGCAATTACATTTTTGAAATTACACACCACTGTTCTCATTCATCTTGATAAGCACTTTTAAGGAATCCAAAAAAGGCTGGAATAATGCTTTTACAAGAGTTATAGAGATCTTGGCTCTACAGAGTCAGTTTTAAAATAAATTTAGATGTACAAAGATGAATTTTTATTTCCTTTGTGTTGCTAAATTGGCCATTTCTAAAATACTGCAGTCTGATACTGGGGCCTTTGGCAAAAAAAAGTGTACAGGATTTTTTTTCTTGTTATGAAAAGATATACAGCAACTCAGTTTGTGCTGTGCAGTGATCCCTACTGTGTCACAAGAATCTGTATTCGTCCTTTTCTGCGTGTTCTTAAGTGTGACTGAAGTGTTGATAGGAAGCCACATTCATAAAAACAGGATGTTATGAAAACAATAGACACAAGATCTTAGTTATTCTTATTCCTGCTGGTTAAGCACCCCCGTGTTCATTTAGGCATGATCTGTCTTCGTGTCTCTTTTACTCTCATTATTATCTTGCCTTAGCAATTAGGCAAGGTACTGAACGGCCTGTTATTCCAGCCTGGGAGGGCCAGGGGTCAGAAGGAGTCATGCTTAAAGCTAAGTAGCTATGAAATGCTAAAGGCTGTAAATTCGTCAGGGCAGTTGGCTTGGCCCACAGCAGGGCAATGGGTGTAAGCGCTTTTCTGCTTGAATTACGCATCGAACAGCGCTAGCTTTGAAATGCCAGAATCCACGCTGAGCTCAGCGAACTCTCCACAAGTGCATAGCGCCAGCCTCCACTCTAATAGCAGGAGCAATAGGGGTTTTATTTGGAAGCTCTTGGCAGTAAGATAGAAAAAGAAACTTCAAAAATCATTCTGCTTCTTTACTGAGGACCCCCTTAGGAGTAATACTGGGAAGAATTGTGTCGACCTGCCACTATTAATAGTCACTCAGCAACACAGTGTAACCACCACTCCAGAATCAATGTGCTGCAGCTATTCAGTAGTACCACATCTGATGCTTGAAAGGATGGAAAACACGATATGTGACAGCTGCTTATGAGTGATAGTGATAGTGAACAAAAAGCCTAATGGGTACTGGAGTCTTCCCACCCAGTGTACAGAAAAGACGAGGAAGGGAATGATGACTTTTCCGGCTGCACTCTTCAACAGGCACCACCCTGTGTGCCAGATTGGCATCTCCAGCAGCTCAGCAGCAATTATTCACATGCCATCTCTGAGGCTATGTTTGCTACTCACATAATCCGCACCATATCACATACCAGACTGCTGACTGACTGAGAGGTTTTCATTTCTCAAACATGAGAATAAGAGACTAACAGACCAACCAGAAAAGGATCAAGTCTGTTTATCTAGATTTGTGCAGGGAAACCAACACGCAAAGGTTAAAATCTAAGCAGGGCTAGGTTAGCTTTACCAAAAAGGGTTTTCTGATACACACACACACACACACACAAAAAAAATAGCCAAGCTTTGTGGTTCACTATTTTTACCACTGGCTTTGCTGGGAACTTGGTCGTACATGTCTTGGCCTACTTGAAACTTAGCATTTGTAAACATCTAAATTATTCCTGGAATTATGGATTTTTTCCTGGAATTCTATAGTCTCTCAATTTGATGTGCAACAAAACATTTTCCACAGTAGCTCTGCTTAATGTAGATGGCTTAGCATAACAAACTTTAACTACACATCTGAGTAGATTCTTATAATAAGTATCTTACCTGACTGCCCCAAAGAAAAATATTCTTTTTTTTTTTTTCTGAGTGAGAAGAACATTTAGTAACATAACTAATGTTACATTAATGTTACAGTAATGTATGTAATGTAATGTTACATTAAGTTAATGCTACATTAACTAAATGTAACATTTCAAAACTTTGGAAACTTTTCAAAACATGTCCTAAAACAATTGCTTAAAGTATTCATTGTGACAAGCTCCTACAGAAGAAATCTTCAGTGTAAAACAATAACAAATTTTTAGCATGCAGAATGGCATAATATCTAATCAAAAATTAAAAAAAAAAAAAAAGTTGAAAAGAAGAAATTTCATTAGGAGATGATCTGTTTATTATAAACACTGTAAAAGCAGAGGTGATAATAAAGTTCGGAAAAAAGATGAGTGCCATCTGTCTACTAGAAAATTCTAACCCAAGGTTAGCAGCTCCTCTCCACCTTTTAAAAGTCCTAAGTGAATATTCTTTTACATATTTCAATTAGAAATATTCCATTAATATTCTCATGTGTGATAATAATTATGACCAACTTTTACTAGTTACTTTTCAGTCATCTTAATAAATCTTTTCTAGCATTATGCTCAAATTCTTATACAATAATGCACTTTGGTTTAAAGTTCTTTCAAGTATTTACCAAGGATTGTGTTCATCTATTTTAATTAGTTTATTTTTTTATTTTTTTATTTTATTTGTTTGTTTGTTATTATTATTATTATTATTTTCCCTCATTCTAAGGAACTCAAAGGTCAAGATTTTAATCCACCGCAAAGGTTTTGTTTGTAGGAGCTGGGTCAAGACAGCACTGAGCCTATTTCACCTGACTAAAACACAGTGAATCTTGTCCAGAAAAATAAACTCTTTACTTACACACAGACCTATGAGCAACATCAGCAATAACCAGCTGATGATCCTGCCTATACTATCTTGTTTGCAAACATGCTCTGCGTGCTGAAAGAGCTAAAAGGAACATGCAAGATTAGGAAAACTCTCAGAAGCTGGAAATAGGTTTTAACTCATCTACGGGAGGAAAAAAATCCCCTGTGCCAAGTGAAGAGCTTTATAGTCTTTCTTGTCACCCCTCACACTCACATTACCCAGAATTGCCCCACTTTATCAAAGAGAGGGTATGATGAAAAGTTCCTTAGAAAAATCGAGCCACAAGGATTATATCCTACTTTAATTTCCCTAAGAACAAATAAATCAGTATACAGGCAGCTACTTTTAAATTATGCCTTTCAAAGATACACAACACTGGTTAGAAAAAAAGATATTAGACCTAAGCAAATAAAACAGAGTCCCCAAATGATTTGGGAAAACAGTGAACCACTGCTCAAACTGTTTCAACTTTTGCTTTTTAGCCTAGGAGGTCCCAAAATGTTCAAAATTTCATCAGCTCTCCTTTTGTCGTTGATGTTGGATTTTGGTTGGCAGCATCTATTGGAGAATTACTGTGCTGTTTGTTTAAGGATAGCATCTAGTATTAGCCTGCAGAGGAACAGCTGTTTAAAAACATAACAGAACATTACACAGCAATTTAGGATAATCATTCTGCTTTTTTTACATACTCTTCCAATGACCCAAAATGTACTTAAGCTAGAATATTACTTTCGTTGAAATCTTCTCAAGACTGTACACATCCAACAGTTTTCTTCAAAAAGATTCTGTGCCAGTATTTGAAGAGACTTTGTGTCATGGGACAAGTGACTTCATGCCAATTTCTCAGCCTCTATAGGCTGTTTATCAACTGGAATGAATACAAAGCCCTTGGAGTTTATTAAAACAGTGTATAAATTTTCCTCTTACATTATGAACATTAGCAGCATCTCCATTGCTGTCTTTGAGCTAGAAGACTGTATTAGCTGTGTCACTCAGCAGTTCTTAATACCATCATTTTAAAACCTGGGTTTCCTAACAAATCTATCTGACAATTGGGCAAATGCAGTTTTCTACTTTGTTAATGAGTATGTAATAAAAATTCTTGAAGAATTTTTTTCTCTGTAAACTAGCTGGCACCACAGAGTACAGAATGACTGAGGAAAGGAGAGAAATGAGAAGCTGGCCTTCCCTCAGGGCTATAATATGTGGAAAGCATACAGGAATTCCTAAGTGTTGCTGCCTTTCCACTTCTAGTAGAGAAGCCTACTAACTTGTGTTGATGTTAAGGATAAATAGGTGGCTCCAGGGAAGCCACAGTCAGTACTGGAAGCACCGTGGTCTGAGACTCTATATGTCCTGTAAGAACTCACTGTCACACACAAAGAAAGAGATGCATTACCTCAGGCTTAGACTGAGCAAAGCCCTCTCATCACATCTGAAGTGATCCCGTACTTTGCTACCTTGAGATTGTGCTTTTACCCAGTTCAACAGCTGCTAACAGGGGGGATTGTAAGATGATGCCCTCTCTCCTCAAGGGTAAAGATCACTTGCAAACAAGGAAAAATGCCTGTCTTCAGCTTATCTAAAATTACCCAGCTTGTTTGTCATTCTGAGGGAAAGGGACAGGGAGGAGAGGGTGACAAAAAACTTTGCTCAAAAGTAAAATATTTGGGGACTTTCATGTGTATTTCAACAAACTTCATTATCCATATGTAAAACTCTGATTTTCTATCTGCTGCTCTTCAGGCTTCAAGCTCTCAGACCTGAAGTGAACCCTGACTCTGTAGACTCACGGCAGGCTCAGGGCTTGCAAAGCCAAAGAACAACCATGAAATCAGGGACTCAGTTTGTCTAAAATGTTAGAAATTATTTCTTCTTTTAGAAAGCAAAAACACAAAAGATTCTAGGTTAATTCTATCACTTCTGAAAACCTGGGATTGTTTCAGATTTGTCATTTTTTCTAGAAAGAAAAAAGAAATACAGCTTCCACTCTTGACTAGCTGAAGCCCCCATCCTGATATTACACTGGGTACCAAACAGTAAATTGTAACTCATGATACAGGCAAAAGAAAATAAGTTACATTCATAGAAAGAGGCCTCAACTACTACTCATAGGTAAAAATGCCACTTCCTTATGAAAGTTTATACTTCTATGAACAAAGACTGTTATTCTAGAATACGTAAAAGAAGTTGAGACAGAAAAACAGATGTAGCTGTTTTTCCAGCCTGATGCAATCACATATCTATGTTTATCATTCCCATCCTTTCAGTTTAGTTAGGATGTTTGAGGCTAGGAAGGTAACCTAAACTCCTTTAATCATGTTTTGAATGCTACTACTCATGGTTATGATGAAAACAGTCAGCTTTACTTCAAAGCTGTAACACAGGAAAGAAAGTCTGGCACAGTCTAACCTTAAAATCCAGTGGTGCTATCTCTACTTCTACTATAGATCAGAGTCCTGTGCATATCTCATTTTTCCTTTAGCAATTGGCAAAGCGTTGAAAGTTGCTGCACCATTACATCCATTTGAAACTCAAAATGTTCACCTGCCGAAGACTTTGAGAACTGACAGTGGAAATATATTTAATAACAGTAGTATAAATTAGTATGTCAGCAGCAGTTTTTTCTTTTATTTTGTGTTGTGGAATGTCACAAAAAAACAGGTAAAAAGTGCCATGCACCTGAATTTTTGGGTACTAAGAAAGTAATTCTTATTTTCACCTTTACTGGGCAAATCTATGGACATTTATGCAACCTCAGAATTACATGCATATTTAGTGTCTAATAACTGTTACACTGTGACAAGTTACATGCTTTTCCAGTTAGAGTATTTCCCATTTAATTTCTTTAGGCTAAATCATCTTTCTGAAAGATATCTCAGTGAAACAGTCCTAATATTTCTTCTCTCAGTCTTCTGCTGTATGCCACTACATACTCATACACACAAGTGTACGCACGCAAACACACTCGTGTTTAATTTCAAGTGCACATTTCTCCCATAATACTTTGCAGAAATCTGGTCTGACTCCTCTATTTCTGTTTAGTTATCCAGTGGAGTAGTTTGATTGAAATGAAATTACATTTTCTCTGAGAAAACAGTGAGATAAGATCATGGTTTAACAGAAACTGCATCACTAATACCTTTAATTCTAGAAATGCCCATGAGGAAGACAACTTATTCCATACCCAAAGTGCATGAAATATTAAAGCTAAACTTAAACTTAACCACAGTATTCAGATAACATGAGTACAAGCCTGGACATAGAAAGTATGAGCCTTCTATGATGGCTCACTGATTTTCACCTGGAGTGCTAACTGTAGGAAGAAAATGATAACCTAATGTGTACACTCAATCAGCCTGCAGTCTCTCCTCCAAACATTTGAAATTCCATGCTAACACCTAAAAAGTACTTTTAATTTGTGGTGCTCTCTTCCCATAGAGGTGAATTGGGAAGGTGTGATTAACAATACAAGTGCCAAAACCCACCCTTTCCCTAGAGTTCATTTTATGAAACATTTAAGAATAAAATGTTGACTTTCCTAAATACAACTATATTATTACATGGCTGCAATAAAAAAATGCTTTCCCTACTACAAATTAAACATAAATGAGACCTAGCAGAGCATCTGCATGTGGCATGTCAAGAAACAAGGAGAGAAAGGCAAAGAACAATCACATGGTCTTCAAAACAGAGAAGAAAACCGGATCAAGAAAAAGAATGTGATGCTGCTAGTACTCTGTGATCATTTGGTCAGGAAATATTAGAGGTCCAAGAAAGTCATCTGGAAACATCATATATTTCATTTGTCACATTTCTTTTGACACAAAACCTCGGGCTATAGCTGGAGCACAGTCTGATAGAAGTTTGGCTCTAATGAAAAAGAAAGGTTTGAAAACAGATACATAACTGTTACTCCTTGCACTGAAAAAAAAAAAAAAAGAAAAAAGAAAAAAGAAAAAAAAAAAATTATAGTTCCATGCCAGTTTTGCACAACGCCAAATGCACAGAGTACTCTTTTTGTCTAACACAGAACACTACATTTTGCTTATTGCCAAATTCAATCACAAAATCAACTAAGAAACACAACCCAAAGATTTTTTTTTCCATTCACTGTCTATAAATATTTTCAGTGGAAATGGTTTTGTAAAGCTGAGATAAACTTCCTATATAATATATTGAGTTGGAAACACAGGTAAGACACAGAAGAACTTCTTCCTGCAGGGGAGAAATATAGGTTGCTGTGCATAGAGCAGTAGCATACTGGTCTTTGAAATCTTATTGACAAAGGTGAACCTGGTGTCTTCTTCATATTCTCTTTTCAGATTCAAAAGAATCAATCTAAGACTTCATGGAAAATGGGAATTACACTAGTGACAAAATACTTCAGATTTGAATCTGCACACTCTAATGAGACACAGTGTTAGAAAGTTTCTAACTTTCTACATGCATAGAGATACGCTTTCTCTAATAGCTATGGGGGGAAAAAATGTGCAGTGTAGTTGTTTCACATTTGCACCTAAGCTGTAATTTTATTTCCTATGAAAACAAAGAACTAAGATTTTCAGCTTTCATCATTTCTCCCCTTATTTTTAAATCCAGTGTCTAATTTGAATTAAATTTGAAAAGATTGCAGAAGTCCCAAATATAGTCACTTTCCTACATGCAGTATAACTCAGGATTCAAAGAACTTAGCCAGACAACATTCTTTTTGATAGTGGCAGTTTGCACAGGTCAATTAATCCCTGCAATTACAGCAACAGACAGACCACACATATCATGACTGGTCAGGCTACAGAGTCATTTAGGATTAGGCAAATGAGGTCAGATAAAAACAACAAAATTGTCAATAGATTTCCTTACACCATTTACAAAAATGAAGGATGATTAAAATGATTGTTCGGTATACAAATAGGGATATTCCAGTCAGTTAATTTGCCTTTCTACAGGAAGCTTAGCTGTCTAGGTTTCCGTAATGTAAAACCACCTATTCTTCTACTGAGTACACATTTCTAAACACAAAATCGCTGTCATTGATTAAGAACAACTTCTGCAGTAAAAATTCCTTTTCATAATACATATATCAAATAAACATATGGATATAAACCACCACCATTTCTGTCATCAGCAGTAGTAAAAGGAGGAAACAGTGATTTCAGCAAGTGAACCTCAAGCATGATTTTATAATACTTTGTCAGGATTTTCCACTGTCTGGTTAGAAACATCAGCCACTTTTCTTGTAGTTTATCAGTAAAGACATAAAGAATGCTAAGCAGTGTTCATATTTTTAGATTGTTGACGCTTCTATAATCAAAATCTTAGTGTAGATTTATGCATAAAATGCACATTCACTCAGTATATGTGTTCATTTAATTCCTTCAAATGGATTTACAGGATCAGGATTCTATTCTTATAAAAAAAACCTTCGACTTCTAAGAAAATGGGGAGAAAAATTATACTGCTGATGAAACACACACAGTGTTCACAAAGATGAATCAATATATAGGCTGGCTAATAAGTGGGACACTAGTTATATGGGCTTGCCAGTATTCAAAGAAGAAAATAAATACGTTTAAATCTGTGGCCCTAAAGCTTACACATAAGTAATCACTACCCAAAAACTAGATTCATAGCTAACAGCAATATAAATGTTAATCTATTTCTAATCCTGTAGAGGGCTGTTTTCTCTAACAGTTAGAGAAATGGAAATGAAGAAATGTCAAAAATGAACATACTATATTTTTCTTTTTCTAAGGCCAAGAATTTAAACTGAATTGCTTTGGATAAGTCATCCAACACATTCTGTGCCATAGATACTGGAGACATAAAATAAATAAACATAAAAATAAAATAAACATCCTAAACAGAGTATCACAATACATTAGAAGCCTTAGAATAGAATACCGGAAACTGTGATAATGGCAGAAGTGGGATTTCTGTTCCTTTGGACCACAAATTCAGGAATACATGTGTTCTGATCTTTCATACAAGTCTATTATATTTGTTCTCCACTATTCACTATGCCTGCAAGCAATCCACTTTGCATTGACAAAAGAACTATGGAGAAGTCTTCTAGAGTAAAGTTCCACATCCACTGGCTTCAGGAGAGATAACATCTTCCTTCAACTATTTGATTATTACAAAACAGTTGTATGTCCAAGTAAAGAGGTGCTACAACACAATCTATTTCACATATTGAATTCTGCCTATATTTACACCCTAAATTTGGGAATTTTTTTCTCTTAAATGTTTAACTCCTTCTTCTTCCTAAAATCCTACTGCTCTTATCTGCATGAGTAGACCCAAGATATATTTGGCACCTAAACTGAGGAAGATGAATTTCAAAATAGTTGGAAATGGAGAAAAAAATGGAGAAACAGGAATGAAAATTCACAGAACTGGGGTGGAGAATGTGAAAGGTATTACAAAAATAACATTTGTTGCTTAGGGATTTACTGAACAGTTTGTTGAATTATGTATATGCTTACACATGATTTAAATAAGACGGAAAATGACAATATTAGTCATAAATTTTCCATTGTTTCAAACTACTGAATTCTCTGAAAATAATTTTTACTCTCTGAAGCCTCATTATAAATCATTTGCTAAAAATTACTCCAAATATATCTGTTCTGTTTTAAGGAAGGTTATAGTAAAAGATTTCCCACTACCACTCAGAGAAAATGGGATAAGAAACTTAGAGCAATATCTGGATTCCCAAAACTTCCTTTGGATTCCTTTACCTCATCTGTTTTTGAAGTCTCTTTTGCAAGAGACAAACAATATCCACCTACCAGAGTCAGATGTGTCACACAGTGTTTTCCCTTCCCTTTTCTAGGCCTTTTGACACTTGCTTCTAGCCTGTGATTATCTGAAATAACCCTGAAACATTCTTTCATGAAGTCTGAAGATTCAATTCAACTCAGAAGCCCAAAGACTTCTTAACATCAAATAAGAAAATGGACATTTCTTTACAGGAAAGGTGTGGGCTGGTAAAAGTCATCATAAAGGAAATTAGGTCTTAAAAATAATAATAATAAAATAAATCACTTTTATGAAGGTTTCTGTTATCTCTGCATCTTACCTGTGACCTTCACCCAAAACATCTCTGCAGTGTACCTTCCACACAGGGCACTGTTTCAGCAGAGTTTCATGTTGACCAGACTCAGCAGCCTGAACATTTCCAAGCCGGCAGTGGTGATGGAGTCTAAGATCTGTGTTCCATTTGTGTGCAAATACTTCAAAGACACAAATAAATTCCACTGCTCATTTATGAAACACTTTGAGCTGTGGCAATGGATAGATATTAATGTACAACCAGGGACTCATTTGTTTGAACTTCCATTGCCAACTGTAAGGTGATATTTGTAACAAAATTAGATGATCACTGAAGGCAGTGACTCGAGAGATTGAATCTAACACTGAACTTTAGAAGTTACAAGAATGCAATTGTTTCTGGCAATCTAAAATGTGTCTCTTGTAGTTGCCTTCCTAGGCTTCCAGTGTTGGAAAATGGGGAGATGTGACTGGGGGTCAAGACCCAAAAATCAGACAAGGAAGCTTTCTCAAAAGATGGCTTATCTATCTCTTGTCATAGAACAACGGAATCATAGAATGGCTTAGGTTGGAGGGAAACTTAAATATTATCTATTTCCAAACCCAATGCCATGGGCAAAGCTGAAAACCACTAAACCACTCTGCCCAGGGCTGCATCCAAACTGGACGTGAATACCTCCTGAGATGGGGCAACTGCAGCCTTGCTGGGCAACCTGCTCCAGTGTCTCACCAACCTCAGAGTAAAAAATTTATTTCTAACATCTTAACTAAATCTCCCCTGTTCTAGTTTAAAGCCATTCCCCCTTGCTCTGTCATTATCAGATTGTAAAACATCAGTCCCCCTCCTGCTTGTATAGTTTCTTCAAGTACTGGAAGGTTGCAATGAGGTCTCCCTAGAGCCTTCTCTCCTCCAACCTGAAAAAGCCCAGCTCTCTCAGTCTTTAATCACAAAGGAAGTGCTCCAGCCCTCTGAGTACCTTCATGGCCCCTCTCTGGACCCACTCCAACAGCTTCACATCCTTCCTGTACTGGAAGCTTCAGGATGGGATACAGTACCCCAGTGGGGCCTCCTCATAAGGGCAGAGTAGATAGAGGGTGATAATCATCTCACTTTCCCTGCTGGCCACTCCTATTTTGATGCAGATCAGTAGACTATTGGCCTTCCAGATTGCAAGAGCACACTGTTTGCTCATATCTAGCCTTTCATTCATCAGGACCTCCAAGTCCTTCTCTGCAGGACTGCTCAAAGTGAATTCTCCCAGTCTGTACTCATATCCGGGATTGCCTCAAAACAAGAGCAACACCTTGCACTTGGCCTTCTTAAACCTGATTAGATTCTTCTGTGCCCACTTTTAAAGAGTGTCTCTCTGGATGCTGTCCCTCCTTTCTATTGTGTCAACTCCACCACTCGGCTTGGTCTTATCAGCATATTTACTGAGGGTACACTCAATCTCATTATCTATGTGATCGATATAAATATTGAAGAGCATTTTTTCCAAGGCAAATGGACACTTTTGAGAAGGACATAGAGCCATTAACAACAGCCCTCTGGCTTTGATCATCCAACCAATTCATTATTCACCTAATAGTCCAGCCTTCATATCAGTATCTCTCCAATTCAGAGGTAAGGATGTAGTGTGGGACCATGTCAAACACCTTGCACGAGACCAGACAGACAACACTGTTTGCCTTTCCTTTGTCCACTGATGACATCACTCCATCATAAAAGGCCATCAGATCAGTCAGGCATTATATGCTCTGGTGATGAGCCCTGTGAGTTCACTACCTAGTATATTCATCATAAGATGCAGGAGGTGAGAGCCCCCACTAGCACTTTGTCCCTCTATCTCAGCTATGTTATCCAGGATCTTGCCATGGACAGACTCCTTATCAACTCCTCCCCACTCAAATCTAGTTTGAAGCCCTGCCAATGAGCCCAGCCAGCTCCTGGGCCAGAATCCTTTTTCCCGTTTTTGACCCAGGTGGAGTGCATCCATAGCCATCAGGCCAGGTCCTGAGTAAACTACTCCATGGTCAAAAGAAACAAAATTCCTGCAGTGGCATCAGCATCTCAGACATATGTTTATAACATGGGTTTTCCTGGTCCTCTCAGTATTGCTCCCAGGCAGTGAAAGAATAAAAGAAAACACTACCTGTACTCCCACTCCGCCCACTATCTGCCCCACTCCCCTGAAGTCCCTTCTGATAGCCTTTAGCCTTCTCTCTGTGATGTTATCGCTGCCAGCCTGAACTATCTAAGGGATAATAATGAGAACAATGAACCAGACTAGGGAATCTCTTAGTAATGTCTCTGATCCCAGGCTCCAGGGAGACAGCACATAGTAGAGTCTGGGTCTAGATTCTCACATCATTCTTTTTCAGATTTTGAAGACAGTTGCATGGCTAAAACTCAAAGTTTCTCCAAAACGTGAGAACGATTTCTGAATTTTCCCAGAATTTTCACTCTTTCCTAAAACCCGTCTGTAGACCTGAAGAACTTTCTGCATTCTTTGTCAAGACAGCTGATTCTGAAAGACAATGCTAGCCATTTTATGACAAAGGATAGCAACGTATTATAACTTCAGCCTAAGTCAACCTATCCATTGGAAATAACTCCTAGAAGAAATCACCATTGCCTATCAGTCTTCATTACTCAGGAACAAGCACCCAACATCACTGCTACTGACATTTCTGTTCATTTTTCCTATACATTTCATTAAATTTAGAAAGTGTTACATCTGAATTCAGTTACAAGTCAGATCCCATGTTACTTTTCAGTACGTATGCCTTGCTAGGTACCAGCACCACATAAGGAAATAAGGTGCTCTGATTCTTGGGCTATATGTTCTTGAGTGAAAAGTGAAAGTGAGAATATGGATTAAGAAAAGAGAAAAATTGGGCAGATTCATTAAAGTTATAGGTTTTATCTTTTTATCTGGCAGTAAGCTCTACTAGATATTTGATGTAAAATTAAAATAATATAGTAAACATCACCATTCCTATCCATGCCACATTCACCACCCAAAATGAAAGTTTTTTGGCATAGCACACCAATATAGAATAATGGAATAACCTGAGTTGGAAGGGACCCACAAGAACAGAATCATAGAATCCTCAGAGTTGGAAGGGATCTTTAAAAGCCATTTAGTTCAACTCCCCTGCAATGAACACAGCTAATCAAGTTGTTTAGAACCTGGTCCAAGCTGGCTCTGAAAGTCTTCAGGGACAGAGCATCTACAACCTTTTTGAGCAATCTGCTCCTGTGCCTCACTGTCCACAGATCATGGAGTCCAACTCCTGGCTCAACACAAGACCACCCAAAAATCAAACTATATGTCTGAAGGCAGTGTCCAGACAATTCTTGAACTCTGGAAAGCTCAGTGCACTGATCACTGCCCTAAGGAGCCTGTTCCATGGCCACTGCCCTTCGGTGAAGAACCTTTTCCTAACTCCCAACCTGACCTCTCCTGACACAGCTCCATGCTGTTCCTTCAGGCCCTGTCACTGTCACAGAGAGCAGAGCTCAGCGCTGCCCATCCGCTCCCTGCGAGGAGCTGCAGTCGCCACGAGGTCTCCCCTCAGCTTCTCTGCTGAGGATCTCCTCTTCCAGAGACAGAACAAACCAAGTGGCCTCAGCTGCTCTTCATACCTATCACCCTCTATATCCTTTACCATCTTTTTACCCCTCCTTTGGACAATCTCTAATAATTTTATGTCCTTTTCTGACTTTTATGTTGCAGAAAACTTCACACAGTACTCATAGTGAGGCTACATCAGTGCAGTGTAAAGCACACAATCACTTTCCTTGACCTGCTAACAATGCCATGCTTCAAGCACCCCGGAACACACTTATCCTTCCTGGCTGCAGGAGCACACTGTTCACTCATGTTCAACTTGCTGTCAACCAAGACCTTCAAATCTCTTTCAGTGGGCAGCTCTCTAGTTTCTCTTCCCCCAATATATATACAGCCATTAGCCATATTCATAAGTATGGTAGTATCCATATAGATACTGTGGTGAAAATTGTGAGGGTTTCATAAGACAGTATTTCTCTGCCACAAGAACAGCAACTGCTTCCAGACAATTGGAGAAGATAATTGGCCTGCATAGTTTCAGTTTTCCTGTTATTATCTACTGCTGGTTGTTTATGCAGTTCCTGTAGTAAAAGTTTTATGGGAATGCAAATGGACTGTACCCACAAAAATGACATGTGATTTTACAAATATTTTTGTTCTTTGAAGTCACTGGTGATCCCTAATATGACTGAACTCTAGAAATCAACTTTGAAAATAAAAGTTGTATAATCTATCTTAACTAAACTAATGACTTTCCCTTTCATTGCCTTTGGTCATATTTCTAGATATTACTATTTAAAGCTTTTCTGTGATTTATAGCACATTACTCCACACTTTCTTTGGTTTCCAAAGCCAGGCCCTAAATAAAGACCAAAAAATACTTCAAACAACTTAATCCTTCCTAGTAAAGGCTGTTAGCATTCAAAGATGACATTACATCAAACACAAAGGTTAAACTCCAGAATGCATTCTTTGAATGAAGTAACAAAAGCTCCATTATACCCTTTGATCACTTGAGCTCACCTGTAGGAAATGTTACACCTTTTTATTAAACTGTTGAATTGTCTTTGCTGTACAAGCAGGAGACATTCTTGACAAGCTTAAGGTCATTAACACCTCTAAGGAATGCTCAGCAGAGCCTATAATACTCTCTCATGTCTATGCATGTTATTACAGGAACTGTAGTTTCCTAACTTCCCAGGCACTTTTTCCTCTTGATATTTGTGTAACAAATTTATTGAAATGAGGGAAATAATAGCACACTGGCAAAATTCTCTATGACACAGATGTGCGCAGTAAAATATTTGATAGTTACAAATAAAAGAGCCAAACACTAAATTAGCAAATTTATTGGTTACCAGGACATATTTGTAAAATAAATCACCAGCTAATTACTGTCAAAAATAAAGCATTGTGTTTTTTATTAGTATCTGGCTAGTGCATTTACCCCTACCCTTACTGACTAGTGTATATACAGTCAACTCATCTTCCATCCACATATAGTGTATTCATATTCTCACACAAACCAACACATACACCCTGCATACACTTTTTGTCTTGACATATCTGTATATATTTATATACATATGCAAGTACAGCCTGTTAAAAATAAAATTAAAGATTGATGCTGCATCTTTAGACTCTCTTCTTTTAAAGACATTTATTTTGTTTTAGAAGTATAGCCAACTATAAACATACCTTCTCCTATATTAAAAAAAAATGGTTTATAAGGATTTTATGGCAATCTAGACTGCCGTTTAGTTCTAATATCTTCAGCAATGAACAGCTGAAAGTTATTTTCCCTCAGCCTCTGAAGGTCCTTTTGTTTCATTTTATTTCTTCTGTTCTTTTGCAAATCTCATCTTTTCTTGCTTGAACAATATTTAAATGAAAGCCTATCAGTCCTACACGGACACACAGTTTCAAAAGTACAAGGAACTCAAAGCTGATTCTTCTTTCATGATCAGGTTCTGTTTTATGTACTTTGTTTTGTATATGTCACAGAGCTTTTGAATATTTCCAACATACTTTATACCTCAGTTCTGAGTCGTGTTCTGCTGAATAAGCACTCACATACATACAAACTTACTCCAGGCCATGACTACATGCACATACAAAAAGAATTCTCACCTAGGAACAAATGCTGTTAGACAGCTAAAAAATACAGCACACGCAATGACCAAATGTGAATGCTGATGCACTTTAAAAAGAGCAGATATCTTTCAAAAAATAAATGGACTTGCTATCTGTATATTAGCCACGGCTCCACACACAAGCTAATGTAGTGACTCAAAATTAAGTTTATATCCTTCTTTCCTACCTGACCAGTGATTTCCCTAGAAAACTTCTGACTTACTCATGCTTCTATTCTTGGCCTATTTAGAGATAACTACTCAGTGGAGGCTTACAGCAAGCTCCTGGATCTTAATCCTGTTGTCTCGATTAGTCTCTCTAATGATTACACAGTTTGATTGCCTCAGAGGGAGATGGAGAAGAATGGGGTAGAGGGATGGTAGCAGTTTGTATAGTCCCCATTAGCTTCTGATTACAGGAAAAACAAGATAGTGTCATGTTGGCTGAGTTCAGTGGGGAGGAAGGCGACGTGCTTTGGAATAATTCTGTACAATCAAGAGATTAAAAGGATTAAATGTAACCAAACCTTTCCTAAAACAGAAGGATGAGCAATATGTTTTTAAATGGTAAATACCAGCTCATTTGTTGACTCATTTGCGAGTTTACTATCACAGTGAGAATGCTGGTAAGAACAAAGCAGCTACCTTTACCTTTTTCTCTGCTGAATCACATAAAGATGTATTTAAGATTGCTGTGCCTATCTGAGTTCATTAACTAAAGATTCATGTATCTCTTCCACATCCAATTCAAATGGGCAACAAAATCTGACTCATTTCTACAGATGTGAATTTCTCTGTATGTGGAAGTAACCACAATAATTGAGTAAAAGCTACTTTACTTGATAATCCTTTTCACTGGCACTTCTTCAGGCTTTGAGTGATTTTGAATTTTTTTTTCATAACATTTGAAAGTAGATTGATTTCATAATAACTAACCCAGAAAAAAAAATCTTTGGTTATTTCCTTTGAAAACACAATGTAAAAATGATCCTGATAGAATTTCCCCCCCCCCCCCCCCCTTTTTTTTTTAAGTTTTTGATCCCCTCTTAAGTTAATGACTATGTTTTTCTTGTTTTATTTTATGAAAATAGTTCATATTTGCCGTGACACATGGAAAATTCTTCTACTTCAAATGTCTTTCAGTTCTGAAGTATAATTTAATCTTTTCCATAATCCCATTGTTTTCTCATGCAGAAAGCAAGCTTCATGCTGATCAGAGAGGCCTTTCCAGTCCTCATAAGAACTCTATTACTGGAACAATTATTTACACCAGTGAAAAAGCAGAAATATATGCTCTATCATCCTTCTTAAAAGCCCAGATACTGTGTTGGCTCTCCCTGAAAACAACAGTTTATCCAACTGGAAAATACTGTCATATATTCACCTTTCACTTTTGTCTGCAATGCTCACTTTAAAATTATCCATCCTCATTGCAGCCTGCTCTATCTTCTCAGTTGAAGCATTTAGCAGAGAGGGCTAATTCGAGCAAAATATGCAAGTTACATGACAAGGAAAGTTGTAGCAATTCTGCTGCAGAAACATCAGGAGAGCGAGAAGTTTTGTGCTATTCTCAAAATGTTAAAGCAAGAATGCTAAATGAGACTATATATGGAGTTCACATAATAGGCTTAATGTTAACAGAAACATATAAGGCAATGTCTATAAGAAGTGGGAATATCAGTTGAGGTCAGTTGCTATAGCTGGAAAATACAAAACATTTCTGAAGTCCTTCATCATGCAAAATATTAGAGTACTTACTTTCCAAACATTTTAGCCCGTGTAATTCCATTTCCAATCAACTTAAGGATCTAAAAATGAAAGGAACAGCATAAGAGAAAGGAAAGTCTATAGTTCATGTAGATATATAAGCTGAAATTCACAACAACCTCAAGCGCAGTCTAGAAAATAAATTGAATATATTTTACCTTCAGACAACTGACCTTCACTCATCAGAATGAGTCTCAGATTAGCATTTCTATAATTATAAGTAAATAGAGTTTTTATATGGACCTTCCAACAATACTTAAACTGGAGAGCAGTTGGTATCATTCTTTTTTTTGTTAAGACTCAGAATCTGAACTTTGCTCATCTGGTGGATGAGCATAAAGTGAGTTTAAAAAATAAAAAATTTGTTCACATTCTCAGGATTGAGATTTCCTAAGGTACCTCTCTGGTTCAGTATTATTTAAAAAAATAAATGTATCTTGGAAAAATATAAGGCAGCTGAATTAGGAATCTGAAAGATCAGGTTAACACGGATATTTTCAGAAAGAAAAGTGGTGACTTCCAAATAGTTGCTTCAAAGTTGTATTATTTTCCAGATCATTTGTTCAGCAACCTTAGTAATCAGTAAATGGAGTTTAGGGATTCTTTTGACACATTATTCATCACAAGCAGAAACTAGAAAGTCATAATACTAGAAAAAAAGTTTGTAGCCCTAGGCATGTTTTAGCTTACTGTCAGCTCAGTCTGCTCTAGTGTTTCACTTGTAATAGCTCCCTTGCTGAACTTATGACTAATAACAATAAAATATTAACAAAATAGTTTTGCCTGTTGGATACTCTAGAGATATGAATGAAAGCTGTTGTGTTCTTTGTTTTGTTTCAAGTCTGACATCTACTTTTGCTCCCATTACTACTGTATCATGTCAGTACCGAAAGTAGCAGTGACAGCAGTAGCATCATATCCCTCATGGATGTAAAAATAAGCAGGTCAGTAAGTTCTCACCTCAGAAAGAATTTGTTTTTCTGCATTGCCTGTTCTTCCTCAATTTAAACTCAACATCCTTCAGCTTCCTCCAGATTTTCCAGCTTCCTTCTTGATGGTCCCACAAAACACTGTAAATGTTTTTCCTCCTTGAGTTGCCTCCTTTCCTGTGTTGAGCTCCCTCTCTTTCACCTCTTCCAGCATCTTCCATTCTTCCCCTTTTTCCACCCCTGATACTTTTAGCTGCTATGATTCACAGAGTCTCCAAAGTGATCCTTTTGTCAAAAGCCATTTCTCTTCCCCTCTTCCACACCTCCTGGATGTAAAAGATTTGGCAGTTCTCACAAGGAACTCCTAAAGAAAATCATCCCCAAATATGCTAAACTAAAGTTTAAATTTATATATTTATATTTACATATTTGATTGCAATTAGAATTTACCTATAATCATGCCTACAGGTGAGACTGGGCACCAATTACTACCCACAGTAATGAACAGCCCTCAATGAAGAATTCACAATTTGTCAGTTGTTTGGATTCAATCAATCAGGTCAAAGATAAAGAAAGAACAAGAACAATTTTAAAAAGAATTACATAAAGCTTGAAAAGGACCGGCACTAACCATTGGCTAATACTGAAAATCACTTTTACATTTTCTCTGTAATTTGTAATGTCATTCAAAACAAAAGGTACCTTTAAAATCTATTTTGCAAACAGTGTGACAACATTAGAAAAGATCTGTGGTCATGCAGGGATCTCAGTTTGTTCTAATGGTGTATTTCTCACCTCTTCAACTTATTTTTATTTCCATTGCTAGTTCTGTCAGACTTTTGTATTCTGATGCTTCTTTTAATTCTAACAGCATTTGACTCCAGAATACAATAGCCTGTTGCATTATAGTGGTGATATGATTCACAATACCATGGCAGGTCATCTTCCGATAGTTGTATAATGAACTTACTGTGTAACTACTGTTGTTCCCAACAACTTGCTATACTGTTATGCTATCACAAAGTAGCACGTGCTGCTTTTGACATGGTCAAACCAGATGGTGTATGAAGGCTTGTGCACTTATGATGTCTGGAGAACTTGCAAGCTAGTTTGACATAACTAGGAGACTGAAGTGGGACATGAGTCAACATGAGGAGAATCACCACACACAAGAGAATAATGGCAATCTCCAACCTCTATCAAACTTAAATATTTCTGTGAGTAAACTGTATATTTTTTTAAATGAAGAAATTCTAGATGTCTTTACTTTGAGGACATTTCCTCTGAGACAGGCCAGAAGGGTGATGTTCACTATTGCTTAAAAATCTGCCAAAACGCAGCTTTAATATTAATGGCATATTTGGGTCATGCCATTTTTAAATATTTTTGGTATCATTCCCTATGATATTTATGCTAATTGCCAAATACTTTCAGTGAACTTAATTTCGAGCTTCAGTGAAATAACTTTTACACATCTAATTTGAAAAATAGAACACTTAATTCAAACAGAATATACATAAAGGTTTTTTTTCTCTCTCTCTTTTGCCTTATACTGCTATTGTTAAGTCTAAATCAGATATGAAATCTAAGCTTGTTACTGGAATAAAATCCATTCACATTCAAAGTTTAACATTACTCAGCTTTTTATACAATCACTGCAGTAACACTTTATCTGCCTATTTTGAGTGTCCTTGACAAAATGTTCGCAGAGCTAATCTTACACAGAAAAAAAAAAAAAAAAAAAAAAAGTAAAAAAAAGAAAGTGAGAGGTTATGTATATATGCTTATATACTAATTTCTGCATTTGTGTCCATTTAGGCATACACGTATTTGGAGAGTATCTATGGAGGAACTTTACTCTGCCCCTCATGACTTCTCACTGGAGCCATAAGAAGTTATTAACTAAGAAGGAAAATCAGGGTTTCTGGATTCAGTTATGTTTTTAAATTCTTAACATCATATAAATTGTTCTGAAATTCTTAAAGTAACAACTGCTGTTGAATTCTGCTTCACTATTTGTAATAAAGAAAATACTGCTGTCAAATATAATCCTGTTCAGTGTTTACAGCAAAGTCATATACTCAAGCAACAAGAAGTTTCAGAAAGTTATGACTCCATTCAACTATTTACAGCTGCTGGCCTAATTTATATTCTGGTACAACTTCTTTTCTAACTTAATGAAACCTAATATTGCAGATCACAGTCGAGCTCCTTGAAACTGCAGCTTGCATGATACCTTTGTGCTGCATTAATCTTTAACCCCTTGAGGCATAGTGAACATCAATTACACTGTGCTGTTGCCCAGAGGTGAGATATGTGAGATGGAGCCGAAGACAGACTACAGCAGCGGCATCTCATATACAGATCATGAGCAATCCATCTTCTTAAGGGTATGCAGGCAAAGCAACTTCAGAAAGCCATCAGTGCGTGAGACAGTATTTAGGTGTATATGCAGCTAAAACTTACTTGTCGCACACGGAAGAGTTCACAAACCGTCTTGACCTTCCTGACCTCGTGCAATCTCAGCTGAGGAGTGCAGGCTATTAAGGAGTCTCGCAAGGTCAATACAAAAGGAAGAAAAATGGGAATCTTGTAACTACTCTGAATTTCTCAAAACATTCAACTTAGCAGGAGGACGGAAGGCAAATAACATCACAAAAAATGAGAAGAAATACAGACAAGTCCAATCTCAGGAAAAAAAGGGGAAACTGAGGTAAAATAAAAAAAATAATAATAAAAAAAAAGAGAGAGATAACTTCCCCTATATTGAGATTTCTTAGCAGTTTCAAATTATAACAAGTGATTGCGTAGTCATTTTTCATAAATAAGGGATCTACAGAAACTCCAACTGGTAGGCTTCCCCTGTATGTTCTACCAGGAGATATGTTTGTTCTTAAGGTGTCCACAAATTAAGATAGTAAAATTCTCGTTTTAGGAAGGAAAAACCTAAAACATACAGAGTAGCTATTATGAATCTCAGATTGCTTAAGAATAGATAGAAGTGGTACCATCACCTTCAATGTCATCCAGTACTTCTTGTTATAAGACTAGCTGCTTACAGCATGAATACATACATACCTTATATTAGTGGCTATCTGCAACTCATCATGGCTTGCCTTGATGATGAGCCATGCAGTCTCTTCAAAAACTCTGCAAAGCAACTCATTCAAGAGACCTTTAAAACATCAAATAACAAATGCACTGACTGAATAAGTGTAACATTGAATAGGGATAACGATATATTGAATAAGATCCCTTCCAATCTAAGCCACTCCATGAATAAGGAATATTCGCATATGATAGATAAATTTCCTAACGATGTTCACTGGAACTGGGACTGGGACTGAACACGAAATTAGTAGCCAGGAACCAAGACTGTCATCAGGCTCTAGAACCAACAGTTTATTATCTGCATTTTAATGCTCAATAGTTTATATTACATAGAATAAACTGCAGTAAAGGAAGTCTGCACTTACCTGTGTTCAGTATTGCATGTATCTTGATACCTATTACTCAGATAATGAACTATTAAAATCAGTGCACGTTACTGGATTATTTCTATCTTCACAAAATACTGGGTACACGTTTTGTTGCATATATTTTGTTGAGGTCAATATTTATTATCTGTTCAATTCCTTCTCTGAACAGGCTTACACTTATGCTTCTTCTTAGCAAATTTTGTTTTATCTGACAATACATTTTCTGTGTTTCAGGAAACTTTCCAATTTTAGGGATATCCTATGACATAAATAATGCCCAATGCTAGTTGAATATGTAGAGATATAAATATTTCTCGAGTAATTAGATAGGAAGGCATCACTGTAAATGTTCATTAACTCCTTCTGTCTGTTTGCCAGAAGTCTGACTGTTGTCAGCCTAGGTCAAAGTATCTGCTGCTCATATGATCGGCACCCTGCACAGGAGGCAGGAGTTCTGGGAAATCAGAAAGGGGACCACCAATTTGAGAGCCTGATCAAAGTTTCGTGGCAGCATAGGCAAAATTGAATTTGTCACCTTTAAGATAAAGGAAAAGTAACTTGCTTTGTCTTCATGTATGGGGTAGCAATATCCAATTTTATTGCAGCAAAGAGGGTACTGCCTTCTACCTGTGCTCAACCTCTGCTTACAGTTGGCCCCAGTTCTGTCTGCCATTCCTACTTTTGTCTTAGTTCCCAGACTCTCAGCGTTTTAAGTAAGTGAATAAAGGCAGGAAATATTTAGGAATTTGGTTGAACTGAATAAACAAATAATTAAATGCAGTAGATAAATACTTGCTTTACTAAAGAACAAACATTACATAGATTATATCTCTTCCTAAATTCAGTTATGTTTTCAATATGTTGCAGCTGCAAAAGCTTGCTGTGCTTGTAAAACAGCTTCACACAATCACAGCCTTTATTTAAGAAGAAGAAAGCTTAGATTGAAGTCGGATATTTTGCAGACACATAAACAGACCTGAGCCTGACAGCAGCAGTGCTGGCCTGAAGTCTGTGGAATCACTGAGTTTAGTAGGACCGGGATTTCATTCTCTTTTTTATTAAATATCTCTGAGGTTTGGAAGCATCTTTCACTAATGGAGCAGCAGGGGAGATCTTCAGCTCCATGAGATCTTTAACTTCTATGTAGCTAAAGCTAATCTGAAATAGGCTCCCTCTATAGTTAATGGATGTAGATAGACATCTCCAGAGGGTGTTTCATCCCACCTACTTTTGATGCATACCAAAGAAGAACTGCCCTCAGGAGATGCATGTTTTTCTACGCTGATTACAGAGAATACAAATGACTAGGGTGTTTAGATGTCTAGCTTTCAGATAGATAACTCTACATTTAAAAAAATACCACTCTCAACAGATAGTGAGAAGTAGATATTTTACAGTTTTGTGATCTTATTTTCAAAATAAAAATAACAACACAGCATAAACAATTTCTGTATTAAAACTGCCATATAAATGCATGCAAATAAAATAATAGGCCTCTCCCAATAGCATTAACTTTTCCTTAACATGCTAGACAACTCATTTTTCTTTAGCCAGCATGAGTACAATATCTGTTACATTATAACACCACACAGCTACAATAATATTTAATGCCTTTATAAATAGGCATTTAGAAAGGACCTTCTGTGTATAGGTCTCAGAATATCTTACAAACATTAGAAAACTTTGCTTTCCTGTGAGCAAAGCAGTATCACTGTATTTCCTATATAGCTGCTGAAACTACAGCAACACACATGGGATAGATTCTAACGCTTGAGTACTACAAAGTTTCATTTAATATCCACCCTATTACCACAAGTATAAAACAAAAATTTGAAAGGTGCCTTTTGGAGGAAATGGTGTTTGGCTGCAGTGCCAGAATTACAACCGTCTCTCATTTTTGTGCAACCTGTGGTTGGCAATTACCATATAACAAAAGATTAAAATTAGATGTGCTGAGATTCTTTAAAATCTTGCCAAAAGAAGCAATGTATTTGTAACATATTTTGGAGGAAAGCATGCAATTTATTAGAAGATACCATCTTTTCAAGTACTGTGAGTGTGTACCACAAGACTAGTCTGGGAAAAATGCATTGTTACTTGAAAATGTTTAATTTTTGAACACAGTGTTTGTTCTGTATTAAATTAAAAATAAAAAATATTATTGAAATCAATTTTTAAGTACTGTATGTGTAGCATACTCACAAGAAAATGTTCATTTCAGTTACCAAAAATAACTTATAAATGTATATTATTACATAATCTCTGTATGTAATCTATGCATTATATAATGTGTAGGAGTAAAAATGCATACTTCTATTCACAGAGATACAAAGGAAAAAGCAGTAGCATTGCAGACTGTGTTAAAATGCTCAGGTATTTTGATCACTGAGAAATGTTTCCAGTAACTTCCTACAAGCATATAACTGGCTTGGAAAAGAACATTTCAATGACTGTTTTGTAAACTTGTGGCTTCAAGTATCATAGACACTTTGTGTTTTGCAAAAAGAGATTTGTTCACAGTAACACTAGCTAGCCTGAAATGCTTTACATTTTGAATGAAACCATAGGATTGTTTCATCACACGTTCAATTTTTTCTTGATCATTATCTACTGAAAGTACTGTGCCAGACATTTTTCACTCATATTATTTATATTCATATATATTCTTTGTATATATATATATACATCTGTATGTACATACACAAACATAGAAATTACATTGTCTCTGCAATGTAACTTTCAATCTTTTAATCACTGTTATAGAGTAGACAAATAACCCCATCATTGCCAATTTTAACTGTCAGAACTTCCTTAGGAACCCTACACACTAACTTTGGAGACAGAAGGGCATTACAAGGGTTTGTTTCTAAAGGTTCTTTGTGGTTCAGACCAATAACCACCAGCCTCCAGAGATCCAGAGATGTCAATTGTCTGGAGTCATCTATCTCAGTAGAAAATTCATTGACAGACTTGTTACTACCAAAATAATACTTCTGGGTCTGTTTATAGCTTAGTATATACCTGGTCCCCATTTCCAACATTAACACAGATTAGAAGTTATTTCTGGGCAGTTTTATTCAATGTATCTGCTCCCTCACCTTAATATGCCCAAGATACCAGTCTCAAGGTCTTCAGAGAATGCTTTTTTCCAACAGTAAGTACATAGTTCACAGCAGGCTGCTCTTTCTCTGAATGTGACATTTCTTGCCTTCCAGCTCATGAAAGAATAGATAACAGCAGCTGTAGACTTAAGACAAAGAACACTGAGTGTCTGAAGCATGCAAGGAGTTACAATACGTGGCATTTCTCCCTCTCAAGTTAGCAGTCTGTTGCAGCCACAGGGCTTTTCTCATCAGATGAGCTTACCTGCCTTAGCACTGCTTTTGGATCTCAGTGCCAGAAATACTTAGAAAAGTATCTACTAATTATCTGGTAAATGTGTTTGTTCATGTCTGAAGTGCAGATTATCTAATTGCCAATGCCCTTCCTATTTTCCTTCAAGGGATGGGTTTAGCAGAGAATTTTCCCAAAGAGTTTGCTTTTCATGTAAGTAATTATGTGCTTTGCTTGATTGGAAGGGATATTAGCTCATGTGCCAATGGCAGCAAGCAATAAAAAACTTTTCAAAGAAGATTCAAATCTAAAATAAAACAGAAGCAAGGAATTTTTGGATGTTTGGTGCTAGACTTCATTAAAAGTCTAAAAGTGAGACTTGCTAGAAAATAATAGCAGACCTGTGTTATCAGAAGTGATATCTTAAATGCATAAACCTGTAAGGCCATGTTACTAGGAGGCTCTGTATTTGTGAGCCAGGAGATGGAAAAGCTAATAAAAATAATTAAACAAACAAGAAATAATTAGGTGTTATTAAGGGTAAACTTTCAGTTCCGCTTGGCAAACTTCCCTACAGCTGAGATTCCCATTACTGGCTACGTCCTTCTAATCCAATCCGCAGGTCCAGATATCGCTTTCTTAGGGACAGCTGATGGTGGTGACTACATTAAAAAATAGTGTTTTGTAGCTGAGAATTTCCTCTATCAAACAGTGTCATTGTGCTCTTTGTATCTGTTGTAGCTTCCAAGGAAATAATTAGGAGGCACTACTTTCAGAGCGACCTAAGTAGTTTCTCTTCATACTATGTTTCTTGGATTTAAAATGAGGAGGACTCAAGAATCCTGTTTGTAGGATATATTCTAAACATTATTACCAAATCAGTTATTTTTTTTTTCTTTCTGAGGTTATAAATACATACATAAATATCTCACTCAATCTCATTAAGAAATAGAAAGTTTTATTTGAAGGCAATTATGTAAATATATATTCCAAATCAAAAAGATAAACACAAATTTATAAATTTGTCATGCACGCAAAAGAAATTGTGAATTCCTTAATTTATAAAACTGAAAGGAAACCCTTGTAATAAAGTAAAACTATCTCATTTCAATTAAGCAGAAAACATTAATCTTTATAGTATTGAAACCTTGAGCAATTCTGACTGTCTGAAGAAGCTGTAAGTCAAGTCCCACAGAGATCTAGGCCATGGAATGGTTCAAATTTAGAGATTCCTGAGTGGAGAAGGAAAAACGACAAGATTGCTAAAATTCACAGAAGACAAATAATGATAGGAGACCAATATATCACCAATTTTTAATTACCTAACGCTAACCAGAAAAAAAAAGAACGGATGAAATAGACGTAAAGCAGAAGTATGAGTGCATCCAACACGTCCTAATAGCAAAGATATTTTTCGCAGTGGACTAGATTCATACCGTCAAATGCCATAATCTATCAAGTTTCCCTTCCTATACTTTATAATTCTCTACATTGTCAACAAACTGCTATTAACACTGTTGGATGCAAACCCCACCAAAGTATGAAATTCAATTAAATAAGTGTTTATTGCAATGAATATAGCAAACTGCTATTATTATCATAGAATCATAGCATGGCTTAGGTTGAAAAGGACCTCAAAGATCATCTAGTTTCAAACCCCCTGCCAGCCACTAGACTAGGCTGCCCAGAGTCACATCCAGCCTGGCCTTGAATGTCTCCAGGGATGAAGCATCCACAACATCCTTTGGCATATTGGTTTGTGGGTTTTTTTCAATGAGACTGTGCAATTTGATGCAGCTGCCTTAATTAGAAGATATGCAACTTAACTGTAGAAGTATCAGCTGATCTATGCTATTTTATATACATTATCACAGCAACTGTATCATAACAACTTACTGTGCAAGCGCTGTCTTGTGAGAGCACAGGCCAACACAGTGAGTCACAGAGAGGTCCAGGTCACGGATACAAACCTCCAGAAATATAGCCGCAGACTGCAGGAGTCCAGTCACTGCAGTAACTTAGTAGGGTCTTTAAATCACTGTTTGGAGGGGGGGGGGGGGAAGAGGAAATAAGGAGGAAACAAAAGATATCCTAGGGAAAACAGAACACCACACTGTTACCATTAATATCAAGAAAGATGGACGCAAGTTCTTCTTTGTGGTGCCCAGGTCCAGGAAAGAGATAACGGGCAAAAGTAGAACACAGGACTGTTCTCCCTGGTAACATCAGGGAACAATTTTGTGCTGTGTGGGTAATGGAGCACCAGCACAGAGGTCTCATCCTCAGAGATCTCCGAAAGCTGCCTGGCCAAGAGCCTGAGCACCCTGCTCTGCATGGCCCCACTGGAGAAGGTTGAAGACAGAGGCTTTTCCAATGAAGGTGATTTACTACTTTATGTGAATGTGTCATACTCTCAAGGTATAAATTTACATTTATGAGTTTTAACTTAAAAGTTCACCTGTTCATCATATAGTTAGACTCATTTAACAACACTCAATGGGCTTTATATATCCTCTCAAAAATATGAGCTACAAATTTTGTGCAGATTTCAAACTGTGTTATTTCTGGGAGTTATAACATTAAAGATATGCAAGTTTCTTATCACTAGCTTCAGTAAGAACTTCTTACTGACATGGAAGGAACCAAAATTGGGTTCTCAGTGGATATTTAATGCTTGTCAATAGCCAGTTAGCTGTAAACAAGCACTACCCGGAATAACTGTTTTCAACTAAATTGAACTGGTTTCAATTAAACAGGTATTCACTTAAATCACAGTTTCAAATTTTGAAAGTACTTGCATTCATTGCTTCATTCAGAAAACATTCAACACATGTTACTAATTAGTTTCAATTACTCCTTCCAGTTTCACTGGATAAAGTAATGCAACTATGCAGTAATGCAACTATGATTCATCGCCATATAGAATTTGAACATGTTAGCCTTCTAAAAATGATTTTGATTCTATTATTTTGCTTTATCCTTTCTTGCTATGTTTTGTCTCAAAACCATTCATTTATGCATCATAAATATGGGTACACAGCCATTTTATTAGAATATCTGTTTTTATTAATGATTTGAGCCCTAATACCAAAGCAAACAAAAAGCATTTGTGACAAAAATGCTAAAGGACAAGCAACTCCTGACTGAAATTATTTTACTAGCACATCTTACCTCAACTATTTGTGTTGTTTTGAACGTAAGGAAGAAAATTACCACGATTGTTGTCATCTTCATTTTCAGAGCAGAATTCAAAGTCTAGTCCCAATCTATTGTATTGAGCATGGACTGATTTTCAAAGACCTTAATAAGCTTATCAACTATACTCAAATGCTTAAATACAGTCTCAACCCTTTTGAAAGTTTGGACCTGAAGGCTTGCTCCCACATAATGCTGAACTACATGTGCAGTATTTCCATGAACATTTTTTCTTTTGATACATTCAAAGTAGATCTTCCGTATCACTGCAAAATGCCCTTCCACATTCACACACGCACACGCACACACACACACACACGCACAGAGATATCCCTTCTCTTTTTCTGTACTTCCTCTCTGCTTGAACCCTTCTACACACTCTTCTCCTTTAATTTTCTTCTGATGCTCCCTTCTAAGGGAAAGTTCAAAGACTAAGAGGTTTAGCACTATTTGGATAAGCATGAAATTCTAGTTGCTTATCCAAATTACATAAAAAATCTAAGTCTTTTGAACTTTCCCTTAGAAGGGAGCACACAAAATTTTATGCTTATCTGGGACACCTGGATTTCCAAACCTGAGCTGGAATTTTATGAGGACAGTAACTCTCTTGTGGAGCAGCTCACATACTGGAGTGAACACAGGAATAAGAATAGGAAAACACTGATTTATACTCCTGGATTTACTACTGCTTGAAAAATTCTACTGACCATCACCTAGATGCATCTTCTTTTTCTCTAAAGTAGAAAAAATAAAAGTACCTTCCATAAACAGGACAGCCTTTGGGACTTTGAATTCATATTACATTGCATATGCATTATTCTACAGAATGAACATAATGTTGCTGTTACCTCCTAGTATGTTTCAGCTTCAGAAGTTCCAAACTTCTTCTAGAGCAGAAAAAGTAAAATATTATAAGGAATCTAAATAAAAAAAACACCTTATCCAGTTATGACAAGAGCAGCAAAACCTGTATTTAAATTTGTCAGCATTTAGCTTCATATATATTTTATACATTCCATTCAGCTCATCATGTAATTTCTAGTACCATAAAATGGCATTCTAGTGTCCCTTTATGACTTTTCAGGTTGATCAACATATTTGACATTACGATGATGCCTGTTAATTTGAAACTCCTCTCCTATTTCTCAGAACCAGCACCAAAAGAATGGCTGAGCACTTTGATTTAAACTTTCTTTTTTATAGTTATCAGCATGCTGTTGGCAAAAGTATGATTCTCAGAAAGGCATTAGAAAATACTTCTGCAATGCAAGAGTAAGTTCTCTAAGCATTGCCCAACATGAATAGAATACTGAAGATAGAAAGGCATCTGCCCTTCTTTGGGGGCCTGTAACAGGCATCTTAGCAGAGTTTTCTTCAGTGAGTCTAGTTATGACAATACCACCAGAAGCATTTATAATGAAAGTGGCATTATTAATATTAAATGTCATAACACTTGACAGCTTCATGTAAATGAGGACCTTACTAAGCGGAAAAGAGAAGAATGAATACAGCTTTTTCCTTAAAGTGAATTCAGGACTGAAATAACAACTGATCCAGGCTGCAATCCAGAAAGTCAGTGCATCTGACACACACTAGCACAAATTAGCTCCTCTCACTCACTCTGCCTTTTTAATCAGGAAAAGTAATTTGCCTATTTCAACATGAGTTGCATAATTCCTAGCAAAGCCTTCTGCTACTTCACTCTTTTTTTGGCTGTTAACAATGGAGAGGAAAGAGCAATGCAGGAAGGGGCAGAGGGAGAGAGAGATGCATGCTTTACAGAGCATCAACACAAAAACCCACGAGCACCCTGGGTCCCCAGCCTCTCTCTCCACTAGTCACAAAAGGCAAGGAAGTGCCTTCAGACCTGCATGGAACCATTCTCCTCCCTTCTTGTCACAACAGAATTCACAGTTCTTCTGATGTGGCTTTCACCTTTCTCACCACCTTGCCTTGTCAGAAGGTTGCCATCATTTGGAAAGGTAGACAGTATTTTGAAAGGATTAGGGGATAAAACACAGCTCAATCCTTTACAAAAGAGAGACAGAGAAAGCAAAGGGGAAAAGTAATTGTTAGGTGATGGAGGTGCTGGACAAGAGCACAAGTACACAAATAAAAAGAGCAAATTGCTAGAATTCCTGTTCCTGTGAAGTAGGGGAAGAAATAAATGCTGTATTGCAAATATTTACTGCCAGAGAAAAACAAATGGAGTGAAATACAGATTATGACAATGTATAAAAGAAGAAAACGAGATGGTGTCAGCAAGAGTGAGGTCACTCCCACAGAGAAACTCTTTATTTTCCACATCAGAGGGAAAATAAAGCATTAGTTTTGCAATTATGTGATACTGACACTGGACACGTCTGCTTTACAATAATCATATTAGCTACAGATATTTACAGTAATGGTGAAAAATGTTGCTTCTTACTGTACTAGCAAAGCCTGTCAAGTTTTCTTTTACTCTTTTTTGGGTTTTTATCTTAAACTGTGTCAGAAAATCTTCTTAAATATTCAGGCTATCCACAACTCTTACTCTTACAAAAAATTCCCTTGGGGACAGCAGAGATTGTTTTCTATAATGTTTCACAAACGGTTAACTGTCCCGTGATTTTAACACATTTTAATTGGTTGTATTGAGAAACGAATGATTGCTCACTCTTTATTAATAAATACTATTAACCAATTAAGCATTTCACTGGGTATTTTGAACAAGTACTAGCAGAACTGTATATGATACTTACTCTCTTATGAAAGCCAGAATTTAATTTTGATTTGTCTCCAGTAATTTCTGGTATAAGACCCTGAAACACATCATTTAGATAATAATGTTAAAAATAACACATTTTTCAGCACCTTAGTATATTTCAATGCTTATCTTGATTTATGCAACAAATCAAAAACAAGAGGCAAGAGTTTATAATATTCTGTTTACCAAAGAGAACATTTTACTTGTTTCCCCTTAACTGAGTATAATATCTGTTAATGGCAACATTTATGGTCACAAGAAAATATGATTAGTCACAGCCAACCAGTTCAGAAAAGCCTTCATTTGCAAAAAGATATGAAATAGACCTCATTTATATTTTATGCAAACTATAACTAATTTACTGTATTCCATTTCTTTCTTTTCTTTCTCTGTTTTAATATTTTCGTTTAGACATCAGTGGTTACCTAAGTAAGCCAGTATGTAATTGCTTGCATACACAGATTCTGGACTGTGATACACAAAAAAAATTTTTTCTACAATACTGCCCAACAGATTTTGCTAAAGTGTGTGTACTGACCAGCCAACTTGTTGGTTGACTCTTCATAGGAACACGGGGCTTCTGCAAGTGTGGTTTCTTCACGATACAGAAAGAAATCTAAACAATTTTGAACTGCCTGTGTCACTTAAACACTTCAGAGACCTAAGAAGCCTTTCACATTACTTTATACAGTCATGCTTGTTAAGAAAAAAATAGATAATAAATTCATAATAAAAAGGCTGATAGCAAAAGCCTTTGACAAGTTCTGAATTTTTAGGGTGTATTTTCCTTCAGCTCTAAAAAATTACTTCTGAATTTTAAAATGTATTGATATATTACAATAAAAAACATTACAGTACTTATTTTGAAATACTTTGTAACTATTTGTCATGGTTTTATGATTTTTGGTCATCAGTATTCCACACCATAACATCATGTAATGCACTGGGGGTGGGGTTTGATATCTGCCGAATGTTCGTCCGACGGAGAAGAACTGCATTTCCCCAGGAGGCTTTGCGGTCAGCAAGGGGATATAACTCCATGCAAGGTCACCTGATCCTTCTTCTTCGCCTGCGCTTCGCTGTCTGCGCTTCGCTATCTGCGCTTCGCTGCCTGCGCTTCGCCATCTGCACTTTGCCGTCTGTACTTCAGTCACTCAACTGGACTGCACTTCTCACCCCAGCATTGTGGTGAGGTCTATACAATTCAAACAGATTCTCTCTCTCTCTCTCATTGTATTTTACTAATACTATATTTAGTAAAATCATTTGTTCCACCTCAGATTAGTGCTGTTGTTTTCAAGTATTTTGGGGTCCCCTGCTTCCCCTTTCCCAGAGGCGCGGATCCGCAGATCCCTCCGCCCTGCTGGTCACGGAACTGGGCCGGACCAGCCCATAAACCGTTGACATTTTTGGTGGAGAATGCGGGCAACAGTTGCTTTCTAGCTGTTTAGACTCTCTGCTCTCGGAGAGTTCCGTTGGGAAAGCTTATCTGTTTTACCACTACTCTCTGAAAACGTGACCTTGAGAACTCCAGGCGGACTGCCAGTATCGTAGGATATTTGTAAACTCTGAGCTTTACTATCTTGCCTCTGTAAAAAAAAGAAAAAAAAAAAAAAAAAAAATGCTTTCTGTAGTGAAACTGACTCTTAAAGGGCTGCACGCTGCTGCCTCTTCTTTCCTAATGCTCAAAACATACTGGGCATTAATTAAGCTGGCCACCTTGCTCTATGGAGCAATCGGCATATACAATCAATTGAAAACATGGGTGGAAATATGGACCTGGCACGTTCGTACAATGTGGCTTACAATTCCGGAGACAGCTGTCAATTTTACAGGACTGGGATTTTTTAAGGTTTCCAGTCTCACCTTTCAGCCTGTAATGCAGTTTTTGAATGAACACCTAGTCGCATTACTAATCTCCCTGAATGTATTGCTCATCATTTTGCTCAGTATTAGTATTTATTATATTTTGAGCATGTCCTCCCCAAAACCAGAGAATACTGAGTGGCAGGGAGTGTGGAGAGGTCTGGGAAAGACTTTAGACAGATGGAAATCTTCAGTCTCATGGAACTTTACTCCAGAACACCTGAAAGACCCCGAGAGTCTAAACAGCTATTTAAGGCAGGAATGTTGCGGCTTGGGCAGTTCTGAGGAGGCACATATGATTTGGGGCCTGGCTAATGCTTATCGGGCCTTATTCAATACTATCCTGGAGAGAGAGAGAGCTTCTGAAATTGAAAGGGAGAGTCTCAGGGAAAAAGTTCAAAATGAGCGAGAGAGTCTCCTGCTCCAGAGGAAAAACCTCCGATCTGAGAGAGATGCCCTCCGAATTGAGAGAGACTCCCTGCAATCCAAGCTCGACAATCTTCAATCTCAACAACACACCCTCCAATCTGAGCTAGATACTGTCATAATCGAACGAAACAAGCTCCAAGCTGAACTGGAGGATGAGAGCATTGGAACTGACCAACCTGATCAACCACAGGAGGCACCACAATCGATGTCAGTTGCCCCTGTAAGAGGACGGAAAACAAAGCGAATCTCGACTCAGTTAGAAGAGAAAAAAGAGGAGGAAAGAGGTCCAGAGGAGTGGCTCCGAGGGCCAAGAGAAGCACCTCTGAGTCCAGGGGAGGGGCCCTCAGTAAGACCACGGTCACCAACACCTACAAGGGCAAGAAGTCCTGGAAGAGCAAGAGGTGAGCAAGATATTGTTACCTTTGTTGATCGATCTCTGAAAATGAATGAAATTCGAAGTCTGAGAAAAGACTTCTCACGCCACCCAAATGAGCCTATTGCTACTTGGTTACTTCGATGCTGGGACAATGGGGCCAACAGTGTGTGGCTAGATAGTAGAGAAGCTCGCCAACTGGGTGGCATTGCTAGGGACTCAGCCATTGACAGAGGTATTAGTACATGCCAGAACCAGGCCTTCACCCTCTGGAAGCGGATGTTGTTAGCTGTAAAAGAAAGATACCCCTTCAAAGACGATCTGATGCCTGAGAAGAAGAAATGGGCTGATATGGAAGAAGGCATCCGTTATTTGAGAGAATGTGCTGTGGTGGAAACACTACATAGCCCCGATTTCATTCCTGATGAGCCAGACCAAGAGCATGATCCCGAGAGAGCCAGGTGTACACCAAACATGTGGCGTACATTCACAAAGACTGCACCAGAAAGGTACGCCAGTACATTTGCAGCTATGTATGGCAGAGGGGAAAGAAGACCCCTTATAAATGAGTTGCTTAATAAACTTCAAGACTTTGAGTTACATTTAAGCCCTCTACGAGCTTGTGTTTCAGCCATTGAAAAAGTAGCTGAAAAGCTGGACAGAATGGAGAACAAACAAGAAGATATAATAGGTAAACTATCAATCGTGCCTGATGCCGATGAATACATGGTGGTAACAGATACATCCAATGAGGAACAGAATTCCCAAAACAGCCTACTTGAGGGGCTAATCAACTTGATTTCCTCCCAGTCAGTGTCATCCAACGTCTCAGCTATCAAAAGAAGACGTCCTCCTGCTCGAACAAGTGACAACAGTAAGACCACGTCACGTTTTGCCTTGTGGCATTACCTACGCAACCATGGAGAAGATATGAAGAAGTGGCATAAGCAACCTACTCCAGCACTTCAAGCACGGGTAAAAGAATTACAAGACAAATCAACCACCAAGGTGAACTTCTCCAGAAAGGTGATTGCTCCAGTTGCTGCAGACAACGGAGGTAACAAATAGAGGGGCCCTGCCCCCAGCCAGGGGGGGGAAAGGGATAATAGAGTTTATTGGACTGTGTGGATTAGATGGCCTGGCACATCAGAATCACTAAAATATAGGGCCCTGGTGGATACTGGTGCACAGTGCACTCTAATGCCCTCGAGTCACCAAGGGACAGAATCAATTTATATTCATGGGGTGACAGGAGGTTCCCAAGAACTGACTATGTTGGAGGCCGAAATCAGCCTCACTGGTAGAGACTGGCAAAAGCACCCTATTGTGACTGGCCCAGAGGCTCCATGTATACTTGGTATTGATTACCTCAGAAGGGGATATTTTAAGGATCCCAAAGGGTATCAATGGGCCTTTGGAATAGCTGCTGTAGACACAGGTGTTAAGCAGTTATCTGTTTTGCCTGGCCTATCAGAAGATCCATCTGTTGTGGGGTTGCTACAAGTGGAAGAGCAACAGGTACCGATAGCTACAAAAACGGTGCACAGACGGCAGTATCGCACCAACAGGGATTCCTTGCTCCCCATTCAGAAGTTAATTCATCAATTAGAGAATCAGGGAGTGATCAGCAAAACTCACTCGCTTTTTAACAGCCCCATATGGCCAGTGCGTAAAGCCAGTGGAGAATGGAGGCTGACGGTGGACTACCGTGGCCTGAATGAAGTTACACCCTCATTGAGTGCTGCTGTGCCAGATATGTTAGAACTCCAATACGAACTGGAGTCAAAAGCAGCTAAGTGGTATGCCACCATTGACATTGCTAACGCCTTTTTCTCCATTCCTTTGGCCAAAGAATGTAGGCCACAGTTTGCTTTCACATGGAGGGGCATTCAGTATACCTGGAACCGTTTGCCCCAGGGGTGGAAACATAGTCCAACCATTTGCCATGGGTTGATCCAAGCTGCACTGGAACAGGGAGGTGCTCCTGAGCACTTACAGTACATTGATGACATCATTGTGTGGGGCAACACAGCAAAGGAAGTTTTTGAGAAAGGAGAGCAAATAATCCAGATCCTTCTCCGTGCTGGTTTTGCTATTAAGCGAAGCAAAGTGAAAGGACCTGCCCAGGAGATTCAGTTCCTAGGCATAAAGTGGCAAGATGGCCGTCGTCACATCCCGACAGATGTGATCAACAAAATCACTGCCATGTCTCCCCCCACTAATAAGAAAGAGACACAATCGTTTCTGGGTGTAGTGGGTTTTTGGAGAATGCATGTTCCAAACTACAGCCTCATTGTAAGCCCACTTTATCAGGTGACACGGAAGAAGAATGATTTTGTGTGGGGTCCTGAGCAGCAGCAGGCTTTTGAGCAGATTAAACAAGAGATAGCCCGTGCTGTGGCCCTGGGGCCAGTACGGATGGAACAGGATGTGAAGAACATCCTCTACACTGCTGCTGGAGAGAAAGGCCCCACTTGGAGTTTGTGGCAAAGAGCCTTAGGAGAGACCCGAGGCCGACCCTTGGGATTCTGGAGTCGAGCCTACAGGGGGTTGGAGGAGGGCTACACTCCAACTGAAAAGGAGATCTTAGCTGCGTATGAAGGGGTTCGGGCTGCTTCCGAAGTAGTCGGTACTGAAACACAGCTCCTTCTGGCACCTCGACTGCCAGTGCTGAACTGGATGTTCAAGGGAAAGGTTCCTTCCACCCATCATGCTACTGATGCCACTTGGAGTAAGTGGGTTGCACTGATTACACAACGAGCACGGATGGGGAACCTCAGCCGTCCAGGAATCCTAGAAGTCATCATGGACTGGCCTGAAGGTAAAAAGTTTGGAACACCACCAGCAGAAGATGTATCTCGTGCTAAAGAAGCCCCACCATACAATGAATTACCAGAGAATGAAAAGAAATATGCCCTGTTCACAGATGGATCGTGTCGTATTGTGGGAAAGCATCGCAGATGGAAATCTGCTGTGTGGAGCCCCACACGACAAGTTGCAGAGGCCACCGAAGGGAAAGGAGAATCAAGCCAATTTGCAGAGGTAAAGGCTGTCCAACTGGCCTTAGATGTCGCTGAACGGGAGAGGTGGCCAATGCTCTATCTCTACACTGATTCATGGATGGTAGCAAATGCCTTATGGGGGTGGTTACAGCAGTGGGAGCAAAATAATTGGCAAAGAAAGGGCAAGCCTATTTGGGCTGCTGACCTATGGAAAGATATTGCTACCCGAACAAAAAATATGGTTATAAAGGTGCGTCATGTAGATGCTCATGTGCCCAAGAGTAGAGCTACAGAAGATCAGCGAAATAACCATCAGGTAGACCAAGCTGCCAGAATTGAGGTGGCTCAAATAGACCTGGACTGGCAGAACAAGGGTGAGTTATTTTTAGCTCGGTGGGCCCATGAGACCTCAGGTCATCAAGGGAGAGACGCAACATACAAATGGGCCAGAGACCGAGGGGTGGACTTAACTATGGATGCCATTGTACAAATCATTCATGACTGTGATACATGCGCCACAATTAAACAAGCTAAGAGGATGAAACCTCTCTGGGAGGAAGGGCGATGGCAAAAGTACAAATATGGGGAGGCATGGCAGGTTGATTATATCACTTTGCCACGATCTCGCAATGGTAAGCATTATGTGCTCACCATGGTGGAGGCAACAACCGGGTGGCTCGAAACATATGCAGTACCCCATGCTACCGCCCGAAACACCATATTAGGTCTGGAGAGGCAAATCCTGTGGCGACATGGCACCCCGGAAAGAATTGAGTCAGATAATGGGACTCATTTTAAAAATTCACTTGTGGATACTTGGGCCAGAGAACATGGCATCGAGTGGATTTATCATATCCCCTATCATGCACCAGCCTCTGGTAAGATCGAACGCTACAACGGGTTGTTAAAAACCATGTTGAAAGCAATGGGTGGCGGAACATTTAAACACTGGGAGAAGCATTTGGCAGAAGCCACCTGGCTGGTTAACACCAGAGGATCAATCAGTCGAGATGGTCCTACCCAATCCAGCTCCCTACATATTGTAGAGGGAGATAAGGTCCCTGTAGTACATGTAAAGAACATGTTAGGAAAAGCAGTTTGGGTTTTTCCTGCTTCTGGGAAGGGCAAACCTCTTCGCGGAACTGTCTTTGCCCAGGGACCTGGGTCCACCTGGTGGGTGATGCAGAAAAACGGGGATGTTCAGTGTGTACCACAAGGGAATTTGATGTTGGGGGAGTGCAGTCTGTAATCCCATGTGTTAAGCATGATGTAGTGATGTAGAATAAGGGGTGGAATGTCATGGTTTTATGATTTTTGGTCATCAGTATTCCACACCATAACATCATGTAATGCACTGGGGGTGGGGTTTGATATCTGCCGAATGTTCGTCCGACGGAGAAGAACTGCATTTCCCCAGGAGGCTTTGCGGTCAGCAAGGGGATATAACTCCATGCAAGGTCACCTGATCCTTCTTCTTCGCCTGCGCTTCGCTGTCTGCGCTTCGCTATCTGCGCTTCGCTGCCTGCGCTTCGCCATCTGCACTTTGCCGTCTGTACTTCAGTCACTCAACTGGACTGCACTTCTCACCCCAGCATTGTGGTGAGGTCTATACAATTCAAACAGATTCTCTCTCTCTCTCTCATTGTATTTTACTAATACTATATTTAGTAAAATCATTTGTTCCACCTCAGATTAGTGCTGTTGTTTTCAAGTATTTTGGGGTCCCCTGCTTCCCCTTTCCCAGAGGCGCGGATCCGCAGATCCCTCCGCCCTGCTGGTCACGGAACTGGGCCGGACCAGCCCATAAACCGTTGACACTATTTTCACACTATATTTTTATTTTAGAACAGGCTGCCCAGAGAGGTTGTAGATGCCCCGTCCATGAAGGTGTTCAAGACCAGGTTGGATGGGGCCCTGGTCTAGTATTAGGTATGGAGGTTGGCAGTCTTGCCTGCAGCAGTGGGGGTTGGAGCTTGATGGTCCTTGAGGTCACTTCCAACCCAAGCAATTCTATGATTCCATGATTTATTTTTTTTAACTGAAATTAGTAACATTCAGAATTTTACTCAAATTGTACATGTGGTATTGAATATCAGTGCCACATTTATGTCCTTTATCACATAAAATCTCTTGTGTGCTATAAGTGATGCTGTTACATTTTTCTCTTAGTTCTTAAAATGTTTGGTAATATCCTTAACATGATATATCTCTAGACACGTTTTAAATTTTTCTTTCTATCCTGTACAAGGAGTAAATAAGTAGTTATGCTCATTCATGTCCTGATTAACTAATCACTAAGTAAATGTCTCTGCTCATTTCCTGCCACCACTGCCAGTCCCCTGGCCACTTGTGAGCCAGAACAAAACTGTTACACATTGACCCTACACATTAAACTCTTCCTGACAGAGAATCAGCAAGTTTAGAGAACGAACCTGTAAAGGATAAAGATGGTAAATGGCCTAATCCTGAGTCTTGCTGGAAGAGTTTTCTTTCAGTCACTGAAAGTCTGAAGCTTGTAGGAAAATGACATATATTTAAAATTGAAGCATTGTTCTTTTTCATTAGAATGTACAGTAAGGAAGTGATTAATTATGCATTTTTCATTTTTGGATGCAGTTTAGTGGCTACATTGATTCAGCAATGTCCATATATGTATGTATGGTTGCATATACAATCATATATTTAGCAACATTAGCAAGCCAAGAGAGAAAATAGATGGATAAATTAGATAGGTGCATCAGCCTGGCTTTGCAGTACAGTAAGTACCTCTTGAGTAGCTGATCTAGAGTAAGAATATCCTGCAACAAAATGATTTAGCAATCCCTAGTCATGTAAGAACAATGCCTCTGCCCAAGGTCATTTCTGACTGTGGTTATTGTAGCAATAGTTGCCAATATTTCATTTTTATTTTTAAAAGTCTGCTCTCATGGCTGACCTGCTTCCTGGCCTCTCCTGAAGGTGAGGGGCTCCCAGCAAAACACCTAAATGAGTCTAACGGTGTCTTGTTGCTTTCTTTTATTTTCCCTGCAAGTCTAGAATTAATATTCCAAGACAAGTAGCACACTCATCTTTAACTTGCTTTACTTCTTACGTTTTTACTTTTTTCTTTTTTTTTTTTTTCCAGTTTTGCCTAATCCTTCATCTAAGTAACAAAACAAAGATAAAGCAATTTTTCTTAATTCCTTCTTATTTTTGTTCCTCTACTTCTAGTGGATGATCCTGGCTGACAGCAAACACCACTGTAATTCCTAAGAACAGCACTGCAAATCCAGGGATGAGCTCTATTGACACCAGTCAATTTGTTAATTGCTGAGAGGAACTTGACTTCTTGTGACAATGGCTGCCTCAATCAAGAGTTTTAAAAGACTGTGTGCTACTAAATGGCTGTTTTGGAAAGGAAATTACCTGACTCAAAAATTACAGCAGGATGTTGGCAAGCTCTAAATTCCCTGAGTAGGACTTCAGCATTCAAGCCAGAGCCTTTTCAACTCTCTCAGCATCTACTTGGCCACAACACAATCTCATTTATCCTGAAATATCAGAAACAGAGTATGCCAAAACCAGGAAAAAAGGGGAGAAAAATAGTGAGGTAACTATTATAAGTGCATGTGGCTCCTTACATTGCTGTGGTCTCTCCTGAATATGATTCAACTCAAATACGTGGACCATGTGGACAGAAAGTTCACAGTAATCTATAACTGACACACTGCAAGTCTAAAAATCAAAGGGAAAATACTCGTATATGGATCCAAAACACATTCAAGGTCATTTAACAATCTTACTCTGCTTACTATCTATTTATGGCTGTACTGAAGTAACTGGTACATTTAAAAGATGCTAATAGACAACTGTATTAATTAAGGAAAATACAGTAGTTATCACAGAAAATAATAAAGACATGCTATAGCATGATAGAAAAAGTTAGCTATAATCAAATTTAATTAAAATCAAGGCAGTGATGCATAAAGGGAGAGTTCAAAAAACTCTGGCCTCCCCTGATGTTTAAATCTGTCATCACACTACTTTGCCCTCTTCAAATTGTGTTTTTCTCACAAAATTTATAACTAGCTGACTTACAAAAAAGAAGTTTTTTAAAAATATATTTTAGAAATAATTCTTTGCCATAAGCTGTGTACGCAATAACTCTGAGCAATGGGAGAAATTAACCATTACACTGCATATCATTTTGCATCATGTTTCTCATAATTAGTGATCTGCATTACCACTCCCCTACAAAAACCATTATGGTGTGCATTAAACATACTCAACTTCTTCTGGGGTGAAGAATGACAGTCCAGACTGCTTCGTACATCATGATAAGAGAAGGAAACTTGGTCAAAGATACCTAAATTCTACTTTTTACAATACGAGGTTTATAATGAGGTTGTAATTGTCAAGTAAAACTGGGCAGGATCTCAGTTTGTGAGGCTTTCTCCTAAAACTCATATTGAGAATTTCAAAACAAATTTGAAAAGTCTGCAGAATTAAAGGTCTATAAACTGACACGCAATGGATAGTGCTTAGAATACATCAAAAGTATGTCAGTAATAAGGACTGCCACTCAAGAAAGAAATTTTGCTGGACGTTGCAGGTTGTCATCTTTTAGGCTGCAGTTCTGATGCAGACAGCTCATCTATTATGCTCCACAAGTCTCCAGTTTGGGGATATCTTAGTACAGAACTATCCAATTAATTGCTTAAAGCTGTAGTAATGTTATGCATGACAAGCAGGAAAATTGCTCTGATTAGGCAAAAGTGCAGAGTCAGACCTCAGAACAATGCAATTGTATTTCCTTGTGAATATACAGGACAGAAAAATCAAGACAGCTCTTCTCTTTGAGTGGATATGAAATACTTACTTGATGCTTTCATTAAAAATCAAGTAAATGGCATATTTGTATCATCACTGTCACAGAGAGCCACCAGACCTCTTTTACTGAGAAACATCTGTCTTTAAATCTCATGCTTACAACAACATCTACTCTTTCCTTCTTTCCTTTGCAGCATAAACAAAAACTGTCTCTAATAGAAATACATGAGCAAAAGTAAATGTACTCCAGCTAGAATCACTGCAAACACATTGCCATTTCTTTTTCTTCTATCACTAAGAATGCTTTCCCTTTTTCTATGAATCCTTCCATATATTTTGGAGGCTCAACACTCTGCACTCTGACTACTTCAGATTCCACTCAGGCTGCAAAAGAGGCATTAAAACTAAAGCCAGTAGATAATTAAATACGATAGATACTGAAAAATAAAATTAAATTAGTGAAGTAACCTACATTAAGACAAAAAGTCAGAGGAAGACTGGACATTCCATAGACAAACAGACAGAAATAAGATGGCAAGTGCTCTAATTTTACAGGTGACAGGTGTATGTTCAAAAGTCAAATTGTAACTCAAAGAAATGTTAAAATGAGAATTTAGTAACACTATATAAGAAAAATATCAGTAATAACCAAGGAACTTCAGAAACGATCAGGAAAAAATAATGTGCAAGTAATGAAATGCAGCTCCCTGCATATTAGAAATCCTCACAGGTGAAGGCCATTAAGGCCAGAGAATCAGAAATTAAATGATCTGAATAAGCTGAAAAGTGTTACTGAGAGCAGTAATATTGAGGATTATTGTAAAGTTCATTTATCAGAGACCTTGAAAGCTAATATTTACTATATATACAGCCTTATAGGATGCATTATAGTTTGAAAAGTGTGCCATTGAATGCCTACTTAAAAAATTAATGTTCTAACATTTTTTTCTAGACTAAGGATCTAGATAATGAACATTATGCATATGAAAACAGTACACACATAAACAGTATATAAGCAAGAAATAAGAACAGAAGAGTGACCTAACTCTGAGGTCACACCTGTCTTGAGCAGGAAGTTTCCAAGGTTTTCTTTCCAACCTCAACTATTCTATGATTCTACCATGTGTTGGTGCTGTCATTTTTTATTTTTTTTTTCTGGAAACAACATGTAAACTCCTCACCTTATAAGACACCTTCTGACACCACTGGCAAACAATTTTGGGTTTGTAATTGAGGGAAGCTGATGTATCTAGGTCCTAAATGATTTCACAGCTGTGGGGCTGATGGCAGTAATGATATTCCCAATACCCAGCAGATGAGGCTTTAATGCAGTTTTCCACTGCCTTACCACAGCTTTCTGATATGTCTTGATAAATACAATAAAAATAAGACACATAAAAGTTCATGTTTACAGCACTGTAGCTACAGGACAATTGCCAGACGCTGAGGAAAATCTTTCTGAAGAAAGGTATTCCCTGGCAAATATTGAAAGAAAAAAACCAAAACAACAACCAAAAAAAAAAAAAAAAAAAAAAAAAAAAACCAAAAAAAACAACAACAAAAAAACAAACAGAAGGAATCAGAATTTAAAAACTATCAGTAAAAACAGTAATGGGCACAACACTTGGGCTGAATGGTAAAAATTAAAGACGATTAACAGAAAAAAAATGAAAATACTTCTAAAAAAAATATGACCTTTAGTATACTTGTCTTTAGATTGTAAATCATGTTCTTTCAGTTACCACTTTTATATAAAGTGCTCAAAATCATAGTGATTTTACACCAGGGTTTTCAAATGAGTGGTAGTGAGAACACATTGATCACATCTGTGCCATAAATATAGCAATGCAACTCCGTTCTTCCTGAGAGAAACTCCTTAGGAAGTGTTGGGTTCACATTATGTACTTGGGCCATATCTATGTCTAAACCCTTTATTGATCACTGCTCTACTGTTTTGTGCTAAGCAAGCAAATATACCCCAGGTAGACACAGAAGAGCTGTCAGAAATTGGAAAAAGAGATTAGTTCATGTCTTTTGCTGAAGTCCTGTGTTAGGACCCAAAGCAGCTTAAAAAGAGAGCAGAAGAGAGCCGACAGCAGGCCTAGAGTAATCCTGACCCTCTGCTGAAGTCACATTAACTACATTTGGGTTTGCAAGACAGAGGATGAGAAACCAAGACAGCTAGCCTGGGGACAGGCTTCAGGTTATTAAGACAGCCACAGGGTTAGCCAGGAGGGATACAAACTTCGGTGAATTTTCCTGAGGGGAGGGGGGGAAAAAATGGGAGTTGAGACCAACCAAGTAGCCTGCCTGGTAGCAACAGTTATATGATGGCAGCCTTCAGCTAGCCAGAGGCATCCATGAAAACTGCACAGAATCAGTTCTAAAATCCAACTGTAATGTCCATTTGTTGTAAAAATTAATTCCCCAAAGAAGAGAGCAAAGGAAAAGAAATCAAACATAGCAAATTTTTCTGACATTACAAAATGAAATGCAAGTCTATACCCTTCTCAACATAGCATCTCTGTTAAAATAAGTGCTTCCTCTGCAGTTCATTTCTGATGACAGCCAAATCCCCAAATATTAGTACCATGAAACATCATTAGATATTGAACCACTGAGGAAATACTGTGGCAGTATAAATAGCAGTGCTGTTTTACTTCTTTCAACTAGACTTCTGAAACATAGTGTGGGTCTTTCTGATAGCTACACAGGTGTGACAGATCAACAGTATGTCTGAAAAACGAAATAAAATGTTTCTTTATTAAATATATTAAACCAGTTAATGCAGATGAATAAGTACTGCTCACTTGCTTTCCAGTAGCTTTGGCTTGCAAATTATTTGCAGGAGGATGCTAAATACTCTCTTTGGTATGGATCCAGAAAAACTACTGCCAGATAACACCTCTTGGGAACTGTGGGACTTGGCATGGGATTTGGCACAGGACTTTACAAATGTCAGCTTTCCTGTAAAACCATCAGGTCTGTTGTCATGAAAACATCAGCTATGAGTAATTTCTTTACTTAAAGCCCAAACAAATAGAGAGGGGATGAAATGTCAGTCGTGTGCAGTCATGCACCCAGAACTGGACTTTTGTAATACAACTGACCAGAATAGCTACAAGTTTCAGAACAGAATCTCAGAACGTCCAAACTTTGGATCAGTACATGTTGTATTTAAATGTATATCTGCTCTGTACTTCAGAGTTGTCATTATGACAGCTTAGGAGGAAACAGCAAACACCATGAGCTCAGCACTCATACTCAATCCAGATTTACTGGTGTACGACTCTATTTCATTTTCTTTGGACCCATTTGTCTTTGGAGAGTATGACTTTATTTTTATTTAATAAATAAGCTGCAAGATTACGAAGTACTGCAAAATGTTAGGATTTGAACAGGAGAATCATGTAAATAAATTCAGCAGTCTGCAATAACTTTTTTCCCAGCCTGGCAAGCAATGAGTTGCATGAATGCTTTGCTGAATCAGTACCCTAAACTAAGCTGCTGGCAGATCCAAGCTTTAAGTGGTTAATTAGTACCTCATTTCTAACACATTCCCTAATCTGTGGGAAAGTAGAGCATATCTGCTCCAAGAAATGCAAGCAAGTCAATTTTTGAAGACAGCTAGTAAGTTCAGGAAGCCAGAAAACTGATCTTTTCTGAATGGACATCTTATTCTGTGCAGCCATTCAACAGATTATAATCATTTCCGAATGTATCAACCTACCAATGCCTACATTTATCCCTCTGAGTCACATGTTGTGTTTGCACTGGAATCTCCTCGGAAACCTCACACTGACAGCAATAGCAGTTACACCTTAACCTCAAGAAGAACCACTGCTAAAGATCCCAAAATTAAACTTTGACCATTACACTGTCTGTCCTCAACTCCCTCTTTCAATAGAAAAATTAACTTGAGCCTATACTTATTTATAGGATTTGTGTAGAAGAATTATGAAGGAAGAAGTACACAGAACAAATTTCAGAGGTAAAAGCTTCAATATAGGTCCAGTATCGAAGTAGGTCAATTTTTAAGACTAACAGCCTTGACAGTGTCCCTTTAATATGTTGATATGTTTCTGTAAAGCACATTAAGAAAAGTTTAGCGTGAAAGAGGCTACAAATGTGTTCGATATGATATGGCAATAAATGTACATTCTGAGCATACTAAAGCTGCCAAAGTACATTTTAAACTGCTTTTCTTTACTAGCTAAGGGCCCAGTTCAATGTAAAAAAAAATCCAGACTTCTATACACTAGAAGCTGCAGAAAAATCTGTTTTTCTGTGACATCTGTAACCCAATGTGTATATTTGCAATGCTAAGAATCTACATCTTTCTTTGAGAGTGAATGAAAGTCTATTTACTCATTATTTGTCTGTTTGGACCACTAAGAATCTTCAAGTAAGATCAGCGCTGACTGTTGTCTGCATAGTTAGGTAAAGTCACTTGCTTCGAGGATGTACAGGTTCTGAGTACTCTGTTTTCAACCACACTGCTGAATTCACCAGGCTTGCTACTGCATTCTACTGAATTGCTCCTAATGTCCATTGCACACATGAATCTATCTAGATGAAGAAAGTTTGATGCTGCAAGAGATTCATAGTCTTCATCATACTTATAGGTATTGTTAAGAATATTCACACTTGCCACAGGAACTCTTGTTTTCACAAGAGATTTTACTACTGTATTTTGTTTCTGCATCAGTTAAAGAAAATACTAATTCACCAGTCAATGCATACAGAAGATGTGTTAACAGTACCAGATGGTTCAGGATACAGCCCTCTGTAAAACGGGTAAAGTTTAAAAGACAGTCTCGAATTTTATAAAGAACCTAAATAATAATATAATAATAATACCCAAATAAACTTCAGTTAGGAGATCCCAAGCTGCCTTTATTTTTGAAATGCCTCTTACAACCTCCTTCTAAATACACTCTGCTATCAATTACTAGACATGTGAAGCTCTTCCTGATGCTTTGTTACTAAATCTTGCTGACCTTTCCATTGTTGCACATTATTAAAATAAGATATAGGTACATTCAGGCGATTTTGAACAAGCTATCCTATGGCATTCATCATTTCTGCATCATCAGCAGTAAAGGGTACAGTAGTCATGGTTTCTGTTTTGATGCCTGCTATTACACCAGTTGGTGTAATAAATCAGATGAGAGGTTTCCAAGCACATAAGTCTGTCTTCAGGTTTGAAATGTAAACAGCCAAACCTTAAAGCACACAATTATATATACGTACAAGCTTATTAAGTGAACACAGTTAAATAAATTGATTTGTGCAACACTGCACTTAAACTACTTTCTAGGAATACTCCTGGAGTTGCTTCCAAAAAATTTTATTAAATAAACATATAAAGAAAAGGACTTGAAAATATAGCAAAATAATCTGTAATATTCTGTAATCTAGGATGAGGAGGTGAATTTTATTAAAAAAAAAATAAAAATCTTAAAGTAACTCCTAAAGAGTTCATTCAACAAAATTCAAATTCAAAATTTAAATATTCAACAAACTATCAAAGAATGAAAAGACATAAAATACCTATCAACACAGAAGTAACTTTTCAAATATTTTATGCACAAGTGTTAATTATTGGCAAGTGATGGTAAAATATTTTTGTTGAGCTGAGCTACAATTAGCAAAGTATAAAATTTGACTCACTGTGCAAATTAATATATAGAAAGAATCAGGTCAACAAAAGGTATTTGACAAGTCCAAGCTCCCAAAATCTCATCTTCAGCCAAAATATCCTTATTGCATCTTCAATTTATAGTTATTTAGTATTGCCTTTTAAAGAAGAAATAAGTTGGTGGGAGGGAATGTTTCACAACATTCTCAGTTTTATCATCAAGCTTTATTTCTTTTTGTATTCAAATTCACTCTCAGCACATCTGGTTAGAAAGAAGGCACCCACGCATGAACATCTCATGTTTATTTTTTTCCTCCTAAAATTACAGTTAATAGTAATGGATCTCTGCACTGTTTCAATATCTTCACAGAAAAATGCCTGCTGTATTTTACATAAATTTTATATGGCTGCCATGATGAACCTGAATGAATCTGAAATCATTATTTTTTTGAAAAAAATAAAATAAAAAGGATTATTCATGTTCTTAATTCAAAATTCAGCTACACAATGAGCAATCCATACATTCCTTCCAAATTCTTGCAATCTACAGAAACAATAATGGCAGGGATTGCTGTCACAAAATTATTGTTTTATAGTGCCTTCCTTTCTTCTCTCACAGTTCTGTTCTCCTGGAAAAGCAAGCATTACTTTGCCTTTTTTTTAAAGCATTTTTGTACTTTTATCTGCATTTGTTTTAGTTCACACTCTCTCTACTTCATTGTGAGCTACTGCAGATACAACATATAAAAAAACTTTATTTAGATTCATCAAATTAGGAATTGAACTCATTACAAACAGGCATTTCTTTAGAGTTTCTTAAGCAATATCTTTGCCCTTATGGTAAGTGGTAAAACAGAATTAACATACTGCAGGTATTTCAAAACAGCTGACTGATTGCCTGATCCTTTCATACCAGTCAATGGTGCACAAAAGCGTTGTCAGACCAGAGTACTGCCCTATTGCAACTAATGCAGGGCAACAGAAAACGATTTATCTTCGCAACAAAAAATCTTTCTTCACTCAACATCTTTGATAAGAAACATTCATAAGCAATGAATGAACTCTTTCAATTTTAGTTGATTTTTTTAAGTCTTGCCCTACATGCATCTTTTCTGCAGAACAAAAAGCTCCAAATCAAAATTAAGAAGTAACTCCTTTGGCCAGTGCTGGCATGTAAGAGTCTGTCTAGAAACCAAGCATGCAGTAAAAAAACTTACAAGGCTACAGCAACAGTATACTGTGTACACCTCTTCCCTACTGCTTTGTTAATGTGCAGCCAAGCCAAAAATCATAAATCAGCTCTACCTCCCTTGAGAGCCTGGCTTTACATATGGCTGTGTCCAAGGTCTGGCAAGGTACAGTCAGAATAGACTTTAGATGAGTGGGAAAACAACTTGAATGGACAACGCTTCCCAGTAACGTATCCACCAAAGCAGAAACATAACTGCAATTCTGACAGCTGGATGTGGGGCAGGGAGGATGAAGTCACTGCCAAGTTTCCTGTAATAATATCAAAGAGATATATATAAAGTCCCTCCTACTTGCATCTTACCAAATATAGCCAAGTAAGTGACAATCACTAGAACCCTAAGAAGGCTGTTTCTATTATTTCTAATAATCACTCTTTAGTACTCTGTTAACTTCAGCATTCATTCAGGACAAGTTAACTCATTCATACAGCTTAGAGTAAACAGGGAATAAGCTTCCTACAAAGCAAAGCAGAGACACTATGCACATATTTGCTATCTGTCACCCAATCTCACAAATGATACAAGAAATAAATGTGCTTCTTATATTATATTACACCTTCTGAGCAAAAAGTGTATCACTGAGCAGACAAGAAAAGAATCCCTCCTTCAGAGTGGCACATTGCAGAGTTTCAAGCAGTGAAGAAGCATCACTATATGAAAAGAAATCTCCAAAGAGGTACAGAACCCAATGCAGAATATTTGTGCACATACAAGTACAAACGGGGAAAAAAAAAAAAAGAAAAAAAAAACCAGAACAGAACCTTTCCCACTTAGAGCCAGATTTATATAAGGACAAAGTATTTAAGATTAGAGAAGATAAAAGATCAGAAGACTAAAATTATGTTTGTTTAACTGGATTTATGAAAGGATATATTAAAAGGTGAGCTGCATAAACAAATTAAGCTTATGTAGTTTTGACAGATTCAACAAAAGGTAATGTAAACCACAGCTACCACTGGGAAACAACAGCAAGCAACCAGCTTCTGCAAGGGTGTGGTTAATGGAGATGAAAAAAGATCAGCTGATAAAAAGATGTTGTGAAGAGCAAAACCCTAATTAATCTGCTGTATCTTCTGTTAATTCAGATTTCAGCCTTGTCATGGTTTACTACAGTCAAAACACAGTTAGCAACAAGACACAGAAATGGAAAGTAAGCCTGAGGGTGTTTTCACCTGAGACACAGGAGCTGCCAACATGTTAATTGCTGAGAACTATTTGGCCTCCAGAACTTCCCTGGCCTCTTTTCACTCCAGGAGCTAAAAAGACAATTAAAATTGCTCCGACTCCAACCAGGTGTCTGGAAATACTAGCCAGAGTCAGTGTTAGCAGCACATGGTAACTACATCTTTTCATTCTGCTGTAACTACCCAAACCATCCTCGGTTCCATCTTGTCTTTCTTTCACATACACCCACAGCCCCCAGATGATAGGGCACTTGACAGAAAATCAAAATAATTTCTAGCAGTAGATGAAAACCCTTCAGTTCATCTCCCCAGCTACTGGCCAAGAGTTTTGCTGAAAATCCCAGTGCGCGCTAAACACTATACTTCATCCCACCATTTCATACTCTGCACATTAAGAATATCACTGCATTGCTCGGTAGTATTACAAAACATTCTTCATAAAAGCTCATATTCATTTTCAATTGTAGATTGATTCACTTGTGTTGGTTATACTTATTTTCTGGTGTTCAAAAGTACACCACAAAAACATCTACTTATTTAATATTTTTTTTCCTGCCTATTTAGCAAATCAAGTCACCACACATATTCGGTGATACAGTCGTGTACCACCAATATGGAAAGCATTCAGCCAAAAAAAGGAAAAAAAAATGGAGGGAATGGGATCATTTCCCATTCAGAATCAGGGAGTTAGATAACACGAATAAGTGTACACACCTAAACAAGTAGGGCAGTTAGTTCAAAACATAATGTGCTTTTCTTTCATTAGCTAATGAACATGTGTCAAGAAACAGCTCAGAGAAAGATCTGAATGTGTGGAGGGTAAACATCAAACTGGCTGGGCAAAATAAGAACACAAGAAAGAAAAATCATGACTAGATGATTTGACAAGGAACTTAATGAGAAAGATGAGATCAAGCCAGTAAGGAGAATGGCAAACTTTTTAAAGAGGGAGAAGAAGAGCAAGGTTAATTGGTTAAAGACACCAGAAATGGACCTAGGAAGATATCTGAGGAAAACTGAAGAAAAGAAGATCAGAAGAATAAGTCTTGAACAAAAAGCCTGAGGACTGGAGACTGGGATCTTGTTATTATATGCTTATATATACAAGATAATACTTGCACAGAGTCAAGCACAAATATTTACAAGGCAGCAGCATCACAGACAGCAGCTGTGCGAGGGTGCAAATTTACTGTTCAAAGGTCCCAATAGTCTCAGGCCTGTTATGCCATGCAAATTATTAAATTTAATATGCCAATTCTCATAATTCTCATAAATAGACTATATCAATCTACATGTTAAGTGACTCTTTTTTATATAACATTACAATAAAGCCATACAAGTTGAAATTATGTATCATTCACCTGTTGAGACCAAAAATAATAACTTGAATTATTTAATTCTCATAGTTCTCATCGTCTAAATGCTTAGCTTCCAATAAAAAACATATCCAAATTTATTTTCACTGTGCATAATATTGTTTATATAATCAAATGATATAATTTCATGAACAAAATGACTGAATTTATTAAAAAAAGATATGTAATAAATGAGGACGCAGCTTACAATGCTGACTTAGTAAAAAAAAAAATCATTTGATAGTTTAAAATGTATGCATCAAATTTTTCTTCCATTTAGAATAGTCTTTAGCTGCAATCATATGTTCTTACAGCATTTTTATACACTGACACTAATGTTAAGACTTGTAATTAATTACGTTTGTGGTCTTTTTTTGATTTGTACTTTTTTAATGCAATCAGTGCAATCTCATTCTGAGCTGTGAGAGCTAAATTAAGACTTCAGAATAGCTTTAGTAAAGAATTAAAACAGGGATTTTCCTTGATCTTTTCAACAAAATCCAATCCTGGAAATGGTTTGACATTTTATCTGGTCCATATCCATAGTATAGATGTAAATACCGATATTTCAAAAGATCATTTTTTCAATTGGTGTTTTAACAGCGTAAAAAATAAACCAACACAAGAGTTGATCTTTGTTCTTGATGACATTTTGGCATTTTTACTTTAAGGAAATGCTGGAGGTGATTCCACCTGGCACTCTATGTAAATCAGGATTCTCTATCACCAAAAAGAGCCCTAGTTTTGTAGTGTGAAAGTGTGAGTTTTGCTGTTGAGCAAAAGGCCCCAGCTTGAGCTGATAAAAATTAGAAACGTATAGTATCAGTAGCAATTAAAAGAAAGTATGGCGGCACAGCTCACTCTATAATATGCATAAGGAATGTAACTTCTGTTTAGAATTAATTTTTAGGATATTTTGAGTAGTTTAGCAGCACACCGTCTCTTTTTCTGCTGCTAAACTCAATGTCATATAAATGGCAGGAGTCAGGACTGAGTCACATTTATTGTGCCTTTAAGTTTTTCATTCATGTTACTCTTTCTACACTTGCTACATAAAAAAAAAAAAAATCCCACGATCTTTCCAAGATTAGAAGGTTTCAGCATTACTACAGCAAACACTTTTATAAGCAGAGATCATGGAGATGTCTGCACCACTACATTCAATGTTATCACACACATTAATTATTAAAAATGCCCTGAACACCGCAGTCCTGCTTAGAGCTTCTGGGTATTTAATTAATATTTTCAGTGGAAATAACAGAAATTATCTTCATTACTTTAATATCAGCATTTGCAACTGGCTGATATTTTCCAACAAGAGATGAATCCTTTAGGCAAAAGGCAGTGGGAGAGAGGGAGATACAAAAGATATCTCTTTACTTCATCCCCTCCGTAAGACAAGATGGTAAATTTCTGATAGTAAAAGGAGCACCTGATGTGCTCCTTTTGAAATAAGAGGAAAACAAAACAGTTCAACCTGAAATTCAGCAAAAGAATTTATTTTTTCTTCCAAATATGGTACTTTACTTAGCTGTCAGCAGTTTAAAATATCTTTGTGCATTCTAAATCTGTTTCACATTTACTTTGCACAATATCATGAAATTTAACTTTATTCTTGGAAGTGACTTACTATTTTCAAAACGAAGTGAGACAAAATATCATTTTCTATCACAGTAGCTTCTGTGGGCTAATATTAATCCTGGAATTGCAGAAGAAGATAGAAACAGGCACCAAAGAAATATTAACTGACAGCAATATAATTTTAATGCTTAGGAAAACTGCTATAAATCATACTAAAAGTTCTGAAGAAAAGTTCTGAGATTTTTGTTTGTTTACTTAACTACCTTAAACAATGAGTTTGTTTGATAACTATATTTTTTTTCCTAATGGGATAACCTATATGAGGAAGATCATTAAAGAGTAAATGATTTTGCTTTTTTCTCCATTGGCCATATGGTCACCTCAGAGATTTAGGAATTTTGTTTAGGTCCCATCTGTGCCAGTAAGAGTTTACTGGCAATGTCAAGAACTCCATGCTGTACAGAAGTGGACACATAGTAGAGGAGACCTAAATCTGAGGTGACATGATGCCACAGACAGTTTTTGTATAGATCCAATGTCAGATGCTCAGATTTTGCCCTGTGTCATACACATGAAAACTGACATATAATGGACAAAAAAAAAAAAAGAAATTCATGAGGTGATTGATGCAAACTAAACAGAACTTTCAATTTACACAAAAATTTACACTGACACAAAACTATCTGCAGAAAAAGAATTTCATTATGGTTAGATATGCTATCTTGCTTTCTTATAAGGAAGTTAATCATATAGCACTATTTTCTAAAAAGAATTGGCTCTCTAACCATCTTGGAGGCTTCACCGTACAAAATCAGAACTCACAACTGCAGCACCTTGAGATTCTAATCATAAAAACTCTTATCTAAAGTCAGGGCCCTGAACTACAAGATGTAGTACAGGAAAGTTTTTAAATAAAACCAAAAGGCCAGGTCATTACCTGAAATCACTAAACTAGAAATTTACTCCAAAATCTTGGATTTCTTTCTGAACCTGGCATTGAGGGAAGTAGCTAGGAACAATCTTTGGCATAAGACATCAGTACCTTTGCTCTAACAGATCAGGTATGCAAATAGCAACGTGTATTTTATGTAGACATAGTCCTTCAGTAAAATTCTCTAATTGTTCATGATTTTCATGACTGGGACAGAGGTTAAAGACCCAGTAAACACATTAAGTAACATTTCATAATGAAATACATCAGGCAAGATATTAAGGACAAGAATTTGAAGAAAATAGCTCAAAGTTCGAAGTGTACATCTTACAGCACTGAATGTGATAAACACAGAACGCACATACTCTCACTTTCCATGAAAACTATTTCAAATAAGTGAACAAATTTAAGAACTACAAAGTCACTAGTACTCTTCTCACTAGTATAGTTAGTATGCTGTAGGTAGTACACTACAGTAATAGCAATAGCGATAGCAATAGTGTAATTTCCAGTAGTAGAGTCATTAGAATTTACATATTAAGAAACAGATTTCTACTTCCATTTAGGAGATACTTTAACTAAAATACTTTTGACACTAGCAAAACATACTAGATTGATGTGGTATAAAATGGTACAGCAATTAGCCATACCATATTATACATATAACATGAACCAGCTTTTTCCAGACTCAGAAGCTCTTTTTCCTTTACAAAGAGATATTAAGGGGCAGAGGAAGTAAAAAAGAAGAGCCATGATGTCTTTTCAGTCTTTATGGTTCAATTACAAGCTACAGTCCTAGCCACAGAAAAAGCAGGAAATTGTAGGCCAAGCACCCTTTGCTGAATCTCTCTTGAGACTTCATACAGCAACACAACACAACCAAACTCATTTCTGCCCCTAAAGCTACATGTGCCTTGCAAAAGAATTAAAAGTAGGTAGCAACAGTGCATAAGTTTATATGCAGTAATTTTTACCATTCAAAGAATGAATGCAAATACAAAATATACTGTAATGTTATATTTTGAGTTACACACCATTTGTATTTAAAGAATATTTCAGGAAGATTATCATAGTCTCCTGCAACATGATGTTGTAAGGCTTTGAGTTTTAGATGTGGCTGACCAGATTGACTTTTACATGATCTACTTGTCATCGCATATCAAACTTAAGACAAAAACAAACCAAAACAAAATCCAGACTCACAAAGTCAGAAGTAAACAAAAAAATTTAAAAATATATAGTCATGCCATGTGCATGCTGACAGCTGAAACATCAACAGTCAAGAAAGAGTAAACTAAGAAAAAGCAGAATATTTGCAAATAAGTTTTGACCATCTGTAGGACTGTGGTAATTTAAATGTACTGCCAAAGTGCATTGAGATGCGTTCAAAGGATAATAAAAAAAAGAAATAGGAACCCTAAATCAGCAAGGCCAGTGATGAAACTCATGGTGCTTCTTAGGTGAAGATTCAGAAGAGGACTGTTGATCTGGGCTGAGCTTGGAGCTGTCTTTATTATACATGAGTATGAACCACTGACCTGGTGAAACGTTAAAGTTCTATATTCTTAATTTGGTTAGTCAGCCACAGTACTGGAATAAGCAGTGAAAAAGTGATATCTCAAGTTGGAAAGAGCAACCTGTAAAACTTGCATCTATTTCCCTTCATGAAAGAAGGAGTATGCCCCAAGAGGTAGAAGTCCTCTATCTCCATCTCCGTTGGGAATAACAGTAAGGACATCAATAGATTTTCTGATACCATAAAAACCCTAGAAGATACATTGAAATAATGCTACTTTTAAGTCTATTGTTCTACCTTTACTAATCATTTTGTGATTGTATCTCTCACGCTTTTCACTTAAGTCCCTAAATTGATCCATAGGAGTCCTACAAATTGTTCAGATTCAATAACTGCAAACATTCTCGCATACTCTGTTCAGGAAATTTTTTTATTGCTGTTACACAGTAGTACCAAGTACTTATAATGAAAACAAATACATGCAACACATGACCTAACATCCATCTGAATGTTTCACATCTAGTCTGAGACAATGGTGACAGGACTGTACTCCTTTACTAGATGATGGTAGATTTATCTCAGGCATCTTTGACCCTTTCCAAGAACAAATCACACTCTGTCTCCTGACTACAGAAGGATCTAAGTCAATTACATTTAGCACAAGATCTTAAAATGTGTTAAATAAGTCCCATCCTTACACAGTAGCAGCCTTCTTACTCAAACTCTGGATCTTATTTCAGATCCAGTTGGCCAAGGTGTTTATACAGTAGGTTTCATATAATGAGCATGATGCTCAGAGTTTCTATGTCAAATACTTTGAGAAGAAGGAGGAACAAACATAGTTCCTTTAATTGCAGCACATATATAAATAAAGACAAGTGGAGTTAATGTTATCATTTTACCAAGTGAAAACAGACCTCAGCTATACTAGAGAAGCTTAAAAAAACAATCTTTCCTTTTGATGAAGCAATGCACTTCAGGCCTGCTTTTGAGGTCAAGCTGAAATTTTGACACTGTGCTTGCTGATGAAAGTTATTCAAGATGTTGGGCTCTATTGAGATGGACACTAGACAAACACTGCCTACTCCAGATCTCATAAAAGGGAATATATATTGTAACCTGAAATGAGATGCAATTCTGTTACAGTGCATATGGAAAGTGAAGTGCTTCTTAAATATGCTTAGGAGGGTTCAAATCATTTTCAGTTTGTAAATCCATTGTATTTTACTAGCTTTCACCATATAATAGATATACACATATATTATTTGTTTGTTTATTTGTTTATTACAGAATGTAATCACCTTTTTGGAACAAACAGCCCTGGCAACTCACTTCCACATACTAGAACCTCATCAAGATTAACAGAAAATTCAAGACACTTTCCAAGTTCTCTTAAAACCATCGATTACATGAAAACATAATCTGAAAAGTGCACAAAAAATTAGAATTATTAGAACGGTTCTTGAACTGACTGGAGGAAGAAAGGTAAATGCAATTAGGTCAGCTATGGGTCCACAAGCAATTGTCATGTTTTCCTTTCCTCTTTATTTATCCAGAAAGTTTACATTTAAAATGTATCATTGTAATAGACAGACCATAACATTATAAAACTTATTCTCCTTTAATGAACATCAAAACTGCACAATGAAACACAATCACTTAGAAACATATGCAGGAGCAATTAAATGCTACTAACAACTGTATTTCAGAGCTTTAGGTGCTAGCAAGTATGACATTGCAATGAAGGTGTCATTTTAAACAACCTTAAGCCTTATATCTATGGTCCTGAGATCTAAGGAGAAAATAAACTAGGCTAATCTTGTTTTCAATTTCTTTAATATATCACTTTCTACTAATTGAATTAACACTACTAAGTTTATCTTCTCTAAGTCTTCCAGCTTTGTTTCCACTGAAAGTGCTAAGACCTAGTTCCCTCACAGTTTTGAAAAAAGTCATTACCTTACAGCCGCAGACATTGAGAATGTCTTGCAGAACTCACTACTACTACAACACCAAAAACCTTTAAAAACATGGGTCATTGTGAGTGACACCTTGCCAAGCAAGGATGAGAAATGACAAGCTTGGAAATAGTATGCAAAGGCAGAATTTCAAGTACTGATCACTCAAATAAGTGTTGGATAGCAGAGTATTGGGCCTGTTTTCTTTACTCACAAAAATGAAGGAAGAAATAACATTTCATAAAGATTTTGTTGTTGCACAAGTTAAGAAGTGATTTCTGACAAAGCAGTTCCCTATTCTTTCGGACTTCATTCAGGACTTGGCATCTTATTATGAATTATTACTTACTATAGCTGTGGATTTTTATGGAGAAAGCAGAATACCCATTCTGAGCACCTCAGGATGCATGCCAATGCAAGTACATATGAAAATACGTACAGCAGATAAAGAGCTGACTCTGCACATCACAGTAGGGTGTTTTTTTTTCCCATCACTGAGTCTCTATCTAATTCACTTCTGGCTGGGTTGTTGCAGGGGAAAATAAATCAATAAAAACACAGTCCATTGTAGCTACAAGGTTAGCTGCATGCCTCTCCACTTCCCTGTGTGAATACACCTTGATCTCTCCAAGGATATAATTCTCTAATCTACCCTCTTTGGATTGACTGCTACACAGCGTGCTCCTCTGAGCTGGCTGGGCTCAAGCAAATGGGATCCAAAATATGGATGGCCATTAGTGGAGTGCTAAGCCTGGGATGGTACGCTCCACTAAGAGACGAATGGCTGCTGGCCAGCAGCCACACACAAATACCTCAACCCTGCCTCAGTATACACAATTGCCACAATTGCTTACTTTCAACTTTAGCATAAGTTATGGAGCAAATCATCTTGGGTGAGAACACACAACATGTGCGTGGCATCCAGGGGATCAGGCCCAGTCGGTACAGGTTCATGAAAGGCAGGTCATGCTTGACCAACCTCATCTCCTTCTACAACTGCATAACCAGACTGGTAGACAAGGAAAAGGCTGTTGATGTAGTCTACCTAGACTTCAGCAAAGCCTTTGACATGGTCTCTCACAGTATTCTCCTGGGGAAACTGTCTGCCTGTGCCCTGGATAGGTAAACCCTTCTTTGGGTAAGGAACTGGCTAGAGAGCCCAACAGGTAGTGGTGAATGGAGTTAAGTCCAGCTGGCTACTCGTTTCAAGTGGTGTCCCCCAGGGGTCGGTACTGGGGCCCATCTAGTTTAATATCTTTATTGATGACCTAGATGAGGGGATTGAGTGCACCCTCAGTAAGTATGTAGAGGACACCAAGTTGGGAGGTGGTATCAGTCTGCCTGAGGGTAGGGTGGCCCTTCAGAGGGATCTGGATAAGTTGGATCGCTGTGCTGAGGTGAAGGGGATGAAGTTCAGCAAGGCCAAGTGCCAGGTCTGCACTTTGGCCACAACAACCCCATGCAGCGCTATAGGCTTGGGGCTGAGTGGCTGGATGACTGTGAAGAGGAAAGGGACCTGGTTGATGCTCTGCTGAACATTAGCCAGCAGTGTGCCCAGGTGGCCAAGAGGGCCAACGGCATCCTGGCCTGCATTAGAAATAGTGTGGCCAGCAGGAGCAGGGAGGTGATCGTCCCCCTGTACTCAGCACTGGTGAGGTCGCACCTCAAGTATTGTGTTCAGTTTTGGGTCCCTCACTACAAGAAAGACATTGTGGCCCTGGAACGCATCCAGAGAAGGGCAGCAAAACTGGTGACGGGTCTGGAGCCCAAGTCTTATGAGGAGCGGCTGAGGGAGCTGGGATTGTTTAGTCTGGAGAAGAGAAGGCTCAGGGGAGACCTCACTGCACTTTACAACTTCCTGAAGGGAGGCTGTGATGAGGAGGGGTTTGGCCCCTTCTCCCAGGCAACAAACAAGACCCAAGGAAATGGCCACAAGTTGTACCAGAAGAGGTTTAGATTAGACATAAGGAAAAACTTTTTCTTCCAGAGAGTGGTCAGGCACTGGGATGGCCTGCCCAGGGAGTTGGTGGAGTTGCCATCCCTGGCAGTGTTCAAGAGGCATCTGGATGAGGAGCTACAAGAAATAGTCTAGTGGCTTGTGGTAGCAATGGCGATGGGAAGATGGTTGGACTAGATGATCTTGTAGGTCTTTTCTAACCTTGCGATTCTATGCTTCTGTGATTCTATGATTCAAGCATTTCTGTTCTTACAGTGATTGGTAAACTGCTTTGGGTACCTCAGCCTGTACCTCAGTTTTAGTAACCTCTGCCCAAGAGCCTGATTTTTCCCCAAATCTTCTCATATCATTAATTACTGCAGACCTACTTGTTTATCTGGTTACCAAGTCTAAGATTTACCCTCAGAAAACAGTATCTGAGCAGACTAGAGCAGAGCTAACAGTTCAGTCAGTAGCTGAAGAGTAGTACTAGTGTCGTTGAAGAGTAGCCCACTGAAAACAGCTGTTTCTCTTGAAGAAAAGCATCTGTTCCCTCAGTTGTTGTCTTTGCTAATGCCAACTGACAGAAGCAAGGTAGAGATTTAAATGCCCTCCTGAGCTCTCAGAAATCTGACTGGCAAGAGACAAAACTGTCCTACCTTCCCCTTCACCTTGTTCTGCCTGACCAACTTTCCTGTTAGAAGGAAACAAGCACTTACACACACCACTGAACCACACAGAGTGACCACACTTCTGCACTTCTTTCCTTGCTCCACCAGAAATTAAAACTGGGACTGACTCATCTGCAAGCAGCAGTTCCTCTCCCCACCACCCATACAAAACTAGGGTTTAGGTGAGTAGATACTTAAAACATTTCTCTGGCAGTCCCTCTGTCAAGATGAGGAAGGAAGGGAGGAAGGGAGGAAGGAAGGAAGGGAAGAAAGGAAGAAGGAAAGAGAAAGAGAAAAAGAAAAAGAAAGGAAAAGGAAAATGAAAAGGTAACAGAAAACAAAAAGATTGTTGATGCATTATTGCATGCGATCAGCCCACTGTGCACTGCTGGTCCTGACAAATATTCAAAGCCAGCAGCAACAGTTTTGCTGTTTTGCCCTAACTGTGGCCCTGGACAGAATGACTCTGTAGAGCTGGAGTTAGCTTGGAATAATCACACTCTTGAGTATTGGGTGTGCAACCACATCTCAAATCTTGCAGCACCCCAGAGGTATGATTATCTGCTGTCATGATTTAATTCTTAATTAAAACAAAGCTGCAGCTCAGATAAGATCTGTGAGAGGATTATGGTCACTCTTGGTTAGACAAAAGGGAACATGTGTCTTTGGAATTAAAATTCAGGTGCTTGGGTGAACCCTGAAATGCTGAGCTGTGCTTAAGTCCAGTTCATCTTAGTTTTCCCTTTGATGTGATTCAACCAAGAAGCAGCACACATGGAAAGCTGTCATCCTCGGGAACCAAACATGGAACAGCCCACTAAACTGCACAGAGCTGCCAAGATTTGAACATTCTTGCACTTTAGTAACTTCTCAATATTTTGACTCAAATAAAACTGCAAACTTAAGAGTGTGCTTCTAATGATGCTAAAAAGCATGATTCTTGTTACTAAATATTAATACAAGCCACAGCAGCCATAAAAACACTGCAGGAATGTCCTGATGAAATGTGCACTGAACTACTCAACTTGCAAATATAGGGATGGATATACAGCCCCTGGAGGAAAAATGAACATAAAGCACTTCTGTGATTTTTTTAAACTTAATTTTATTTTTAACAAATATTAACCCAACTTAAGGTCTCTTTTAAAGGTTACATTTGCATTTACAAAGAACTTTCAAGCAATTTAACTACAATGAATTTTAACAAGGCAGCTTCCTGCCCTGGCTCCTTACCTACGTTTAAATTTTATAAGACTCTTCTGGCAGACTTTCGTAGCTGTTAAGATGAAAGCCTGGATGCATGCATACTTTAAAAGTGGAGGAGGAGGAAAAAGAAGAATAAAAAGAAGAAAGGAAAATAATCAATTTGGTATCAAATTTATTCCAAAGCCAAAAAGTACATTTTTTTCTGATTGTGAGAGAAGACATGCAGGGAGGTCAAAGGTCAAGCAAAGAGGAGACAGTATTGTGTAGGAACTGTCACGCATCACCACCTATTTTGACATGCACAGGGCCGTTTGTTGTCTGTCGAACATGCAAATTAAGTGCCTGCTGTCATAGCTAGCCGATATCTGAAAGTGGAAAATGAGACCACCTGTAACCAGTGAATGGAGTGATGGACAAGCATTCAGAGCTCGTCATTTCCAACGCCATTCACACCACCTCCGAATTGCATATGACATGTAAAAATCTTTTCTTAATATTCACAACCGGGAAGTTTGGGGAATTATGGAGGCTTCAACTGCTGCATCTAATGGGTTCTCCAAGCAGACAGCTGTGACTGTGAGCTGGCTTGATAATTAGGTGTCCAGGAAGATTTTATGCTATGAATCAGTTAAAAGGGAGAAAAGAAAAAGAAAATAATGGCAAGCAAAACTCGCTGGAATAGAAATCATATTAACCCTTGCATGTCTTCCTCATCACTTGGCTTGGCTGTACAATTCCTGTGAAGCAAGATTTGCAGAAATCAGACACATAATAATTTGTCTTCTGTCTGCGAGCAGCACTCTCTTCCTACTCAGAAAATTGCACTTCAACGCTTCAACTCTGATGTTTTGTTTTCCTGAAATGAAAGCATTAAATCTACATCTGCCAATTCCCCTCCTATTTAAAAGAAAAGGCAAGCCGTTATTTGAAATTCTGGGTAATGAAATTTTGAGAAACAGATTTATTGTGCTGAAATTATGTCCTGCCATGTGCTTGTACATATAAAAATCAAGCAGTTTAGCCAGTTCTTCTGCAATTCTCTGCATGTTGTCCCTACTTTTGTATGCATATACATCCTTGTGCGTAGGATGCCATAAATACTGCAGGCAGTATAATGACAAGAAAATATGGCATCTTTCTGATTTTTACTTCTGCTTGATAAATATAGCTGCTTTAAAATGTTTCAGATAGTGGATAGTATAGACATGTCAAGGTGCACAACAAGCTCACAAAGTGTGTTATTAGCCTATCTAATTAATTAATACCAGTGCTCCTAACAACACCAACAACAGTAATAATAATAATAATAATAATAATGCATTTAACTGCTGTGCTGTGTTCTGAAAGGTCTTCTGGCTCGGTTTCCTCGCAAACATAAACAAGACATGAATATGTAAAGCAGACAGTCAGCATTCATGAGGGTTACTCAACCCACTGAGGATGTCAGAAATCAGCCACAGAATATTATCCACAAATGTTTCCAAAAATAACTAGAGAGTTTGTGGACCTCCTCTGCACAAAGACTATAGCCCTCCTCCAGAATCCTGAGGACTGAAATTGGGTTCTCAAAACCAGAGGCAGGCAAGAGTTACTGGTAAAATAAACAGGCAGCTCTCAATCATATCATGGGAAAACTCTTTTTTAAATCAGTTTTTATTTTTAAAAAGCATTATACTCGTTTTTATTATTTGCATCATGACAAGCTTTAAAATGTGGTAATTGTTTCACCATTTCTCACAATCTATGTCCATTGCTTCTCTGATTTAGGTCTCTGCTGGTTCTCTCTTTTCTACTATGGACAGGGGAGATCGGAGAAGCTGGAATTTACCCCTCTGCATGGGGCAGGGAAGGAAAATCAGAAAAGAAAGTAATGAAGAGAGCTAATGAAGAAAGCTAATGAAGAGATACACAAGGGAAAAGAGACACTGGACAAAGAAAGGTCCTACCTTCATAGAAATTCTTCCTGTTCAAAAGCCATTTCTAACTCATCTTGAATAATGTCTGCCCTGTCTCTTCCTCTGTGTTCTTGTCCCTCCTGTTTTAGACCTTGAAGTTCCTTGGAAGCAATACTTCTCTCAAGATGCTCTACAGAGAAGAAAGAGATAAGCATCTCAAGGAGTCCTTTTCCCAGCCACATACCAGCAATCCCCTTTGATGGTTTAAGTCTCTAAGACTGTGAGAAAACAAAGCAGGACAGCTTGAATTAGATACTACTCAATTTGTACTACACTGGCATGGCCTAGATTCTGCAAAGGCATACCTAAACACAATCCTTAAATACTATCAACTCTGCTTCCTTGTTTCCCCCAAACACCTTAGTTTGCTGCTTGAGCAGACAGAAGTGAAAAAGGTAAAAGACTGGCAAGGTCTGTTTCACTTCTTACTCACTGCAGAGAATAAGCTTGTTTCTCTGTGCCTGAAATCAACAGCCAGGGGAGGCTTGAAGACAGGCAGCAGGAGGGTGGTGTCATACTAATCAAATCCTGATCTATGCACAACAGAAAATCCAAAACACCAACAGTTAAAATCATCTAAGAAAGGGTCATGTTTCCATAGTATAGACTGCTTGGCAACAATATTTGATTTAAGATTTCTTCTTCAAAATGTTTCACAATTACTATCCACTTGCAGCACACAAAACATGCCCTAGCAGCACCTTTGTATCTGCCATGTTGCCAGTGTGACCTGAATTCATAATATTCCTTCTCTCTGAGTATATTCCAGCCTCTTATCATGTTTAACTTACTATAAAACGATGGAAAGAAGAAGTATAAGCTTCACTGCCTGGTTTCTGATATGTCCTTCAACCTGCAACATCTGTGCTGGCACAAGCTGGACAGCAGCATACTGCCATGCAAAAACAAAAACCTGCAGATTCAAACAGAATTCAAACTGGCATTGTTGCTGGAGAACTTATTTGCAAGATTGTCAGTGTTGGCCACAATATACATAGAATTATACAATCTTTTGTGTTGTGAGTGACCCTTAAAGATCATCTGGTACAACTCCCCTGGAATGAACAGGGACACCTACAGCTACATCAGGGCGTTCAGTTTGACCTTGAACATCTCCAGGGATGGGGCATCCACCACCTCCCTGGTCAACATGTTCCAGGGCCTCACCAGTTACTGTTAAAAACTTCTTCATTATATCAGTCTAAATCTCTCCTCCTTTCATTTGAAACCATTTCCCCTTGTCTTGTCACAGCAGACCCTTCTAAAGAATCTGTCCCCTTCTTTCTTACAGCCCCACTTTAGATACTGAAAGTCCGCTGTCAGGTAACCTCAGAATCTTCACAGCCCCAGCTCTCTCAGCCTTTCCTCATAGGACAGCTATTCCAGCCCTTGGATAATTTTTGTAGCCCTCCTCTGGATGTACTCTAACAGGTCTGAGGACTCCACATCTGGATGCACTACTCCAGGTGAGGCCTCACCAGCGCAGAGAGGCAGTATCACCTCCCTCAACCTGCTGGGCACACTTCTTTTGATGCAGCCCAGGGTACAGTTGGCTTTCTGGGCCATGAAGGCCATTTCAGGCTCACATCACGTCCTCATCATCCACCAGTACCCTCAAGTCCTTCTCGACAGTGTTCTATCCTTTCATCCCCCAGCTTATATAATTGGGGTTGCCATGCCCCAGGTGCAAGACCTCGCTCTTGAATTTGTTGAACCTCATGAGCTTCACCTAGGCCCACTGCTCAAGCCTGTCTAGGTCTCTCTGGATGGCATCTCATCTCCCAGGCATGCTGACCACACTACACAGCTAGCTGTCATCTGCAAACTTGCTGAGGATGCACTCAATCCCATTGTTGATGCTATTGGTGAAGATGTTTAAGAGCACCAGTCCCAGGACTGACCCTTGAGGGGCACCACTTATTGCTTACCTCCATCCAGACATGAAGCCAGTGACCACTACACTGGGGAGAATCTCACATTCAGATCCCTGTCCATCCAACAAATCCTTATCTTTCAATTTGGAGAGAAAGATGTTAGGGGGGCCAGTCAAAGGCCTTACTGAAGTCTAGACAGATGACATCAGTGGCTCTTTCCTTGCCCACAGACGCAGTTACACAGTCATAAAAAGCAACAAGGTTGGTCAGCATGACTTGCACTTGGTGAAGCCATGCTGGTTATTTCATTATCACCTCTCTCACTTCCATGTGACTTAGCATAGCTTCCAGGAGGATCTGCTCCATGAACTTCCACAGCAAAGAGGTGAGACTGACAGGTTGGTAGTTCCCTGAATCATCTTCTCTATCCTTAAAAATGAGTGTGACATTTCCTTTTTTCCTGTCACCAGAGACTTCACCTGACCCCTATGACTGTTCAAATATCATTGAGAGTGGCTTGGCAGCTATATCAGCCAATTCTCTCAGGATTCTGGGATGTACCTCATCAGGACCCACAGACTTATGGATGGGTTCCTCATATGGTTGCAAACCCAATCTTCACTTTCAGTGAGAGAGGCATCACTCCTCCATTTCCCACCTTCTGAACCATCCACTCAAGGGCTCTTATCTAGAGCAGTCACTAGTGAAGACTGAGGCAAAAAAAGTTATTGAGTTCCTCAGCCTTTTCCTTGTCCATTGTTGCTAGCCTGCCTGTACTGCCCCCCTAGCAGGAGTATTTCCTCCTGGACTTACCTTTTTTGGTTGATGTACCTATAGAAGCCTTTCTTATTCTTCTTTGAGCCCCTCGCCAAGTCCAGTTCCAGTTGGGCCTTGGCTTTCCAGATACCATCCCCACACAGCCTAGCAGCATCTCCATATTTCTCTCATGTTACCTGTCCCTGCTTCGACTGCTTTTGCATTTTCTTCTTGCTCTCCAGCCTATTAAGGAGCCATGTGGAAGTCCAGAAAGTTGGGCTGCACTTCCCACTGTGACCACATGTATTTAGTTCAGCCAGAAGCATGGGAATAGCAAGGCCGTCATGCCATGACTGCTCTTCAGGGGTGCCATATTAACAACCACATAATTTACAAAAATTCTCCTTATATGCAATTTACTTGGCTGCCATTCAACAAATTAGAGGAATTTTTGTTTTCTACTTTTGATAAAAAAATACAAGTGTACAACCTTCAATGACTACCACGGTACTGTTTCATACAGTCCATTCCAAGTTTCAAAGAAGAGGTAATCATTTTCAGATATCAGGTTACAAGCTGGCATTAAATGTCTTTCCAGTACAGGTCTGAGTATGAAAGGAAGAGATGGGGACATTTTAAAGAGAATTCTAAGTGTTTCTTAACAATATCTTAAAATACCAGGAATCCATAACAATAAAATTTGTCTGCAGTACTTCAGGCCACAAGTTACAATTCTTCCCATGCAGTAAATAACATGCCAATACCTGGTCTTCCTAACAACATGGGTAAAAATGGTAAAATATTTTTGGAAAAAACATCTTATGAACAAAATTCTGTGAAGTCCTTCTACTCTCTGGGAGAAGTCACATTCTTTGTGGCAGATTCAGAAAAAACTGTCCATGGACTAAAATGTTATATAAAGCAATCTGGTCTGATTTAGGCCTTCCAACGCCAATATAAACTACCAAATTCTCATTACTTCTGAAAATTCATCTGATTCTTGTATTTCTACAGTAAATATTTTACCAGATAATCTGAAATGTGTGTTTCTGCAGATTTCTTCTTGTGGAGGCTTTATTTGATTTCCTTAATTTATTTCAGGTGCTTGTCTTGAACAGTCAGAATGAAAGAAAAACAGGATGTAGGCATGAACACAATTCAAGAACCCAGAAGTTCTCTTTATTCTTGAAAGACTTGCAATATATGTGGGGCAGACAAGGTCCTTTATATGACACTTTTATAGAAAGTTGCTTATTCTGTCATAGGTGTTTGTCATTGAAATAGCCTAACTGAGAGACACAGTAGGTGACAAATTGAACTTTAGGGAACTCTAGGTTCAACCTTAAATGAAATGAGACAATTGCTTTTTCTCTATAAATGGAATTTACCCAAATACAAGACCTGTTTGCCATTCAAACAAGTCCCATTTAACCCCAGCATTAACAGCTAGGTGTGACTTAAAGTGGTGTAGACGCATTGAAAGACACTCCTCTTCACAAAGCAAGTTTTCACGCCCATTAAATAAAACAAGTAATAAAAATTCTCAAGCGATTTCCAGTAGAATTTCCAGGTTGCATTTTCTATTCTTAATATGCATTTAAACCACTATTTATATTATGAAAAATTTCTTGTACAGGAAAAATCATTAAAGCTCACTTCAGTGTGTACTATTAAAATATCCAGTTACTCTTAATATTTAAAAGCAGCAGAAATTTTACTCCTGCGTTAATATGCACAAAGTTCTTCTTATTCTGATTACATTCTTCATTTTCCAAATAAATATACTGACATTTTTTACAAAAATTTTTCAACAATATATTGTGCTGCTAAGAAGGAAAAATAAAACAAACACGCTTTTCCACTACTTTCCAGATAAGCATAATTTCTGACATCATATTTTAATTGACGGTTTTGTAACATAACTGTTTTTCTGTGTGACTTTATCTGCCATTTCAGAAATGCTCTCACTGATATCTATGGATTTCTGAAACATATACAAAAGCAAGTGAGATGAAAAGGCATGATTATAAAACATAAAATATGCTATCAAAGGAAGTAAATAGCAAAAAGCTAAATAACAGCAACAAAAAGTGGGCACCACACATTGTGATGAAGTCCTCAAAGTGGAGTTTTATGATGGCAGCTTAAAGTTTCTTACAAGCCCTTGTGTTGCAGCCCTGAATGAGCCAGGGACAGCTGCACCAATTCTCCACAATTAGTCAAGGTCAGACAGAGGAAAGGGAGGACATTCACTATTTGTCAAGAGAACAATGGCAGGAACCCCAGCCTTTCTCAGCCAGAAATGACTGTTCACTGCATTCATTCAATCAGTGATGAAATTATGCCTGCCCGTTTTTTTTGTTTGCTTTTTGTTTGTTTTTTCTTGTTTTGTTTTATTTTGTATGGTAGAGGGGGGCAACCTTTCTAGACAATCGAAGGGTAAGAACTAACAAGGCAGAGCAATGGCACAAAAACAAGCTTGTTTTAAGTACTGAAAGCATATGTTCTTGATGCACATTAATGTTTTGACACTTGCAGAGATTAAGGCGATCATTTCCACAACCTTTGAGTAAAAATATTGAATTCACTTAAACTTATTACTTCAGTATTGGTTACTGGAGTTGCAGATTTAAAGAAGGCATTTTGTTTTTCATTTTTGTTTTAAACATGTATTTTTCACAGACACATGAAAATATCCAGAAAGAAAAGAGTTATGTTTTGGGCTAAGATTCCCTCGATGTAAGTAACCAACTAGAGGTGGAAAATGTGAGAAATAATCCAATGGCTTTATTATCATTAGCAGGAGGGGGCAATAAGAAAAGTTAAACATTCTTATTAACAATGACATTTTTTTTAGTGTTTAATTTTTGTATATGGAATGGTCTTCTGAGTTTCCTTATGGTACTGCACTAATACAGAAATTGCAAAAATGTGGTTATAAATAATGGATATGAAGTAGTAGTTTTGATATAGAACACTCATGGTACTGCATTGGGATGAACAGCTTTATTTATGTAAATCCTGTCACTGGCATGAACAAGTGTGGGGATGCAGAATGTGCTTAAACTGTTACTTGGAGACTGTTCTGAGACCATGTTTTTAGAAAGTGCACTGTGAATTTCAATATGTTAAAAAAAAAATTATCCATACTCACTGCAAACAGCATTGAAGCAGGTTTATTGTAGTTCTGAATGCTAACATGCTTTTAAATGTTTTATCATATTTGCATTCATCAAAGGCAAACAATTTTTAGGTACTTAGGGCAGTAATTCTTACAGTTAAGGAGTTTGAAAGCATTACCGTAACTATGGGTAATTAAAAACATCAAAGGACAAAATATTCTTTTTCTGGACAGCACCTGAAAAGTAGATTGCATTATAGCTTTAGAAGAAAGGAATTTCTCCTTCAGGTAGTTTTTGCAGCTACTAAGGCTGCACAAGCCACACCTGTACTTGCATACTACCATAATAGAGAAAAGGACTGAAATCTGTGAGCCATTGTATCAACTTCTGAGGATTACTTCTACTATGGTCCTGACCACAGCTACCTCTTTTGCTGTTGCTCTCCTACAGACACATCAGGATGTTTGAAAACATTTTAAAAGAATGCACACCATCTGTTTGGTGTTTTTTTCTTCCAAAAATCTTTCCCCTGGTGACCCAAAGCTGCATTCGTCCTGCAGTTAAGGAGCCATCTGCCCCAGCTGAAACAGTGATTCTAGAAAGATTCAATAAGAGGAGGAAATGGGAGAGATTTTACCTTGATTTAACTTAACACAACAAATAAACTGCTTCCATAATAAATCTCTAATGAATTATGTCTGAAAACTGGGCATTTTAATATATTAACTTTAAAACATCCCTTTTCACCTTGAGCAATTTGGATAAATCCTTTAAAGTAGCACAAATTTTGTTCTCCATGTATTTAATAAAGACTGCAACTTGACAGTATGAATTGTGCCTGTTAATTGAGACAAGAAACGAGTGCACTTCCTTCTAATTCTAAATCTTGATGGTGCTGTTTTTGCATTGTTTACAAAGCAAGGCATCCTTGACTGGTTTCTTTATCATATTTCCAATGTCAATTTAATAAATTAGAAGAAGAGAATGTAGGATCACAAAGTAACTTTTCGAGTCATTTGGCTTAGTGCAGCAGGGTAGATTAAGGTAAAATTACCTCTTTTGCCGTCTGGTGGCTCTGCAGGAAGTTTTTCCATTATGTTGGGCAATTCCCTTCCATCTCTTTCTCTATAAAGAGACCTGCAAAGTAAATTAAATTTGTATAAGGAGGGAAACATTGAGGACGTCTTTAAGCTGCTTGTCATACACCTTCTGTACTGATAAGTACGATTACTACTTCCTGTGATGAGGATTCAAATTTTAAATTTAATTTTGTTCATTTTAATTTTCCTCTCCCCCAACCTAAAGCAGAAGCTTTCTATCATCCTTCCCCTTGGTTCTTTTCTATGTGCTAGAAGATGAAGACAGGCTCCCATGTTTGAAGACAGTGCTGATCAACAGAAAATAAATCTTTTCTAACACTGAAAAAGGAAATTTATTACAGTAAAGAAGAGATTATTTCTTAACCTATTTCACTCTTTTCACTAAATCTATCATAAATCAAACCAACCAAAAAAAACAGCTCAAGAATTATTGGATCTGAGAAAGAACTTATTCAAATGAATTCATCTAGCTAAAGGCAACTGTTATTTAACTACATATTTTGAATTTTTCAGTATGAAAAACTAGATGTTTCTATTCCATACTGACTTTTCTTATATTTGGAAGGCTGAATTTTGAAACCTCAAAGCACACTCGGAAATAATATTTTGTGGCATTATTGAGATGGGTTTTTTTTCCCAAATGTGTCTGCTGCCATATCTGGTATCAGTACCTGACTGGTTTGCAAATTTTTGCACACAGCCTCCCCCCCTCCACCCCAAAAAAAGGAGAAGCACTGCCTGAAACTTTTATTGAGTATAAGCTATGCAAGTGATAGCATTTTACATAAAAGTTTTACCCACAGGGAGAAAGAAAAGAATAATGAAACTTATATTCATGTTGAATTTCTAGCAACTTATAAGCTATTTTTACAACACTCATTTAAAGTCACTGTGTCACCTTTTCTCCAAACACCATTAAAATCTAACTAGAAATGTCTCAAATTAGTGCAGATTCTTCCTGAATACTGTGGGCTGTGGAGTGTTCCCAATATATCTATTCAAATATACATGTTCCCTATAAAAACACGGATAAATGTTTTTACATGATAGCAAAACATGTCCAAAATGCTTTAATTCATCCGCAGTTTTACGATAGACATATATTGTGCTCAAGGCTATGTCTAAGTCTGAAGGATACACAGTTTACCCACAAAGTAAGTAAGAATATACAGCAGCTTCAGGTAGTTTATAAAGCAGAAGATAGTGATGGCCGATGAAGTGCTATTAACAACATTCAGTACAATATCCAACCTGTCATTTGGACAGTGCACTTGCACGTTTGACATTCTCTTCTACAGGTTTTGACGTTCTCTTCTACAGGTTAATAGTGTCACAACTTTCGTATTGGCAAAGTTGAACTGATCTGTACAGGAGAGGGCCAGGTAGATAGGTAAACTGGTAAATACTAAAATAACTCCTCATTATAACAAGAAGATAAATTAGGAAGAACTAGGATTTTGAGGATTGTAATTTCTTCCTGATATTGTTCATAATGTACTTGCTTAGGTCCACATCAACCCTGAGAGCCTGAAACACAGAAGTCGTCTAAAGAGACAGATATAGAGAAAATTATATATCAATGGAAAGCTATAATCCAAACACACTGCTAAATCTTAATGCACATTTATATGAACCAAAAAAACATATCACTGATGGCTGAATTTGTTTATTCTACATACTATGTTGTATTGAAGACCTCTGAAGTTAAGTTGCTTGAAAGAAGCCAAATTGGTTCAGTACCATCACATTGTATATAGCCTAAATAAACCATCTTTATTTAAACCTATTAATCTTTTTATAGTTTAACAATATCCAATACTAATATAAAGCACTTATGAAGGCAAAATACAGCTATGACAAAATTTATAACACCAAACATATTATCATTAGAATTATTGTGCTTTACAAAGAAAAACAACAGCTGAACCAGAATTGACTTTTTTTTTTTTTGCTTTCTAAAATCATTAGAATTATATCCATAAGTGTGTGCTGTAGAATCCAGAAATTCAAATCTAAATAAATTTTCTCAGAAATTTGTTACAAATCAAAATCAAAAATTCTACGATGGACTCAAATAAAAATAAAAAGAATTACACTGTATATCTGAATATTAATTCTTATTTTCAAATTACAATTTGTGAATGTGTAGTACACTACCCTAGCAATAATTTCTGCTACTATTAGCAATTATTTATTGCTATTTTAAATCCTATGTTTTGCAAAAATGCAATTTGAAAATCTTCACATTTATCTGTTGATTGCCTAGAATACTTGAAGGACATAAGAGTAGGAGCATTCATTAGGGCATCTAATTTAAAAATCAATACAAAAAAGAGAGTGAGAGAGAGAATTTAGATTCTCTTTTTATAAGCTATTACTTCCAATATCTGCTAAAACCAATGACTAAGATAAGACCTCAAGTTCCGGATATTTGATAAAGGGCCTTGACTTTCAGAGGACAAGTGCTCACCGTTTTCTGAATCATTAAGTAGAAAATTAAAGGCTATGTTCCTCCATCCTGGCAGAAGCACACCATATGATTTAGGTGATGAGTCACTGAGCTGGAATTTCAATGATCAAATATTCACAATGAGATCCTTGAAGATGAGCTACAGACCAAGACCAAGAATTATTCACAGAAGTTATCGGGTGAACAGTTTTGAATAATGAGCACATATGAGAGTTCTGCTTATACAATTTGTGAAGGAAAAACATATAAATTGTGGAATAAATTACGAATTTTAAATAAATAAATAAATAAATAAATAAATAAATAAATAAAAGCATATCTAGCTCTAAAACATATTTACTACATTACAGTGAACTGGAATTCTGCCTGTAAACTGACTGCTATTTGTATTTTCTAAATGCAAAGTTTTCACGATAAACATGTACTGCAAGAATACATGTCTGAATTAAAGTTTGTTGTGGAAAACATAATGTATTTCTTCTTTGATTAAAGGTCAAACCTAGAATAGTAATGTAAACACAAAGTGGCTGGGCATAGGTGAGAAATCTTTCATAAATCCAGCAGAAGTGAAAGCTGTCACTAATTTCTTTTTATGAGCTTGTTTGATGACAGTGGCCTGAGGTACCAATTAAAGGGAGTTACTTTATGACATTATTAGTGCAAAGTGTGCTCAAAGGTGAGCCTATTTGTCATGCCTGATTAGCACCAAGTATGGGAAAAAATGAAAACGGTAACAAACCAAGCAAAATCTGTTTTTAAAAAGACTCAGTCAAATTGATTTGACTTTCACTCGCTCAACTACAAATTCCTTTTCCTTCCAGTCTTTTCCATTTTTTAATGAAGGATTCAGAATAAAATTTCTTACCATCCCACCGGCACTGTGAGAGCTAATAATATTCTAGTCCAGATTATTTTAGTCAGAATTTGAGTGGGAGGCTTTGATTTGTTGGCATCTCTAATCATACTATTATTCTACCCTTTGCTTCTCTCATTCAAAGCCACTTGGCCAATTTTCTGAGAGCCCATGACTTAAAAAAATTACACAGGTAATGCAAAATATTCAGCCATTATGCTTGATAACTATTAGACTTGGTAAGAATATTCTCAACAAAATCTGGACCAAAAAAAAAAAAAAAAAACAACTCCAAGACTTTTGGAAACTGTTCATGAGGGTGGTTCTAGAACAACATCCTTCATCCCAAAATCGGGAAACTGGATGAAACTCTGAGAGTAAATCTGCTTTGAGGGTGATCCTTTCCTAGAGCGTAAGAGTCAGTATGATCATCACACTTTCCCACTTCCTTGCAAAAGAAGCAAAGAAAGAAGGCTTTGTTAACCACCCCCCAAAATTCCTGATTTCAAAATCTGAGATTGATCCAAGGTCGATCATAGGCTTCCATTTCATTAACTGTCAATAAAGCTACCTTCTCATCCCAGTGTGGAAACAAAGCAAAGCATTAAAGCTGAATGCAATCATATTTCAGGCAGCTCAAGGGGACAGGGTGCTTTTGTTGATTTAAATGTTGACAGTTTTTTTTTAAAGTACAATATAAGAAAAGTTGTGTCAAAGAATCATCATTTGCCTTGAAGTTGTCTTACAATGCTATCTAGAATTTAAACTATGGAATTAACTCTTGCTTTCTATGCTCTGGCTTTTGTTAAACCAGAAACCTGCACAGCCATTTCCCTCCAGCCACAACTGGAAAACATGTCTTTGTTTCATTATGAATCCTGTGAGTCTACATTAATCAGATACACATGCTTGAATCTGCAGCTCTCCTTAGGTCATGCTGGAGTAACTTATTCAAAAAATTGCTTAGAGCTTCAAGGTGATCAACAAAATCTTGTTGAGCTGAACCAAACAAGTGTCCAAAGAATGTGACTGTCTTAGGGACTGGGTAACAGTAGGCCCTATCTGCTTAGCCTGATTATATTCTCTTTTACTTCTCTGTCCAGAAGATACTCTGAACATTTGTTGTTCTATGCCAACCACCAAACACAGAGTAACACTGGGATCATTCAGAGGCATTGTGCCTAATCACTTCCCTACTGTCAGTGAAAATTTGGAATAGTTTGTGTCTCAATCACTCCTGTTACTTTCTCAAAATATTTTTCTAGGGTCACGCTATCTACTATAAAAATCTGTAAGTTTAATGCGAGGGATTTTTCTGTGCCCTTAGATCCTATGCAAGGCACACAGAATGGATGATGCGAAACCCCTCTGTCTTTAATTTCAGCGTGCTTCAGTGATGCTGGAAGGTACACTCTTTTTCATTGGATTAATGATGCTAAATAAAATAAGCACCTTTTTGACTTCATTCTATAGCAACTCATAGGTCAAGCAGTGCAGGAAGGACAAGGGAAACCAGTTTTACAGTAATGCTTCCACTGTCGCTAACTGAATACTCAGGGACAGGCGACAGCAGAATGCTGAGTGCATTGCTTGCACATTTACCAGCACACAAAGAAAACAGATTTCAAGCTCAATAATGTTCCTTGTGCAACAAAACTTAGACACATTGCCACTCACATGCAAACACAAAGCAAGGACTAAAGCAGAATAATACTGTACTTAATAAAAAATTAAAGCTCAGCTGAAGTAGTAAGAATTGATATTTTCCTTCTTACACACTCTGCTTAAACAAATCAGACATACCAACATTACTAATGTACTACAAATTTCACTGCTCTAGAAGTCCTCCTACTCAAAGCAGAAATAATTTTCATGTAACTAGTTCTCCATCCATGATGTTTCTGTTGTGCTTCAGCACTTCAAAATACCGCAGGTGATCTGCTCATTTATCTTAACATGCTAAATTGGGAAACAGCCTAAGATAACACTCCATTCTCCTATCTTAAATTTAAGAAAAGGGATAACACTCAGAACTTACTCCAGCAACGCCTGCTGGCATTGCAACACAGAACTGAACAAACAACTCACTCTGGGCTTTCTGATGTTGTACTTCTCTCTTTCAGGTGTTTTTGGTTCTACAAGACCTACCTCTTTCATTTTGGTTATAAAAGTATTCAAATAAATCCCCAAATTCTCTTACTTGATTCCCTGTTAAAAACATTGTAAAATCTCAAGTCTTTCTGTTTTCCAAGTTTAGATTTACCATTTTCAAAGGCGTAAAGCACATCTTTACAGAGAATCAAGCAAGAGACACAAAACATAAAGACTAAAATACTCTCTAGTCCTTTCACTATTTTTTAATTTATTAGGAAGGCTTCTGAACCTCTGATTGGATTATCCAGCACATTTCAGTTCGAATAAGAAGCCCTCAATGTCCCTTCTACACTGTTGATAATCAAGATGATAAAAGCCTTGCTAACTTGATTATTCAGCAGTTGACACTTGTCAGTGTATTTATGAGTTCTGTTTAAATGTAATTTAAGTGTTCCCATTATAATGCAAACTCTGTTTGGTATACTAAGTAATATAGGACTATAACTCCCAGATACAGTGAAGTGTTTAGAAAAAGAAGCAGTCTTATTGATAAGAACGTGGGATATGCTCTTAAACATAATTAAAGCAATTAGAAACCATTTGTACTTTGTGAAAAACATAACTGGCAGTATCAAGTAGTAGGTGGAAAGCAAATCATCATTAGGAGAAACAAATAACTATAACAAAATACTATTCTGCTTTCCCTCCTGTACAGCAGAGTTCTGGAGGAAAACATAGAAGTCTCCCAGATTGTCAGTGCTGTATATATACCCCTTTTCTGTTTAAAAGCTGGAAGACAGTAATATTTTAACAAACAAAATGCTTATGTATTTTCAAGTATATTCAGAGAATAACTCATTGGTTGATCAAAGACATTTTCTGCACTGCCAAACAATGAAGACTATTTGTATGTAAGTAAATAAAAAATAGTGAATGCAAGCACAATGGAAGAGCCATTTAACCTGTGAATTGCAAGGTTATTTTTGTAGCTGTGTCCTGTCTAACCAGTGCAGAAGATGATTTATGATCTCCAGCAGAGCTTCATCATCATTGTTCTCACCTTTATTTCCATCACAGTTAATTAAAGGGAAGGTCATTGTCACCTTATGTTTTAAACCTTCTTAACATAATATATCACCCTGGGTATGCTTTAATAAGGGGACCTGTGAAGGAATGCTGTTATAAGAAAAAAAACTTTACAGCATAATCCATCCTGTTAACAGTTACACCTTAAATTTACACATAATGAAAGTTAATAAGCAGATAGAATGAAGACTACATCTCGATCCTCATTGAAATCTTGATTAATTGGCTGCATGATCTAATGAAATAAACAATAGTATGCTTTTCTCGACTTCAGGCATAGGTGCAAGTGTAAGTTTTTAAAGAAAAGATCTTCTCTTGACATAATTTTTGCATACAAAATACTGTGCCAGTAGCAAAAAATAAAGGGGAAAAAAAAGTGAAGTACATTTTTTAAACATTGCCAAAGAAACCTCTTTTGATGTTTGTTATGTGTACAAAATAAGCCACCTTTAAGTTGAAGATTGGCTCAGACAGATTACAAAATATTCAGACAATGAAGACAATGGTTCTTAATACAGCTTCAGTGTGTTAGCATTTTTAAACCTCCTAAGGGAAAAATTCAAACTGACATATAATTACCTACTACAGTGAACCAACTCTCTAAAACACACACGGGTCTAGGGGAAAAATCATTTAAACATATATTTAAATATTTACTCCAGAAGATCTCAAAAACCCTTCTATGCTTAATATACTTCGAGCAGTTTTTAAAGTATTACACAGTTTAAATAATAGGACAAAATATGAGCTAAACATACATGTAGAAAATGGAGTTCTCGGTAGCGATGTTCCGCAGAATCACTCTGCTCGTTAGCCACAGAGTCATAGAAATCCTGAATGCTGAGCACTTTTATGGCTTTGCAAGCTCATTTCTATGCTGGAAGACAAAGCTCATTTTTATTACAGTATTATTGGACCTATGTATAAGCCCTGAAAGACGCAGTGTACAAAAGTATGGACCCTGTCATTTGTTTGTGTAGTACCTCCTGTTCTCCTGTCGTAAATACATCCACCCTCAACTCACCTAAATGGCAGCAAGTTTCATCTCAGCCAGCCAGCTGGCCTTTGCAGGTAAATCACATATTGTAGAACCAGGCTTTTTACAGATGGCTAGAAAATGGGATCCTGTCTGTCAGCTCTGTTCTAACCACTAATTTTGTCTTCCTTACTGTACAAACCAAACCTGCTCCATCAGTGAAGGAAATAATTGGTCTGTAGAGGACCAGAAACATACTGATACAGGACATCCTCGTCCTGACTGCTACTGCTGCTTCCAGTGTAGTGTATGCATGTCTGCTTGTACACTTGTAGATGGTAGCTCCAAGATCTAGCTTGTGCCTCTGTCAGGAAGCAATTTCATTGATAATGGAAGCTCTAAGGACTTGCATCCAAGCATGTGAGCACTTCCATGAAAGAGTCACAGTCTATGTCAAGGCATGACATAGAAAATGCATGGTACCTGAAGACATATATCTCAGGATATTCATGCAGCAACTTAATTAATTTGTGTATGTGCATGGCTTGGCATTAGTGATGGCAAGTGAAAGAATGCTTGTTTTTTTACAGTAACCTTCGCTGCCTATCTCTTTCACATAAACTGAGGAACAGGAGACATCAGGAAATGTTTTTAAGGGCATGGAGACTAGTGTTTCTCTACTTCTACAGCAGAAGCCAAAATCAAAGTTAGGTAAAATGTCATCTCTGCCAAACTTACTGCAAGTCAAGGGCAATGCTATACTAGCAGGCATAGAGAGTCTGCCTAGGAAAGATGGGGTATGCAGCCCTGCAAATCTTTATCTTCACCTTTGTGAACTTTGCAGAGGTGGATTTGCTCTGATGAGATATGAAACATCTTTTAAAAAGGCTCAAAAGGTTTATTGTCTACAAAACATTAATACCTCCACCAAACTACAATAACTGATTGAACCTGACACTGATGATCTAATAATAGCTTGAGCGTAACTTAGTGACGAATTGCACAGTATCTTAACATGAGATGGGAAAGCAGGACTGGTAACTGAAAAGAGAGACCATGGAATCCCTTTCAGAAAGCAAATGTCCTCTATTCAGCTAAGCAATCCCCTTATTAGTAAAACTTCTGTCTCTTCACCTCTCAATAAGCCCATCTATAAATTTCTCCTTAGGAAGGAACAGTTGACAGAGGGCAGCAATGTAGAGACAAGACTTCAGAAGTTGTTACGGGAGAAGAAAGAGAGGTTTTCTTAGACCATCTTCCAAAAGCAAGGCTATCATCCAAGTCTACTCCTCCTTCATAAATTAGACAACCATTAAATATTAGGTACTTCAAGGAGGAAGTTCTGTTCAGGTGGTCATCGTCAACCAGAATGGGATAAAAAACAAATTACAAGAGAAGATAAGTCCTAATATGCCTTAATTTATACTGCAGAAAAGCATGAGCATTTTGGCCTGAGGGACTTGGAGTCTTTACTTGACACGAGTATTTAAAGTGACAGATGATTACCCAGAGATGGAAATAATGTGACATTAAAATATTCCCCAAGATACATAACATTCGATGCCATTGCTACTAAAATATATATATATATATATATATAAAATAATAACAATAACAATTCAGACTGGCTTTAGGGGGAGCAGAAGTATTGTGTTTGAAGTGTGCTTAAAAAGCTTGGAAACAATAGTTAGCTAAATTACTCCATGTCTAAATCTAAGATCAAGACCTCATCTTAGTAACTAAAAAAGGCACACGAAGTTTGCAGAGAAATCAGTAATGGGATTGACATGGGGAACCATGTGAATGGTTCACTGCTTACTCAGATGTTCATTTATTCCTGGTATAAAAGGTCTCACAATCAATAACATCCTGTGTATCAGTCTATGGGGATACAGTTTAGTATTACATGTACCAGTAATTCTCTATTTGAATCCAAAAAGTAAAGCACACTCTTAACTCACATTCAAAGATTTGCACCCCTAAAAAGTAGTTGTCTTATTTCTCTATCCGTCTTTGAAACACACTTTTTCTTTGTCCTCCCAAGGAGATTCTTTCTGTTCAAAAGTAGAGCCAGGGAGTTCTCTCACAGACAAAATATCACCTGTCAAAAAGCCCCTACTTTTTCTAGATTTCCATGGTTTAAAATATGACAATAATGCCACCTACTAATAGTCTAAGGCTGTATTTACATGACTCTAAATTTTAGTGATTGTTAGGTTTCATAAACAAAGCAGATCTCACAGTTGTCTGCAGGTTCAGCATGTCCTCATCCAATGTGAATGATTTAGTGGAAACAAGAAGTTAAAATTTGTGAAACAAGTTCAATTTTCACCATTACACAATGCGGTTAGAGAATAACTAGCAATAAAAAATATATATTTCAAGCACTGTTTACTATTTATATCTTTATAAATCATGTATAGCATCCTGCTGTATTCATATTTTTACAGCATAAATTACGTAGGTGACAAGTTGTGACAGTCATACAAAATCTGATTTTATGACATTTTTCCACTTTCTGTCTTTGGTATAAAAAAAAAAAATAAATCAGATTAACGTCATTCTACTTCATATTTATAGTTCCCATAGAGTGACATGGAGGAATTTCAGAGTAGGTTAGTCATATTGATATGCATGTGTTTTCCTACATATGTTAGACTGCTTATACATAAAATCAGTAATTTTACTGTAATCCACAACTCAGCAAGTCAGCACTGTTTATACTAATTTCTGTAATAATCCTGTACACTGAGAGATGGCCATGAATATTCTTTTTGGGATTTCAAAATGTACCTGCCTCTCTCAAAATTATTCCCATTTCTCTAGTAATTCTGAGGAAAAAACACACAAAAAAATCTAATGTTATTTGCACTCCAATCCAGTTATTTCCACTCCCCTCAAAGCAATCAACATCGTGACTTCCTTTCTTAAGAGTAGGACTGAAACATTTTTAAGATTATTAAGAATTAGATTTAATATTTGCGACTATCTAGTGAAGACTTCCCTCTGACCTATCCTATAAAACTTAAAAAAAAACAACAACCCACAAACAAATCCCTGCATGGATGACAGAACTCCAAACACAAATCAGACTTTCATTTTCCTTCTAGCAGAGAAACACTCAAAAACAATATCAGTTGTCTCAGATATACTAGAAAGTATGTAATATTACCTAAGCTGCCAATCTCTCTTGCAAAATATGTTACAGAAATACAGATAAACTTTTTGAAAACACAGTCTTTTATTACTTTCATTATTGCAAGCAACACATCCTGTAGACTTCTACAAACTACTGCAGGAAGATATAGAGAAAGTGATGATGTTTAAGATTTTGGGTTGATTGATTGTCCTAAGCAGGCTAGAACAGGATATAAACTTACAAACCTATAAAGGATCTGTAGCATGAGACAAAGTAGAAATGGGCAAAATGCCAGTCCTTACACTAGCAGGAGGCTATAGAATCTTTTACTCAAATTCAGTCAAAGATATCTTAAATAGCTGTAGGAAGAATAGGAATTTAATATAAAGCAAAAATATACTAAATATTACTGATACTCAAATTGTGAGTAATCCATCTTGTGGAAGTTTGATCAGGCACTCCCAAGTTAAATATCATTAATCTACTTATCTAATTACATAATTTGCAAGGAAACCATATGAAACTGGTTTTATTAGATAAGTTTTGAACATTTTTTGATTAATCACTTTAGAGCTATGTTACTTAGAACTCAAATGCTAGACTGACAAAAACAGAATTATGTAAATTTAATTCTCTTTTCAAATCTAAGGTCACACTGAGACACGGTGAGACCAAAGGCTTCATACAACATTCAGTGGACTCTATAAAATTATAGCAACCAGAGCTGCTGGGTATGACTTAGTCCAGGTTTTAACAGGGCTGAAAGATGAAAGAGACTCACGGCTTCAGTCTTGAGACTACATATAGGAAGACACATTGCAGAGAGATTTTGACAAATCAGAAGGCTGGGCAGTCATCAACAATATGAAGTTCAACAAGTGCAAGTGCCAGATTCTGCAGTTGGGATGGGGCAGCGTTAGACATGTGTATAGAATGTGGGATGAGAGGCTGGAGAGCAGCTCATAGAAACAAATTAGGGTTTTAGGAAAAGATTCTTTACCATAGGGTGGTCAGACGCTGTCACAGGCTCCCCAGGGCAGTGATCATAACCTCAAGCCTGTAGAAGTTAGACAGTTATTTGGACAACACTCTCAGACATATGGTTTGAATTTTTGGGTGGGCCTGTGTGTGGAGCCAGGAGCTGGACTTGATGATCCTTAGGAGTTCCTTCCAATTCAGGACATGCTGTTGTTCTGTGATTCTATGAAATCAGCAAATGTTCTAGGCTTCAGAAGGCAAAACCCATTGCTTAGCAAACACTGCTTATTTTTCACTAAACAGAACATTTATTTTCTCATAAAATATGTGAAATTATGAGTATCTTTCATTTTCTTCTACCAAAGACTACTCTAGTGGTCCAAGGAACCTTGCAAAGGCACAAACTAAAATGAGAAATCTATTTCAGTGACAGAGGTCAAAAGATAAAAGCTCTTAAAAATTCCACTGTTCAGCTCTACTGTGTAGTTTTCAAAATATACCTTCATAATAAAATCTATAGACTTTTAAATCTTTCAATAAGTTATTTGTGTATTTTCATGACAGGATATAGTATTTCAGCCTTTTCAGCCTGTTCTTCAGAGAACATGCTGGAACAATGTTACACACATCACTCGGTCACATCATCTTATTAGAATATGATGCCTATCAAGAAAGTAATTACCTTGGAAGAAATGCGTTAAGTAAATGCAAAGGAAACTAGTCATGACTACTAATGTTAATCTGAAAGAACTACTATCTATACATCATATTAATTATTTCTCATAGAAATACCTTCTTGTATGACTACCATATGCTTTTATCCTTTGAAAATGTCTACCTTCTCTAGTGCCTATTAGAAAGATTTCTCCCAGGCGTTCTGATCATGTTTCAAACCACTCATAGACTTGGACAGCCAAGGGACTGCATTTGCTCTATCAGAAACCTGATGCTGAATACTCAATACTTCAGTGCGTCAAATTTATGTACCAGCAAGAATTAAAAAGCACCAAGCAGTGAACTAGTAGAACTTCAAGGAAAACACAGTACTATTTTGATTCTAATACTTGTATCTCTGACAAGTTGCCATCCCTTATTGGTTCAACAGAACACTATGCATCACTAGATCTAAAGCATAATACCTAAACCCCATAAATATTCTTAATTTCAGTTAACTGGGTGAAAATTAGAATCACATATTTCAATGATTTTGGCTAAGAAAAAATATATTTTTTTTTAGTTGAAATTTCTTTGGAATTTATTTGGTAGTTTCAGGCAGAAGATGAGTCAATCATAATAAAACCTCCAGTGATAACTGTCATTGATAGTTTGAGACACAAAATTTAGCCTAAGTAGTACGCAAGTACACAGAACCTAAATCCTGCTCTTCTAGACAAACATCTCATGATTACAAGTTGCACATTCATGCACTGTGTTTCCTGTAGGTCAGCTTCTCTTACATTGTGCACTGCTTAGTTGCCCAGCTCAGCTGTGGTCCAAGCACAAAGAAATAAAAAAAAATTCCCTAATCTTTACTGTGCAACTACTTAACTCTTTTCCCCATCCATCTTGGTTGGAGTCTCTGACTCACCCTTCAGGCCTAAGATACATGTTCAGGAATGCATGAGGCACAGACAGCCTCTCTCCTCCTCCACATGGGGAGAATGAAATCTGGGCAGTCAGAGACAATTTTCTCTTCAAGGTTGGGATTTCATATAGTGCATTCATTGTTGAATGACACACAAAAAAGAATTTGCAAACTGCCATACTCTTAAGATAGATGTCACGGCTGACAGTTGTGGTGTGGAGCTGGCTGCTGGGAGCAAGAATATGTTCACTGCCTAAATATTCTTTTCTCCCTAAAATCCAGGGCTGGTACCACCTAACTTTTGAATAACTCTAGGCCAGGATTTGGTGCTTAAAGAACAATTCATAAAAGCCTTCATCTTCAGATAATTCATCCTTTTCCATAGATCACCTCTTCAAGTTTTGTGAGCTCTAGGCTAAAATTACAAGTTTGGAGCATGCTTTGTCAAGCTCATGCTGATCAAGGGAACTGACAGCATAATTGCTTTATCAAGATGAGTATCTATTTGATGTTCTTTTAAGATTCTGCCCAGCTGGACTGCTAAGCAGAAATTTATGAGGTTTTAGAACAGATGTAACCAGGTTTAGATCTATGGGGATCCTTTTCTTCCTCCAGATGTACAAGTACTCATGTACAAGAGTTTTAGATTTAGTTTCATCTCAGTCTTCTGCCCTTCTCTCACATACAAAAATACATTTCTTGTGCTGCTAATGCCATGGACATTTTAATTAATACACAAAATGCCTAAAATAATATCCTATGTTAGTGGGATCAGGGGAATTTAAAAAATTAATAGTACTTTAAAATGCTTTCAGCCTTATTACATATTTTTTCAGACCATAGTTATCCTCTAAGGTTTCTAGCGATGGTACAGATTCCTAAGGCTATTCAAACAAGTATTAAGTAATTAGAAAACTAAAGTGTATTTCAACATATGGCAACACTATGCAGTTTAGAAGAGCAATTTTCTAAGCAGAAATGCGGGCATCTCAAGCCTATATTTTTAATAAAGATATGTGAATGTTTTTCTCTATGTAATGACTGCAGTCAGCCCACATTCACAGGAGGTTATAGTAACATTGTAATTAATTTTTAATATATGAATTTAAAATACTTTACTAAAAGAATCCATGAGAGGAACTTTAAAAATTATTTCATGCTTGCATCAATTAATAACAGAATGATCACTCTATAGTCCAGAATCTGAAAGTTTAGTGAAGTTATGATGAAAGCTCAAGGCCCATCAAATGCACAACATTCACTGAAGTTTAATGTAATTAAAGGAAGTTATTTAAATAATTAAGTAATTAAAAAAAATTGAGTACATTAAGTAAGTAATACAAAGTAATATTATATGTATTTATTTTCTGTAAGATTCTTTTGTGGAGCTACCAAAGATGATCACAGTTAGAAGATCTCTCACAGGATAGGTTTGATGATTGAGCATTTTTTCTGTCCTGTTTTTCAGAAATAATGGGTCAGTCCTTTACTAAGTTCACCATCCAGCAACTAAAGGATGATCACTACACAAGGAACTCACGCAGTGCAAGATTCAGATAGACTCTATGCAAAATTCTATAATCTTATCAAGGTAGACTTCCAAGTAACTAAACATAAACAAACTCTGTTATAATATTAAATACTAAACACTAACAACATCAATAAAACAAAGCGTTCATTATTTTAAATTACTGTTGCTTCATTTAAAGTAATTTACTAAAAGTATTTTGATTCAAATGTTGATATTTTAGTTCTTCAATCCTTGCATCCCCTTGATATGATTTTTTTTTACAATGCAGTGTATCTGTTGAAGCACTTTATATTTGATGAACTAAAGCTGTTATGGCACATTGGCATGATGTTATGATATGGAATGTCAGTAAAAACCATGACAAGGACACTTAGGACTAGAGTTCCTTCTATAGATTTTAGCTCTATAAATGTATCATCAAGTTCAGATTTTCCTAAGCTCTGAGCAAGAATAGGCTGCAGAAGAGTCATCTGGGTTATTCCAAGCCTGAGGCCAAATGCTGTCTACACTTTTAATTCTGATGTAGTAGTACTCTATGTCTTCAAAGGTATTTTCAAGAGATTTTGGCTGCATCTAAACTAAAAACAAGAAAGGGTTTCTTCAAATTTAGGAGGCAATTGTAAGCAAAGAAGCAGAGGTAGACTCAGATTCACATCACAAAGTAATCAACAGACTCTGTCTCCACACAGTTTAAAGGAGAATCACTCACTTTGTTTTGTCTCTTTTTTGTTTTGCTTTGTTGTTTTGTTCTGTTTTGTTTTGAAGAGCAGTAACTATCATTTTATCTTTTTATCTCTGTTGTTTTTGTTTTTTTTCCCCTGCAGATTCATCTTTACCTCAGGTATAGGAAACTCCTCCTTTTCTACCATCAGACCCTTTTCTCACTCAGCAGTGTGCCACTGCAGATTCTCCATTCTTCCAGAGATGCCTCCCCTCGTTGTTTGCAAAGGTGACAAGCAACAGAACCACATACGAGAATCAGAATCCCACACTGGAAATACTTGAACAGCCATGAATAAGAGAAACACCTTTTCATCCATGTGCTGAACCTCAAAGAAAATTCTAATGCACAAATTAACACTGTGAATAATTATTACTCTATCTTACCAACATAAGATCTTGCAATGATTTTGAAAAGAAGGTAAATAGAATGCTAAAAAATAACAGTTCTATAAAATACTGGACTTGTATGTAAAGGTTCCCCATTTGAACGCCTTTATTTTTTTAATATTCTGTTAAAAAAAAAGAAAAAAATTGTAAATATTTTCAAGTCATTATGTTATCTGAAACAAAAAGTCACTAGTTCAACTCTTTCTAAATTTCAAACACATTGTTGCAGTGAATGTAGTAGGAAAGTATGATGTTTAAGTCTGAGAAGAATTTGGTCCATTGCAAATTACTACCGTTTCTATCATGGTAATTTAATTTTGAAAAATCACAAAAGTGTTGTATGTATTTGTGTTCAAACACATGATAAAATGCATATAAATATGCATAAAATATATGCATAAAATGCATATAAAGGTACTCACCTTTGGTTTTGGCCACTTGTGCCGAGCTCTTATTTATTTTTGCTGTGTCAACATTTACACATGTAAGGAATACATTGATTAATTTGTCTGACAGTTTAACTTTGATTTCAGAATTACCTGGAATTGAATCTCCTCCTATCATTTGCCTTGTGATTTAAATTTCCAATAATATGCATTTTAGAATTAAATCTAAACACAGAGATCTTAGTCACACATTGTTTTCTCTCCTGCACTAGTATAAATCAAAACCAAAACAAGATTAGACAGCAGTACAAAAAAGGTGGGATCTTTGTAAGACCTTGTCTTGCAGCTATAAATGGAAAAATATATGAACAAGCTCAATAAAGCTGAAGTTTAATATTACTACCCAAATTCCATTTTATCCCACTGTCACTGCCACCAAAGGAGGGGTTTTATGTTGGAGATAATGTGATACTGCAGTATAAGCCCTCCTCAGATTTCAAACAGGTCAACTTGTCAAAGCTTTTTAAGGGAGCCAATTACATTAATTTTCCACAGCAGAGAAATACATATTTCATTTCCATCTCCCACTAGAGATGGGGCCCAGGGATTCTGTTTCGAAAGGCTCTTATCACTAAGTAACATTCGTACCCCCAAAGGAACCTTTGGCAGTCACTGGTCCATTGATATAATTGAGCAAGGTATGAGCTGTCTGACACTGCCATGGCATTGCTCAATAGCACTGTGCACTAAGCACTCGGAACAATGAAGCTTCAGCAGACAGCCGCATTGTCAATAAATTTCAATTACACTAATTGCCAAGAGTTCAATGAGTGCACTTTGAAAGAGGAGGGGGAAGGACGGATGGAAGATTAAAAAAAGCCCATGCCTACTAGGGCTAAAGAATAGGATGCAATAAATAAACTGCAGCTTCTAATGGGGGCATTAATGCATTTTTTTTAACATGGCTTAACAAGATTTTACAAGCTGTACCAGTTTCAGGGATCCTGTTTTACATTTCTTTGTTACTGTCTCCAAACAACCTATACAGAGACTCAATTATGTGGCATTATCTTTCAGGGAAGAATCATTTTCTTACGTTTTTATGTTGTTCATGTTCTGTTCAAGATGGATAATGCATCTGAAAGCAGAATGCCATAATGTCAATTTCATGAGCAAACGAGGCTGCTCATTGAACAGGCAGAGAGCAACCGAGTGCCTCACCTCATCAGAGTGACACAGTCACATATGCCAAATTAATTAGACCTATGTAGGAAACTCACTTATACACGTGTGTATTCTCCAGTCACTGCTCACATTAAGCAGATAGTGATGTGCACAGTGCAGATATAAGTAATATATATAGAAGGGCTGCTCCATAACTAATGCCTCCTATTTTATTATTTTGGCCCACAGCATCAGAAGTGGATGTTGGTGGTATGGCAGGAGAGGTTGGACCTTCCCACCATTATCCCATTACATGTTGTTGCCGTGAGACAGATGGCAGCAGAGGGGCAGTCTGACAGAATGGCGTCTGGCATGGAAGTGTGGTTGAAACAAAGGTATGTCATTGAATTCCTCCATACAGAAGAAATTGCATCCACTGACATTCATCAGTTCCTGCTGAACAGTGAATGCGAGCACAATGAGGCAGCCATAGTGCATTCCAGCAGTGGCAACAACGTCTTAACTTGTATAAAAATACTGCTGACCATTCCAAGCTAAATCTGTGAACATTATCTTATATGGTCCAATACCCACCACAACTATTTCCTGTGATGATAGTTCTTTTTGCTTTTTCACTATAGCTCTCAGCATAAAAGAAAGAGGAAAAGTCACTTTGATCAGTATATTTTCAAACTTTATAGAAATTCAAAGTGAGGAGTTAAATGTTTAAATTAATTACTATATGTTGAAACAGTACGAGAACTTAAAGGACTGTTAGCAGTTCCCACTTCTGTATGAACCGTCCATATGAATTCATTCATGTATGAAATGGATAATCATTTACGTCAGAAGAGACTTCAGGAGCACTCTACTCAACCTCCTTCTTACAGCAGCATCAGCTCTGAGGTGAGAGCAAGCTACTGAGGACATTATCTCATTGGGTCTTGACAACATCAAGGATGGAGACTGCTCAGTTTCTCTAAGCAACTTGTCCCTGTGTTTGACCGTCCCCGTAGCGTAACAGATTTTTGCTTGGACCTTCATATCTTTCACCTTATGTATGTTAACTTTTTTGTCCTATGGTATCTCTCATCTGGCAGCGAATGTTTTTGTTCTGAACGCAGTTTAATTGCACAGGCAAAGTGTGAGCATTGCAAAAACGAGGAGAAAGTTTTTCACACAGAGGGTGGTGACGCACTGTAACAGGTTGCCCAAGGAGGTTGTGGATGCCCCATCCCTGGAGGCATTCAAGGCCAGGCAGGATGTGGCTCTGGGCAGCCTGGTCTGGTGATTGGCGATCCTGCACATAGCAAGGGCATTAAAACTAGATGTGGTCCTTTTCAACCCAGGCCATTCTATGATTCTATGATTCTATGATTCTATGATTCTATGAAACAGAGATTCAGAGATTCTATTTCAGAGCTGTTTCTGAAGATTCTGAAACACTCGGGTAATGACTCCAAATCTAACAGTGTGTCTAATAGGAAACTTCTAGTGTGTTGGAGTTTTTTGTTTGTTTGTTTGTTTGTTTGTTTTTAAAAAATACTGCAAATATATAAAGTCACATTTTGATGCATCAGTCTTTTTCTGAAACTAAAGAAACCAAATTTACTGATTCTCACTGTCTGATTCCTCTTTCTCATCCATTTTTCTCCATTAAATTTCCAGCTGATAATCTGGAACTGGAATTCAATGGGAAAATTGTAAAAATTCTAAAAATATCAAAAAATCAATGCTGTCAAAGAGAAATAAGGAACAAGTGTTTTTCAGCCACAAGGAGGTGAGCAGTGTGATGTGCTCCCTGGCACATCTCATAGAAACATAAAGATTGGGAAAAGATCACTAAAGCCATCTAGTCTAACTCCAACCCACCCCAACCTCTCCCCCTCACCACGTCCCTCAGTGCTGCATCCACACGGCTTCCGATCACTTCCATTGATGGTGACCCCACCACCTCCCTGGGCAGCCTGTGCCACTGCCTCACTGCTCTTTCTGAGATGAAATTCTCCCTAATATCCAACATGAACCTCCCCTGGCACAATTTGAGGTCATTCCCTCTCATCCCTTACCTCATCACCATTTGTAATTTTGTTTATTTAAGGCAGAGTGCTGCGGCCAAAGGACACAGAGCTTGTTTCTTACCCAGCTCACAAAACAGCTTGTTCAGGATAGTAATTCAGAGCCAGGCGTTTTTGTAAACTTCAGCATTTCCTCAGCAATTTCAAAACACTTTTAGGAACTGTTAGTTACAAAGTAACTGTTTCACTGTTTTGAAGTGAAACAAGGCAGACTGTTTCCTTTCAGCTGCGCTAGATGTTGTGATCATAGACTTTTCTTACTGGTGGCACAAGTAATGCTAACAACAACAACAAATCCAGAGAAGCAAAATATTCATCCATCTGGGCAGCTGTATTCTGCTAATCATAGCAGTGGGAACAATTTAGAGATTTAAGATCAGGATTCACCATGATTCCTTAGAAGACACAACATTGGTATCACAATGGAACAGAATCATTTCTGCCTTCATGAAAAACTTCTGGTAGGGTGAAAGCTGTTTTAAATAAGACATCTGACCTTAATTTAACTGCTTAGAGACAAAAATTCCATATTTATTGGTAGTATTTGCCAATATTTATTTTTTTTCTTAAAAATGTATGCATAGTTTCTGTTGTTTCCCCCAGCTGTATTCACTGGACTTTCTACCTTTAGGATTTTGATAGAATTGTGTCCGCTTGTTTCAGAAGCCCAGCAGGTAATTATTTCTGCCAATCAAAACAAGAGAGCATCGAAGGTGTTCTGTGCACCTTTGACATGAAAATCTCCCCTGAATCAAAATCCTTACATCATTTTGAAAATTAATTTTAATATTGTGTTTCTCACATTTCCTGTTTTCCAAGCAACACTTTGCTCATTGTTTACAGGAACCTGACTGAATGTCTCTGTGACATATCCAGATTATATCTGAATTGAACTACCACACATATAATACAATTAATTTTATATTATTACAATTCTAGATAAATATCCACCCACTGGAATCTAGTTTTCTAAGACCAGATTTTGCGTATACTGTGAACTGTACTCCACTGGTAAAAGCAAATTTTCCCTATACAGTATGAACAAGCCCTGTGAGACACAACAAGGAAGGAAAAATCTCTCCATTTCATTTCAGATATGAAGACATTCCCTAGTGAAAGAAAGACATTTTCTTGTGAACAATATCAAATATTTTCTTAATTCCTTTAAAACATTTTGAAATAAAGAAACTCAAATAATAGTTAATAATAATCAGTCTAGAAAGCTTCAAGAAAAAAGAGCTCTTCTATAGGAAGGCAAACTTGATGCTGTTTTATAATATCAGTATAAATAGTGTGTTTCACACTAGAAAATTGTGGGTATGTACTTTCTGACTTTCAGAGAAATAAATCTGTTGAACCAAAATAATTTTAATCTTAGATCATGATAACTTTGGAATACCAACTTTCCAACAGGAATGTGTTTATTAATGGAACCTACTGTGCTACCCTTCAGACTCAAAAAAAAAAAAAAAAAAAAAAACCCAAGAGGAACTCATTTTCCTGGCTCAATTTTACCTTTATAAGGGAGACCTATGAGACATAATATCATTGTCAAATGAGAGCCTGTTGACTACTTCCAGGAGAACAAGACATAACAATATGCAACTTTCTGTATGATCCTGCAGCACTCTAAAAGTCTTTTGCTTTTACAGACCTAAATTCATTTTAGAGTATTTACTGTGTACCAGATTGGACTAAAAACTCTCCTTTGAACTCCTAAATATTTAGTTCCTCTCAGAACTTGTGTCTTAAAAAAATAAATCTTATAAGTGTTGCTGAAACTCTGGGAATCTATGAGAACAGTATCCTGTCCAAGTGTACTAGAGAAGTGTGATATATTAAACCTGACAGGATGATGTTCATTAATCTTTGAAATGTAGTCGGGACACTGGTAATTCCAAGAGGCATTACATTAAAATGAAAAGCCCCCTTATGGCAAATGAAGGTGGTTTTTTGTTTCCTGTCATCATCCATTTGTAACTGCCAATAGCCGCTAGTCAAATCAATGCACCTGATAAATATTACTTGGCTGAGGAAATCTAAAGAATCATCATTTCTTAGCAGTGGGTATTTATCTTGTTTTCTTACTGCATCTATTCTTCGGCAGTACTGTATTCTGAAAACGCTCTCCTACCTTTTGGCTTCTCAGCAATTAACGTTGGCCTAAGGGCAAATTGAGGCAGAAATGATTTCAGACCAAAGCATACACCACAGCTGTTGCTTTACCACTCTTCCTCACAGAGGAAGAGGTTTCTGGACAGAAATTCACGATGTCTTTATTCACTATCTGCCTCTCAGCTGTATAGTAGCACTGGGGAGAATTTCGAACAGAAAAACTTTATTTCCTTTTCAACTCTGGAAAACAGAAAACAAAATGAAATACTGCATCTACAGCATGATTCTAAAAATGGATCCATATACCAGAAGCACGTGAAGACTGGATCTAGGCAACAATTTACCTCTTCCACAGACTTAAATTATTATGTTCTAAAAATTCAAGGGCAAAAGAGGAAAGTGTTTAACTGTGTACTTTTAAACCTTTAACTTCAAATCATGTAGCTATGATCTATAAAGGTAATGTAGACAAGTGGGTGCAAACAAAAGGTATGCATACTTAGTACAGTCTTTAAAACTTTCTGTTTTAGCCTGTAGCATATAAAATAAAAAATTTAAAGCTTACTCCTTAATTCCTCCCCAGTAAGTATTTCTAGTTCTTGCTTATGAAAAGACAGAATACCTCATAAAGGCCCATTTATTTTGATTGCTCACTTATTTCAAGTCTAACCTGTGATCCACACACTTGGACAAGCCAAAATGAGTGACTACTTTTTAAGAGTGGGCATATCCACTGGATTGAATTTGCTCTTAATGAAAATGTTAAGATAACTTTACCCAGCTATTCTATAATAACTGCTTCTGTCAGAGTTTAAAAATGTTGATATGCATTTGTGTATTTTTTCTTTAACAGCAAGATTCCCAAAGTATTACAATGTTTCCTTCAGTGACATGCAAAAACTTTTCCAAGATGTGAACTTTTCATCAGAGGAAGATGAAAAACTTCTCAGTTCGATAACACAAAAAGAAACATTCTCTTGCAATTTATTGGAAATATTTATTTGTCAGATACACAAAGAAGCAGAGAAAACAGTACTTTGTTATTCTGAAGTGTAAGATCATTGGTGCTCCCTGCTAGAAATTTCCTATTTGATTTTGGGCAAACCAATCTCAACATGGCACACAGGCCATGAAATAGCTACTGAAAGACATCTTACCACACTTTGAAAGAGGAGGAAGGAAGCACTCACATACTTTATTATAAATAACCAATGTTAATAGCATATATTTATATAAATGCATCATATTTTGATATCATTTGGCAAAGTCTTGCATTTTTGTCATTACTGCCTTTCAGTGTGTTTTATCATTGCAGTGGTCAGGAATGCTATTATTATCTCAGCCCTAAATACAAATCTATGTAAATCCCTGTAGAAAGATTTAAGATCAAGCTTAAATACAAATAATACAAACTTAAACCACTTTACTCTCTCCCTGACTCTGTGAGAACTGATGGCCAGCTCAGAGCCACAGCAGCTGGCTTTAGTTGAAGATACGTTTAGAAATCCAGGCATAGCTGGATTGGCATCGACTACCTTGCTCACATCCTCATTTTTAGTCAGAAATAACTTGCTCCTATGTTTGACAATATATATTTCACATTTGGTAATTATTCCTCATCACATTATCATAACGTACCATGTCCTAAGGGCAACAGTCCCTTGAGATTCAGTTCTCTTGGCCTCTCCCATTAATACAGGCCTACTGGCTGTTTTACGTGATTGAGGTTTGACTCACAGAAATACAAATAACATAAATTTAGGCCACTGGCTTTTTAATCTCCCCTTGGCTCCCCAGAAAGGCAAATGACAATATTCTAATCTATTTCCATTATAATTAAAGCTCTCATTTAGTTTATGGTTTTATAATTGGAGTACTACACCTCAAGAAAAATCACAGGTCCTTTCCACTTTGCAGACAAATCAGGGCAATTCTGCACATAACAAAGAAGCCATCGGCAGTAACAGCAAAGATATTCATGTAGATGGAGAGGAGGCACAATTCATAAATGTTCCCATTTCTAAGGTGATGAAAAGTATGACTACACAGCACAAGTGAACAAATATTACCACAGAGCAGACCCCAAATTAGTTCATATCTGATGCAGTAAAAGAAAGTACTGCCTCACAAGCACAGCAGAAGAATCAGCATGCCCCAGTTTGGAAGTTGGTTAGTGCTACTAACAGAGCAGCTCTGCAGCCAGCTCACCTGATACCAGGAATGGGTAACAAGGCCATGCTCCACGACATGATTTAAACATGCTCCTCACAGTAAAAGTAGTTTGGGAATTTATCATAGTGCTTCACTGAGACTGGATATTTCCAAGAAGGCAAAGTTTTTATGTTGACTTTCGAGAACTCTTTGTTGGCTCTGATTGGGAGATGAAATGAGCTGAAAAGGTAGTTCTCTTTATGGCAGGGAACGATGAACAAGTGCCCTTAGCTGACAAAGACAAACAGCAGAAATATGTTAAAGTCTGAACTACATATCCTGTACCAAACAACCTTGTTTTCACTCAGAATGAGGTATTTTAGTTATTAACAACACCAGGAGACCAAATTCTGTGTTTTTTCTTTCTGCTGTGAGTCATTAATGGTATTCCAAAACAGGAAAACAGCAGTCAGACCATTATCAACATTAACACACAGTGCTGGTTAAACAGAACACACTTTGAAATATTCTAATCAGCCACAAATAGGGTGACAGAGTGCCAAGGAAGATGAATGCAGTAACAGAGGTTTAGTTTTTCCCAAGTCCAAAAGGATCAGTAAAAGAAACTTACATAAGCAACAGTGAAGTGACACAAAGATACATTGGCATATACTTTGGGAGAATTGAGGATGGGACTGAACTGTAGAATAGTATTCAGGATTACAGTATGTGGCAAAAATCATCATCCATCAGCGTGGGAAAAACAGGCATGTTAATAGCAGGTAACAAACTGTGAACTAGGGTTAAAGGCCTTCCAATTCTTTCAGGACACCCAGAGCTCCTAGATTCCACAAAGGCCAGGACAAGTGACTGCCAAGTGAAATATCATTGTATTGGCATTTCTGGAGGGATTTTTGACTCCGCTTTTTTTAGTAGCAGTTCCTTTTCCAAGCTGCTGGTGTATACTCAAAACTGGTGTTTAGTGAAGCAGATGCTATTATAAATGACAGGTGAGCTGGTTTCTGTGAGGGAACATTGAGAGGCACATCCTTATTAAAGTAAATCAGCCCAAGGTATCGTGAGATAATTCCAGGAATCAGAACATTGTCCCGGCAAGGATCATGATGATATTTGTGCTGTAGATCTCTTCAAACACCAACTTTAGAAACCAAGATATGACTGCATGATATAGCAGTTAATTGCTGCTTACTGCTAAGCACACGTTTTGACATCTAACATCCACACACCATATGTCACTTTCTATACCCCTACTTTCTCACTTATTTAAAGAGAGATCAGAGATGTCATTCCTCATCCAATCTTTGTTTTAGGCAAAATGTTTCCACATTTTTTTCCTTTTAGTTCTTGGTGGCATCAGTTTGGGTATTATTTACATGATGAATACTTATGAAAAGCTTTTGGAAGAAAGAGACTTCACTCTGCTTCAAGAAAATAGATTTAAAATCATTTCATCTCCAAGGCTATTGGTCAGCAGTCAAAGAACTACACTATGTGTTGATGATGCCTTTGTTGCTAGAGGAGCATATTTTTAAAAGAATTACATGGAAAATATACTACCTGCCATAAATACTATAGGAGATGCCATGAAGACTGAGAATTTCAAAGGTGATACATGTACCCACTGCATAAGAGATGTCCACTAAAGAAGCTTGTCACTGAGACAGTTCAAAGCTTCTCTGCAAAAACAGCTCTTTAAATTTTTCTAGCAATACCAAAGGAAAAAAAAACAAACAGATTCATCCTTTCAGATAGAAAATTTAACTATCTACCAATAAAAGTTAAAACCAGAATTATGTCACACAGACAGAAGAGTTTTGAATTCTTCTATTCCCCTTCTTTTCTCAATTTGAAATAAAATGAGAAATAGGTATTTTTACTCAATTTATTTATTGTTATTTTGCAACTTCCTCAAACTGTAAGAGGCTCTGAAATTGCAGAGAAGTAAACGAAAAAAAAAAAGAAGGAATAGACTAAATCACAGATATTATCAATTGCATTGCAAGAAGAAAGATAAGGATGAGAAAAGAATATGTTAGGCCTGCATAATTTTGATGTTGCTATTTCATCTGAGACTGTAGTATTTCCCACAAATGGAAAAAAAAGATTAAAGATAAAAGTTGCTCTATTTATATCATGTTAAAGGTAAAAATTTTGAAGTTGTTTCTATTTTGGAGAAATTGTTCTGCCATTTTTCAACACAATCTACTAACATTATCTGGCTTCATCAAACGCATGAAAGAACTAGGAAGAGAAGAGGTTTTAACGGGTTTTCTCAAAAGCAGTCAAGTAGTTCTGAAGACTGTATATGTCAATAACATAAGCAATACTTACTATTTGAGTCGTAGAACAAGTGGCTGCAAATCCTTCATAACCCTAAAAAAACCCTACAAAAAAAAAACCCTAAAAAAACCCCTGCCTTTATAACCCTAAAATCCTTGCCACCAGCTATTGGCTGAATGGAGCCCTGTTAACTGAGTTGAACATTTTTATTAAAGCTTAGAGGTCACATACCCCAGTGAAACTGCTCCTAGGCTCCAGTTTTTGCCAGAATGTGATACCTCAATTTACCACTGAGCTAAAAGGAATTCAGAAGTGAAGTAAATTCCAGTCTTACTAATTTTGTGACTGTAAAAATGTCAGAGAAGCTGAATATCCTTCATTTTTTGTAACATATTTATGAAGCAATTTGCCACACTTCACTACTGCTTCACAAAGATGGCAGTTAACTGTACAAATTAGTATACAAAATAATCTGCTAAAATCACACATTTATAAAAATATGCAAATAATTCTTTTTTACTTAAACAAAATGAAGACAGCATGTTTATGTTTAAAGCAGAAATCACTAGCTCTTGGAATAAAGTAGAAGGCAATCAAACCCAATCTAAGTTGACAGTGCTTAATACTGAATATTTGAACCACGAAATCTTAAAGCAGATAGGACAAAACAAACAGACACACAAACACAATGCAGCCCTTGAAAGTACAGACATGAACATGTGCTTCAGAATTCACAGAATACTACTGTACCTGTAGATTCTATTTTATAGGGATGAGATACTATCTGTAATTCATGAAAATCCTCATTAATGTAATTATCTTGTACAACTGGGTGTGATATGGTTTGAATTAACTCATAAGCACGTAGCGGATGCTAGAAAGCCTCAGGATATCCTGAAAGCAGAGAACTTACCTGGTCAATAGTAACTTTCTTTGTTGTAAAATTGCATAGAGGTGTCATACAATAAATGGTTGCAGTATTATTTAGATCTTACATGGAATTTCAAACATTTCTTATTAAGTCCAGCCAAAATAATAAGTAGGGTTTTATTGGCATCTGGGCTAAGCTGAAGCGTGTGAAGTACAAGAGTCTTAACATAAGTAAAAAATATTAAACACAGGAACTGTTAAAAAAAAAAAAAAAAAAAAAAACCGAATATCAAGAATGATGGTAAAAAAAAATTATCTTTTCTATCTTCGTCTTTTTAAGGAAAAGGATAAATTCCATGGGAAAGCTTTCTTATCCTCCTAGGTTTTGGAATGTTACTCATCTTCCTGTAAGGGCAATGAAAAAAAAATTGCAGTACTGGAAGATACCAAAAGCTAAACTGTTCTAAAGCATCAGGACTGAACCACCACATGTATAACTAGGAATGTCCACCTGTACAATTTGTTCTCATTATATTGAAAAAAAAAATCCACATATTTTTCTCTCTGGTTCTTTCAATATTTTTCTCAGCACATCCAAAAATGAATTTAATCTAAAAACTGTCTAAGAAAGAAGTCAGAACATGATGCTATGTACATCTCCTCAAAATATGTTCTAAACGATAACTTACAATTAGTCCCCTCAATAATTCCTTCAAAGTAAATATTACTGTTTACCTTTCTACAGCTGGAAAAACAGGGAAACAGTGAGTGTCTCCCCTTCAGCTTCATCCCTTGTTAATGATTTCTCAAAACCTGTTGAGGTGTCCACTAGCTCACACAGCTTCTTCATTGCAACAATTTCAAACATATATTGTAGCATTGGAAACATGAGATTGATATAGTATACATGGTATTAAACTGAAGAGAAAGCTCCACTGTAGTGGAAATATGACACAGACAATGCACAGTAAATGTTTTCTGTTTTTGTTTTTGTTTTTAAACCAGACAGTCATTCTGGCACAAACTAGTCATCCCCAAGTCTAACACACTACTATAGCAGTAGCCAGCACCAGATGCTTTGGAGAAAGATACAAGAAACTCCCACAGATACAGGATAATCTCTCTTGAAGGTCTCATCCTAATCCCTTTAGTTATAGATTCCCTCAAATCCTGATGCATGAGGGGTTTTATCCCTTCAAATACTCTTTTTTAGTATTACTATCATAACTCTGGATATTCTTGTTATCCATATAAATGCCCCTTCCCTCTTTGAAGCTTGCAGCACTCTTTATTTTTCATCTTCATCCAGAGTCGATGAGTTCCACAGTTTATATGGACAACTTGTGCTAAGTGCTCCCTTTATTCTGAGGAGACAAGGAAATCTGTAGTCTCCTGATCTTTGTTCTCTGCTGCTCCACGTTTTTTTTTAAATCACATATGTTATCACTCTACTTTCATCTGACTCGTCAGGTAACAATCACGTCAGGTATTTTTATGTCACTAAACATTCTGATTATCTTTATCTGAACCTGTCCAATTCTAGAATAGTCTTTCCAAGATGGCCTTTCTATTAATGCCCCATCAATCATAGAATCATAGAATGTCCTGGGTTGAAAAGAACCACAGTGATCATCTAGTCTCAACCCTCCTGCTGTGTGCAGGGTCACCAACCACACACCACACTGCCGCATGAGTTTGTGCACAATTACTTTAAAATTATTCTTCAAAAAACAATGGTAATTCAGTATATTACAGTTCCTCACAGTTACCTAGTTTGACTGCATCCATGCAAAATTCAATAAGGCTTCTCTGGACTTGATTAACAAGTGACCTACGAAGATGTGTTGCTGCCTCATTTCTCTTTTCCCAGATAACTAATAAATACATTACACAATAACAGACCTCGCACAGAAACTTGTGGCTATTAACCTTTTGCCATGATGAAAATGGACCATTTGTTCATGCTTTGTCTCCTGCCTCTCAGCTACTTTTTGATCCATGATATTACATTTCCTCACGGCTACTCGGTTTCTTTTAGCAGAGATATTATCAATCCCCAACCTTCAAAAAACCATGCATCACTACCCACAGAATCACGCGATAGCTTACAAATCATGACATATTAAGACATAATAACTGTTCTGTGTCTCTTCGTGTCTGATTTCTGAGCTAGACTGATTCATGACCATGAGCTTTAATCCCTGGGCTTCTGGACTGCTTTTATTTATTTATTTATTTATTTATTTATTTATTTATCTTTTTAGCAAAAACTTTTCATTCCATTTCTTGACTTCCATAATGAAGAATTTTAAAGAAACAGAATCAGGTGATATGAGGCTTAATAAAAAACCCCAAGAGCTAGCAATGCTGAGTAGTCTCTCACCTACGACCCTGTCAGAAGCTTTTTGAAAGACATACTTAGCATCTCTTGTATCCATTTGCTGACATGTTCAAAGATTTTAGGACATTAACCAGCCAAAATTTGCTCTGCAGAACTTTATGATTAAATGTACATTATCTTCCAACTCCTTTTTGCATTTTAATGTTATTAAAGCCAGTTTTCCAAGTACTCAGTAAGGTTTATCAGCAAGTAGCCACACAAAGCTCCTTCAGAGCCTTTTTGAAAAACAGTCTGCACTGCTTCCAGTTAGCTGTTTTTTAAGCAAGATGTTTGTTGGTTTGTTAGCAATTCAGTCCGTTTACACTTAGAACTTCTTCAAAACTTCTGGATATATCCCATTCAGGCATGGTGACTTCTTTTGAAATTATCATTGATTTACTATCCTCTTCAAAAGTGTAACTTGAAGAAAACAGCATGTGCTGTTACCAGACAGAGAACCAGAAAGACAAAAACATGTGTAATTATCCAATACTCTTTGTGGAAGGATACATGAATTGTAAAGAAAATATTTTTGGAATGAAGTGGCGGAAAAAAAGAAAGGCAGAACAGAAGCTGAAAAAAATGACAAGATATTCTGGGCAAAATTTGTACCAAGGATAACCTCAGTAATTGCAGAAGGCATACTTATGACTACTTTTTTCTTTTCTTTTCTTTTATTGCTACACACATTTCATTTCATATACTTTAGCTATTAAACTCACCCTGTTGGAGAACAGGAGAGGCATTGTACTGGGATAATATAATGCTCTCAGACGTAGATGAAATAGGAAGTTTTATAACATAGCTTACAAAAACTTATGCACTCTGAAAGGACTCGCAGTTACATTTCTAAACATAAACTGTGAGACTTCCCTCCTCAATTATCCTCCTACTCCTTTGAATCTTTAGCAGTTGTGGGTGGAAAGATGGCTGGGAAACATGAAAGTCCCTGTAAGAAATTAACATACTTCGGGTCTGAAAAATCTTACAGAATTAGTTGGTGTACAAGACGTAACTTGAGCCGCTCCGCATAATTCTGTTACCTGCAGCACCTAATAGTGAATCTGTAAAAGTTTTGCACAGACCATTGCTAGTCATCAGCAGCTGGGAAGATAAACAGATGAAGAAAGTAGGCCAAAATTTAAAGGAGGAAAAAAACCCAAAAAGATAAATAAACAAACCTCCTCCAGCAGAGTACTTGATATGGGGAAGGAAACATGGTTCCCTTCCTAAATCACTAATACAAATACTGGCAAGAAGCTGGGAAACATAACTTGCTTGTTTCACTTGATAAATAAAAATCTTTTGAGCACAAAGTTAGAGGTTTATCTTGTGTTACTGTAGTTGTTCTACCATATATTTGACATGCCGGATGCAGAAACTTAAAGTTTCAGCTCACAACATATGAAAAGTGAGGTTTTAGAAATATAAAAACAATTTGGTTCTCTTGTGAACTTTCACGTGGCAGTCTGCTTAACTTGTACTTACCAAAGCACACCAGGCAAAGGAAATTCTGCTGTTTCAGATTCCACCTGATTGAGAATGCCCCAGAACTGATTATTTCAAAAGCAAAAACTACAGAGCAGAAAAGAGCATACAGGCAAAATCTAGCCAGTTCTGAAAATCTCCTGAACTCGTACAATATGTTTTTATATTGTTACTGTGGTCCAACAAGGTCACCATGCAATGCCGTGCATGCTGCTGCAGCAGTGTTTTGAGAATCAATTGCTTAGTTCTCCTGCATCTGGAAAGAACACCACATGGGAAATATTGGCTTACATATAATTTTAAAGCAAAAGCTGATTTCCAATAAAGCCTGTAATTGCAAGAAAACAAGAATTTACTCACAAATGCCAGAGAGCACTTACAATTTTCCAAGATGTTTATGGCACAATAGTTATATTATAGTGCCATCCACTGACTCTCTTCTGCAAGTACATGCATCGGCATACAGCTGCTGTTTTACATCGAGTTGGCTTAACTCCCACCGAAGGGCCAACCATCCCCAGACAGATATATTCCCAATTCATTTCCTCCTGCAATGATAACTGTGAAATTTACCCAGCTCACAAAGGAAGAGAAATAATTTCTCTAATAGCCTTAATGGGTTTTTAGAGACCTTGGCCAGCAGCCAAGAGCGACTTAGACATGGCTTTGCAGGCAGCATGAATGCAGAGCTTACTTTCGTATGTGTGTATGTGCACAGGCGTTGTGTGCAGGGATTTATTGTAAGATACGTTTCAGGGGAAAAAAAAAAAAAGTCTATTAATTGAGCCCCATCAGCACTGATGCGTCCACCAATAGTTTTCCCTCACTGACATCAAGGAATATGAATGAAAACTAATTGTGCTTCAAAGAAAAGGCAAATCACAAGTCTGTTGTAGGATTAGGTTTTTCTTTAATTAAGATTGTTGAAATAAACAGCGAGAGAGCTGTTATGGACTTTTTCATGTATACTTTAGTTCCAGTTTCCCTATTGAAATGTGAGACTATCATGTTATTACAAAAGAAGATCAAAGAAAAGAATATGCTAGAAAAGCCTGAAAAGCTTTCAGGGGACAAAAAAAAAAAAAAAAAAAAAAAAGAGATTTACTTAAGTAAAATTCCCTGAAATAGTCTATCAAAGAATATTTCACTTATAAGGAGTTTTTCAATAAACTCTTAAGATTTCATAGTATGCGCCTTAATAATGCTCTCCTGCAATCAGAAGAGAGCATACAAAGACAGATTTCAGAAGAAATAACTTTGACAATTCAGGAGCTGTGTTTTACTACAGTAAAATACAGTCATACATTTTTGTTATAATACATATTCATGTATATTATACATTGACTGGCACAGACATATCAGCAACACATGCACACACTACCATGACCACACTGCAGGAATTCTGCAGTGCGTTAGAAAGCCAACAAAGGAGTATCCATTTTTGTGACAACTCACACATTTAGAAAATGGTAACCTGGCTGCAGTCGCCTACATAGACCTGATTACAGAAGTCATCTACTTAAACTCAAGAAAGTGTCAGACCGAAAAAAAAATAGACTACTCTGAATAAGAAGGGAAAATGAGATCTATTTTAATAAAGACAAGAATCATGAAGACTACATTTGCAGTCCTCAATCCCAAGATACTGCCTTTAAAACCATTCCTTTTAGTATTACTAGAATAGGGCAGTTCTATTTTAACTAAGTTTCCTATCTGCAAAAATCTTGATTTCATCCTTTTTGTCTCAAAATATGTGAGTTACTTCTTCACAGTGGCATGGGAAGCATGGAATAATCCTGTCCTCACAGAAAAGGAACAAAAGTCCAAATTCATCAGTTTTGCTTTACATGAGAATTCCTTCCCATACCTCTAGTCTCAGCATAGCAGAGATTAAATGATGGCTTAAGCTCAACTCCCTTGAGATATACACTTAAAGCTATTTGAACATTTCTCCTTTATCCTTTTTCTAAGAGCTATAGTACTAAAAAGAATTTTCTTCCTCAAAGACCATTGAAGTCTGACACAGATAATATTAAAAATTTGTTGGATATTAGCACTCATGAAAGTTGGAGATTGAACATTTCTCCTAGAAGCAAGCCAGATATGCATCTCTAAAGACAAAACTGTCAAGTGTCCACAGTAATAATTTGTTACACATTAAACCATTTCCATCATCTAAGATCCCATCTTCTGTATTTTTCTGCTTTTTCCAACATCCATGAATGTCTTTTGCTATATCTTCTACATGTGTGTATATATATGTGTATATTAATTGGTTAATATATTGCTGTCATCTCTTAGGGGCCAGAAAACTCAAAATAATTTTTGAACAGCTGTTAACTGCAGTAGACATCTTGCATACTTACTGTGCAATGAATGGCTGTTGTCAGAACATAATATGTCATATTTTAGGTCTATAAACTTTAGTATCACATCCTCAGTACTGCTTGCTTAGTACTGCTAAGATCCCCAGTCTATTCCTGCCAGATAAAAGTCTGGTGTCCACGAGTACATATAGACTGTCACTTGAAAGATTGAAATCTTTTCAATCCCAGATTCATCACCTATATAGGTAGCAAACCAGGACATGAAGCCCCAGGCAAAGCAGAAGGCCATCCCCTAGAACATGTAGAAACCTATTTCCCTGAGGACTCTGGAAAGCTTTGTATGGCTAACATGCTGCCAGGCATACCCAGGCAAGGTTTTCCTCAGCTGCTTGCAATGCCCAGGAGGTGGACAGAGTGCAGAACACATTCTGTCACAACCACTTTTGTGGCCACTTATCAGATAAGCTGTATGGATTTAAGCAATAAAAGTTAACCTTAAGTAACAAAATGTGTTTTTTCCCTTTTTAACTGATGGCTCATCAGATTGCTGCTCTATCAATTAAGCTGTGTTCCTGTTCATTTTTTTTTTAAATCTGAACTCCCTACATAGCATTGCTGTTTTTGTTCTACCTGGATAAAACACAATAGCAAATTAGTAAAATACCTCTTCCAAAAAAATAGCAGAGAGACCAATACCATGCATATTTACAGGCTCCAGTTTAGATAACTGCCTCCAGAACATACAGGCAGGAAAACTAATCATCCGTTATTTCATCTCGTCAGTTTTAGAGTTACCATCCTTCACTTAAGATCTATACCAACATTACTTCTCCTTGAATCTAAAATTCTGACGTCACTTTCATCCTGTTTAAGTTAGCAGGTAGTATAGAAATGCTCTACTCAAACGTAGAGGTAATCTGCTCCAGCCCTCCCTGGCTGCAGCACAGACATCTGCCCCAGTACCACCTAGCACATCTTCATGTTCTTCTGCCCTTGGTGCCCCATCAGTTGTGTTTGTCTCTTTATTCCCCTGTTCTCCTACATGTGTGACATTTTGCCCTTTCTTAAACATGCTTCCCTGAGGTGCTGCCATTTTGGCAGTGGGGTCCAGCCATGCCTTGTGGTGAGGCTACTGGGAATTGCTGTCTCTCCAGCATCCCCACTGCTGCCTGAGCACCCACACCCTGTACAGCCAAAAAGGTATGAAGCAGAGAATTACACATACTCAGACGTGATCTGCAAATTCATCTACAAGGTATTTTCCAAATGGTAGCTAGCCTTGATTTGATGACTAGAACTACATGGCTCATTAACTTTGTTTCACCACTTAAAAGGTTTGCCTTAATTTTCAGCTGAACTTAACCTGGTGCTAACTCAGTTTCTTATTCTCACAAAGGAGGCAGTACACAGCACTCCTGTACCAGCCTGGGCAGCTCTGCATCCACGCTACTTCAGGCATCTTGCAGATCTGACAACAGTCACTTCACTACATCTCAATAATAATTTGCCAAATCTCTGACAGGATGACATTGGTCATTGTTTTCTCATCTGTTGTCAATTTTACTATTTTTTCACTAGATTAGGTCAGTTGAAATAAAGCCTTCTGGGTACAGGGCTATCATCTATATGCTTCTAATCTCTGACTTCGTTGGCAGCATTTGACTCAATTCATCCATCTTCTCTGAGGCTTTTGATTACAGGCATGTGTTCTTTTTTTTTACTCACAGAGATTGCAGGTCCATACATTGAAAGATGTATAATTTTCATTATTCTTATTTGGTTTTGAATTCCATACCAAGAACTTCCCAGAAGAGCACACATATGTTGAAATGTCAAAATCTAGGTCTTGTATGGCAGAAGAATTACGCACATACACAGAATAATACACTGGCAAGCATGATACTGTAGCAGAAATGCTAAGTCATGGACAGAACAAGTGATTGAGCACCTGGTGGGAAGGCAGGGCCAACCCAGAGGAACTCAGGTGTATGCAATGCATCTGAGTCACCGGAACAGATGGAGACAGGATCCACCCACTTACACACCTCATTTAAGGGTTGGCAGTGGAGGGAAGTATATCTTTCTGAAGATCTTTCCTTACCTGAGGTCTTCTGAATGTAAGTAGGTTTTTTTTTTTTTTCCCCCTGTAATTTCTGTCTCCTTATTTGCTGTTAGCTGAAGACTTTACCACCCTGCTGTTATTTCTTCACTTTCCATTGTGCTATGGTGTTACAGAGGCCAAATCAAAGTGCAAGTGCCAATGAAATATGGGCTGAACATTTATTTTATAAAGATGAGGAACACTAGGTTACCATAGAAGGCAAGCCAGAGATCTAATGCAAAGCATGCTAGAATAAACTTGAGTAGATTAGAGATAAAGATTATTGAGTTTCACTAGTCTTTGCCCAAAATTCTGTTTAAAATGCTAGGTGTAGAGCTACTAGGTGTGTGTTATTGCTGAAGCTTCTGTAGCAGTTAACAGTGATGCTGTTAACTTCATTATATCACTAAATCAAAACATCTTAATTATGTCCTGTTATTATACTGAAATATTAATCTTCAGTCCCAAGTCACTACAAGATGATTCAAAAACATTTTCTATTGCATGTAGCATAAAAAATTATTTGGCCTCCTGATATATAATTATATCTAGAGGAAAGGTACTGTAGATAACTAGGTCAGACTTGAGGGCTTCCTAAGCCTGCTTTTGACCTGTAATAGTTCTAACTCATGGATACGTTTACAGTAAAGCTGTTATGCTACACAGCAAATGGAGGTTTAAAGGTCTTTACTCATCATATCATTTGGGATTTTCTCACAGCTAGCAAACAAAAGAGACTAAAATTTGTAGAACTGAGGATTAAAATTATATACATATATATGCATTGTACCTGAGCCTAGTAATACTGCTTCACAGCTCAGAAGATATGCTAATAGTAATATGTTTTAATGGTTAACAGTATATGCAATGCTTTTGGGTCTTTAACAAATGCTAATTCATTTGTAATTCTAGATTTAATTGACTTGTGAAATAAATATATTTATCAAATCCTAAGCATCTCACTTCACCTCTCTGTTCAACCCCTTCACCAGTGCAAGTTCATTCAAAAATTAACAAGTAGATTAGAGTAAGTAGACCAGTAAGCTGCATTTGCTTTTCTCTTTTTTTTTTTTTTTAATGAGAAAATATAATAAAACTTTAATTGGGCTCCATGACTATCAAAGATATAACACACAGCTAGCCTGTTTCCATGAGCAATTAGAAGTGTCTATATTAGTGTTCTGTTCAACTGAGGAATGCATTTCCAAAGCAAATGTCTCAATGCGCTGAAGTTATTGTGCTTTTGTTTGTACTGTGTAGAAGTTTTGGGAAGTCTACTTGGAGTAAATTTAACTGAAAGATTCTCCCCAGGAGAACACTTAAGTGCATGTCAGGTGAAATGAGGTATTCAGATCATGGGAGCAGGCTAGAGCTATCTGAAAGTATACACCTCAAAATATGTATAGTATAGCCTTTGGAGCGTTTAGCCCTACCTTAAGGACACTCTTATTTGTCTGGATGAATTTAATGTGAGTGTTGACATGGCCTGTGAATGTGTCTATAGATGCAGCTTCTGATGACAGTTCATTTTGATGTGCTTAAGCTATACATAGATTCATAAGATTACAGTAGTATATCATAATGTACAATAACAGGACAGACCAGGGTCCAGAAAAGTATATTTATTTTGCATTGTGCTTTAAATCCACGTTTTCTACCTATGTCCACAAGCTGACTGTAGTTCAAACAGATTGTGCTATATCACTTGGATGTGCTGAATGCAATCTGTCTGTTTCTAAAGGCTGGGCAAGACAAAACTGCACTAAGTAGGAAGGGGAATGTGAACAGTCCTGGTATTTCATATCAAAGAAAAGAATGATGCTGAATAGTTGGGTAGTTGTAGTCTGAACCAGCACAGATTAATTAAACTGGTCCAAATACAGAGGTTTACCTAAGTTGCATTCAGTATTGTATTCAAATCTTGGAGCTCTAGGGCTATATCATTCTAAATTCTATTTTTCATACACACAGACGCATATTTTTTTTCATTTGAAAAAGTCTTTGTGGACCATACTCCCCTGTCAATAAGGCCAGTATTACCCTGCTAGTTCACACAGTTCCTATCTCTCTAAATCTAGTGGACAGTGGACCACAGGTATTGTACTTCTCATGGATGACTTTTTTCACTGTTTCTAAATTTACCAGGTGGATGCAACAAGTCCTAACTCTTCCACATTCCAAGCAATCTTCTCCAAACAGCTTTAGTCATGATGTTTTTTAAGAGTCTGAAGTCAGTCCCACATGAAAGTCTGGATCTAAATAACCAGAGATACTTTCGCTTTTCAAAAATCATTAGGAACAAAGTAGCTTCCACTGACTTTTTGGAGCAGCTGGGTAAATAGCAGAAGAGTGGAGCATGTTGCCCTGTAAATGACACAGAACAATTCCAGGAGCTCCTGGAGGATGTAGTCAGGTTGCTCCCCTTCTCCCCCCTTTTCCCTCCCTCCCCATCCTCCCCCCCCCCCCCCCCCCCCCAAAAAAAAAAAAAAAAATCAGCTGAGCATTACACTACTACTAGCCAAAAGCAACAGATCATTCTTCTGTAGAATGAGCTGTCCTGTAAATTGCATACCACCTGTATGTTCTAAGGAGTAAACTGCTGCAAAATGTGCACCGTTCCCTAGTTCACCATATTACCAAGAACTACTCGGATGGGTTTTGCATGGATCTTGTGTACTTTGACTTACTGTGGTTGCTCAGTTAGAAGTCTTCAAAATCTCTAATGCAATAAAAATAGAATTGTTCGAGTAGTCTTTGTCAAATGTATTACTAAAAAAAGTATTACTGTTATTCATCAAAACCATTATTCAGTGAATAGCTTTTAGCAATTCCAATTGTGTAGCTGGTTGAATACTGTTCACTGAATATATTAATATAATGTTAATTTCTTGAATAACTGGAGGAATATTTTTTTCAAGTATTTGACAAGGTCCATTAAATACCAGTAAAATTGAAAATATTGCCTGAGTAAAAACAACAAGGATTCTGTTTAGAAAAACTGGCCTTATTCTTTGGAAAGCTACACAATGGTTTATGGCACTTGACTATTTCTCCAGTTCCTAGATAAAGTTTAGATAACTCAGGAAAGTAGATTCACCTTAAAAAGCTTCAAACCCATATTTAACAAGCCAAAACACATAGAGGCTGTGCATAATTCCCATATCTGTGCATCTGGGAGACCATAGTTAAGCTTTCTTTCAAAAAGTACAACTTGCATTTCAGGCCTTTGATACAATGCATAAAATACTATAAAAACTAATTTTAATGAACTATCAGCATTAATCAAGCTTTTATATTTTTTTTAATGAGACTGTCTTTTTTTTAATTTTTAACAATATAAGGAATTTGTAATGTTGCATAAAATCTTATTCAATTATTTTACATGTGCAAGTATAGATGCATATTCTTGTACACACTCACTGAAAGATAATATTTCAGTTTTCATGTAGATAATTTTCAGTTATATAACTACGTTACTAAACTTCTAATAAACAGTGTATAGTAATCGCAATATCTATCTCACAGCTTATAGATAAATACTAATTAATTCTGGAGGGCTACTCCAAAGGCAATGCCCCCCATTTTATTACTTTGGCCCACAACATTGGAGGTAGATGTCAGTATGACAGTAGAGGGTGGACCTTCCCAACAACTTTCCATTACTTTCTGTTGTTGTTTGACAGAAGGCAGCAGAGGAGCAGTCTGACAGAATGGTGTCTGACATGGAAGATCATAGGAAGCAGAGGTTCTCATTGAATTCTCATGGAATTCCTGCATGCAGGGAAAAAAAGGCACCTATTAACATTCATTGATGTTTGCTGAATGCTGATGGAGAAAACAGTGAATGGGGAGGCAGTGGGAGGTACGTTCAAGCAGTGGTGACATTGACGGTAGGTAACCTACACTTTTGCAGACTATCATGAGTGTAGCATGCAGGCTCTTTACTTCAGAAGGAAATGCATAGCTAATGGAAGTGACCCTACTGAAAAATAGTGTTTTGTAGCTCAGAACTTTCTCTACTAGATAGTGCTACTGTGCTCTATGGATCTGTTGTAGTTTCCATGGAAATAAATAGGAAGCATTACTTTCAGAGTGACCTATATATTAGTACTTTTTTTCAGAGGTCTGTGCCTCTTCTTGTCACAAGTACTCAAGTATGAATGCATTTTTCTATCCTGTAGTTCTCTCATACATGCCAGTAGCGATAAAAACATTCTCTACTGCCTAACAAAAAGTAACGTAAATCATAAAGCAGGTATGTCAGTAAAATCTGGTTAGTTTTAAGGGAAAACTACATATGTAGGCGAGATCTACTCATTTAATAGATCAAAATGATTCAACCTTAAAAGAATGGTGAGAAGGCATCAGAGGGAAGCAGTTCACAAGATTATCCTGTTGGAAGGATTTTAAGTACATGGGATTATCTGTAATGAGATTAACCACTAGGAGATCAAATTCTGAATGGATGCTTCAGGGAGACAAAGTGCCCACTAAAACAAAAGAGAAGTGGGAGGTAAAAACTATGGGATTTAAGATGATTTCTGGTCCTAGAAGTCCTGTTGATGGGGCAGCAACAAGAGGATGAAGGCTGGTTGGCTAACATTCAAGAAATGTCAAGAAGGCATCAGTTAAGAACTGAAGTCAGTGTTAGAGAAAGGGTTTCTATTGCATAAAGCAATGTGGAAATGTGGTAAAACTTGGGCACTGTTTCTTCTGTATCAGTGTGCTGCTGAGAAATCCTATGTAAGCAGCAAGATGCTGTTGCAAACAATCATGATATGCATTACATTTTGTGTACGTTTATGGAGATCAGCTCAGATGTGATTTCAATTATGGGAATGCAGGACTGCATTGAAAACTACAAGTCAAAGAAAAAAGAGTGGTAACACTGATTTTTTAAAACTGGTCAGGAAACTTTTAAAGAGGCATATTGGGCAAAGTGTTAGTGTTTCTAGTAGATGGTAAACAAATTTCTTAAACTTGTTTTAGTACTGCAGTATTTAGGTAAAACAAAGTGATTTGTGGGAGGGAACTATCAGTATAACATGGAAAATGAATTGCCACTAAATCTAAACTAAGGTCAAAGTGAAGATCTAAATTTTTCGAAAGTCTCAGTCCAACTCAGCAATTTGCTAATTTCAATAAATTTTAAGGTGTTTCTTGTGGGTGATGTTATATTTTTGAGTCATAGCTTAAAGATGTAGATGTAACTCAGCCCAGAAATGCAGCTGTGGTTTTGCATCCCATCCCCTAGGCATTATGCATATGTTCTCCTCTTCTTGTCAAAGAGTTTTCTGCCAAAAACTCCTCTTCTTGCAAGTGCAGCACACACAACTGTGTTATATGCACACATTTGTTTTCTTTGACTTCAGACATACAATTCAGCACTGAAGGTTTAAAATTTAAATGATACCTACTTAATACAGTTCCATGCAAATAGGCTCTGTAAATCAATTCACAAAACTTTTGTCATGTACTAGTGAAATAAATTTTGAGTCTACAGAATCCATGTCTATCAGATCTCTGCATTCTTAGCAAGCTTGTTTACTCAAGAAAATATTATTCTTACAGTTGTATTAGAGTGAACATGAATTCCACAGGTTTTATGTAATTAAGATATGAAATGCTGTTTCCTAATACAACCTTTCTGAAGCTGTATGCTCTGTGAAGCATCTCACTTCAATATTCCTCACAAACACTCTATATCCTGTCATTTTCATTAATGAGCCTTCAGGAGTGTTTGACATTTGTTTTTCAAAAGGTGTCTAGATCAGGTAAGGGTACTTCTGTTTGCCAAATCAAAAGTGAACTCGGATATTTGAGAGCAATTGTATATCATTAGATGGAGACAATTTACTCTGAAAAATATAAAATTAGTATTCAGGTACCAGATGTGAATCCATCATCTCTGTTTCTCCATCCTCGGAGGCAGTAGGAGTTTCAGATTCATCTGACATTCTGTATATAAATTTTAATAACTGGGACACATTCAACAATCCTTCAATCTCCTGAAGAAAATCTTAGCACGATATACCTCAAAGTAACTTTTAATTTAATATTGGGAAAAATTAAATATTTCTGTTAACTTGAAAACTGCTATGCAATGAAACTGAAAACATTTGTTGTTTTCTAAATGATCAAACAATAATTAATCCATAGTACATGCTGTATTATGTACCGTGTGAGCTTAGTACTCAGCTAGAAGCAATTATTTTTCACTATTTACTGTGAAGCATTTTCTTCCCTAAATTAACATTACCATGGTAGATACTAAATAATGAAAAAATATTAAACTCCAATTTTCTTAAACTTATTACGTTATCAAGTATTTCTAAGGTGTTTGTATTTCTGTTCTTAAAAAAAAAAAAAAAAAAAAAAAGTAGTAGATTAATGTTAGGGTTAAGATTGAGGGTGGTCAGGCATGGGTATAGTCTCCCTGGTTGTGGGCTCAAGTTGCTGGGGTTCAAGAAACATTTGGACAACACCCTCAGATATGGTTTGAATTTTGGGTGGTCCTGTGTGGAGCTAGGAGATGCGCTCTGGTCCTTGTAGGTCTCTTTCAAGTGGTGATATTCTGTGATTATTTGTTATTGGAAACATTACACATTTCCATTGTTACGAGATATTAGTAGCAATGGAGAACTGTTCACATTTCAACCAGGTTATTTGTTGTCTCTTCATCTGAAAGAAGTGGTAATTTTTTTCTATTATACAGAACTTCTCCTTAAGGACAGGATTAAAGACTCTTTATGCTATGCTCACACATAGATGTAGGAGTGACTTTGGCAACATACCTTCTGTGATTTGATTAGTATCAATAATGCTTCAATAGTGTTCTTAACAACACCAAAATTACTTTCATCGTTGTGTTTGCATGTTCTGTTTCATCAAAGTGTCTTCCATGAACAGTTAAGCAACTAATTGTCAACAATTTTATTCTTTCATAGCTATTGCTATGATGAATACATCATTTATCCTTTCTGGAAAATATATTTCTTCTCGAAAATAACCAAGCAAAAAATAGATTACTCTTTCTGACTAGCACATTCCAAACAATTTGATTTTTCTATATTTAGGAATATTTGAGAGAGAACTCTTCTTACAGTTACTGTCAAAATTTGTATGCATTCACATCTTGATCAACAAAATAAACACATCTAAGTAACATTTAGTCTCAGCTTTGTGTCATTGTTACATGTAGTGCATTGAACTAGTAGTTAAAAGTATTGCATTTCATAAAACTATTGCAATAAATAGAAATAAGATAGCCCATGATAAATGTAGAGCATACTACAACTCTCCTAAAAATGCGTTTTAAATGCACGTTTCAGCATTTCATTGGCATCATTATTCACACCTTCATGAATTTTGTTTTTAAAATTAAGGGCTTCTTTTTGTGTGAGGATAAAGTATGTGAAGTCTATGCATATGAAGTACTGATATTTGGGAAGATTTGATCTTAGATGAGGTTGGTTAGAAGTATCCCTCTGACTGAATGCCGATTATACCCCTTCCTTTCTTGTTCAGATACTTTTTTCCTCACTTGGGCAAGTCTGAAAGGTCTGTGTGCTTTTCATATTGTCTCAGTATATGAGTCTGCATTCAGCTTCAAGAAAGGCTTGCCCTACAATTCACTGCAAAATTCAGCTGAGCCTTGTGGTAAGCTCAAAAACAGACAATTTCTTTTTCCAGTTGTATGTCAATGCTCAGAAACGCTTCTCTACAACTCCCTCAGCAGCAGTGTGGTAGAATGAGTCTCCACAAAGACTGGAGACTTTGTTTAATATACAAGCTAATAAAGTTGAATGAGATTTCTGAAAAGTCTGGTAAGACCATTCATCTTTAAAACTGCAGTTAGAGCAGGTGAGCTTCCCCCTGCTCACTTAGTCTTTGCAATAAAACAGAGAGGACACAAAGTAAACGCACTTCATCTGTCCATTAGCAAAAATTTCCAAGGGCTTCTTCCCTGCACACGCCTTAGCTTACTGTATTGCAAAAGAGGGGAAGATGTAATGGGTGAAATATCATGAATTGACTCCATTTGTATTTCAAGTTTTGTATTTCAGGTGTCTAATTCAGTGTACTGTAGATCATACAACTTAATTTTCTTACAGAAGTCATGTCATCATATGGGTAAGAACAAGTAACTTACACCCTGGGTCATGTCCAAGCCTGTGACTACAGATAGGCAAGTTTACAACTTGCCTACTGCTAAAAACGAAAAAATAATCAGGAAATTTAAGTGCTGCTCACAGAGTTACTGCTTCCTGAACCATTAGAGGAAAGTATCTGCACAGGTGAGAGCATTGCAAAAAGGTGAGGATGAAACAAGAACAGCAGGAACACTGACTTTCAGGTCAAACAGGGAAGCTGGCGAGATTGAAGGTTTTTCAGGCTACAGCTTTGTTCCACAGTGTCCAAAGTCTTGTTTTTCTAATATTTGCTTAAATACAGAAATTTCAGCTACTCCAAGGCAGATGTTTTGCAAAACTAGTTCTAGCATATGTATCTCACTTTTGGACACCCTACTATTACACTTCATCTTTAAAAGAGGTAAATTATTTATTTTGGTCATCAGGTAAGTGGCTGAATAACAGCCACCAACAATGGCTTATTTTACCACTAATGCTATTCTGAAAGGCAATCTTAACTGTCATCTCTTGCTGGGAAGTCATTTATAGTTTAGCTCCTGATGATTTTCATCAGGTCAGCTCTTCAAAACAGCATAGGGAAGACAGGTTGAATAACTGAAAAGCTGTTTGTCTCTAACAGTTCATGGTGTTGCAGTTAGTACTGCACAAATCTGCAGTTCACATCTTAGTATGCATCTGCAATCTACTTCCTTATTTCCCTTTCTAATTGACACGTGACTGAAATCCACCTCTTATTGTGATGTTACTTTCAGCAATGAGATGCTAGGCTGTCTTAAACTGGTACAGTTTCTGCTTAAGAAAATCTGTACTATCACAGCATTTGCCAAAAAAATAATTAACTATCTGCAGGGACATCATTAATTTAATAGCTACTAGGTATTATTAGGAAGAACTGTATTACCACATAACTTATTAGCTCAGGCAGTATAGTTTTGATGAACAGAGAATGAATTACAATGAAAGGTTAAGCAGAAGTAAAAACAGCTATACATCTTCTATTATTTGTGCTTCTTCTTAAGTATCTATTTTTCATTTTGGAGTTTCTTATTCCCTTAGGTACAGCATGAACTTAAAAACAACCTAGGTTCTTCACAGGACTTTTAGAGTATATGATGGATCAATAATTTGTTGGTTTGTTTATGAAATATGCCAACTTACTGGGACAGAGTCATTTTTAAGATGAAAGAAGATCAATATATATGTGTGTAGATTTATGGGTGGTTTTGTTACACTCAAAATAAGTCTTATTCTTTTAAGAACTCTAAAAAGGCAAGTTGATTTCTCTTTTTCATTGATGAATCGGCTTGAGCAGGTCATTTCAATCCTAAATGCTAAGGAATGTTGAAATCTTTTTGGAGTTTGAAAAACACAAGAAACCTAATAAGATTTTTAAAACTTTAGGACCAGTAAGATTTATCTGCTTCTTTACATATGTCAAATGTTTGCTTGAAACAATGAAGCTTATCTATTATTGCACACTTTCTTCCATCAAGTCACATGGAGTGAAGTCTCTAAGATTAAAAACAGCACCAGGTTTACTAGACAAGAGGAAAAGAAAAATTAGACTTCCCAATAATCCCCCATTTCCAGCTGCAATCCACACCCAGGGCCACAGCTTTTTCCTGGCTCTTGTACCAGCAACATGTTCTTGATGGGCAGACAGACTGAGCTTGAGGAGGACATCCAGGTCTCTTACCCTGCTACTGTGGGATTTAGCACATAGTCCATGCTGCATAATTTCTATGGGAGTGAGGAACGTTTCTGACTGCATCAGCCTGGAGTTAGCTTTCAGTATTCAGTGCCATGCTACCCTCCACATTTTAAGTATTTAAACTTCACCTGTACCCTTCTATTTTTGCTGCCAAATCTGAAGACATAAAAATACCTCGGGGTTTCAATGATGCCAATACTGTTGTCTAAATTTTTGCTACCAGCCACAAGCACAGCGACCCATCTCTGACTGGCATGTAGTGCTCTTCAGGCACTGTACATGTTTCAGCTAAAATTTCAAACTGGGTGCATCTGTATCAATCTCAGCCCTAGGCTAAGTTTCACTTTGGTTACTTTATTATACTTAGAATCCACAAAAAAACATGAGGGTTAGAAGGCAATAATTGTACACACAGCACCTAGCTGTACACCCAGTAGGGTAGAACACATCTGTGGAATAGGGGTAGGAAGTTATTCTAGCCCATTTCTGGGTAGGACAGGTGTTTAATGCTACCTCTGCAAAATAACCTTAGGAAGACAGATAGCACCTCCTTCTTAAACCTGCTGAGCAAGCTTTGTATGTATACAGCCTGGGGTCTAGAACCTGTGTCTCCTGCACAGTCTACTAGTGATGTGAATTTTGACATGTGTCATAAGCATATTAAGAATCCTTCAAACACACCCTGATCACTTATTATCCATGACCTCACATTTGAAAATAAGCAAGATGCTCCTACTGAGTGAAGTATGTTTAATGTTTCCACATGTTTCTTCTGGAGGGTGTGGATTTGAAATAAGAAGTATAGTTTGATGCAAATCCCACAGCCGTCAGTTTTTTTGCTGAATCCTAGCCCCTAGATAGTCTCACTGAGTACAACAGATCTAAGATCCAGACTCTCTGTTGTTGCTGCTTTTATGGAGTCTTGCCAAGGTTACTAAAAACAAAACACAGAATAAAGTGGTCATTGCCCCTTAGCAAATCTATTCTACTCATGATAAGGCCCATCTTTCAAATCATGCAAATGCTAGAAATGAATACATCTTATTACCCACAATATTATGTAATAGTATATAAAAACATAAGTATATAAAAACATAGAAGAAAATTAACTTTTATTTAATGGATAGATAACTACTAAGTGATTTATTTTTTGTTTCATTTATGTTCATTGTATAGAATTCAAAACTGATTTTTAGGGGAAAAAATATGCAATTGCATATTTTCAGCTCCTCGGAGGTTAATTTCTCTCATACTTTGCTCATAGTTACAGGATTGCTTAGAAAACAAGAAACTACAGAATTGATTTTTTTTACTGCTTGAGGAACTAAGCTAGTTTATTGAACTTTCTGTTCTCTGTGTGGCTTCAGATATCTTTCTTAAAAATGTTAGAACACTCAGAGGTTGTGTGGAGCAAGGATAATATATAATAGTATATAGTGCAAGCCTCCTACTGAATGCAGTATTAATTCAACACTGCTAAATTCTGTTCTCTTCCCCACTGTATGTATTCACCAGAACATTTTCTCTTTTTCTTGCCTACTGAAGACATTCAAATTAACTACCAAAAAAAAAAAAAAATATATATTTTAAAATATTTTAAAAAATAATAAAATATTTTGATTATTTTTATGAAGCTATGATGCGTCTCAGTGACAGGGACAGTCTAGAAGTGTAACTACCCTATGTCTTCATTACTGCACCAAAAATTTCTAAAGTCAAATTTATTTAAGAAATATATTTCACTGTTCTAATCATAGATTATATTATCAACAATGCAGCTGGAAAATCTGAGACTAGATAAAAATTTATAGAATGTATAATGCATGTATAGAATTGCCTATAGCTTGATTTAAAAAAAAAAAAAAAACACACAACTTGAAGAAATTTACCTTCCTTCTCTTGTTCTTCTGCAGTCATGAGTGAAATCTCCAGTTGCTGCTCTACTGATTTAAAAAACAACAGTAACAAAAACATCAAACCAAAACATATTCTTCTGTCAGGGCTGTCAAAAAGGTGGAGAAGACTATCCAGAGTTTTGGTTGTTCTTTGAATAAAATGGATTAAAAGAACACATTTATTTCTTCTTCTTTTCAGTATACTTGTCCAAATTCAAACATACTTCTTGGCCTTTTTTCTACTGCCCATTATGTTACCTAGTTTTAAAATGATCTCAGTGCAACTAAAGTAGACTACATATCACAGATGAATATCCTGGACATGAGTGAGAAGTGGTACCCAGCTTCAGTGAACAGTCTATTTTGCCCTACCACCACATGCCACATAACATGTTTCATATTTCTAATCGCTATTTCTGTTACCAATAATGACCCTGTTAACTTTTGTAACTACATTTAGTATCTAAGCAGTGTGAGACTGTATAGCAGATCTTTTAAAAGGGACTTGAAGTAATACCTTGTTTTTCTGCATTACAGTTTAATTCACAAATTCACTCACAGTTTAAAAAAAAACATTACAAAACTCTGGGTCATCTGAGAAAGCCTATATTGAAGAAGCTGTGCTATATTTTGTTCTTATTTATCCCTTAAGTTTCCAGGTTAGTCCTGTTTGTTGAATCTGAGCTGATTAAGAAAGTACACAGTCAAAGGTAAGTATGCTAGGCCTCAACGATGCCTAGTTAATTGATGAGGCTACTTAAAGTTACTGAACTGTTTATACACACTTGTATTGGAGATATTTTCACATTTATTTTTTACACATGACTAACTAATAATCAGATGCAATATTGCATTATTCCTCTCTCTTCAGTCCCTGTTATTTAAACAAAATATTTATTTCACAAAGTTTGTGTTCTCAAATACATTACTGTTTTTCCAAGTTCATACAATATAAACAAATAATTCCTAGTGATAATAATGTGAATAATGTAATCTAACAAAAAAAAAAAAAAACCTATAGTAAGATCCTGGAATTTTGCCATAGCATAAAACACACAAAGTAGCAAATAACTTTCTACAGGTCTCCATTATGAAAAGAAACTAATCTGTAACATGATAGTTTCATAAGGCTTAGCTGAACAGAGGAGGAAGCCTAATTCTGCTATTTTTCAGGCTTTGGGGAAAGGTGTTCCATGACTGAGCAGCTGACTGTGCTGAATGCTAGATTTCCTGAAACAATAACTATTTTTGTTCAAACCCTTGGAGATTAGATCACCCCTTATGAAATTCATAACAGTTGTGATCCCATTCTTTGTGCATGTTGACAATATATTGAGGGAAAAAAAAAAAAATACAGTGAGTGAAAAGATCACGCAAAACAATTTCAAAATGCTTTAGGCACAAACTACATGAGTGACAACTACAAATTTAAGTGCTGTAACTCTTTGATTAATATAAAGAAAGTGATTTAGATTATTTTGATAACAGCCTTAAGGAAAAAAATGACACTTAAAGGAATATAAAGATTTGAGGGCTGAATTACTTGCCTAAGATGTGTTTTTATAAATAACCTGTGTCACCTATTATTTTGGAGGGAGAAGAAAAAAGGTGAATTATTGGCTTTTTTACAAAGTAAACTACCTACAGTATACTCCACAAGTGACATGCATTTTATCATACCCATTTCTAAAACCCCAAAATCTTGAAATATATGACCTATTACAGAGCCAGAGTGCAAACATGGTAAGAAAGCAAATACAGAATTTACTTCTAGTTCACAAAAAGAGCACAGTGATGTTTCCCTTTAAAACATCCTTCCATACAGAGGTTTCTCTTTATTAAGAGCAATTTTAAAGACACTGATTAATTATATATAATAATTCAGTGCCCCAAATATCTACATGAAATAAAATTATCTATTTTAAAAAGCGTTTCTGAAACCCAGTTCTGCTAAGAGGTTCTACTTGTTCACCACTGGGAAAGAGAAGCCTGCAAACATGCCATCTTCAAAGAAATGTGTCGTTCCAGAATCAAGAAAGGGTTCTTCATGGAGAAGATGGCTGTGCATTGGAATAGGCTTTTCAGGGAAGCAGTCACAGCATTGAAGTTGCCAGAGTTGAAGAAGCGTCTGTCTTAGACATATGGTTTGCTTTTTGGGTGCTCCTGTGTTGAGCCGGGAGTTGGACCCACTGATTCTTGTGGGTCCCTTCCAACCAGGGATATTCTACAATTCTGATTCCTTCTATTTCCACTACTGTCGTGTCTCACTGAGGTTTAGCCCACAGAAGAAATATCCTGCCATTTAACAAATCTGCTGCATGATTTTGTGTAAAAAGGTAAAATGGAAAGGGAGAGATCCTGAAGAAGAATAATTACAGATCTTTTGTATCCTTGGTTAGACAAAGTTTCAGCTCTTAGTCCAATCAGTGCTGACACCAAGTAATGAAAACCATGGCAGGAAAAGAGACAGCATTTGTTTCAGTTGTCATTCTTTCCTTTGTAGATACTTTCACATCTGTTTGATCATTAAATTCATTATTCAATAAAATAATTAAATCAAACAAGTTATCTTACAGTACATCTTTACAAAACTCCTTACAGAGGACAGTCACATACTTGTATATAATATGTTTCTTAGGGACATAACATTTTAACTAGTTCTGTCAACCTGCTTGGCACAAATAAGTACCAGCAAATAAGGGGATCTGCAGATGGGCTGGCAGATAGAATAAGTCTGTCTGTTTCATGCTTTAGAATCATTTTACTTTACAACTATAGAACCAGATAAAAAAAAACTGTAGTGTGACATGGCTGAGGAGCAAAAGAGACAAAGTTCAGCTGGAAAACAAAAACTCCAGATTAATCACAGGCCTCTTTGAGTAACTCTGAAAGATCATGGAGTCAAATAAGAAAAGGTAAATTTATTCTTCTTCCATTACCAATGCCTTAGAAGCATTTTTTTCTCCTCTTCAGAAGAAAACACATACAGGGGCTTGGTTTGTTCACTCTTTGTTCACTCAGAGCAGTGAAGCACTGGAACAGGATGCCCAAGGAGGCTGTGGATGCCCCATCCCTGAAGGCATTCAAGGCCAGGCTCGATGTGGCTCTGGGCAGCCTGGTCTTGTGGTTGGTGACCTTGCACATAGCATAGGAATTGAAACTAGATGATCACTTTCATGGTCCTTTTTAACCCAGGCCATTCTGTGATTCTCTTGTCATTCAACTCCAAGTACACTATGATCAGCTATCCACTGTTCTGAGACTTACAACCCTTCCTCACCATGTCTTTTCAGTCACAGAATCCCAGAACAACTGAGGTTGGCAGGACCCTCTCAGCTCATCTGGCCCAACCACTACTCAAGCAGGGCACACAGGCCTATACCTAGGCAACTCTGAAGATCTCCAAGAAATAGAATCTAGAGCCCCTCTGGACAGCCTGTGCCAGTGCTCTTATCACCTGTGCAACAAAATCTCTGCAGATCCGTCCACATCTATAAAGGTTTTAAAAAACAGTGTTGATCAGTGTTGAACAGTGACTGTGAAAGTCTTCACCCTCACTTGCTTTGAGATTTTGCTATCATTTTTAAATTAGCATGCAAGATGACAGGCTACCTGTTCAAAGAACACAGAACAGGGAATAGTAGTGGTACAATGTAATAAGAACTGGAACACATGGCTGCTGCTACATTTAAATATGTCAGAGCCAGAAGCAATTTAACTGGTAGTATAACAGACAAAGTAAAGCAGTGCCACCTTGAAGTGACCAAGCATGCACTAAAGTTCAGCATTACTCTTTCATTTTACATTGCTCCACCTCGGAGCAGCCACTAAATAAGAGTACACCTGTTCCATAAACAATTAACATCACTGAATAGGAAGTGAGCATTTAAAACATTATTGTCAGTATATCACCAGAACCTATAACAAAGGATAAATGAAGTTGGCCAAATTGCTTCATTGAATTCAGTGGAACTTGGATCTGATCACACTGTTTAGATATTACATGAAAAGAAGAAAAACAAGTACTTTTCTCAAGGAAACTGTTTCAATCAGCCTGAAAGCAGTAAACTAAGAAAAAGATAGGATATACACAGGAATGCATATGTAATACATATTATAATACCACCTAAATATACATATATCATTTTATTTCTGTAACCAATGATTAACAGATTTTGTTCCCTTTTGCTTGAATGAGGATACTAGAAATGTAATGCCATATGCAGTCCACATTTCCTTACAGTCAACAACATGGTGGGAAAAGATCTAGTAGTCTGCATGCATATATTCTTTAATATTTTGCAAGTGCACCAAGAAGCCAGGTTTCAAAGGAACAAGGAAGTTAATATTGAGAAGATTTATTAATAAAAGATCTAACTTTTGCGGTATTGTGAAAACCTGAAGCTATTTCAACAAAAAAGCACAAAAGTTCTTGTGATTTGTTTCAGGAGAGTACTAAAACAGTTGTGGGTTGTTTCATGGTTTTTTTTTTTTTTTTTTAAATTATACATACGCAATGCCAAATGATCTGTTTTTCTTCCAAAAACTACTTTTTAGATTGACATTGGAAGATGTAAGTTTAGAACTGTTTCTTCAAACTCCAAAAGAGGCATACAGAGCAATTAGTTTAAGTGTCCTATGAAAAAGATTATGAAACTTAAGGTCTGTTGGAAACTCATTTAATACACCAAAATTCTACTTAAGTAAAACATCTGTAATGAAGATCTGTGCACCAACTATGCAACAAGTAAAGGTAAATCCACAAAGAAAACAAAATCAAAATCATCTCTGATATTAGGTACATTTATATCAGTGTGTTTTGGAGTATTCACAATTGCTTCAAATACAGCACTGAAGGTCTGTGCTTTCACTTAGAGACAACCAAGCCTCAACTTTCCTATGCCTCCTTAAATACAAAAGAATTAAAGGTTCTTGTTCGAAGAGATTTTACTCACCCAATGACAGAATAATATAGGTCATCTTAGAGTAATTTAGGTATGAAGTAGCCATGGGAGGCTATCCATTCAAACATACAGCTCAAGGCACATTTAACATCAAAACCAGATCAGATTGCTTAGGGCCTTTTTGAAATTCTCCAAGGATGAGTTTCTCCACAACCTGTCCAGCATACTAATTTAGTAGTAGAACTAGAAAAACAGTTCAAGCTATGGGAAGCATCTGATAGCCTTCGGGACATCAAGGATCTCCTCTCCTTCCAGCAGCACATAATGCAGGGCTCCACATCATGCAGGTCTGCTTAGACAAAGGGTTCCCAAGCAGTGGGCTACAGGCAGAATCTCTGACACTCCTACAATGACCAAAGGCAACACTACAACAAATGTATGCTTGGAGTTCTCTTACTGCACTTCCATTGCTCTATAACCAAATTCCTTTTGCTTCTGCTTATGAATGGTTAATCTCTTTCAAAACTTCAAAATTGACAAGAGGGTCCTCTCTGTAATTATGCTCTACTTTCTTTGCAACTTGTCTATTTTGATTGTCAACTCTGTGTTTGTACAGAACTTACAAAACAGGGATTAAAACTTGACTGATCCTTAACCATACCAATAATAAATAGAATTACTAATTTTTTGTTCTGAGACCACTAAAAGAAAAAAAAAATTGAGGAAAAATGAAAAGTAGAGTGGCTCCAATTAATTTTCTCCATTGCACACATTGTTTAAATTCAGATTTACAAAGCCAAATAAAAAACACATTTTTCTTCCAACTTTGCTCACTTCTTTCACTGTATGAAAGATAATCCACTGCTACTATACAGAGAGCCATAGTTCATTCATCCTCCAATATCTGATATCCTTTACTTCCCACCTTACCTTTAGATCATTAGAGAATTTTATCAGCTGGACCTTTTGCACTCTGATACCCATCAAAAAGAAAAAGGAAATTCCAGAGTCTGCACACTGATAAGACAACCCTGCTCAGAAGGAAAAAAGACCAACTTCTGTCTTATTTAACACAGCATATAAAAAGAAAAACAAACAACCCTATAACGTGTCCCCAAGGACGATCAACTAAAATTATTCCCGTTTATGCAAAACAAGATCATTACACTGTCCTAACATCTTCCTCTCCTGTATTTAGCTGATTATACTTGAATGTTTTTACTATAATATTACCTTTTAAGCATTTGTGGGCAAGAGTATTTTTCTACACATTAACCAGGGCATTTCTACTGAAAGTACTTTTCGTAACTTAAAAATGAGAAAAATATCTTATGCCTGTATTTAAATGCTTGCATTATTTTTCTATCTGAAAAGATGCAGTGTTCAGGGACTAATACAGGTGTTTGTTTTTGTTTGGTTTTTTTTTTTTTTGGTAAAAAGGAGTCAAAACTTGATAATCTCCTCTTCTATGAGCACAGAAGATTCAAATAACTCTTGATTAAGGATGAACCTGTGCATATCTTTCTTCTGCAATTAGGCACAACCGTTACACCAACAAGCAGTTAACTACCACCAGACACCAATATACAATTTCTTGTGCCAGTGCTATTATTAAAATCAAAACGTAAGCAATAGTTACTCTGTTCAAGACTGAGTATATATGGTAAAGCAGATACTGAAGAATAACTGCATTAGCTCCTTGTAACAATTTTGCTGAACTATTTTTCATACACTTCTTACTCTCCGCTGTTCGATGCATTTCATCGCACCCCTCTTTATCCTGATCTGCTTGTGATGTATTCCTGAAAAGTCCATAGGTTCACTAATCAATGGAGAACAGTGTCTCCCATGAAAATTACTGTGACAGAGGGGTGATGGGAGAAGAGATTTAAAGAACGCATACATTTCAAATGTATAAGGAGAATGTGCATAGAGTCAGATCATCCTGATCATCAGCTGGAGGAGATGCTCGTTTTACAGTAGTCCGCTTTAATTCAATCAAGATTTTTTTTATTTTTTTTTAAAACCATCCTTCACCAATCAAGTCATATTGAATTCTGCAAATATTTCACACTACAGTGTTTTTCTTTTCTTCCCTATGGACAGGCAGGATGACCTCAATGTAGTGGAGGAAAATGATGACAACAAAAGCATGACGAAGATCATCAGAAGCATATAAGAGCACTCACACTAACAGACTTAGTTAAATATTCAGGCTCAGGGATGAGATGGCTGAGTTTGAAGTGCATCACGCTTAGGGTGGTCTCAGGCACTTAGTAGCCAGGATCTTTCCAGCAGATGATTCTGATGATCTTGCTGTACACATAGAAGGGTGAAATCAGGACCTAGGTAATGTGCTGATTCAGAGATCAGTACAGGAGATAAGTACAATAAGAACACTAAAATTAAGGAACCAGAAGTTGAGCATCTGAGAGAGGCAAGAACTTCTAGCCATACTGTTAACATTTTGCTTTGATTTCATTAAGAATTATTACCAGTTACTATCAAAAGTAGCTACCACCAGCTAATAATAGAGATTACTTAGCGTAATGTCTTTGTGCAATTTAAGCAGATTCTTCCTTTAAGTATGAAGTAGTCAGGCCAACTACATTTGGTTCATTCATGTAACAATATTGTTATATTTAATAAGAATGTATAAAACAAATTGTAGTTAGGGAGAAGTATCAGAGAGCTATTGTGATAAAAAGCATAAAAAAAAACTGCTGTGATCTGTCTGGTAGCATGTCTGCTGCAGTATCTCTCACATGGCTTTGCACAGTTAGTTATTTCTACTGGTTGCTGTAAAGGAGGGATGCAAACACCTAACAGCCTCCACAGAACTCACTCTGCTTTCTGGAAAACTTTCTAATGCAATCTCAGAGAGAAAGATGACCATACTCCTACTGAATGCAAGGACTATGATTCTACTGTGTCTCTGCTATTGTGGCCAAATGGCAGGTACTTGCATTACCCTCCAGTTGTGCATTCCTTAATGCTCTGGGAATACTCCTGCCTCCAGGAAGTCTGCACTCTTGAAGTCCTGAACACTCAGCAGTCAGCACCTTACACAACTAATATTCTCATTTTTAAATGTAAAACAGAAGATTCCTGATAATCATTTGTGCAATGGGTCCTAAGGTGTTAAAGTGTGACCACCATACTCCTAACCCCAGGTATTCCACAGGACCACAAGTCAACCTGTGTCGCACATTTGTAAGGGTCAACTCTGCCCAGCTCTACCAAACAGTAAAGACAAAGCATAAAATGACACTGGCTGGACAGAACACATATCATTGCCTGGGAGGGCGTCTTTTTCTCATGCTGTCAACATAAGCTCTAAACTCTTGATAAATAAAGTGTGGAGGAGAGTCCTGCATATGAAGCCTGAGGAAAGACAAGTTATAATGACTCTATATTAGCTACTAAAAACCTCCCTCAAAACATAAGATCCAGGATACTGCAGCAGTGCTCAATGTTTCGGCCTTCATAAAGACACACATTCAAGGTTTTAATTAGCACTGTGACAGTTTCGAAACTGCTGTCAATCAATCTCCATGAAGAAAAAAAATCACTTGTCAAGTTCGCATGCCCAGGGAGAATTGAAATTAAAGTGAATTTTAAAAGATAGGAAATAATTAGGGCACCAAGCAAAAGCAGCCAGAGAAAGAGTAACATTTCCCTCTCTGTTTTCTAATTATGCTTTTTACTTTTTCTAATTAATCCCCAATACAGCCCCATCCCACCTTTAATAAAGTTAATGAATGATTATACAGGGAGTGTTCGATATTTGGTTATGCAGATTTACCACACCATGTCTGCACATAAAAGCATACCAAATGACCAAGTACGTGCCCATCGGAACTGCAGCAGAATAGTCTACAGTATACAAACAGGATTCCAAAACTCCTATGTACAGCTTATTAGCATATTCACGTAGCCCAATTTCAAGTGCAAAAGCAAAGTTGTGTATTCCCTAAAGTCTGCTCAAGAAGATTACAGAGGATGTTCGCATAGAACAAAAGCGTATCAGCATCAAACACTTCCATTCTCGTATGCAAAGTCTGAAATCTTGGAGGACTGGAAACATTAGCTTGTGAATGAGAATTGTGGGAATGAGAAGATTAAAACAACTGTGAGTTAGGCAACCAAAACCACAAGCTAACAGACTGCACAAAGGAAAAGCAAAAAGGGAGGGAAACATGGAGGAAAATCTGTCATCATGTTCTTCAGGTGTGTGAAAAGAATACAACAGAAGTCCTAACTATGGAAGTCAAGCAGGATTTTATTTCACCAAAGCAGAAGTTGTCAAGCACTGTCATGCCTCCCATGGCTACTGCATTCTTACACAGAAGTGTCAGGGAATGTGCACACAGTTTATAGATAGAAATATGGAAAATACAGTGTCCTCTATAAATACAGACAAGAAACCTTTTATCTGCAAGGCCAGTACACAAATGCAGTGTCATTTACACTTTTTTCAGGCAACCAGCTGTTGAAGGCATACATGTGAGACATCTGTCTTTGCTTTAAAGGTTCTGATGCTACTGTCTCAACAGAAGTCCATAAACAAAATGAAGTTACAGACCCAGCGAATAGCAGTGATACTTATAATTGCTGCACAGGTCCAAAGTTGTGGTTAATCCTGTATGTCTGACTCACTCTAAACAAAAGAAGCATCTTTCTTTTAATGCTTTGCGAACTTTTACCTCAAAGTTAAGTGGCAAGTAAAACAAGATAAGAACTCATTCCATAGTCAGCTATCAGAGTAAATCCAATTCCCAGCCATTGCCCTCCTTCAGAAGCCCTAGCTTTATCACTAACAGAATACATACGGCTGTTCCAAAGTGACAGTGCATAAAACAAATGTATGTTTAAAAAAAAGTCTCTGACAAAGGCATTTCCATTTCAACTATTAGAGAGTGCTAAGAGTTAAGGGTTGCTTAAATATCAACAAAAGTACTATTCTACAACATTGATACAAGAAAGTTACTTCCCTTCACACTTAAAATCTTATGGAGTACAAGAAAACAAATCCAGGACCTCTCCATGGTTCATTATATTTCTTAATAGTTCTACAGCTCATCCATGATATAAATGGACAAGTCAAATTAGCTCCCACATTTTCCCTCTTTTTTTTTTTCCTAACAGAATTTTGTTATCCATACTTTCTCTTCTATTACCCAAGGTAGAGATACTAGACACTCAAGGAAGAGAAACAACTGAACAGACTCCTGCAATGCTCTCAGTGACACTGTATTTTATCTCACCCTTTAAAGGATTGCTTGTAATACGCACTTAAGACATAAATAGCCTGAGTCTGAACTCCTTTTTCCTCAAGAATCATGCTGAAACAAGGTCAGTACATTAGAATTGTATTTAGTGAAAATTATTATTTCCAAAAAGGAAAACATTAACAATAACGAGTCTTGGCAGGAATGTTCCATCTCCTTCAGAATGACTACTCTTAAAGATTATTACAGGTATGTAATTAGATGCATCACATTATACTCAGTTTCACAAACAGATACTGCTAGAGCTGCTAATACTTAGAAATGCCGGCACCAGCAGCTTTCTGTGACCCCTATTTACCTCTATGTATGTACAGTTTCACTGGCAAATATACAGTATTTGAAAGTGTACTGTAAACTGAAATGATATCAACTCAGCCTGTGTACTAAGGTTATATTTGCTGCTACTTCTAATAAATATACTGTTAGAAATATGTTTTGGAAATGTCTGCTGTTTTAAGAGACATGTCACTGAAAACAATTACAGACAAATATTGTGGCACCTGAGTTCTTCATTAGAACAAATACTGATCCAGACAGCTTCTCTTTTGTGCGTAGAGAGTAAAGCGTCAGATAGCTTCAGAAAGTCAATTAAGAAGAGAGACGGTGCATCTTAATCACAGGGCTTTTCCTATCTATTTTTTCCAGTAGTTACTTAAAACCACTAACTTGAAATCACAGTCACACGCTGTCTTCAGAAGTTCACTCAATCAAAGGGCCAAGCTCAGAGTAATCAAAGATCTTAACTCACTGGAGCTCCCAACATCAGCTACAGGAGGATTAAAAATCCAGTAGCCAGAACTCAATTCTTCGACCTAGCGAGCACCAGCACATTATGAGAAGTCCCTAAAGCCCTAGATCACAGCCCAGCCTCTGCCTACTGTGGAGCTAAGTGGAAACAGTGTTTAATTCCTTAGGAGATCCTATCTGGCTAGATGAAAATAGATATTGGCCTCTGTGTGTAGGATGATTAGAAGAATGGAAGAGGATTAAACAAGATGTAAGGGGAAAGGCTCAGAGTGGCTCATTTACATGGTATTATGGCTGACAGATAGGTGTTAACAGAACAGAGCAACCTAAAGGCAAAACTGTATCTGAATTAGAGCTGTATTTATTTACTGAAGTTATAAAGGGATTAAGGCCTGTTTATTTTACCACATCCAGGACTGTATTATCTATTAAGCATTTTGATGCTTACCCAATTGTTCTGTGTCATGCATTGCACAGCTGTTTGGAGATGTGTTTATCTTCATTTAAAACAGAAGCTTTTAAATGTTTCAAACATAAAATATAGATGCTAATGGCAGGTTAAACACGCTCAGATGTCTTCTTGTCTCCTGAAGTGGAGACATTTTTAAAACAGACAACAGGAAGAGTAAAAAGCACAGTCATAAATACTTTGCAGGTTGCTGACAGGGAGAACCAGGTACAGAGCAGTATGTCACACACACGTGAACACAAAGGCAGTGTCACTAATGCTAAATCACTGCATTTCTATTAATTTACAGTTATTCAAAAAGCTTCAAGTCAGACAGGGAAACAGTTTAACAAAAAATTCCAGCCAACCTAGATGACCAATCTCTGGGAATCAATACAAAAAGCCAACTTAACGTGTCATAAAGTAGCTCCCTTTTCACTCTGGCTGAAGCCCAGTAACAGCTACTCCCAAGTGATTGGATTCTCAGGGGACTACAGAAACCTTCTCTTCTCTGCCTGCAACACCAGAAAAATCAGTTTTGTATGACTCAGTCTCAGTGCTGCTTGACTGCTCTTTACAGCCTTTGCTTGCCTCATTCCAAGCTTGCATATGATCTCTGACAGTCAGTCTTCCCATTTCTGTTCATTGGACTTCCCAAGTCCCTCTTTTGCTCTTAATCAACTCAGCCCACCCCTATTATCCTCTTGGAATAGAAAACTTCCCTGAACCACTTACCTTGCCCTTCCCTACTTGTGCTCCAGCAGACCTAGCTTCTTCGCTCTCTCCTCTTCCTGCTCACTGCAGGAACACCACACTGGGCAAGAAGGCCTAGCCTGTGTCACAGTCCAAAGCTAGCTAAACCATTTTGCACAAAGTTAGAAAACATGAAGACCAAGGCATAAGCCATCTTTCACAGTCTCACTTTTCAGTCTCATACAGGACTACTACCACTTGGTGTTATTATGGTTTTGCCCATGTTAGTAATCTCCACAAGAATACATTTACCAAGTCATTAGGAATCACTTAAATGCAATCCCAAACTTATTAATCCAGTCAAACTTAATATATTCAGACTTTTGCCTTCTGATGATATATGTTCTGGTTCCAGCTGGGACAGAACTGAACTGATACGTTGTGGAAATAGGCATTCGCATGAATTTTTTTCAGCAGACAAAAAAGAGCAGATAAAAATAATAATTGTACCAAACTGCACAAAAATAGTAATGTTTGTACAATCCAAATATTCAGCTCCCTCAAAAAAGGACAGTTAATACAACTTACCATTGTACTTTAGACTCACTCCAGGTGAAAGAGAGGCAAAGCCAGAGGCTTGTTACGAACAGCTTCCATATACGGCAAGGACAGACCTTGGTTCTTTTCTTAATAAGGCATGACCTTCTTAGCTGAAGGCTTATTCCTTAACAGAAACCAACTATGATGTCAAGAAGAGGTCTGCACAAATATATATGAAAACAAACCCCATGCCTCAGAAAAATTATCATTATATGGGCAAGAAAAAGACATACATAGATGAATGCACACACATCCCAACACAAAAGTACCACAACAACAAAAACAGTGGGCAGAAGACAGGGCAAAAGACATGAGTAATAGATTCAGTTCTTCCTTCAGAAAACACCTGTAAACCTTCACATCCTGTTGGGCAAGTAACTGCCTGTTTATATACATAAGGGTCTAGCAGTATGCCTGTAGCTGGGTTCATGTCTCCATGTTCATCACACTCAGGTCCTCCTTCCAGTCACCTGAACTGTCACTGACTCTCTCAACATGCTCCTCAACCATCCTGAACACTTTATACGGTAACGTTCTCAAGTTTGCCTGCAGTTGAAGCATGACCTACTTACACTCCATTTTGAAAGGTAGCGTGACCCTGACATTGTTGAAGATTTTCTTTCAGAAGTGCAGTTTCTTGTATTCTCCTACAAGATCAGACTCTGCCATTAATACTTCAGATGTGAATACTGGCCCTGTTACGTCAGGTACACTGTTATGCACAAAGGAAACAAGATTGAAGTAAACAAGATTTCCAGGCATTAAATAATAATAAAAAGAATCAGAGACTTTAACTAGCCTTTTTAGAGCTTCAATGCCTCTTAAAATAAATAGGTCAGTGTTGATAGAAAGACTGGGCTGATTTATCCTCCTGTGTTTTCAGAACACTTTCCAACATGCAAGTTGAATACGAACAAAAACCTCAGGCCTATCTGTTCATGCCTCTCTAGCCTTAGTATTGATATTAATGCCAACAAAATTAGTAATTTGACAATTAGTTTTCTACTTACCTGAAAAGACATGAAAGGCAGAGAGAAAGCAGTTTAACTAGATTATAATGTGGCTGTGACAAGTCAGGTTCCTGTCATGTTATACCCTTCCAACTTTAACATTTTCATGTCTGCTTGGCAGGTTATTAAAATAAATGAGGGTGTGTTGGACTGCTGTTGCACTTTTCTCTAATGGGAGTTCAGGAATTTGCAAGCCTCTACTGTAAATTGACCGATCGTGAAGTCTGAAAGAAGTTGGATAAAGTGGACAATTAGGAGCATTTCTCCACAGCTGAGTGAAATATTCCTTGTTATTTTAATAATTCAGGCAGAGGCTAATTTTCGGAGGCTGAGTTTGTCAAGATAATGTGCCTCGTGCTTGTCTGCTTGTCATTTTTAACTCAATCCCACATGTTACAGGTGCAGTCTAGCTTACAAAACAGGCAAATCACTCACAGTGGAATTTACATACAGAATATAGATATATTGTACTAAGGAAAAGCAGACCGAGGAGTCAACAGATAGTTGTGATAGGAATGCATATGATACAAAAACTTTTGATGCTTCATAGCTGTTGTATTCCTCTTTATGCTGATATAATTAAAGGCGTTATTTGGCAGCATGAATACACAAATATGTATAATGTAAAGCACCACATAAATTTCTTCAGTATAGAGATATGGTAAGGCTACAGAATTCCCAAGTGGCATGCAGATGTTCTGGGTAGCCTCAGTTATTTTCTTCAACTTAAAATATCTTGATGTCAAAAAATGTGAAACATGCAGGACTCAACTGAGAGAGTGAAGTCTCCTTTATGAAAGATGAAGGAGGTTCTACAGACATTATTATGCCCAGCTTCTGGATGCAAAGGCTACACTACTGAGTCAGGATTTTGAAACCTCCCACTCTCCTTTCTTCTCTACATCACTTACTAGTTGATGCTGAGAGAGGCAGTGGGAATGGCCTTCTTACCATGCATTTCTCATTTTCTCAAACAGGACTTCTTGCATAACCTGAGCACATACAGAAGGGAAGAGAATTTTAAAATTAAAATTTCTACAGACTTCCCTTGCAGATTTAAGACCTTGACATGAGGCAGAAAGATCCCTTCTAAGGCACAACAACTGCAAAGTTGCAGTGGATGAAACACTTCCAGGACATAGCATCTTCAAGGTCAGCTCACATATCTAGAATACCAGCCTATAATCTTCACACTACAGCAGTCTTGAGGAATGCATGGAATACTTTCAGTGACATACCTTCCTAGCTCCATAATCCCAGCAGCCCCTTACAACAACCATCAGGGTTGACACATAGGGAAGAAATGCTACATAATGACAATGCTGTTAGATGTTTACAGAGAGCAAAATACTTCAAATTATTTATGAAAGCTGGACAATAGCTGCATCTTAGTTTTCTCTACCATGCTACGTGCATGTAAATACACACAAGTGTATGTATGTGTTTTTATATATATTATATTTACTGATATAAACTTTTTAAGGTACAGGTAGATTCAATTGATTAGCAGCATTTTATTATCTCATATGTCAACAAATTTCTCCTTTGAGGCCAAGCAAAAGAGCTCTTTGCCAGGAGACAAAGCAACACAACACTTCAAGCTCACCAGTCAGACGCCACATGATCTCTTATTACCTGAATATTCAGGTAATAATGGAGCAAAACCACCATCTCCTGGTATGCAACAAAATAGAAGGCCATTTTACTAAGTAGGTTGAGGTGGAGATGGAGGATATAGATCCTCAGTGGCAGCAAAAAAGAGATGATTAAAATTTGCATGATCATGAAAGATCTCATGTTGGGAGAGTATATTTATGCTTAGCAGTGATGTGGCTTGAATGCTTAAAATAATACAGCACAAGAGCGCCTGTTCTCAAGCCATTCCTAGAGACACTCTAAAACACCAAGAACAATCTGAATTCTGATATTTGCATGCAAACCAGGCTATCCATGTGTGAACATGCATATTTGTCATATATTATTCATTTCCAATTCCATTTTGAAAGTTTCAGTCAGGAAGCAAATCCAGTCCCAGGCAGCTGCAGTGGTCACTCACTCAGCATGAAGAATGAACAGCAGAGAGTGAATAGCTGAAGCAAATAGTTCAACAAATCACTCTCAAAGATTATTCTTGAAGAATTGCCCATTTAATAAAGCACATCTGTAAACAATCAACTTGCACTCAACAATTTGCAAACACAATTCATGGAATGAATTACACTTTAAAAATTAGTCTGAACAGCTCTGGTCTTCATACACAAGGAACAAAAGACATTGCTAAATAATGAAATAGTAGAGAAAGGGATTTATAGCATATGTACACTATCCCTTTCTGATAATTTCACTCAGAAGCTTCAGGAAGGCTGCTGGGGTTGCTGCATCAGGATTGAGGGAGAAACAGGTCAACACATGAGCAGAGATCATTCTCAAGTAACTTGCTGTCTGTGCAAGGGAAACTATCAACAGTTAAGGTAGGCAGCAAAACTCATGTCTGGTCAAGTGTGAAATACAACACCAGATCAGAGTCAATACAAGTTGTCAGACCTCCAGCTTGACAGGTGTCTTCAACAAGGAAGAAAGTGAAGTCAACAAATCACAGTATTACTGAAACAGTGAGAAAAGAGTGTACAGTCTCATGCCCGCAAGTACCATCTATGGCACATCAAGTTAAAAAAAAAAATCAAAATCTTTCACAGGAAAGGCAAAAAAAAAAAAAAAACAAGCAGAAGAAAAACATGAGCTGGTAACTTTGCTTCCTCTGCAAAGGCACAATGTCTCAACATGCTACTGATGCCTACTTGCTCATTTACATCCCCCTCTTTTCAGCAGATTTTAGCAGGAAGCTTCTCCTCCTCTGTACTCCCCAACCCTTTCAGAGGAGAAACAAGAAGGAAATGGCTTTCTTATTTAGGTGTCAAGCTTGCACTGATATTTATGATACATCATTTTCCTTTACATAAGGTTGCAGCATCAAGAAGCATGACATAACTTCTAGCAGCACAGATGCCATGCCCTTTCAGGATTCAGCAATGAGAATGATTGAAAGGTTTTGTCTGTTTGTGTCTCAAAAGCCATATAAAGAAGAAAAAAAAGGAAAAAAGTTATTTTTGTTAGACAGGCACTTGACTTCAGCGTGTGCCAACACACTGTATATGGAATTTAAAACAGCAAGGATATTACACCTGACATTTTAAATACGTAACAGCAGAAACATCATGGCTGTTTAGTCCTCAGAATACCTTTCAGTGGTCAAGGGGAAAAAGTGAAATGCTATTACCAGCAGAGAATTGAGGCCAAAAACTAACCACAAATAACACTGCAACATTTAGGATTTAAGGAACACATTCACAGACATTAGTATTTAACTAATTATTTATGTGCCTACTATTGTGCAAACCTAAGCTCATATACCTTGTATTCTGAGCACTTAGCACTTAGATATTTGAAAACATTACTTGGCAGAATGAGAGCATACTACTGCATGTGATAATCTCTGCACAAATGTGCAAATGTAATATTTTAATTAAATGTAATGAAGGCCTCTTTATAAACTTAATCTTAAAAAGAAGATTAAGATATCTGCATGCAGAACTGGCGTTGAGACACTATTGGTTAACTGCTATGCTCCGTTTTCTCAGCTTGTTTAGTATCTACAATTCTCTTCTATAGAATCATACAATTGTTTATACCTGCATTTTACTACAAAGTTGCAGATGCAGAATTCTCAACTTTACCACAGAACAACAGATTGAGAACATTCCTATCATCACGGTTCCCTCATTTTTTTTTTATTTTTTTTTTTTAAATTCAGTACAATTACCAAACAATGCCATTGTCTGAGTTGTTTGTGCAACTTCACTTGTAATGTAGTGAACAGAGACTGAAACTGGCTGAAGTCACCACCTGCATGGAAGAAGATGCAACATTTCTTTTTCACTGAAGATTTTTTCCCCCCATAGATCCACAGACTTGTCTGCGACTGCACACAGAGACATGCTTAAGTCCAAGCACACTTAATCCTACAATGCTACACATAGTAAAGTCTGAAGAACTTCACAGAAAATAAGAGCCTGACATTTATAAATAGATTTTAATATTCACCGCATAGCACAGTTTACCTCATACACTGTATGTTTGTGACAGAAATATTAAGCCTAACTAACAGAGGGGCTAAAAAAGCTTTGGTCCAACTATCTGAGATACAAACTTGGACAGAAAGAGTTACAAAAACTTAATGATTTTCCTAATCCATTGTTTATAAAAAAAATACCTGAAAATATCAATGTGTATAATCAAGGGATGTACAGATGTTATCATTAAGAAACATACAAGAAAGTTAAACACAAGAAAGTTAAGCTAAACAAGTTATCACACTAAAGAACAACAGGTAGAACACTTACCCTAGTCCTAGGCTCACTGAGAAAACTCAAAGAGGAGCAATCTCCAAAAGAGATCCTCCCTTGCTGGTAGTCAGCTCTTAAATGGGGTCTAGGAGAGGTGGAGCCAGGCTCCACCCCTTCCAGTGGCACAGGTGAATTGCCTTCACCTGTGCTCCTGTGGCTGACTCATTGCTCGCCTCAGGTGATCAATCAGAGGTTCAGGCTGTGATTCAGCAGTTTCCATACACAACATATGGTCATCAAATACATACAAGGCTTCATGAAAAAAGTAACAACTCTGTGTTCAAGATTTTCTCTACCTCGGTCAATTTAAAAATGGTACTGCAGCACCTGATACGTGGGACTGGAAAGTGTAGAAATATGCTGAAATATCTTGCCTATATTCCACATGCACCTTAAAGGAGACTGAAACTTGGTTCAGAGCTGTCAATCCACAGTTTAAACACAGCAAATGAGTTGTGGTATGATGCATTATATCATGATATATGCAGATGACAATATGCAACTACATAATTATACAATTATGTAACTACACAAAGTGCACATAAAACTATGTACATTAAAAAGGAATGTTCTACAAATAACTCTTCTCCCCTTCAGAAAGCTCTTGGAGAGAAACCCGCCCTTTACAGGAAAATTACAGTGATTAGTTCCAATAACTTGGACAGCTAAATAAATATTTACAATATGAAAACATACAGTAAAAACCTCATTTGCATGGACTTAGGTGACCTCATAAGGATTATCAATTTTTGCAATTAGTGTGTAAATAAATAAATAGGATTAAAGAAGTCAAGGATACTGCATCACAGTGTTCTTTGTTCATTTACTTTGACAAGCACAATTTTGTTTTAATTGTGAATAATAATGCTTCCAATCATCTTAAAGTATTATGGGATGTTTGATAAAAACAACATACTGTGAAAAAATATCTGCAAGGTTACAACTCTCTTTAATGGAGATAAGTTCAAAAGTAATTTTGATTTAAAAATGCCTATGTGTTCAAAGGAGCTTTAACTTCTTTTTCTTTCATTTTATGACAAGATTTCATTATGTTTTAGCCTCAATAAACCACAAAATATGTTTCCCATTATCAGTTGCTGAGGCTTTTTTTTTTTTTTTTTTTTTTTTTTTTTTTTTTTTTAATTTCATGCTTCCACATACTTTTTCCTTACTTTACTTTCTCTCTGGTGTTTTCAAGGGTACTAACTTAGTTGTGTAATCTTGGGCAAAGCAGATTCTCCATGCTTTGGCTTAGCCACCTATAAAAACTCTGTAAAATGTCAATTCTGCAGAATTAGCATGATGTTTAATCAATGTTCATAGAAGCACTTAGCTTCAGAAAGGTAGGAGCATATATGCAGGAAGTATCAACACTGACAATTTCCTAAATTTGCAGCATCAACAGAATGGTAAAAATGAGTTAATTCCACTTTAAATGTTAAACCTATTAATGAGCCAAGTTTTTCACAATCTAGAGACAGAACATGCTGTTATTTCTCCAAGTCAGAGTTGCCATTTTGGTAATGCAGCCCAGCATACACTGGAAATGTATTAGGGTATAATTGCAGTAATCCTAAGGCAGAAGGATTCAGAATCAGCAAGTTCCATTTTATTTTTCTTCAGTGTGTAAAAAATATTAATGCTTAAGAACAAGACTTGCCATACGTCATCAAGCTGTCCTTTTATTGTTCCCTGTCTGAGCCGTATTCCCTATGACCAGTTCTGTTATCAGACTCCCAAAGCAGCAGCCAGTTAGATAACTGTTAATGATTAATCATCATTTCACAGGAGATCCCAGAATACATAAAATGCTAGATAAACTTTATAGCAAGGCAGAAACTGTGTGGCCTTCCTTCCACACCCTCACTTTCCCCCCCTCCTCAAAACCACATAATGTAAAAAAGCATTGAGAAATGTTCTTAGTTCATTACCTGTGAAAGTCAATGGACAATTGATCAGGCTGTACTCTTGCTATTAGAGGTCACTATTAGAAGGTTTGTAACACTGCTGCTTAGAAAGGAGACCAATTGTAGTGCAAATGCTTAGTAAGTAAAACAGCATGTTTTACTCATCATTAGCATTGTTTTCATCTGCTTAAATGTATCTCTTTAAATAGATTTGTTGGTTAATAATATTTTAAATTAATGTCTCGTGTTGATCCTTAAAGAACAGATTGGAAACTAAAGTAGCTGTGCCTAATTAAGTAACTATTACTACTTCAGTAATGGGACATGTGAAGCATTTATCTGCTTTCTTAGCAGATTGTTAATTTAAATGGCTGGCATAATAATAAACCAGTTAGAGTTAATCAGCTGAACAAAACTGTGCAGAGACAACATAAGGATTATTTTAATGTTAACTTGGAAAGATACAGCTGTGAAATATAATAATTAATAGAGTTCATGAGAAACTAATTTCTGAAAAACTGGACATCATTCTAAAACTACTCATGGGTAGAAGTCTCTGAATTTCTTCAGCATAATGGCCTGAAAAGGTTTCGCATTCTAATGAGAAAAATTGACTTCTACCAAAAGGAGCTGGGATTTCTCAATCTCTGTACCAAAATCAAAGTATTACTAGTCCCCCGAATGCTGAATTAGCAGCAAAGCAAACCTGCTTTGGTTGCTTACTGCAGGTAAGAGGTAGAGAAGTAGCAGGAAATCAGAACGTGCAACAGCTGCAATACAGAAGTGAATTCTCCTCCAAAAAGTCAAAACAAAACGGTGAAGAAATATTAATTTCCCTTTCTGGGATTATCTCTTAATTAGATTAGCTCTCTTAATGGAAGCATGGTCTACCTCTTCATAATAACAGCAGTCATTTCCAGGACTTGCATAAAAGTAATTATTATTAAAGAATATCAAACCCACAAAATAGAAAAATGTGAGAAGAATAAATTACCAGTGTTGAAGTTTATGAAGACTAGCAGAAATCATTTGAGAAGAGACTGCCAATCTTTCTGTACTGAACTTTCTGTACTGAAGCCATATTTGAAAAACCTAGCAACAGTCTGCTCTTGTGATCGCAGAATCACCAAGGTTGGAAAAGACCTCCAAGATCACCTAGTCCAAACATTCACCTACCACTAATATTCCCCCACTAAACCATGACCCTTTGTACAACATCTAAACGTTTCTTGGACACCTCCAGAGACTGTGACCAGCTCCCTGGGCAGCCTGACCACTCTTTTGGGGAAGAAATTTTTCCAAATATCCAAATTGAACCTCCCCTGGTACGGCTTGAGGCCATTTCCTCTAGTTCTATTGCTAGTTATGTGGAAGAAGAGGCTGAGCCTCACCTCACTACAACCTCCTTTCAGGCATTTGTAATCTACAAGGTCTCCCCTGAACCTCCACTTCTCTAGACTAAACAATCCCAGTTCCCTCAGCTGCACTTCAGAAGACCTGTGCTCCAGACCCCTCACTAGTTTCACTGCTCTTCTCTGGACAAACTCCAGGACCTCCATGTCTTTCTTGTAGTAAGGGGCCCAAAACCGAAATACTCAAGGTGCAGCCACATCAGAGCAAAGTATAGGGGGATGATTACCTCCCTGCTCCTCCTAGCTGCACTATTTCTGATAAAAGCGAGGATGCCATTGGCCTTCTTGGCTACCTGGGCACACTGCTGGCTCATGTTTAGCTGAGTGCTGACCAACACCCTCAGGTCCATTTTTTCCACACAGTCTTTCAACCACTCTACTCCAAACCTGTAGAATTTCCCAGAGTTGTAGTGGCCAAACTGCAGGACCCAGCATGTGGTCTTGCTGAACTTCATCCTACTGGCCTCAGCCCAGCAATGCAGCCTGTCCTGATCCCTCTGTAGGGCCTTCCTACCCCCAGGCAGATGGACATTTCCAGCCAATGTGGTGTCATCTGCAAACTTACTGAGGGTGCACCCAATCCCCTCATCAAAATCATCAATACAGATATTAAACAGGACAGTCCCACTGACTCCTAGGGAACACCACTTGTGATTGGTTGCCAGCAGGATTTAACTTTTCACCACCCCTCTCTGGGCCTGGCCTTCCAGCATGCTCTTTACCCAGCAAAGAGTGTACCTCCTAAGCCACAGGCTGCCAGCTTCTCCAGGAGAATACTGTAGGAGACAGTGTCAAAAGCTCTGCTGAAGTCTAGCTAGTCTACATTGACAGCCTTTCCCTCATCCACAAGGCGGGTCACTCAATTACAGAATTTGATCAGGTTTGTCATCTACATGGAGAGATCCTTACCTCTTCTTCCTTGCTGCCTCAGCCTCACTATGGCCACTGTGCCTTCTCTACTACAGAAATAGTACCTTATCCAATATCGTCTTACAAGGTGAGACACTGACTTCCCTAGTGAGGAACTGGTACTCCGCAACTTTTAGGAAACTGATCTTTAAGCCATTTATTTTTGAGAACTTTGAGAGATTGGCAGAGCAGCAAAAGAAAGACCAAGTACCTAAAAGGAAGAAAATGAGAGAAAGTGCTAAGGAGAATCACACAGAATCAAACAGAATCACAGAATCACCCGGGTTGGAAGGGACCTCAAGGATCATGTAGTTCCAACCCCCCTGCCTAGCAGGGCCACCAAACATACACATTTAGATCAGGTTGCCCAGGACCCCGTCCAACCTGGCCTTGAACACGTCCAAGGACGGGGCATCCACAACCTCCCTGGGAACATTGATGAGAGGTTTAAGCAGTGTGGCCTGTGAAGAGAGGCGGAAGGAATTATATCTTGCTCAACTTCATTAAAAAAAAAAAAAAAGTACTGAAAAGAATCTCCACAAATATTTTAAGACATGATGATCAATATTCTATCATACCCACTAAAAGGGACACAAAAAGTAACCAGCTTCAATGAAAGTGGAAGGCAAAACTTTAAGGACTGTTACGATATGAAGATTGCCTGGGAGAATGAATAGAAAGGCACAGTCTGGCCTTCTGAAGTCCAATCCTACATTGCTAAGAAAATTATCTGCTTTGTAAGCTATATAGGGAATGCTCTCAGGATCCTTAGTGCAGACTGCAAGGTTGGGAAATGGTTTTGCAGAGCCCAGACGCCAGCTGTGTAGTGCTTAGCTCTTAAAGGTCCAAAACAAACAATAGGGGGCATCAAAGCTTGGCTGCTCCTTAGGGGAAGGGAAGTAGGAAGAGAAGAATAACAGCAAAGCGAGCAGAAATTTCATTAGTGAGGGCACAAACCCATGGTACCTAAAAAAGAAGACTAAAACAGGTCTAGTAGCAGTGATCACGTTAAACAAGAGTCCAGATTGCCAGACAAGTCTTTTGCACAATAACAAGTCCCAGCAAGGCTTTAATGTCCAGAAATCAGCGTCTACCCCAGAGGGTACATATCTAGACACTGACACAGCTACAGTAAGGGTCAGAGAGGCTGATCATAAATACATCTCTCAAGCAAAATGGGGACAAACCCCATCAAGACCTTCATTCACAGCAGCTGGGCCTAAAATCATGCAACTGTGCCAGATTAGCACTGACTATAGGGAAGCTGGTGTACTCCCAGACCTGATAAATCCTTGGGAAATGACATGGAAATAAATGTCCTATCCATTAACCTTTCTTCATTAGGTTTTTTGTGCTGTTTATAAATATTTTCAGCAAACTTCTACTATGATGTACTTTAATGCTTTCAGTTGTCTCTTCAAAGATGCTAGTACAGTTAGAAAGTAAAATAATCAATCCAGCATAATAATATAAAAACCTGGCATACACATGGATACTGATAAACTAAAAAACTTGCCTTCTCAAAATGAATAAACCTACAGACAGGTAGAAAATTATAGCAAAGGAGTATGAATGTTTGAATTGCTAATATTAATTACCATCTTTCATAAACATTAATAATATTTTAGTCAGATTCTGTTAAATAGCTCACTTATTAATCAATTCGCTAATTGTGGTATTGTAGAAATGGAGATATGAGGTTTGCAGGTATCCTTGTTGATAGAATAAATAGAATTAGTTGAAGTTGTGCTGTTGAGTAAAAATGATAATCAAAATTTTATTACCAATTAGTAGAAACGCATTAAAATTTTTGCTTAAAAAAAAAAAAAAAGAAAAAAAAGCTTCTTGTATTTTAAAGCTACACAACTGTATGACTGGTGTACCCAGCTCCCATTCAAAGATCAGCTAAAGCTCTCTCTAGCAGATATTCACCTAACCTTCTAATCTACAGCTTGTGCTTGCTACTCTACAGCCAGCTTTTATTCAAGCCAGCTTGTCAAATACACAGTTCACACATTCCAAATACCAGTGAGAATCTACGGTATGATCACCCATGATGCTTTATCTTGGGAAAGCAAGGGGCAGTATTGTTTTCTTGTATTAAGAAAACATAAATAAGTCTGCAACATGACAAGTCTCAGATCTCTGAGACTAGGCTATCCATTTCACTTATCAGGACCTACAATTTTTAAGATCACCTCTATAATACATTTGAAAAGTTCTCCACCATGTTTGGCTCATGTGTTGGAAATTTAACATTGTCTGTTAGATAATACAGTGATTTTTCAGATCTTCTCTAAGCATGGCACAGAGAAGATGCTGCATCAGTTTTTATGTTCTTTCTCTCCAACATTAGTCCTTTCCTAAATTGGCACATATCTGAGGAATTATTTTACCTGTGATAACTGCTATCAAATTATTCAATGTATACAACATATGCAACTGTTTCCTCTTAATATTCTACCATAGAATGTATAATCTAATGAATTAATTCAGGTTAGTTGATGTTTAAAATGATGGAACTTGCCAAATTACACTTACTTAGGTTGTTTTAAGAATGTGTCCAATATTAAAACTAGAGTCTGATCATGTTTTCATAGAATGGCTTGAATTGGAAGGGACCTTGGAAGGGACCCCAAGGATCATCAAGTTCCAGCCCCCGTGCCATAGGCAGGGCCATCAACCTACAGATCTGGTACCAGACCAGGTTGCCCAGGGCCCCATCCAACCTGGTCTTAAACACCTCCAGGGATGGGGCATCCACAGCCTCTCTGGGCAAAATGATGATAGATTATGAGGCATTGTGTGAATTATTCACCTTAAGATTCCTCCACCTCCTTAATCTGCCAGTGCCCAGAATAGTGTTGAATACTTTGGCATATTTCTATAAAAAGGCCCTTGCATTATTAATCATATCCCAAGAGCAATGAGTGACTGACTAAAAAAAGACCGTTGTGAGATCACAGGTTTGTGGGACAATAATATTTGGGAACAAAAAAAAGTGAATGGACCAAATGTGCTAAAGAAAAAAAAAGACAAGTAGAGACCTTTTCCTTTGGATGTGAAATCTGATAGGATTAAATTCGTCTCATTCTTTCTTCAATCAAATTATTTTCAAAAAATACACAAAAAAGCTTTCAAAGTTTTCTTGTTGAAATTGTTCCTACCAGATCCTGGCTCCAATTCTCTCTTTAAAAAAAAAAAAAAATAATAATAAAATGTTTCCTCTGTTTGTTTTAAAAAGACATACAAGATACTTTTGTTTCATGAAAGTTACAAGCAGGTGAAAACTTAACAATTAATTGTATGTTTTCCTTACTAGTAGTGCCAATTATATGCTGTTTAACCTATTATCTAATTGCATGCTAGTGCTGGCTTCAGAGATGGCATGACATTAAGTCAGACTTGTGCTGCATTCCCCAGCAGTGGAATATTCAATTATTTGTTCTGACTCATGTAATTCCCTGTATTCCAAGCTTGTTAATGTCATTACAGGGCTGAAATAAAGTGATTACTCTAAATGAGTATTTATCCGATAGGCAATGCAATTCCTGCCCCCTCCAGCTGACAATAGATGATTGCTATCCACTCCCTACCCTGCACCTCCCCCTTCCCTGTCAAGGAGGAAACCATAACATTGTGGTGCTCTGTGAAATACTGTCAGATGGCGTAAAATATATATAATAAAATAAAGGAAGCGCAACCTTCCCCGGCAGAGTTAAAGCTAATGACCACTGCTTCCACTCCCAGTCAGTGATGACAGGTTGAACTAACTGATAATGGCATGCCTGCTGTTGAGCTGGCCACTTATGTTATTTCTCTTGACATGGTTCTAGGGAAGGCCTAATTTTTTTGACATTTGACCATGCAAATTTGAGTCCTGATACATTATTCTGCATTTACATCCTCCCAGTGTTGCTGTTTAAAATGTGCTACAAGCTCCTTGAGCTCAGCTAATAAAGGCCACAGAATGAAAGAAAGTTAAATATGAATGTAAGAGGAGACCTAAATGAAGGGCTAGCTTGTACATCTCAGAGATGACCTTCTGGAAATGAGCAAGTGGAAAATCCTTTTTAAAGCAAATGGTAAAAAGTGTAACACTGATTTTTTTCTTCTTAATTTTTTTTTTTTTTAATTCTAAAATATTCACAAAAAGGAAAACATTAAGTTTTACACAGGCATTTCTTCAGTCAGCAATTCAGCTGAGTGTATTTTAAGCCCAGGTTCCATTAATGACTCTTAGTAATACACCTTTCCCAAAGAGCCAGAAATTCATAGTGCTTCATTAAATATAAGGAAAAAATATGGCTCTCTTTTTTTTTTTTTTTCACTTGCTCTTAAATTTTTCACATTGTTGAAATCCAAATGTATTACCTGCGAGCAAATTCAACTTTTTTCCATCTCTTAAAATTAATTTGTATGAATGTACTGCTTATGAATGGCACCAGTTTGACAGCTCTGAAAAAAGCACATCTCTTTTTAGCTACAGAGCCTGTATAAGTTGGACCACAGTTTTAAGTCTTTTACATCAAATCCAAATAGTTCATACAGAGGGAGAGGTCAGCTTTCTACTGGCCCTCTACATGATCTGGAGTCATGAAAGCTTTGGTGAAAGTGTAATTCCCAGGTTTTTCTCTGTTGTCTTCTCTCTTATTGACTGTTTATTAAGTGAACATCTCAGTATGTAAGTCAATATCCCCTGAAACTCAATAGAAATTTTTCTGGCTCATGTGCTCTGCTTCACTCTCACATAAAAACTCCAATAATGAGATGGCTGCAAGAGGATTAAGCTGCATGCAGCTTCCAGTGTCTGGCATGTAGTTAGCACCCGCAAGGTATCAGACTTCCCCCAGTCACTCACCCTGCAATGTACTGCATTTCAGAAAGAGCATAAATCAACACTACTTAGCACAAAGAAAGCAGTAATCTGCCATGAACAAGAAAACTTTGACTACTGTAAACCGTACTTCAAGTAAACCGTCCACTCTAAATCTGTCACATCTTGTTTGTTAACAATATTTATTCATACTCTGCTTAATTTCCTTGCAATTTACTGTGATTTTCACAACTAAAACCTCTGCAACGCTAAAGGAAAGGCACACTCTGTATGATGTTACTGATAATGCACTGTATCTCATTATTACATTATACAATATCATCATGTTGTTTACTATCTTGTGATATTAATCTATAGAAAAAAAACAAGGTAACAGCAAATGCTTGATTCCTTTTATTTATTTATTTATATCTGCTGGCATTAAGATCCAATTTTCAAATTCCTTTTTTGATGAGTATTTTAAATGTGTAACATAAATCTATTTAGTCTGACTAGCAGTGGGGAAAAATCAATGATCTCGTTGCTCACTATTCCCACAAATATGAAGACACTTCCTTCAGTTTTCAAGTATTTTTTTTGCAAGACCGACACTGTGTCACACCGATCCAGTTATCTTGTGGTCACACTGAGGACAAAGAACATCCTCTAAACGGATGGTCTCTCCAGAAGACTCACTAAATTTGTTAATCCTTAACAAATTCTCCTATCCTGATCAACACAGAATAGCTCTATGAGAAGAATCCTTTTGATTTATCAGCTCCCAGCACTAAAGAAGAGCTACTGAACAGTCTCTTCCCCTGTCTCTGTGGCTCACACACGCAAAAGGGTGATGTCCTCCCTTGTTTTGTGAAGGAGCAATAGTGACTGGCAGCCAGCTACCCCAAAAAGCATCAAGTAGAGGAGTACAGCAGTTCGATATAATTGTGCATATTCTTATTTCAGCAAAGAATTGTCACTTCTCCTATGATACCTGCTGTTCATAAAGTATTTCTTCAAGCTACTTGCAATAACACAGTTTATCCTTTCCTCTATTTCTTAAGAAATCTAATTAAGAATAATTGACAGAGACATAGTGCTGTACCAGGCAGATTTTGCCTATTGTTTAACAGAAGGAAACCAAAACAGAAACAAACTGGAGTATGTATTCACTGTGCTAGATGGTGTGAGCGAATACTGTGTGATCCTGTGTGGAGCCAGGAGTTTGACTCGGTGATCCTCGTGGATCCCGTCCACCTTGGGATATTCTATTATCCTATCATTTTGTGAAAATCAAGGGAGGATGGAGATTATAGGTTTCTTCTTTTTCTTCTTTTTTTCTTTTTTTTGCTGAAGTAAATGCTAATGACATTTGAATAGACAATAAACTAACTGAGAAATCAATTAGATTACTAGAATAAAGCTTCCATTTGAGTAAACATCAGTATCTTTATTTGGTCAGATAGTGGCCATACCAGCAGCACCTTAAAAAATCCTGTATATTTTTATTTTGTACACCTGTATAAAATACATTCTCATCATGCTAACACATGAATCATCTTGAAAATCCCCCCACCTCGAGCTCTGTTTCCTCCCACTGCAGCTGAGGCTGCGAGGGAAGCAATGTGAAAGAGCTGGCTATGCAATATCCTCCCACCAATACTGCAGTTAAACTATAGACAACACAATCTAAGGCATATACTCCAAATCAAATAGCATTTTCCTCTGCAATACTTTAATTCCTCCAGGACTATATCTGAGATAAAATGTCAGCATCTATGTTGGATATCCATGTTGCAATTTTTAAAATGACACTGTAGGCATAGGAAGTCCCAAATTTGCTTTCTTTTGGAAACTTAACAGATACCTGCAACATTTGCTTTCCTAAAAGAAAATCATGTTTTAGCACTGCATTTTCCTTGGAGAAAAAGTCATGAACATCCCCATATTCATTACCAGTCTGTTTTAGTAACCCAGTAATTCAATAACCATGAATCCAGTAATAACAGAAAATACAATCTCTGAGGCAGTGACCAGCTTTTCAAAACAAAACAAAACAAAACAAAACTGTGGTACAGGCATATTTTAAACGCTGCAATGCATTTTTCTGGAGGGAGAAAAGATCCAAAGGCATAGTGATGTGAGTGGAAATTGGAACAGGGAAAAAGACATTGATCAGAGGTATAAACACCTTGAAGACCAAAATTCTTCCCCTTTCACCATTGGAAAAAAATTCCACTGAGTGCAAATGCTGCTCAGTAGTTATTTCGTTTGAAATGTTGATGTCCAGAAATGTAAGTTCAGGGGTTTCTAGATTTACCCAAGCTGTCTCCATTTCACTACCAATGTAGAATTAAAATAAATGGTAAGAGATGACAACAGGATTGGACACTATTAATCCCTTTGTGAAGAATAAAAACATATTAATTTCTATTTTCATTCAACTATACAAGTCCCCTATGTAAGGCCAATTTATTACACATATTCTCTACAAGCAAAAGAAAAACTAGAACTTGCAAATACCTTACAGTTCTAATTTAACTCGTGTACCACATTACAACACTTCAAAATTGTGGGGTCTATATTTACACAGATTCAATTTAGCCTATTTCTACAGCAAAGCACTTTCAATATTAACATTTTCTTGTTTGCACCCCACAGTGAATAAATAAAGAAATAAATATATAATTGTAGAAATACTAATATGGTTCATCTTAAAGCATTAAATACATGTATCTATACTACTGCTCTCTGCAGAATGGAATTATGTTGCCTTGCAATACTCTCTTTCAAGCCACAGTATGTTTTTAAAATACTTACAATATACTTAGAAGCTTTGAACTGCTATATATGAATAAGATGCCATTCAGAGAGACCTAGACAGTCTTGAGCAGTAGGACCAGGTGAACCTTATGAGGTACAACAAAGCCAAATGCAAGGTCTTGCACCTGAGTCGTGGCAACCCCCACTATCAGTACAAGCTGGGGGATGTAAGGATAGAGCATAGTTCTGCTGAAAAGGACTTGGGGGTACTGGTGGATGGCAAGCTGAACATGAGTCAGCACTGTACTCTTGCAGCCCAGAAAGCTAACCATTTTCTGAGCTGCATCAAAAGAAGCATGGCCAGCAGGTTGAGGGAGGTAATCTTGCTCCTCTACTCTGTGCCGGTGAGGCCTCACTTGGAGTACTGCATCCAGATGTGAAGTCCTCAGCACAGGAGAGATGTGGAGCTGTTGGGGCACACCGAGAGAGATAAAAATGATCCAAGACATGGAACACCTTGCTTACAAAAACAAGATGAGAGAGCTGGTGCTGTTAATCTGGAGAAGAGAAGGCTCTAAAGTGACCTGATAGCTTTCAGAATCTAAATGGGGCTATAAGAAGAAAGGGAACAGACTCTTTAGCAGGGTCTGCTGTGATGGGACAAGGGGAAATGGTTTGAAACTAAAGGAGGAGAGAATTAGATTGGATATAAGGAAGAAGTTTTTTACAATAAGGGTGATGAGGCACTGGAATAAGATGTCCAGAGAGTGTGGAAGACCTGTCCTTGGAGACATTCAAAGTCAGGTCTAGCTGTAGATGTCCTTGTTCACTGCAGGGAAATTGACAAAGATGACCTTTATGGGTCTCTTCCAACTCAAAAGATTCTATGAACTCACATAGTCACAGAATCATAGAACAGCTTGGGTTGGAAGGAACCTTAAAGACCTCCCAGTTCCAAGCTCCTGACATGGACAGGAACACCTCCCACTAGATCATGTTACTCAAAGTCCCATCCAGCCTGACCTTGCACATCTCCAGGGATAAGGCATCCACAGCTTCTCTGAGCAAGCTGTTCCAGTGCCTCACCATCATCTGAGTTAAAAATTTCTTCCTTATATCTAATCTAAACCTATCTGTTTTCAGTTTAAAACCATTACACCACGTCTTCTCAAAGCAAGCATACAATTTATCCTTTCCCAAGATAGGACCATGTTTTATGAAATCACATTACACCCATGTAGATTTTCACATTGCAATGGAAAAGTATTTAGACAGTAGCTGCATCTTTAAAAATGCGTCTTGAATTACTGGCTACTTATTAAAAACTGCAGCTGTTATCAGTAGAATGTAAGGGCTATTACAAGGATTTCGAATAAACTCATAAAACTCACAGATAAGTAAGTAATAAAGCTTAGCTCCCTGCTTAACCAGGTTATCAACAAGAAAATCAGAATAACAAGTTCAGTTAATGCCTAATAGGAGAAAACTGGTCTATGCAGAAGAAGCAAGTAGATCCTTCCCAAAGACCTCTATTTCTCAAAATCCCATCTCTTTACAAGATTAACACAGGATTAATATCAGTGCAGCTGTATTTTTGTCACTTTAGCTAACCACAAATATTCTGCTTCTACATGACATTACCTTAATGCTAGCTAAGTATAACTTGCCATGCTCTGGGGTTATTTGCTGTTGCAATTTTAGCTTGCGTTCATACTTTGTCCCAAGAAATAAAAAAAACCCTACCCTACCTGTCTAAAATAACTTTTGCCAGAGCCCTGCTCGTCTGTCCCTACTTGCAATTTCTGCTATCTTTGCAGTTTCTGTTATTAATATATATAACCTCGATTAAGCAACAGAGTTAGACCACAGGCTTTCTGCTCTATTAGGCCTTATGCTCTGTTGGACCACAGTCTTTATGCTTAGGTTATAGAAGTGACCTGGATTTTTCCATCTTTCAGAGCATCTATATAGTAGCAGTTAGTTAATCTGAAGAGAAAAAAAGAGCAACGCATAATGCCTAAATCTTAACCATGAGACATAAAAAATGCGTTTAGAACTCTGAACCAGCAGAGGTTAAATTAACACTGAGAAGCAGGGTAGCGAAGAATAAATAACCTGGAAGAAACTGAACGCCCAACAGAGAGGCTATAGTGACACAAACTGGAAATGATATGACAATAAAGAAAAAACTAATAAACTGTCAGAGCTCCTGTTAAAAATACACTCACTGATTGATGCTTCTAAAAAGAGAAAAATCTTAGTCCAAAGAGAAAGATCATGGGCTGCAAAGCGCCCTGAAACACAGACCTGTGCTGCAGAGGCACTGTGAAGGGAAATACCATTCTGGGTTCCTCCATTCTGTTCCCCTGTGGTCCTGGGAACCCCAGGAGGAATAGGCCTGGCAGGTCCAACACCGCCTGCAACATGAATGAATTTTCATTTACTACAGTTTCCTCAATATCACTGCCAGAAAGGAGCACAAAGAAGCAGTAGTATGGATCGACAGGAGCACAAAAAAGAAGGGAGGGGGCAGACTTGAATCAGAAGTGGAGGAGAAGGGGGAGAAGATTGGGCAGTGAAGCATGTGCTCCAACTGACTTCGGGTAAATCAATGGAAGCTGCAGAAAAGCATCGCCAACACTTCTGACAATCTTGAAACAGCTCTGCCATAAAATGGCATTCTGACACAGCAGCAAACACCAAAGTGATCGTGTTTCTGTATAGACTACTACTATAGAGCTGCTGGACTCCCCAGGAGATGAAGCACAGCAGCCAGCAACATAATGCAGAATGTGACAGAGACAAAAAGAGTGCAACTGAGACAAACACGGTCTGATCTCACTATGTTATCACTGGCCATGTCTATCTAGAAAAGTGCCTCTCCATCACTCTTCCTGTGTGGTGATATGCTTAGCTCCCATGTAGCTGCCATTTGTCTGATCCTCCTCAGGTTTGAGCACTTGTTCTACTTGAAAGCTTCCAAAGGTAAAATGGAATTTGGACATTTGTCCTGGAGTAGTCAGTTGGTCAGAGCAGAGACAGTAGCTTTGTCTACTCACCTGGTGCACACACCTCCTTCACAAATGACAACAAATGCACATGCATAAAACAATTTGGGTTCACTGAGATTGAAAAAAGTCTCTGGGCACACATTGCAAACTTGGTGAATCCACAGTGTGTCAGATTTGCTGCACATCCCAAGCCAGTGTGCATGGTGAACCTGATGTGGCATGCAAAGAAACAAACCAAAGGGACTTCCTAGAAAGAAAAATAGAGATGGGCTATTTGTGAAAGGAAATTTAAAATTGTTATCATCTTTCCTTCAGTTTCAAGAAACTGCTTTACTAAAAGATGGCTAAATAAATCTCCTGTGCATTGCCAAGGATAAAATGTCTACAGAAATGTTGTCTCACTCTTGGTTCCACAGTTGAAAATGACAAAGTACCAAGCACAGTGGTGCAGTTTCATAGAATGGCTTGGATTGGAAAGGGCCTCAAAGATCGCCTAGTTCCAAACCCCTTGCCATGGACAGAGTTGCCAACTGCTAGATCAAATATTAGATCAGGCTGCCCAGGACCCCCATCCAGCCTGGCTGTGAACACCTTCGTGGACAGGGCATCCACAACTTCTCTGGGCAGCTTGTTCCAGCACCTCACCAGCCTTTCTGCAAAAAAATTCCCCAGTTTAGTCATAAATAATCTTGTCCAGAGGAGTCGGTCCTTCTACAGAAACCAGTGTTATGCAAAGAGATTATCCTGAGGATAAAAATAAAAATAAATGTAGTTTTATTACCATAGCATAGCCCTCTGCCAATTTCCTCTTTGCAGATCTAATTAGAGCAGAGCACATTAATCCAAACAGTCTGCCTGTTTTGCCAACTCCACAGAGATGTAGAACCTGGTTTTGTCCTCTCCACCAGCAGCAAGACAAACACATGAATATCTGCTATGAAAAATTCACTGTTAACACTCATTCCATAGTTGCCAAGTTCTTATTTGTTACCAATCTCAGATTGTCTTCAGAAGATGACAAAAAGGTCCTTGCAAAGCTAAGAATCTGGCTGCACATTTCACTATGACAACACAAAGGTGGATGTATTAACAAGACCTTTTCACAGAAGCAAAAGCAGGACAAGCATCAGGGAAATGGAGCTGGCATCCAGTACACCCAACAGATAGCAGTGATGCTAGGTGAGTGAGTTCAGATACTGTCAGGGCGTTCACATAAGCATGGAAAACAGATGTTGAAGAATACTAAGTTCTAGCTTGTGAATCACAGCCTCTTGGCTTGTGCTTGTGCAATGCAAAAGTGCACCACTGTGCTTGGTGAAAAAAACACAAACTTTTGTCTCATAAAATAGCTGACAGAATTTGCTCAGAAATGGCCTCCATATAACTCTGTTGGAAAATGACTGGATTTTGATATATTATAAGAGCTATAACTCACTTCGGTTTCCATATAAATCTCAAATTTCATTTGGGAGTTGTCCCTTTGTTTATATTAGCATTGCTTCGTACCACTGCAGAAGTTGAACTCTGAGCATTTTTTGATTTTGCATGTTGGTGATATTACAAAACTCATCCTTCAGAAGTAAGGAAAATTGGCGATCTGTGCAATAAAACTATACAGCACAGGAATACTTTTTGATATTGAAATTTTGGTTTTGTACCTTTTAAAATCTTTGGATGGCATGTAAAATGTGAAGGAATCTATTTTTTAATTGCAATGCTAGTTTTTCATACAGTTTTGCAAGGATTAGGTTGAATAAACTAAAGGTTTGTTGTTTTTTTTTTTCCCCCAAGAGCTGAAATCTGGTCTATAGCCTCATTTCCAGTAATCTGGAGCTGCTATCAGAGCTTTGATCATATTAAGTCTTACAGGTGGAAAACTTTTACTTGAAAATTCCCCCCACGTTTGCAGATGTCAATAAAGGTCTTCTAAAGTGTCAGAACTGATTGCTCTGTTTGTAGTTTTGCTAACACCAGTTACAGTGGCATTGTTTCCAGTCAGAAGAGGGTATAAGGAAAGAACTAAATGCTCTTTTCTTCTTTTCCTAGGCACTGCAGATGGTAAACACCTATGCACATAACTGCATGCACGTGCATGGCAATCTATTTCTTTGGAAGGAATACATTAAAGTATTTGCACCTTGAGATAATGAAGGAAACATGTAAATACAGCACTCTATTCTTTCAAGAAATGCTTTCAAAATGCACATACTCCACTTCCCTTAAATTATGATAGAAGGTGGGTCGTAATAGCAGATGTAATAGGCAAGAAGGGAGAATGAAGCACAATTCCCTAAACTCGATAAAATAAGCAATTACTCCTGTTATCTGAATGGCTCTGTCAGTAGAGAAGTTGTCTGTGTCATAACAGAACCTAACAAAGCCTGTTGCCTTTAAGCATCAAAGGCTTTGGCCTTATTATCTTTCTAAGATGTGCATGTATAATAAGTTTTCCCAACAAATGGCGAGGAAGTGTCTCTGGCAAAATATAAAATGGTGATAAACTATGTCCAAATGATTAATTCACAGAAATTCTCCATCACACTGCAGCGACATGTGCCCGTCTCTTCTGTTATGCCCTTGGAGATTTTCATACTAAACGTATGTGCATATTTTTCATGGCCACTGATATTTGAATTGCAGCCTGCTCCCATGCAGAACATAAAACACTTCAAACTGCATAATGCTGACTAAATTATAAGTTCTCCAGTGGCCCGAGGTAGCAAGGGCCATAATAATGAGTGTGCTTAAGTGGTTTGTGTAGATTTTTTCCCCTTTAATTTTAATGCCCTGACTTGCTGCTGCCTTTTCTAAAGCTAGGAATTGTCTCACACAATCATAACAACAGGGAAATAGAAACTGCATTATGCTTTGAAAAAATGTAGGATGCAAAGCAGAAGCTTCAGTCATCAAGCACAGTGATAGCCAATTCAGTCCTGTCGATCACGTGGAATAGGAAATGCTTTGGTGACTTTGTTCGTATTTGTAATCATATTTGGGCTGTTTCATGTGTAAAGACAATTCAGACCCCATTTACTGGATACACCATAAAGCTGCAGTCCTTCCAATCACATTCATATTGCACATTAGAAAAAAAAAAAAAGAAAAGAAAAAGAAACAGCTGAAATTTCAGTTGATTAAAATGATAATGAAACCAGGTAAGTGAAACCTGCCAAAATACTGAGAACCTTACTCAGAGCATTACAATAGGTCAAAGTGGAAATCTGTAATGAACACTTAGCCATTTTGCAATGTTTTCAATGTTCTGGTATTGGTTATTTTTCTTGGTTTTACTCAAAAGACAAATGGACAAAAATGCTTACGCTGCAGCAATGTTCACTTCCATGGTAATTGGAAAAATATACACAAACTGTGCTAATATCCACGGATGTTTATAGTCAGGCAGATAAAAAGCTCTTGGGCACATTTTAACTGTTTCCATCAACTTCCACCACCTCTAAATGGAGACCACGTTTGGCCAGCACATTGAGGAGCAAGGAGCTATTGACTTCACAGACCAGCACAGAGGAAGACAGGCTCTTTACAAAATCCTTTTCATGTTCCCCTTTTTTGTCACACTGTGTTTTGGGAAGCTCATTTCTACATCCCCTGCTCTACATGATTGAGACAGATGTTTAAAATCACTTCTCACAGGATTTGAACCAACCCCCATCTGTACCTAACCACTTCATCTGGCCTACAGTCTGAGGCCCTCTTTATAGAAGACTGCAAACACATGTAGTTAAAACACTTCTATATTAATATGACTGTATGACTCTTCTCCTGATACCAGTTTGCAGACCTCTTCTTCATTGTGAAAACAGACTAAAATTCTTTTTGTTAGTTTCTCTATGAGAATCTTATGGGAGACAGTGTTGAAAGCCTTACTGAAAGTAGACGACAGCCACTGCGCTCCCCACATCTACCACACCAGTCATTTCATCTAAGGTGGTTATCAAGTTGGTCAAGCACAACTTTCTCTGGATGAATCCATGTCAACTGCTTAGAGTAGTGGCTTCCAGAATTTTTTGCTCCATGCTTTCGTAACAGCATATCTGGATGCTCAGACAGTCTCCCTCTTTCTTTTTTTTTTGAGTTCTACCAGCAGCATCTTGTTCATTCATACAACTCTCCTGAATTTTTTTTCTGACATCCCACTAGATGCAGTGGATGGCTCTTGAGCTTGGGGGAGGTGGTCCTTGAATCTCAACTAGCTTTCTTATGCCTCTCTTCCCTCAAGGCCTTATCCAATGGGATTATGCCAGATCACTGAAGAATAAAAGTCTGCTCTCCTGAAGCTCACAGCTATTGTGATCTTGCTTTTTGCCCTGCTCTCTCCTGTCAGCATCCTGAACTCCATCTGCTTATGGAAACTGTAGCCAAGGCTACTGTAGCCTTCAATATCCACAACTTTAATCAGCCCTTCCCAGTTTACAACTATGAGGTCCAGCAGAGCACTTCTCATTGATTCTTCTATCCTTTGGGTCAGGGAGTTATCATTCATATTTGCTAGGAGCCCCCTGGATTGCTTATGCATGGTTATGTTGTGCCTCCAACAGATACTGGGATTGCCGAAGTCTGCCAGGAGGACCAGGGCCTACAAATGAGATGCTCCTTCTGTTAGCTGGTAGCCTCATTCATTTGTTTTACTGATCAAGTGGGCTATAGTAGACACCTACTAAATGTAATCCATATTTATCTGCTCTTTAATCTTCACTGTTAGTATTACACAAACTCCTGAGAGCCCTGTATACAGGAAGATGCTTGGTCCTGAGAAGTTTCTTTGGTCATGAGTGCATTTGACTAGCCAAAAAAAATGACAGTTATATTTATTCTGGATATACTGACTCAGCATTCCTGATGCCCCATGAAATCAAATCAAGTATATTTCATGATCTATCAAAACATCTGTCTGTAAATTTTGGTACCTTAAGTGGTCTGAATGAGTGAATTTCCAATTGTTAAGACATCATTAACTGATTTATACAAAGAAAAAGGTGCCCACACTAAATAATCTGTTTAATGCATTGCCTTTACTGGCAAAATTAAGTAGGAATTGTATTTTAACAACTTAAAAATCAAACAGATATAGTGGTTCATCAATTTGAATTCTTGTGATAGAAATTCTTAAAAAGCTTAAAACCTAAACTTATTCTATTCACATGTGAACACCCTTTCATGCCAAAAAATATATAAATAGCCAATTTATAATGCCAATATATAAATAGCCAAAGCTTTAAGCTTTGACTCTTTCTCTGGTATAATTTGTCCTGTATTATAAAGCATTGAACAGTCACTGTATAATACAGCAGAATTTTCCTGCTCCGAAGTGTTTGGAGATACAGGCCTGCAAGCCCCTGCAGCACAGCAATCTTCCTAATGTCAAAGGTACTTCATTCAGTTCAAGTGGACAGCTAACCTTCAAAGTAGCTTTATGAGGTAAGTGCCAGTTTTGATTTGTATCCATATTCAAACAACAGTGAGCTAAGAACTCATCTGTGGCTTCAGGCAGACTTTAATTTAGAACTAAAAATTACAGTACTAATGGAAGAGAATAGACAACTCCACTGATAGCCAGGCATGCAGCCATCCTATGTAACACTTTTCTGAGGCAGGCATTCTAGTTCTTAAGGCTGAATAAAATGTTCTCTTTATCATACCAAACTTCACTTATTCCTAGAGATTTCTCAGAGAAAATTTGAAAACAACTGCAGGTTTTATGAAATCTCCTTTACAAAACTGTATGTACAATTGCCAGATTACATTATATTTTAATGAGCACATAAGGCCTACATTTGAAAGTGGAATATATTTATACTCCTTTCCACAGCAAAACAATACATCACAGATCTTGGGCATTCACATGTGAATCCTGCCAAGATCTGCAGCACAGTTTTCAGGTGTCACTTTCAGGATGAAAGATTCTTACAGAAGTACCTCACAAACAAACTTTGAGGAGCTGATTGATGTCTGAAGCATCTTGCTGTGAGTAAGACACTGTAGTTTGTTCAAATTAGTGTACAAGATTTCTCATTTGAGCTCATTAAAAGCAGAAATGCTGCATGCTAATAACTCATGGAGGTGAGATAACTTTTATGTATCCTCTTGGAACACACCCCACGTTCCCCAGTTCTCTTAGGATTTAATATGTGATGAAAGGTTCAATTTTAGAAAAGAGAAGGCTAAATTAACAATAAAAAGGGCTTCCACCCACTACTTCAAAAGGACATTTATGACGCCTCTGAAGTTATACCTACAGTTTATGTTTTAATTAATTTTCTACTTACATACACACATATTTTTCAATCCCACTGAATGTGTAAGTTTTAGGCATTTATCTCCATCTGGTTCCCTGATAAACAAGGTCAAAGCTTATACTAAATCCAAAACTAGTGCTCAAAAATAAGCCTCAGGTAAACAGTCATTAAATATATATTTTTTTTCAAGCACAAAACAGTTCCTCAAACTGAAAATCCCTGTTTGTGTAGCTCAGCCTCATTGCTAAAGGACTTCCGTTCCCCATAAGAAAAAAAATTCAGCCTTCTTACCAAAACCAGCCCTAATGAAACACTTATCAAGAGCAGCAAATGAGCTGATAACTTGGTAATGTGGCCACCTGTCAGCTAGGCACTGGTCCAATGTTTCTCACTGGTTCCATATAGGCCTTCAAAAAATGCATTAGCTCATAGTAACTTTCAAATATAACCTGATATAGGCTGAATAGATCCAATGGTCCAGAAGCAGTTGGTTTATGCTGCAAAATTTTAGTCTCCCCATCTTGGAGCAGCATCTCCTTGCAAGCTGAAATAAATCATGGGAATATGTACCCTTTCTTCAAATTACTCTTGATGTCATTCATAGTACGATTTTAAGGCTGCATAAATAAAATGCACATCTGCCTGCTAACCAAGAACTTGGCAGAAATATGAGTGTAACCTGCTTCTGCTCATGACTCAAAGTAAATTAAAGCACTCTAAGACTTACTCTCTAGCTTTTGTGTGCCACTCAAGTACCCTTGGCTTGGATCTGCAAGGAATTTATCCGCAGCCAAAAAGAAGCCACAAAAGTCAGGTACTGAAATTAACCCCTTAAACATGCCAAGTAGTTAGGCACCTCATTCTGCTTGGATTTACAGTAGTGATCCCCACACACTAAAACTACCTCCAGTTCTTATCTGAAGACAGTCAAATCATTTCTCTGTACCGTATCGTGCCACCAGATGAACAAATGTACTAGCTGTGGCTCTTGTGGTTCAAGAGATGTCATTACCACCATCAAACTTTCCTATTAGCACAGCTAATAGCAATTTCCAAAGCAATCTGGCTCACCCTAAGGAGATGCTGCTGAAAGACAAAAAAAATACATAGTAACTGATGGCTGAGATGGTCTATTGTCAGAATTATATGGAGCATTTGTTCTTTATGTTGCTTAATTCAGCTTGGAGACTGCACCCTTCTTATGATGAAGACAGGTCAAAGAGCTTTAGTGATGAAAACGAGCACCTCCAATCCCCTTAATTTATAAAGTATTTAAATCTTTGTACTTCTGTGAGAGCTGTCACTTGTGTTATTTGTCCTTCTCTTTTTAATGGATAGTTGTAGTTCCCCCACGTTGATCTGAAATCTGACACATTCTTTTCTAATTAAGGACATCTAATGGGAAAGCATAACTTTCCCATGATGCCTGCTACAATAAATCCTCCTAATTATTAATGTACCCAGGCAAGTGACATCTCATTATTTTAGGTGACTTCACAGCACCATTTGACAGGAAATAACAATGATTCGACCTCAAGCCTCTAAATTTGGAGGAAGTTAAGCAGATTAGAGACTTTTACTCCCTTAAAAAAAAAAAAAAATGTTGATTTATCTGGCTCAAGCTGTTATTCACCTAACATGCAGGGGTTTGATGAGTTAAACCTCGTCCCACAGGCTGACTTTAAGGCAGAACAACGCTGGTGTGCTTAGAGGACTACGCACGGCACAGCGGCCCCGCACACGCAGACATCGCCCGTGTGCTCGCTGCTCCCTCACGGTTACCGTCACCGGCCGTCCCCTCCCGACGAGCGGCGGCAGCGGGAAGAGGCGGCCCCGAGCCGGGCCCAACGCCGAGTCAGCAGCGCCCCCTGGCGGGCAGAGAGAGGTACCGCCTTCACCTCGTCCGCGATCGCTGTTATCTCGCTGCGGGTCCCTCGGAGTATCTGCGGGGGGAATGTTAATTTCCCTCACGGTCAATACCATGAATAATTCAGGCTGCTCTCGCGGAGGCTGAGGTGCCCGCGATAAGGGTATCAAAGGATCAAGGGAGGCTCGAACTTTTAGAAAGTTAAAGGGAATCTGTTAAACCTGGTCTCGGGAGTGTGGTTTGGAAGCGGCTCACCACCCTCGTGTGGCAATTTGCAGCCGAGAAAAATGCCCATATGCTTACAAACTAACCTCCTTCCCTGTGTTATAGGGAATAGTCTCCTGCTGCCAGGAGACCCCCAGGCCTGAGCCAAGGCAGGTGGTGGCACCTCGCAGACAGAAGGAGGGTGCAGCACAGGGCAGGCTGCAGTCCCTCTGCTCAATGTGTGAAGCCGTTGGAAGGCTGCATGCTGCAGGTTTTCTGCACAAAACATCCGGCTCTTGTGTGGAACTGGCACGAGGTGGAAAGGAGAGGTGACATGATGCTTGCTGTGATGCCCCTTGTGGTATCAGGGGACCTTAGGAGGTGTGCCACCCTCGCCTAGACTCCACTCAGAGGTTTCACGCCAGCCTGTCCTGAGTTTTACCGAGTCAGTTCTTGAAATCTAACAAGAATGGAGACTGACTGCACTGCCTGTCTTCATGGTGAAAAAAACATCACCTTATATGCAGACGTGTTCCAATCTATGCCAATGATTTCTTGTTGTCCTCTCATGCACCATGAAGAAGAGCCTGAAATATCTACTTCAGTGACTTCCTTGTAGATATCAGAAGGTTTCTGCCTTCACTGGCTGTATAGCTGCCAGAAGGACCAATGGAGCCCTTTTTTCCCCAGACCAAAGAAGCCGCATTCTCTCTGTGCATCCTCCTCATAGAGCAAGAGCTCTAGGCCCCAACAGTTTTCATGCCCTTTTCTGAACTCTAGTTTATCTATGTCTCTTCTACATCAGGAGTCCCAAAACTAGATCTGACAATTGCTGAGTGGAGGAGGATTACGACTCCCCTCAGGCAGCTGTTCTGGATGTTGTTGGCCTTTTCTGCTGACAAAGCACCCTGCTAGCTTATGTCCACCAGAGCTCTCAAGTCCTTTTCCACAAACCTACTGCCTCATCACTCTGCCTATATTGTTGCACGGGGTTCTTCCTTCCCAAATGCATTTCTCCCAGAGCTCCAGTTGACCTAATCCCACACTCTGTGCAGGCCCAGCTGGATGAAATCTGTTTAGAGTTTGAGAATATCAAGTGGTATCTCAGTTTGGTGTCACCTCCATACCTGAGGAGTGAGGTGTACATAAATTCCCCCGGGCACTGATAGAAACTTAGAACAGCCAGTTCCCAGGACAGATTGCTGAGGTAACCCTCTCACTACTGGCCACCAGGAAAAGCATGAATGTGTATTGGGCTTATGTGGTGAGGTTTTGGTAGTGCAGGGAGCTGCAAAGTTGGCCTCTGTGAGAAGAGCCCAGAAGCTGACCCATGTTAGAGCAATTTCCTTGTTATTGTCTGTACATTTTAGTTCTTTTTCATCATATCTTCTTGCCCTGTTTCTTTGAGGAGGGGTAGTGAGAGAGTGGCATGGTGGATTTTAGTTAGCCATCAGTGTGAAACCACAGAAACATTCACTACTACCATGTGAGCTTGATTAACCACTTTTCACTTGTCTAGTTGTTACCTAGCCAAACTGAAGTGTCCTACTGTGGATGTAAGAGTTATGGGTAAAGAGGTTATGTCAAAATTCTTATTGAAATTAAGCTGCGTGTCCTTCCATCCACAAATCTGGACATTTTACCAGAGAAGTAATGAAGATGGATCAGGTTGATCAGGCAGGCTATTCCCAACCACCTTCTCTCAGCTTTCATCATCAGCCTTGGAAAGGAAAAGGATCCAAAGCATGAGGGATCGCAGTGTTCCTTTCAAGTCATTACACTTGCATGTGTTTCTGCTCTATCAACACCCTGAAAATACTGAGTGAGTCAAAGAGCAATTTACTACTATGATAATTCTGCCTTGTGCTTTCTGTTGTCAGTGATGGTCTTCACCTAACTAAGGATATAACATTGTCTCTTTCTGAAGGGAAACTCAGCCTAAAAAAAAATCTTGTGCTCAACATCACACAACACATCCATTGTCAAGACAGGAGCAGAACTCAGGATGTACTACTCCCTCCTGGCCACATATTCATTCCCAGATTCATCATATGACAGCTATTGCCAAGAACATACTCTTCCATTCAGACCTGGTGAGACAAACAAATACTTCTTCCATTCATTGACCTCCATGTGAAGCCTCATTGCATTATAAATATACATGTCTAATTTACAAACAAAAAAGAAACACAATGGTGAACTGAATTATTCAGATTGCAACATGCACTTGGCTCTGATAATAAGCCCATAATGGGGAACAGGAGCTCATTAGGGAATGTTAAAAAAAACAAGGATGACAGACTGAATAAAGCAGGTACATGAAATGAAAACAACAAAGCTGGTGAAAAGATTTCTGTTCAAAATTGTAAGTACAAATGTCTTATTTGGTGTTTTTATACAAAATTTCTAAATACGTATATTTTTAATTAGAAATGTAGAGCTTTCATTCATATTTTAAAACTTCATATACACTTTTTCATTTTAAAATGGGAAAAGCACAGGAGAATGCTTTTATTCTTTTTTTTTTTTTCCTTTATCATGCTTTCCCCAACTGAGGAATTGCTGCTGTGTCTCTGTTAGAGGTCTTCTTAAAGATATGAAATGGAGGGTTCAGGGTTTTTTTGAGTATCCGTTTGGAAGTACACTTGAAGGAATTCAGTACAGCATGGGAAACCATCCACAGCAGTGAAAAAAGGCATAACATGGATTTCTCATCCCAACATCAACACTGGCTTTTGTTTTTGCTTATTCTTTGGCTTTTTCTACTTCTTTTCTGTGAAGAAGAAGTAAGCTGATGTAAAGCCAGGAATGATTTTGTGAAACAGGGGTGCAGCTCTTCCTACATTATGCATTGTTTCCTGGACTGAAAGAAGGTGTTAGTCACACGGTGTTTATACAGAGTATTCCCAAATTGATGTAAAATAAAAACATAAATATCATGTCCAATATATTACAAGGATTTTGTAAATCTCTGTAAAATAAACAGCATAAATCATTGTTTGGTTATGTTGCTGTATCCAGTCAAGTCAGAGACTGGATTGTGTGGTAGCTTTTTCTTAGTTATCTTTTGTTCTCATCATCCTCCCAAATTTATATATGAATTCCTCTTTATGATTCTCAGATCTGATATAAAAGAAAGACAATGGAAAACAAGCCAGCTATTAACATTTGTAATTCTGCTTCTTATTAGATCGGAGAGTATCAGGGCCTTCCGAGATGTTAAACAGCAATACAGTGAATGCCAACAGAAAGATGGGCTCCAACAAATTTAAGTGATGTCTAAAAGAACTCAACAGGCAACTCCTTCAGCTGCTTGAATACACCTACAGTCTCCTTGTCTACACTTGTGTTTAAAAATGATGCAATTTAACCTGTGTTTAGAAATGATACAATCCAAATAGGTGGCTATTTCTAAGTTATCTGAGCCCAGATTCTGTCACCATTCTATGCACTAAAATCCAAAGAGGCTTGAAGTTGATGGAATTGCACGGCATAAATCAAGCCAATATTTGGCTATTGACTACCTCAGTTATTTACTGCAAAGTATAAAAACATGTTGCTTTCATTAGAACTTCTCAGTAAGTATTTTTCCAAAAGTAGCAAACTATTACTGGGTTTAAGCTGTACTATCACAAAACCCAGCACATTCAGGAGTGTCAGAGGGGCACAGCATAATCTGAGAACCTCATTGTCTTCTAAATCTGAAGAACAAAGGCACAATAAGAATGTTAGACGTTAACCTTGGCTAGCAAGGTTAAAATTTCAGGATACTTCAGAAGCTGCATCTCTCCTCAGGGAGGGAATAAGAAAGAGCTTGGCTGCAAGTAATTATTGCCATGTGGAAAACAGTACCTAGAGTCATTGGCTTGCTTGAGAATTGGATCCAGGTCCACTAGTCTAATGGTTCCTAACTTCACTGTCTGTTATCTGAAAACACCTGTGGCTAAACTAGTAAAAGACATTCTATTGTTTCAGGCTTTGCTATCTGTTTCTAGATCTTATAGCTCTTTTCCTAACTCTGAATTCATTTGAATAAATTTATTTTTATTGTACTTCTCAAAGTGGTGTCAAGAATGATAATGGGAGTAATGGGGCAACTGCAATCAGTTTTCAGTTTGTACTGTGCTATTTCTCAGAATATTCAGAGCTCACCAAAGTCTCAGCATTTTAAAATAGACCCTCACTTACTTCATGATGATGCTTGTGTTCAAGACCAGGTTGGACTGGGGCCCTGGGCAACCCTGGTCTAGTACCAAATCTGGAGGCTGGAGGCCTTGCCTGTGGCAGGAGGTTGGAACTTGATGATCATTGGGGTTTCTTCCAACCCAAGCCACTCTACGATTCTGTGATGATTCTGTGATGTTCGGCTTGCTTGAATGCTAGTAACACCCCCAAAGGTTAGCTGGAATTCATTCACTCACTTTGTCCAAGGAAATGGGAGGAAGTCCCCAAAGTTGATTGATTGCTGTGTAGGCTAAAAAGTAACTTATTAAGCCCTAAGAATGAGAACTACAAATACAATTGAAATGGTAGTAATGCAATTGAAATGATAGGAAGCTCAGACTGCAACTGATTAACAGCCATGAAATGCACTATAAGATGCTGTCTATGAACCATCGAAGGGCTAGCAGAGACGTATGCAAAACCCATGGACATGCAGACCACAAAATATCCTTACAAGTTGATCCAGGAGTTATAGTATGATATACACGAATCCATGGGATCTGATGGGTTGCACCCACAAATACTGATGGAGCTGACTGGTCTAACATTTTGTGATCTTTTTTTCCTTTCTGAGAACAAACTGGCAGCAGAGTAACATGAAAAAGAATGTACATGAAGAATTTACATACAGAATTCATATGTGAACCCGCCGAGAGGAATTAGAAGCAAGCCCATAGTAATCAAATCCACAGCACTTACCTAGCTGTTCTGTGCAAAGTGATTTTGTTCTGAAGCTCAGCAAAATGGAAAACTCTGCTTCATCTAATTGTAGGCCACTGATTCTGTGGTGCTACAAATGGCTTAGGCTTAATCGAAACAAGATCTTATAGACACATATGAGGTAAATGCAAGAACATAGAATATTTTTAAGCCATTTATAAGGAAGTGTCTTGAATGGCCATTTTCCTACATTCACCTTTATCTGTTTATTACCTTCAAGAACCATGCCTCAGTTCACTCTAACAGACATGGTATGGCATTCTCAAGACCAGACAGATCTATTTTGAGAGAGCTGTATGTATACTTCAAGGAGGACACTGCATTAACAGTTTATTTCAATAATACAAACTTTTGAAAGACTGGAAATTAAGTATTCCAAATGAGCTTTAAATATAGCTGAAGTTGTTTCAGGTTTAATGGACAAAGCCTGTTCCTACTACATGTACTCTTGTACTGCCAAGAGGGCTTCGCAATAAAATAAAATCTAGAAGTGGCAAGTTTGGGGCTATTAGTGTCAGAGCCAGACAAGCCAAGCAATTCTAAACTAAGATGATCTTGGTAGTAAAGATTTCTGTTTGTAAGAACTTTTATGTTTCCCTTCACTCTGGAAACCAAAGTTGTTCCCTTGAGAAGCTACCTCCCTTCTGAGGCATTTACTGAAGCATTTGCTGAAGCATGAAAAATACTACAGATGACTGCTTGAATCACTTCCAGATAATAAAAATATCTCTATTTAAAATTTGATCTTGATTAATGCTCAAAGCGTAGGAAAAAAGAAAATGAAATTCCAAGTACCTTATAAGAGCTGTCTGCAAAAACACAGTCCTACTCTGTTAAATAAGACATCCTATGATTATCGACTACAGATTAGTCAAGTTCATAATCCTAGGCTAATCAGAACAAGAACTATTTCTTCTTCTGTTTAATTATTCTACAAATCTTAGAAGATGTTTTTCATTATTAGGTAAGCAATCCAAACTTTGCTAACAGAGATTTTCATTTAAACTACAAAAGAAAACACAGTAAGTGAACAGCAAATGGGAAACAGCCTTTCACATTTGACCAATCAGGACAGGTCAGTGAAATGATGGTTGTAGTCTCTCAGTTGTCTTTTTGTTCAAACAAATGCCTGCAATGAACAAATTGATCATAACCTTTGTTTTGCACCAATTTTTATAGGTAAAAACCAGGGTCAAGACAAAGGACATTTGGTGGTTGGGTTCTATTACAGGCTGCCTGATCAAGGGGAGCCTGTGGATGAGACCTTCTTGCTTCAACTACAAGAAGTATTGCATCTGCAAGCTCTCTTCCTGATGGGAGATTTCAACCCCTTGGATGTCTGCTGAGAAAGCAACACGGTGAGCTGCAAGCAATCCAAGAGACTCCTAAAGGATAATAATAAATAATACTAAAGAGATTAAGAATGGAGGCAATTTGGGCTGTAGTGACAATGCCCTGTAGAGAGGGAGACCTCTCTACCCCACCAATGCATGACAGCAGAAACAGCCAGAATTAGCACTTGCGAATGTGGACTGCAGAACTAGTATAACATTTTGCAAAGAAAAAAACCTTACTAAGCCACAAATTAATACTAAAGACTGACATGACAGGATTGGTAGCTTTTGTGTCACATGCAACCAATGGGAAGCATTTGATGTTTCAGAATTCATTTGACCCTTATTTGTTATCAAAGGCAGTTCACATTTTCGTATACATACAAGCACAGTTGACATACTTTACCAACACACTTTTCTTCTTTTTCTTTTCCCTTCCACTTTTATTCCCTGCTATTTATTCTTTCATAAAGTCTCTGCAAAGATACCATATCCCACTTTTCACTTATCTTCCTCTAAAGAGCTAGTAGTACAGTTTCTCCTTAATAAAAATACTTGTTTCCCTTCTTAGCTAACTCACTTGACAGTTAAACATATATTTTTAAAAAGGTTTAATTTTTGAAGGTTACTCTGTTTTGACATTTTTAATGTAAATAACACTGTAAGTAACAAAAAAGCCAAATCAGCACTCATCATTGACTTTTCCCTGGCATGGCTCAGCTGTTCTGCTGTTTGCTCTTGGCACCTTGGCACAGTACCCCAGGTGGCCAAATCAATGAAGCCATCACAGAATCAGCTGCCCAACCTGGAGCAACCTTAGGGAAAGTAGAGCATCATTGCTTTCACTGCTGCTGTTATCTCTATTTATCACCATGCACACTTCTACCTATTTTTTTTCCAAACTCCCCTAAAACCTGTACAGTGAGGAGGAGGAAGGCAGGACCTTTAGATGTGGAGGGAACTGAGATTAATCTTCTGCACTGGATGTTCTTGACTTTACCTGCATTAGTACTGCCATGTATATACTGATCTCAAACAGTGGTCAAGTAAAATATTTATGAGTTTTCAGAAAAATGAAAATAGAATCTGAGTTTTCAGGTAACTTATATGTTAGTTGATTAATAGAAAATGAATTTACTAAACAGAAAATTACTTCCACTCATAATTTCTGTACAAATCCTTTCAAACATTAACAAAAAGTTCTCAAAACACTTTGAGGATCTGCTAGTGTTACTGTTCAAGAAAAACGGCAAATATCACTTAAATGGTTTTATTCTCAAAACAACACATTGGCAATATAAAATATTTTAACAGTATTTATATTTAAATATCCATAACATATAATGAATTTTCTTAAATAAAGTGCTATTTTTACAAACAGGTATTTTGTGTTTACATTTACTGTTCTAATCTCTAAATACTGAGTAGATAAAGTGTATTTCTGTTAATGAAGAATGCAGCATTACTTTCCCTTTATATTCCTTCCCATAAAGCCACTACACTTTCTACATGTCTTTTTTCATGCTTTTGTTGCTCTTGATCTTGTCTACAGGGGTTCCTCTGGGTTCTTCATCTCTGGGCACTGAAGACTAAATAGAAAACAAACATCTTCATTCTTCCCGCTTTTCTTTCTTATCTTAAAATCCAAACCATGGAAGCTTTGAACAATTCAACTCTTAGGTTGAAATACAAAAGCAATCTTTTCATTACTTTCTTTGAGGCCTTGTAGGACTGGAATCATAAACATTAATTCATAAAGTTCTATACAAGTGTACCAAGGACTAAAGTTTCAAATTTTCATTTGTATGCTTGGATTTACTCATCTGGATCCCAGATTTCACTGTAAGATCAAAATCTCTTTTTATTCCAGTAGCTACCTCTTAGGAGCAACAGCTTCTTGTGGTTTTATGGAGCAGCCAGGAGCTGTAAAAAAAAAAATAAATAAATCTGACGACTTGCAGCCAGTGAGATTCAAAGCTTTACTCTAAAGAAGACCGACAAATTCCACAGTTACCACAAACAGGTTCACGTTTCCCAGTCTCACTGTTACATCTGACTCCAACAGCTTGACCCTATATAATTCATTTTACTCATCTTAAGCCTGCTCCTGTAAGAAATCATTTTATTTTCAGTTTATTTTCAGTTATTTTCCTTTTCTTTTTTTTTTTTCATACAATATCATTTCATCCATATGAGCTTTCTTCATCTTTTTATTTCTGATTTGGCATGCTTTAGATTCAGCTCTCCCTCCTTTCATGTCATTTATCTCTATGAACCTGTGGATCAGTGTCAGCCACATTCAGCCCTTTGATGAATGAGTGGATCTTGACCAATAAAAATCCCCTACACATTGGTCCTGGCAACTGGGTATTCAAAAATTCTGATTTGCTCCTTTACTAGAATCATCTAAGCAAACACATTGCCTGAACATACTAATTCAAATACTTCCTGTGAAAAGTACCATTTCTTCAATCCGGAGTTTTCTAAGAAAATCAGACTTTATACTGCTGCTTGCTATCTCAGTGAAGCAGAAATTTTTGTATTGCAGAGCAGTTCATCTTTCCTCATGCCTCCACAGGCTGCTCATCTGCTCTAAATTTGAACAACGAAGCAGAAATCTAATAGAGTGGTTTTATTTGTTCTTTTTGAAACATTCACTGGGTTATTAAAAAGCAACATCATCCTAGTATGCAGTTTCTCTTGTCAGGAACAGAAACCTGTCTGTTGTGATTAGAACACATTGGGAAAATGTTAAGCCTTTTCTCTTCCTTGGAAATTATAAAGTCAAAATTTCTTTGAGGTTTACACTTGGAAAGAATTAATTTCAGCAGAATTTTCTGAATGTCATCAATTAAATTCCATTAATAAAGATACCGAGACAACTCTTCATGCAAGTACTGTTTGCCTGTTCCGAACAGGGATAAGAACCATGGTGTCCTAAATCCTACTGGCTTATATATCCAGAAGCCACTGCATTATTTATATCGAATAATCATTTGCCTTATGTAGTTCAGGAACAGATTTAAATGTGGAGCTTCTGCAGCCTGGACAGTCAGCCTAATCTGGTATCATTGGCAGAGGCAAGAAGGAAGGTCTCAATATCATTCTGACAGAAAACGATTATATTTTAGAGCCTATTGTTTTCTGCGAAGAAGAAACATCTCAGTGCCAGCCCCAGGGATAACACAGAACCTGATGCACAAAGTAATCTCTCTCCCAGTGGTGAACTTTACTATAATTGAAACAGCTCAGCTGCCAAAACCCAATATACACTTGACAACTTTTCTACTTTCTTGTAGTGAATATCACAGAGAGCTCTGAAGCAGAGGCCTCAGCAGGAGGTGCTCAATCAGAAGGTAGCTGAGGTTCCAAAAACTAGCAATGGAGTATGAATGGCCAAAAATCCTTTAAGAAGAAACTGCAGTATCTTCTCTAACTAAGCCTGTTGCATGAAATTAGTTATGCAATCAATCCTTTATTGCTAATGGCACTGCTTTTACCTTTTCTTCCTATTGTTTTTTTTTTCCTTCTACTGCATTTCTTAGGAGTGTAAACACAATTACTGCTGTTCTATTTTCCATTCTTGAAACATTCATATACATGTTTTTCTGTTTCTATTGCTTGATATATTGAACAAGGCTGGAAAAGCACCAGCAGTTCCTACACCAGTGGCAGCAGAAGAACCTGGGCAGTGGGGAATGGGACATTTTCTGGGGAACTGAAGCTGGGTGGGAAGAGTGTAGAAGTTGTAGAGAATCACAGATTTGGTGATGGCAGTTGGTCTACAGGCTTCCAATAATTTTGAGCTTTTTTTTTCCTCAGGAAGTCAACAAAACTTAGTTTTGCTCCCCCACCCCCCCCACCCCCCTTTTTTTTTTCTTTTTTTTTCCTAAGCCTTATGGATATGCTCAGATTGCAGTGCATTATCTTCTTTACATCCCTAAAGGCTTCACAAAAGCAGAGCTACACTTGCAGCCACTCCATTTTAGGTACTAAGCTTTTAAAATTACTTAAAATACTGAGGAGGTCTCAGTGATAAGTATGAAACAGTGACACTGACACAGTTGAAAGAGTAGGATACTACTATTACCACATGAGCTACATCATGAAAGGGAGAATCATCAAGCAGCTTTTCTTCTCATACAGCTTGATGTATCCAGAAAGAGCTCTAGCAAAAGCAGTGGTGGTAGGCCATGCAAAAAGCATTAATATTTCATATATTTTTCAAACATTTCTGAGGAAGTTTCAGATGCAATTATGCCATCCAACTATTAGATAGCAATAAGAGCAACAGAATTAACACCAAAAACTAAGTGTAATTAATATGGAGAAGCTTGTGAAAGTTCCCATTTCACATAAAGAAGCCTTCTTTAAGTGGGACTCCAGGGTCTCTTAACTTGAAGTACTGCTAAAAAAAAGGTTATGAAAGAAATACACAAAGCAAGTAAAAAACTGCTAAGCCACAAGTTCTAGAGGAAGTCAATGATTAAGCAGCTCAACTTCTGAGAACAGAGAGCAGATTCTTGTTTATATTGCCAGGTAACAGAACTGATAAAAAATGATGCTCATCTTTTCAAAGATTCCAGCGGAGATCCAGGGAAACACAGACCACAGAGAAGGCAAGTAGTAGGAGGAAGGTAAGCATGAAAAAAAATTGAAATAATGAACCTCTGAAATGTTGGAAAATGTGGAAAATGTGGAAAAGAATCAAAAAAGGGAATTGAATGTCTTGTTTCATTAGCCTACTGGAATTTCATGAAGGAGCCAACAGTATTGTACACACAGAAGAGATTCACTTGATGCCTGAATTTTTAAAAGGTGTTTGGCAAGTTCCAAGGCTGGCTTTTAAGACAAGGAATCCAGAGAGTAAAAACATTTCTTGTGTGGATAAAGAATAGATAAGAAGGCAGAAGACAGAAGGTCAAAGTAAACAGTGACTTTCCACAGTGGAGAGATTCACCAGTAACATTTCACAGAGGACTACATGGACATTTGACTTATGACTCAGGAAAGGGCATATAAGGAAAATTTGTCATTTGACTCAAGTTATTCACATAAACAAAAACAAAGGCAAACAGTGAAGTGGAAAAAGGACTTTGTGAGACTTTAGTGACCAGACAGTATCAAGGTAGATGAAATCAGATGAAGATAAAAACGAGCTAATATGAAATCAGGCATACAGGAAAAAAACCAAAAACGTATGAATGGTTGTATAAAATGCTAAGCTCCCAGCTCACCCACAGTAGATGATCTACCATGTAACACACAGTTCCAATGAGTACCAATTCAGTCTTCCACTGTACTTAAAAAAGCAAAGTACTAGAAGCAACTAGTAAAAGTAACAGAACTGAAAAGGTAAGATGCTTGAAAAGCAATTACTGTATCAAGTGTAAGTCAACAGCATGCCTACATCTTGAGAATTTTACGTCAGGCTGGTATCTTCAAGTCTAAAAGGATATAGTGGAAAAAAGAAACGAAGACAGAAAAACTATGGTATAGGGTATAGCCTCCAAGACTTCCATCTGAAAAAAAGAAACACAGCTAAGGAAGAATATCACAGATATCTATAAAATCATCTGTGAGATGGAGGGAGGCAGTGAAGAAGGAGCAAATCATCTGCTGTAGCTTCTGATCCGATAGGATAATTGGAAATGGACAAAGGACATGGTAAGTTCACAACAAATGAACGATGTGAAAGCAAGTAGCTCTTTACACAAATGTCAGATGAGACCAGATGATACAGCTGTACGTGACTGAGAATTTCGGATCTCACTCAGAACAGATGCTGTTATGTTCTAAAATATTACACCTTCCTAGAAATCACTTCAAGTTCCAGAGACTATGTAAAGGTCCCACTGCTACTTTTTAAAATAAAAAGCAGCTTACCTTGCGTGGAAATTTCTTTTACCTACATGTGCACTTCCTCTGCTATTGCTTCCACTGCTGTATTTCAGCCAAATCTACTTCATGGAGCTCTCACACACAATAATCCAAAAGCGAGATCTCTGATGAGCGGGAGCAACTGTTGCCTCATTCTTACAAAACAACATTCTCCCCAGCTCTGTGCCACAATAACTGTTTTCTGCTTACCCGCAAGTTGCTTGAAGACAATTCACATCTATGTTTTTTCAGTTATTGGGTAATTCCTGTTCAATGCATCATTTTATCAATTTCCAAATATTGGCTTCTGCTCACCTAGTAGTACCTACAGAAGAGGCTCTTCAAGTCTGGGATGTTATCAAGAGACATCCAGAAGTTTCCACACATGCTGACTACTCTTTGAATGGGAAGAAAGCTGCACAGTGCATTCATTGACACCTGACAGTGGCTTTCAGTCATGTGGACTCTATGGAATTCAGGAAGTTGCTCACATTGGCTAATGACCTCAGCAATGACCAGTTTTCACAAAGACAGCAGTGTAACTAGAGTTTTAACTTCCTTTCACATATTTAATGACATTCATCTGATTGAGATTGGAACAACTGGGACTCGTTCATTACATAGGCCTGCTAAAGAACACAATACCCCAAATATTTAGCATAACCACAAAACAAGTGTTGTAATTTTGTGAGTGGATGCAAGGTGAAAAACAAGCAACTGAAGGACAGTAAGAGGTACTTAAATTTCTTAAGAGCCATTCATTGTCCCTATGTTCTTCTAAAATATAGGTCCAGAAATACACATAGGAATAAGTTTCGTCCTATTCCTCGACCTCGATTGACAGATGTGTATCTGTCTTTGGCTCAGACTGCTAGCAGGGCAGAAATTTAAAGCTTTAACATCTAAGTGTGACTGTGCTGAATGTATTTAGCTGATGTAGGTCAGAACACCTTTCCATACATTTTGATTATATATCTAGAATTGAAAATGCAGTTTTAGTTTTGCTAGCCATTGCAATAGTTAGCAATTAATGTTGGTAGTTGGAATGGATGTATTCTAAACAAGGCACCTGCAGGTAGTCATATAAAAATATTACCTATACAAAATAAATGCATGCATACAGAAATACATAAGTAAAGTAGCTGTTAAGGCCATTATGCTAAATTTCAAACCTCAAATACGTTGGATCTACTTGATCACACTGAAGGAAATTGTCTCATAAACATTATGAAAAAAAGAACCAAATACCCTATATCATATAGAAACTCACCTCTCACTGCTGCTCTTCAACATACTTCATACTGAACATACTTCAGTTTGCTATACTTATATCCATTTTCTGTGTTCAATAATAATAAATGCAAAACAAAAATCTTACACTCCTTTCAAATACTACTGAAGTGTGTGCACAGATCTTATAAATATCTCTTCTTTTTTACCATGAAATCTTCTCTACAGTCTCAGTAAAAGACACAGATGCGCATCAAACACAGAGAATGGTTAACTAGCTTGTTTTCCACATTCTGTCCTCCAACTAGAATTAATTAAAAATAATAATATGCCATTCAGTTAATGTCAGGTGGTACTTACTCTGGGAATGACCAGGAGGCCGTGTGTTACTAACACTACTCTCAAAGGAAGAGTGGAAGTTGTGTATAGTTTCTTGTAAAATCTGTCTCTCTCGTCCCTGGGAAAACAAAACAAAACCACATTAAATATTTCTGTTTCAGGAAAAAAATATTCTAAGTTCACAAAAACATGGAAAATATGCATTTCTATGCCCCCAGAGAGTCACAATGCATTATGAGGAATAATATAAAATCCTTTTCTACCTTATATATAGAAAATTTTGCAGTCTCCTGAAACTGTCAGACATCAGTAAAAGCATTTTCAGGATTTTCTTCATGACTATAGCAGCATGGGACATCATCTTTCTCTCCAAATTTGTAGCTTTGTCTCTGCTGCTTTTGATCTCACCTTAGGGAATTATCTTTATGTTTTGTTTATGTGAGCTTCCAATATCAGAGAGAGATTGAACCCTGAAACTTTAAAAAGCATCTGAGTAGTTCAGCAGTCCAAATTAAAGAGATTCTCCAGTCCATAATCTCTTTGACATTAACAGAGCTTCTTGTACATCATCGCTAGACCACAAGTTTATGTGACAAGGCAGAAAGAAAATAAGTGAGAAATGAGAGAAGTGATCATTTATCTAATTACAAAAAATAAACATTGGTGGGAAAAATAAAGGAGACATTTCACGTCACGTTCAACTTAGTGTCACTGAAATCAGTGCTCACTAATCATAACATGGCCAACATTTGTGTTAGTGTCAATTTTTAATATATCTGCCTTTGTAAAACTCTGTATAAGAGCAGTACAGTTACTGAACTAGGGAGGAGTTTATGCAATAGAACAGGTGGTACCAGAAAAGAAGGTATTCTTCAATAAGTATGTTAAATGTCTTCTTTGGAAAACATTTCTTTCACTTTTCCAGCTAACATCTGCAATTGAATTTCCAAATATATATTCAATTAACAATACAAACGTGGAATTAACTTATTAAGTACCATATTTCAAAACCTACCTTTCCTGCATTCAGTTCAGAAATAGCTGCCAGAATTTGCTGCCTTGAACCGTCAGTTTTAATACCCAGTTCTTTCAGATCACCATCAGTAAGAGTAAGGAAGGCTTCCATATCCACCTGCATGTGAAAAAGGAAGAAGTGTTTACCTAGGTAAGATTCACTACTGAAGGATAGATATATATTTTTTTTTAATTATATAAAATTACTGGAAATATATTCTATATTGTGCATGCAAAAAACTTTAATAAATTGACAACTTCAAATGGTACCTACTTTTCCACCCTGCTGTTGAATATTAAATCTGCTGTTAATACTTCAGTTATTTGTTATGACATTGTTTAAATGTTCATGGATTTTATTGGTCTTTAGAAAAACACAGTCTTTTCCTTACTGCAACTGTTTGTTGGTCAGACTAAGGTTTTTCTCACCTTTAAAAGCACAGCTGGATTTTCAGAATACTGTGTTTTTTTTCACTGCCTCCTAAGGAAAATTTAGGGTTTGTTCATAAATCAGTTATACTCTATCAGAACATCCACAAAGCTGTGATAAAAGCAAACATCCATAACTTCATATTGAGAGAAACTTCACACACAAGCATTTCTACAAAATGCTTTATTCCCTATCACTCTAGAGAACAATAATAAGCCCAGAGTACATGGTGCTGAATTTTGAACTCCACAGCAATAGCAATTTATTACATGTCCATTCACTGCCCTCTGCCTTCCAACAAACAAACATGCGATGATTGTTTGCATTTGTTGATGCCTTAAACACTGAAATGAACTATTTTCATTTTCACTAATTATTTTTTTTAATTCCATCCTTCAGGTAAGTCACTGTTGCAGGTCTTATCTACAACAACACTCAAGTTCTCCAGTTTAAAATCACCTTCTGCTTATTCATAGTGGATAAAGTAGGGAAAGCAACCATCTCAGGGACTCACAGCCTGCTGTTCTCTGGCTGTAAGTAATGTTCCAGCTGTGATTTCAAAAGTGATACAGCAAGTCCTATAAACTGTTCATCCCCATTGGATATGGACATATATAGAGAAAGCAGGAAGCAAAAATGGAAGAAAAAAATATCTGAGGCATCTATAACCAAAATGTAGATTCAGTGAAAAAAGCATTGATATGTTCCTGGAAGAATTCTAGGAATATGACTTTGGTCCATGTTTCTAGGTCCTTTCTGCAACTAGAAATGGCTGTAAAACTTTAATTTTTAAGTTGAGATTTTGGATCATAATTTTAATGCAATGTGTGTCATGTCATACTTTTTCTAAAACAGCAAAAAAATAAACCTTTTAAAAAATATTTACCTCTTGTTCCTCAAAAATAGGTTGATATTTCTCAAGGGACAATTTTTTAAGGATGCCAGTCAGCTCATCTGTCATGTCAGAAGAAAAAGAAAAAAAAGAAAAAAAAAGGGTCAGAAAAGATTAATTGTATTGATCTTTGCAATGTTAACTGTTGAGGATATATTATCAAATGATATATTCCACACAATGACATACTGCAAAATAAAACCAATAACATTTACTCTGCACCAAAAGTAAAAGTACTGTCTTATTGTAATTCTATCTAGTCATACGTTGGTAGGATAAAATCCTTTTGCTGTATCCTCCTTTCTTCCTCATAAAAACAATCTTAAATAAACAAACTTTTGAGGACAGCTTTAATGCCTAAAATGCAGGTGCTTGGCCCTGAAAGGCTGATTCAGATCAGGCTGTCTATACATCAAAACTTTTCAAGAAGGCAGTGAACTGAATGAGGAATCTCCTTAACATGAGCCAGCAGTGCGCTCTGGCAGCTCGAAAGGCAAATGGGATCCTGGGCACCATCAGGAGAGGGGTGGTCAGCAGGGACAGGGAGGTGATTGTCCCTCTCTACTCGGCTCTTGTGAGGCCCCATCTGGAGTACTGTGTCCAGGTGTGGAGCCCTCAGTACAAGAAAGACATGGAGATTTTGGAAAGGGTCCAGAGGAGGGCGACTAAGATGATCAGGGGGCTGGAGCACCTCCCCTATGAGGACAGGCTGAGGGAGTTGGGCTTGTTCAGCCTGGAGAAGAGAAGGCTGCGGGGCGACCTCATTGCAGCCTATCAGTACCTGAAGGGAGCCTACACCCAGGAGGGGAGTAAACTCTTCAAAAGGGCTGACAATAGCAGGACTAGGGGAAATGGATCCAAGTTGAAGGAGGGAAGATTTAGGTTGGACGTTAGGGGGAAGTTCTTTACAAGGAGAGTGGTTAGGCCCTGGAACGGGCTGCCCAGGGAGGTTGTGGATGCCCTGTCCTTGGACGTGTTCAAGGCCAGGTTGGACGGGATCCTGGGCAACCTGATCTAAATGTGTATGTTTGGTGGCCCTGCTAGGCAGGGGGGTTGGAACTACATGATCCTTGAGGTCCCTTCCAACCCGGGTGATTCTGTGATTCTGTGATTCTGTGAATCTCCATAGCATGATTCAAGAAAGTAAGATGTAGAGCAAGCACCTACCCACTCACTTATTGAAAACATTGATACAACAAGGGTACATGCAAATCTCTTCTGCTCAAGCAGCTGACATCCAGTCTTGAACACAGATAGCTGAAGTCCAACTAAGGTGAAACTTGAGCAGAATTTAAGTTTCATAAGGTTACCTTCCCAGGCTAACAGGTCTGGATATTGGGCCTCCTCTCAAAGTCCGATCAACTTAAAAGCTGGAGGGCCTGATAGCAACTCTTAAAACACTTTTGAAATATGATTACCTAGTTAAAAAACAAGTGCAGTTTTAGATTAACTCACCATTACCTCTCTTGATTACACAGTACTTCTCTGAACTCAAGATTCTGTTTATTTGTACTGTTATGATGTCACAAACAATGCACGTATTACCAAAATTATCATCTGAACTAAAAAACTAATGTAAAATGAAGAACATATCATAGAAACATATCATAGGATCATAGAATGGCCTGGGTTAAAAAGGATCACAATCATCACCCAGTTTCAACCCCCCTGCTATGTGCAGGGTCACCAACCACCAGACCAGGCTGCCCAGAGCCACATCCAGCCTGGCCTTGAATGCCTCCAGGGATGGGGCATCTACAACCTCCTTGGGCAACCTGTTCCAGTGTGTCACCACCCTCTATGTGAAAAAACATGACTGAAAACATTATACCATGAAACTATATTTAATATAATATACCCTATGTAAACTTGCTTTCATTGCAAAGACATAACCATTCTATTTTCAAATATACTTTGGTTTTATTTCCTTCTTTGTCTTTAAAAACAAGGACTTATTTTGACAACTTGTTTGATATTCTTAACTTGTAAAGGCATACCAATCTTAGACAATATTTTCAAGTTTTCCTTTCCTCTTTCTCTCTTCCTGTATTATGCAGCAATTTCGAACAAAACCAGAAAAATGTCTCAATTTTGTAATTCCTACATTGAAAGTTGTTTCACCTTTGCTTTTTCTCTAAGTTTGATTTTACTTACACTTATATCTAGTCTCCTTATCTGCCTGAACAAAGAAGCATAGGTTCTCTGAGCTCTGCTACATTTAGCACCTCTTTGGCACTGTTCTATAAGAGTAGAAGTAGGATAAGGTTACCTTTCTCCAAGTTGTCACCACCTCCTTTTGCTCTCATGTGGCTTCTTCTTTCATTATTCTCTACATCACTGGCTCTCAGAATAGGAAAAAGCTGATGGTCCACCAAGTGATTACCTAAGAAAAAACCATGCACACTTCTGAATCACGCTGCCTACTGGTCATTCAAGCCATAACCAAAGAAAATGAACTGATAAATTCATTTCAGTTTACTTGAAATAGGAAATAATTAACACTACATAACTACTCTTCTGATTACTGCTGGGCCTCTAAGCTGTTACTGATGAAAAACTAACAATAAGAGAAGACCTTGAAAGAAAGGACCACTCAAGTATAAAAGCTTACAAGCACAATGAACCCAGAACTACTTCAGCTTCTGACAATCTATACCTCTGCAAGAAACTTGCTGTATCATAGCTCTAGTGGTGCTGTCATAAAGCGCTGCTTCTCAAGGTGAGATTATAACAGCTGATAGCTTGGGGAATTCCCTTTCTTTTCCAAGAATCAGTTATTTTCCTCTCTATATATTTCTAACCTGACAACTTTTTTGTTATCAAGTCGTTATTGTAAAATGGCACTAACTGAAGCGTGAAAGGATTTTCTCCAGTCATCAGTACAATATGTTACAGCTAGGACACAATAAGAGGATAGAAAGTGGGTCAAATAACACCTCCCTTCAGGGTAGACAGGGAAGTACAGTGCCAGCAGAAAGTTAGCGTAAATGAAAATAAAAATCAATCCTGACACTTTCCAAACAAATAAGCAAAAAACAACCACAGCGAATATAGGACATCTGCCTCTTGCAGAAACTAAATAAAAGTATCCACATCTCTTATTTAATAGATTTTGAGTCATGTTATTTTTCCCAATTTTTGGAATGTTTACAGAAAAAAAAAAAAAAAGTAATTGATATTCTACTTCCAAATATCCTGTAGCAAGAGGACTTTTATATGTAGAAGTTGAAATTTAGACCTAAAAATTCAAGTTAAAAATAGATAATCTCACTGGAAAAGTATGAATTGTTATGAATCAAAAATTGTCTTTCTATAACGATGTGTTTCACTGAATTTACTAAAAACATTTTCATTTCAAATTTGGGGAGAAGTTTTCTACCCTTAGTAAGTGATGGAAAAGCATATTTAAGCCAGAAAATGGAGGAAGAAAGGATATGCCATACAAGTGGCCTACATGCTCTATGATATCTTCAGAATGGTAATTATCTCCCTCAAACTGGAAGCAATCATAGTTTTTGGACCATAAACACCCACTATTACTGCTGGAATGCAAATCTCAAAGCAGAAAAGACTAAAATATTTTTTTCTACATAAGAAAATGTTCTCACTCTCATGCAGACAGACAATAGATCAGTACAATTATAGTTTTAAACACTATGTACTCTTGATAAATGAATCACTTGTAATTGCAGTGATCTACTCACCATCTTCTGTAATAGTACCACTGCTGGAACCATTGCTCTTGGCCTGTCTGTGAGAAGAGGAGAGAGAGGACTCCACGTTGTGAACCTTAGGAGACGGAGAGGGTGATGGGGAAGGTGTGAGAGTTGGTGATGTGCTTTTAGATGTAGATGAAGTTCCAGATGGAGGTCTTTTGTTCATCTCTGTTTTTTGCTACAGTTAATAACATAATTATTTAGGGAAGAAAAATTTAAAAAAGCATTTACCTATATATGATCTATATATATATATGCCTATATTATTCAGCTTTTTGTTTCCTTTCTTTAAATCTTGTACAGTCTCTCCCTCTCATGGACAGCATTTGCAAATTGATCAGTGTAACTTCATGGCACTTTTTAGATCAGTTCCAAATTTAGACAACATAATCTTAATGGGAGGACACAAGAGTTTCCAAAATGGTTACAGACAGTACTTTTCAGCACTTATGCTGCTTATTACAACAAAGTGGGCTGCTTAAGGTCTTGCAGCCAGTATGGATCCCTATGTAATTGTGTATTCCCAGCAGACACTGCTGTCCAGAAAATCATCCCAGAGGTGATATGTGAACATCTATAGTGAGACATCTGAGCAAAGAGCACTAAAGAGTTGCTGTCTTTCCAACATACTAGCGTAATTTCTATTTAAAAATCTTTTCAATAGAATTATGAACTGCATTCCCAATAAGATTATTTACAGTGCATCATTACTCACTACTTCTTTATCCCCTAACATCTTCCACTGTGAGTGTGAATAATAATTAAACTTCTTACTGGCAGCAGTGTTGTAATGACAGGTCTTAAGATCAGCAGGTCAAAGCTCACAGGCACAGATATTATACCTTAATAGGCCAACTAATGGAACTAGGAAAAAAAGTATGATTTTTTGGATGTATAAGCAGTTCTGAAATTATTTCCAAGACGAAAATAAGCTGAGAGCAACTGCTGACAATTTAATTAGAAATATATTGTTCAGACCACCTCTGAAAAAAAAACCTTTTGATACCTGTTCAGCGGGGGAGACTTTAAGGAGGGAAGAGGATAATAAAGTGATTTTGTCTACTAGAAAGAAAGAGACAGATCATTTATAACCTGCAGAGTAATTATGTGGGGTAGAAAGGAAGGAAAGATTATAAGTCCATAGCTTTTGGAGTCCAGCAGAGTTATAGATTTTTAGTCTTAATCTTAATTTTAAAACATGACTGGTAGTCCATTTAGAATCAGGGCTGACAGATCGCACAGTGACTGTTCATGGAAACTATTTTGGCATTGGTAGTTGCACAATTTTCTTTTTCTGACTGTTGCCCTCTGAAATATCGCTTTTTAAATCACTGAAGAAGTTTGTGACTTTGTTTAACATCAAAATTTCACTTATTAAACATGCCTATTCCTTACTGTTCCCATAGAAGACATCACAGAATGAGAGAGCAAATGTAATTTTTGTTTCTTCAGGCAAAGCTCTAAGAAGAATCAAAACCAAACCAAAACAAAACAAAGAGTTGTCTAGAGATTACATAAGAAAACATTGAGTTTTTCTCTTGGTCATGTGTACTAACAGTTGCAGAATAAAGGACTTCAGAACTAAAACTCCAAATTTCGTGCTTTCTTTCTCTTGCTGTCTGAAATTTAAACTTTCCCTGTGTGAACAAACACATATTTCATAACAGTATATAACATCCTCTGCAAGGATGCTGCTCTCTAGCATGCTCCTGTGCAGAGTCTGAAGATTTTACATCTTTATCCTTGAAAATTTTGTTTTATGCAGCCATTAGCTTCAAAGTCCATACACAGAAATAGGCAGGTCATGAGGGTAAAGCTATTTCAGGAAATCCACAGAAAAGTCAGCACAGATAAGATATCCAGCGCTTGTGAGCAAAGCCTGATTTTGATAATGATATCTTGATGTTCATGCTGTTTAAAAACAACATCTTGTGGACCAGTACCTGTATAATATTGGGATGAGCAGATCCTGGTATCCATTATCTAACGCTTTTCATTCAGGTTTGGAAGGAAGCTTTCCTCAGCTTCAGAGGAAAGCTTAGGGATAACTAACACGTAAAACACAAGCCTCAATTATGAGTCAAGGATGGAAGTCATATGAAATGTGAATTCAAAATAACAGAAAATATATGCCTCAAAATCAAGTATTACATTTACTGCTTGTAAAATAAAGTGAAATTAACAATAAAGCAAAATTGCATGTCATTATTAGGTTTGATCCTTTGTGTATTTGTAATTACAAGAAAGGTTTGTAAAACTGTAAAGTTTCCACTGCTTTAGCAGTTAATTAATTAATTTTAGGCTTTGCAATGTTACACAGCTGTACTTATCAATCACTCATGACTGACATGTGACCTATTAAAATAAGTTAATTTAGAAGCAGAAATACTTACATTCATTTGTATCTTTACTACGTGTCCATTACCAGCTGTTTGAGCACACTGCATATCAGACAGGGTGGATGAAGGAGTTGCCTGGACTGGACTATTGTGTTGGCTGGGCTTCTGTTCAGGTAAGCCTGCTGCTTTTCTTCTTTGAGCTGCAATCTGCGATAAAACATTGTCTGCACTGCCACCTAAGGAAAACAAACAAACAAAAGAAAAAACAACACACAGAGTCAAGGAGATCATCAATTTTAAAGGTCTGTTAATACTCAATTCACCTGTCTTCACCATTCACTATCACTTTAGAACTGACTGTGTATGAGGGAACTTCAAGGTTCAGATCTGTTCCACAACTTTCAGCAAAGGAGCAAAAAACCAGCTATGAGAGGAGAGGAGCCAACCTTGTTTACGTGCACACACACATATGCAGCTGACTTTCATCCTCTTTGGATACATTTCCTGCATTGCTTCACCATATTTTCTTTACAGTTGGCAGATACAGTTCAAGCCACATATGCAAGCTCCATGAAATACATGCTGGAACATCCAGCTGGAACAAGTGTACATCTGAATCACCATGAGTGGATTCAATAAAATAAAAAAGTTTTTCTGATAGAAGAGTTAACCTATGAGACTTCTGCAACAGATGTGAGGCTTTTGCTTCCTTATGTAGGTGTCCAAAGTTCACTTCTGTTCCAATACTTCATAGAAATGTTGATTGTGCATCAGGTTCAAGTGACTTTTATATTAAAAACGATAGCAGCATGGTACCTGATCTGTTATGCAGTTCTCCTCCATGCCTATTAATTCCTGCAATGTTATTGGATCCACCAGAAGAATGAGGAGAATGGTTGAAATTGGTAGAATTTGAAGGAGATGCAGGTCTTCTTGCAAATGCTGGTAATTTGACTGGTCTCGTACCTTTACTAACAGATGTCTGAAAAAGAAAAAAAAAATTTTCTTCCTTAAGCAAAACAAAAATTAAACTTCAACAGCTATTTTACACATTTTAAGTTCAGGATCTTTCAATGAAGAAACAGAAGGATATACAAAATATTCTTTCTTTGCATATACATGTATATTTATACAAACATATTTAAATCTCTATTTATATAAATGTATATAGTATATTGAATATGTCTTCAATGAAAAAAAAATGACATCATAATAAAGGTATTAGGCCTCCTTAACCTTTGGCCAACATGAAATGAGCAGATGCAATGCACCTGAGAAATAATATAGAAAAAATTGTGATTAGTGGCAAAAAAAAAAAAAAAGTAAAACTTCTTTCATGCAGAATCCTTTTTTGTCTCTCCCTTCTTACAGAACAGCTACCAACTCCTTTTCAGTCTTAATATCCTTCTTTCTTACTAATGAAGCTGCAACAAGCAACATGAACTTTCTCTCCTCCAGCTGCATATTCATATTCTCCTCAATGTAAACATCTATCTGCATCATTTTACTATTTCAACTGATGCAGTAAAGATATACCTACATGCTAGCCAAATGTTCAACCACGTCTGCAACTTCCTTGAATTCTCCTTACACACTACTGGCCACTGCTGACCATTTGATATATGACTCCTAAAGCTCAGCTTTTTTGTGCTTCTTAACTTGTTACTCAAATAACTTCTTCCAGCTCTGACTTACAATATTTCTCTCCCCTGTTCCTATTCTCTGAATAACACATTTCTCATTTCTTTCCCTACAGAAATGTAGCTAGTGGCTAGTCCTCCTTTACATGCTTTGCTCGTCTCTTTATACATGTGAGCCACAATCATTTTTAGGATGATAAATTAAACTTTACCTTCCTGAGATCAATTCCCTTCTAATCATAGAATGGTTTGGGTTGGAAGGCACCTTTAAGATCACTTAGTTTTCCAATCCCCCTGCTATAGGCAGGGATACCTCCCTCTAGACCAGGTTGCATCCAGCCTGCCCTAGTGCACCACATTCCACCTAAACCTCCTTATTGGTGGTATTAAGCTAACTTTCACCTAAAACAGGAAGACAGAAAAAAATCATTCTAAAATGTCTTCACTGTCACATTTCTAGAACTGACAGGAAATACACGTCTGGACTAGTAAAATAAAGTTTACTACGATATTAGAGTCCAATTTTCAGAAGTAGGATCTTCTCTGTGAGCAACTAGGAGAGCAAAGGTTGTCAAGATTGTTAAGGTCACATGATCATTAACTGGTAAAATATTATCACTTGCTAAACTTCCCAGCATATTTTTGCATACGACACATCTCAGCAGTTTTTCTTCACTTCCTCCCAGTTCCTAAAAAACTGAGAAACCTTCTTCTCCCACAGCTTGTCTTCGGAACTAGAGCAGCTTCAGATATTCTAGAATGGCTATGCCTACTTTGGCAACTAATACATAAGGGTGGAAGCAATAGTCACTTTAGCAGTTTGCAGCAAATTCCTTATGTCTAGTCATTTGTTCCAATGAACATCAAACAAGACATTTTATTTCACAGGAAACTTCCATACCATTTACATTCCTCCCACAGAGGTATGTATTCTTCCTAAAAAGCAGACCTTAAAAGGAGAAGACATTGCTAAGACAATAGGTTCAAAATCATTTCTAAACATAGAACTGATGTGGTTCACCAGCCAGCATGCCCCAGACATAATAACACACAGTATTATTTTTACATATTTCATTTGCTTACTACATCTGAGTTCCCACTACTGTTAAAATCATGCTTGATTGCTCTCTGTGGCCAGGCAGTTCTCATCTGTTCAGCTTTGCCATCTTTGCTGATTCGTGTTCGATCAGAATTCCAAAGCTCAAAACTGGAGGGTGGTAAGAAAGGGGGTATCACTGCTTTCAATTTATCGCTAGGCAGCCTGGTAAACGGAGCACTGCTTCTCAACTGAGAGAGGGAAAAAAAAAGAAAGGAAAACAGAAGTGAGATTCTTCTTAGAATGTTACTGGGTGCTAACGATGCTGTTTCCACGTTAAATAAAAAGATGGAGACAAATGCATTTTTAAACAAAATTAAATGGAAATGAGACATAAAAGTACCATCTGTGAAGATGCATAGCACATCATAACAGACAGAGTCCAAGGTGCATATTGGCATGAGGAAGTTCATTCACTCAGTACAAAGAAGTGGCACAAACTGTCCCTTTCTTCATCAGTTTTAACAGGAATGTTAACAAGCAACTTCCAAAGAAACAACAAACAGGATGCTTGGTAAGGCTGTCCTCTCTGATCTCCTAGATAAGACACCTGGAAATACTGAAAACCTATTTGTTCCTGCCCTACATGTATTCACCAGAAAAAAAAAAAAAAAAAAGAAAAAAAAAAAAGAAAAGAGCAGCACAAGTGATACTGGCTCCCTGGAGTTCTGCCAGTGAATCCTATCAAAATTTACTCAATCTTCTTAAAACAGAAAATAAAAGATCACCAACCAAATTTAATGACATCTCCATGGAGTAACCTGTAGGAGAACTTGAAGATAAAGCACAACAAAAGAAGAAACAGAATAATATAAATATACATCCCAAACTATTTTACGGTTTACTTTATTTCTTACTTTCAGATTGCTCTGTTTCATGTCTTCCTCACAGTGTACCACTTGTCGGTGAGTAATCAGCCATCCAGTCAATCTATTTTACTAATTCATTGCTGATCACACAAATGGATAACTCATGAAAGAAGTCAGCATTCATCAAGAGCTGTCATACTGTACTATTTGTACTACTTCCTAGTCTATAGAACAACATACGTATCACAGCTTGTCAGTTCCGCTCCACTGACTACCAACCAGTGATAGTTCTATTTGTAATGTATATGAGTTGTATATCATGTAAAACAAAAACAAAACAAAGCAAAAGTAAAACAAACAACACAAGGAAACACTAACTGCATTATCTTCTGAACATGCCAAGAATGTTTAACATACCATGGTTGTCAATAATTCATCATCCTTCCCTCCTTTTGCAGTGTTTACACCTGAAAAAATACATAAATGAAGTTTTATTTTCTGCATGCCCCTTCTTTTTATTCTTAAGGATAGCTTTTGTTTGCACAGAACTACAGAACCATTATGGCTCAAAAAGATTTCTAAGATCAGCTAGTACAACCATTCTAAAACATTCAGCAGCTGCAGCCTCAGTAAGCACAGAGAATCGCATTTTCCACTGATGCCTCATATACCTAAATTAAAGTGAAGTCAGTAGTCTTTCTTCACATTATAAATTGTGGGACTTTTGCACAAAGAACTGTACAGTTTCAATAAGTGTTCTTTATAATTTGGGCTTTTCTGAACTTTTTTTCTCAGATTGATTTTAAACATACTGATTTTCACAATATAAATTATTTTATTGAGGATAGGAACAACTCCTGAGCGAGCTGTCCATTCCTTGACAAATTTAAGAGTTCCTGCTACAAAGCTGTACCAGTGTTACTGTAGCATTTCCCTGCTGAAAGAAGGTTGCCCTCAACATTCAGCACCATCAACAGTCAGGGGTACAAATGTATCTCTTTCTATACCATACAGATACAATTTGTGACCTTTCAGCTACACTAAACTGAACAAGAACTAATAAACCAGAAATAATATAATCTCAACTATCCCATAAGAGCTTACTTCCTATCAGACAACTCCAGCTTTATCACTACCTGTGTTATTTGTGACCCAGGCCATAGGAGCATCAGTAGTTCCAGAGGAGTTTGTGTCACCCTGTGGAACTGCTTTCATGGTGGAATTTAATGAAGATTCAGGTTCATCAGGAAAAGGCCCAAACTGATTGGAAGAAAATCCATGGCGCAATGTCTGAGTCAGCTTCAGCTTGCGGAATCGATTGGACATCCTGCTCCACCAAGACTGGATTGAGAAGGAAAAAAGAACAATTTAGTTCCAACTAAAATAAAAGCACGAGGAAAAGAAATGTACAACTAGGTAATCCTTACTGCAGTGACAATGGAGTTCCAGAGTGAAACTACAAATGCAATCTTAAAATGATTTGCAAATATCAACAGAATCCTTCTTCATCAGGCATAGGTAAGATTAATCTTTGTCCTTATTCTTCATTTGGAAAATAGCTTACAATACTTTTGCACACTAACTCAAAAAATGAAGTAGACAACAATATTGTTTTAATTTGAGCCAGAAATCTTTACAGCTACATGGCAAATACTTAACCTGACAATCAACTTTCAACTTTACCATCCATTCCTCTGTTCTATGGCATCAATGAATGGGAATGCATATTTTCTTCTTCTTAGAGGCATACATTATTATAATAGAAATTATTGGAGCTGCATGGAAGCCTCTCCTTCAGATTTTGAAAATTAGTGGCAAACCAACAGAGTTCTGACAGTGTTACTGTCAAAATCAAGATCCACAATACATATAGTGCTGCTGTACAGGTAACTTTAACACTCTCAGACTGGAAAGAGACTATAGTCTGCCAAAGAACAAGGCAAGGAAATAAAACAATACAGAAAACAATACTGCCTAAGGACTACTGCACCTGGAGCCCCTACCTATGTAGGTATATTGTATACAAGGATAATGTCCGAACTTTTCTCAAAACAGACTTTATCTAAAGAGATTACAGATTTCTGTATTTCTGTAGATGGATGATGCAAGATGCTTCCAGTATGGCGGATGGTTCCCCTGTTACATTTCTCTGGGCTACACAGGGCTTACAGTTTATATTAAGAAGAACCATACAGTTTGTATTAAACTTCATGTGGCTTGGAGGCAAATAAGTCAAGATTCTAAAGATGGTCTGATTAGTTCTTAATTCTTTGCTTTCTGAACACTTAAAAAATTTAGTCATTTAAAAATTATAGTACTTCATCAAGACTGCCTTATATGATGTCCAGTCCAGACATGTACTTTTGTAGATTACTCTTTATACTTAGCCATTACTCTCACCATACATATCCCTCTCTCTCCCTGGCATTTAATAATTTTCAACTGCTTATTGATATAACTCTTCCCAGCTGTCATAGAGTAGAAATAAGCAATATAAGCTGTAAACTTATTTCCCATAAATCAATCACTCTAGCAAATGATCATTAAGATGATTTTAAAATCTGCACAGAGTATTAGTAATGGACAAAGTACTCAGACCTTTGTATCTCTTTGGAGCCATAATTAATAAAGAATTACATTACTTTCAGCAACAAAGACCTGAAGGAAAAAGGCAATGGAGACAAATGGTTCTGAGAAAGAAACAAAAACCACAGAGTTCAGCATTTATTCACCTGCCAAAAGGAAATCAAAGGATGAAAAAATCCCTCTAGTTCTAATGTGGAGAACAATGAGCTTACAAAAGGGACTGCTTGTACAATGTGGTTTGCTTGTAAAGGGATCAAAATAACTTCACTGAGCAAAAAGATCACATGTAAGTTCCTCTCATATTTGCTACTCTTTACAGTGCTTTTGATTTCTTAACATATGCTCTCATCACAAAGTCACCTGAAATAAAGTAAGAGCAGCCACTACATTACAGTACAGAACACCTGTACTACTCTCTGGTAAGAAAGGAATTCTAGCAGAGAGGTTCATTTGTCTTCTGGGCTTAGAGTACACTCGTCTGAGCTTTGGAGTCTTCAGTGTGCTGCTGCAGCAGTTGTGGCCTGTCCATAAACCTTTTGTCTCACAGACATACAGAAGCTGGAATAAAGGGTTTTAAACTAGGTTGAAAAAAGCCAAGTAACATAAATGTATTAACAGATGAAAATAGCGTCTGTCAAAAGGCCAAGATCTAATAGCAATGGGAGAATGCAGTGGTATCAAAGATTAGAAAAATGGTGCTGCCACTTGAGAAATACCTTAGATGTTTATAGCAATATTAGAAAGTTGGCATGGGTTTGTCAGAAATAAATCACACCAAATCAATCTTTCTCTTTGTCAGGATAACTGGTTAAAGTGGGCTGAAGGGAGGAGAAAATTTGACATAGCTTGACATTAATAAAGCTCATCATTATTCCATGTACAACACTCTAAATGAATGAGGGAAATATGATCCAGTAAAAATAATCCAGGGAAAGCAACATGACCAAAAGACATACTAAGAAACAAATTGACAACAATTTACTCTCAAACTGGGAGAAAATATTTAGTGGAATAAAACATGAGCTTGGAAATATTCATTAATAAAAGCAATGATGAAACAGAATTTATTTTGTATAGTTTGTGTAAGACATCTGAACAGATGCTCTAAATAATACTGATAAATTTACATTTTTCAGTAGGACTCAAGGTGATAAGTAAGAAGAGAAAATCAAGTGTAAAATACATAAAAAGGAATAAGCAGCAAAGCAGCTGCCCTGTAGAAAAATGGAAATCACAGTTGCATCATCTCACTAAGTATAGGTCCTGTAAGAACAGATCTACAGAATCCTGCTGCTTGATAAGAGGTATGTTTCCAGCCATTCAATGAGATACACAACTAGGACCCTGGTTGGAATTTCATGACTTGTTTTGGATACCTCATCTTAAAACAGATAAAGACATACTAGAAATAATATGAAATTTAGGAACCATAGCCTGCAAACAAGGAAATTTGAGTGAGAAAATAGTAAATAAGAGGATGAAGAGAATTTGATATCTAAATATTTATGTAATTCTTCTAAAGATGAAGCTGGACACTTATAATTGAAAAATAATCGATCAACATAGAACGTAGCAAGAGAAATGTGGATTAGATCAGGGGGAAAAAATTTGACTTTAGGAATAGACAAGCAGTAGAACTAGGTGTGGAGGGAGATCACGAGATCTTCATCACAGTGAGAGAAAGGAGACTAGAAACTTTGTCAAGGAAGCTCCTGTCATACTCATTTGTTCTCAAAAAAGGCAAGTGGGCCCCTGAAGTTCCCTCTCATTCTTCCATTTCCTGTGATTCAGAAGATTCCATGTTTTGTCATTTGCATTGACCTAGATAGAAAATTTATGTTTTGGTTGAGTCACCATAAATACCTAACTGAAAACTTCTGGGCAATTTGTTTTACAGTCCTGGCTCCATGCAGAGAAGTTGTCCACATGGAAGAACAGCTGTTGCAAAAGACAGATCCTCACTTAGGCATTCTCCTTTCACACTGGTCAAAAGCAAGATAAATTTGATGACCACCCAGCAACTCTGAGAATGTCATTTTTACTCTCCAAACACTATAAGAAGAATAAGATGTGGAAAACACAATCAGACAAAATAGCTAATAAAGCATTATAAGCAAGAGGAAGTTATCTAGGCTTACAGTTTTCTAACTATCTATCTGTTTAAACACACACACAGCAGAATTATATAGAATACAATTTCTGCTGGAAAAGGGCTTGATTAAGACTTGTAGATAATATGAAGTTTTGTTGCTTTGAGACCAAACGTTAAAACATTCTAAAAGTTGTGGAGTATGGTCCAAGCACGACTTTCTGAAGAAGGGGAGAAATTGAGAACAGCACAGGGTGTGCCACTGAAGTACGCTGTAGTGACTGTCTTCTCTCTGGGTGAAATAAACTAGGGATCAGGGTGTGATACACATAAATATATTAAATGTGAATATTCATATTTAAATCTTCATCAGTGACAAATCTTTCAAAATTACTTTTTTTCTACTTTCACCTTGAAATCCTACATGACTCCAATTCAGGCCCTATGCCCCATATCAATGTCAAAGACTAGGCAAAGCTAGATAACTGCATTCCTAAAAGGTCCATCGAAATTCATACCAAAGGATAATCATATGAAAATAACAACTTGTCACTTCAAGAATTGTAGAACAGATTCCAAAGTAGAACTGTAAATGATCTTCAAAATTCATGTCAGGAATAGTCAGGAAATTAGCACATGTGTTTCCAAGATTCTGGTACCGTTTATGTAAAAACTGTTAGCTCAAGATGGAAAGAAACAGAGGCATATAATCACCAAAACATGTTCACCTAAGCAAATAAACACAGCAACAACAACAGAATAAACTAATATGTTCTTTTCTTCTTTTTTTGAGGACAGACCACATAAGTCACAATATCCTTATTCAAGTGGCACCCACTGTTTTTTCCTACTGCTTAATTGCTAATTTCTAGTTAAGGATAACAGCATTGCAGTTACTCTACACAGAGGACATGTAAGCCCTCCACTCTTGCACGTTCTTCCACTTTTTATATTAGAGGTCTGCTATGACCTTCATAATTTTCAGTGCCAAATTCCATTCATGATTTAAATGAAGTCTACACATCCTCCTAGAAACTTGCTACTTCATGATGAATCTAAACGCCTCCTTTTTATTATTCTTACATTTAGATGACAGAGACAGTCTCTTAGTTTCTTTGGCTGTCCTGCACACAATCACATAATTTTCGAATACATAACCCTAATTTCTGTTACCCTCCTACATCATTTTTCTTCCTTTTTGTGTCAACTACAAAAGCAAAATATAAAGAACTACTGTTGCAATTTCTACCTAGAACAAATACATAAAAAGCAGCTTCTCAGTGTGTCAGGAGATGGAAAAAAAATCCAGTAACACATCCACTCCCATTCCAAAGAAGAGAAGATTAGTTGTGGGTACAGGAAAAGTCTATGAAAATTAGATTACATTGCATGATTTAAAAGTAGGATCATAATGGAAATTCAGTTCCAAACTTATGAATGTAGTACATTCCACTATTTAATTATCACCCCTACTTCTAGGCATTGAAATATGCTTTGATGCTGACTCTTCTTTAAAAGTCTTCTCTTTGCCTTGTTACCTGAAGAGAAATAAAACTGGACATATACTACATTTCATAAAACTAGGAAACACTGCCAATTAGGAATTCAGAAAGGCAAAGATCCCAACAACTAGTTACAAATTAGTTATAAACTACTCCTCTGAAATGACCTTCTCTGCTTCATACATGAAGGATGAATAAAAGCATTTACCTTTAGACCTCCTTTGTCATCTGGCAGCATTGGGACATTTAAGGATTGCCTACTTCTGGAAGAAGGCAAAGATGATCTGTTGTTCATTTTATTCTTGTCTTTGTCTACTTGCATGCATGCTGATGCGAGTAACCGTACAAGTTCTGTGTCTAAAAGAAATAAAGATACCTTTTATTCTATTTTGCTTTGCCAAATCACAACTGATAATGCTGATGATTTTCCTGTAATTTCCACTAAAGTTTAATAATAAATCTAAAACTCTCAATGCAGATGAGTACTGACATCTTTGTTTCTTGTCCTGTTTCCCACCCCTTCTCCCCACACAGTGAGCTGTAGTCTTACCATCACCTCTCTAAAGATATTTAGCAGTATAAATAAGAATATGATTCAGTTGAAATCACTGCTGTGACCAAGTGAACTGCCTGCTCTGGTATTCTGCATAAGTTCAGAACAGCATTGTGGTGCTCCCTTTTCTCACCTGACATAGAATAGAGCAGAGAAAAATGAATATTCTTTCTTCAAGTGCAGGTTGCAGAAAAGAGGCTTGAAATTAAATCCCAAAGAGAAAGGAGATGTTCAGCCTGGACAATGAAGGGACTGAAAAGACATGGTAAGAAAAAAATAAAAAAAAAAAAAAAAGAGAGAAAAAAAGTAAGAAAAAAAGGAAAGGAAGCGGCAGAAAAAAGAACAAACACGAGATGAGGACAGGAAAGCAAAAAAATATTCTGTAAAATTGTGTTTTACACAGAAATAAGGAAAGACTTTCAGAAGGGCAGACAGAACTGACCAATATATTCCTCTTTCTGAAAGGCAACAAGATGAACTATTTGGTCCTACAAGAAGTTAATCATATGAAAAATATATTCACTGTATTCATTTTCTAAAATTTCATACTATTAGTTATCAACTTTAGACAAAGCAAAGATACACGCTAGTGACCAAAAACACTATCTTGAATAAACACAGAGAAAACACACTAATTCCAGTAGCAGTATGGATTTTCAAATTTGGAAAAAGTAATTTAGGTACCAGGTGAGGTCAACAATAAAGTCCCAAATTAGCTGGGCTAAAAAAACTACAATAAAATCTAATTGAGGTCTCTCCAAAGCATGCTGATTTTTCTGAAAGCAACTCCCATAGCTAACAATTTGAAGACTAACATGTGACTTTTCTTAGTTTTGTATGTGGAAGTGATGCTTGCCTACCTACATTTTTCCAAATAGGCTCAAGTACATGAACTGGTGAATTGCTGTTGAGGTTTGTCATTCCTTTTTCTGCAACGGTGAAATTGATCAGTACTTCATGGTACTGGTAATGGGAGGATGGTTGGACTAGATAATCTCGTAGGTCCTCTCCAACCTTGTGATTCTATGACTGCACTCTCTTTGTCCTGACCCTACACTGCTGCTTACTCAGTGGAAACTTCTAGCTCCAGTTCCTAGTTCAGTGCTAAAGACACTACAGAACACATGAGCCACAACAATTAAATAACACTGAACAGGATCTGATGACAAAAGCACCTCATTTTGGAGTACCTTCAAAAACAAAAACAAGAGGAACAAACTCAATTAGCTCATATGGTTATTTATCCATCTGAACAATTAATTCAGGAAAAATATTTTTCAGACACTATCCTTACTTGGTCCAGTAAGGCATGGACCTCAGCCAATCATCTGTAGGAACCTCAGTGTAACTTTCAGAATTTAAGAGTTTATCTGTTTATGTTGCAATTACAAACGCTTCCTTGGTGCTCTCTGAAATAGCATACCTGGGTCATTCAGCAGCATTATCAAGTCAAAAGCAGTGTATCCATTTTTTGCCCGAAGATTGACATCAGCTCCTTGGTTTAACAAATACTTTACAACTTCTTTGTTTCTTCAAGGCAGAGAAAAAAAAAATGCATTGCTTATATGAGAGAAAGAGATAAAGAGAGAAGACCAGTGCTTCATTTCTATCCTTTTACACCATTTCTTCTCAATTACAGATCAGTTTTACCTTTGCAATAGCTAACCACGTATAAAATTTGTCCACAATTTAGTCAAGAGCTCCCATGATTCCTTTGTCACACACTTTTTGCTTACTACAAACTGAACTAATTGGTATGCAGAAAGTCTGCTTTAAAAAGCTAATTTAAATAGTTAGTTTCTTAAGCTGCTCTTTGGAAATGATCCTGAAACTTGTTGCCAATTTCCCAATGAAATTTTGGGCATAAAGCAGGTAGAAATACAAAGATCAGTCCAGAAATCACTATAAAACATCATTAATAAATAAAAACAACTTCATATTCGTAACAGCTAAGAAATTGCATATAATAAAAGCCAAAGTGACTAAAAATAATTTTGAACTCCAGACAGCCTTCACTTAGAGATAGATATTTCATTGAAATGTCTGGAATGTACAAAAAGATCAGCAGTAATTGATATTACAAACATCTTCTAGCAAAAGCTCATAAAAGCAAGTTGCATAACAGAAAATCCAATCCTCATCAATCCCTCTCCTTTCTCATATTCTTCAAAAAGTAAGCAGGACTTGCCTTGCAAATTAGAACCAATACTGTACTACAGCCTACAGAATAAGTCAACAGACTGCAAAGTTATGGAAAACATATTCAGTACAAAATTCCTCGAGACTGACCTTGTATAAAAACAGTCACATATAACCAACTCAAAAGAACAAATATTCTTAAGCAGCAATAGTTGACAACCAACTCTACCACAGAAGCTGAGAAACAGATCTCAGCATCTCCACTTCAGAGAATTACTTCTATCTGAAGACACACCAAATAAAATCAACCTAAAATGAAGAACAAATGTTCTTCTTGTCTTCTAACAAAACCTCTGCATACTCTCAATGTAGCTCCTCAGCATTCTTCCCTTACTTTTCTTCTACTCCTTAAAAATGTGTTCTTCATCCTGCTTTCCCATTCTGCACCTTCAGAGCACACAGAGTAACTCGATCCTTCAGAGTTCTTGGCTCACATAGAACTTGCTTGCAGAGATCATCCCACCAACTGCTTCTAACAAGGGGTAGCAGAGATTCTTTTGAGTATAAGGATTTTCAGTCCTTGTTTTCACAGACAAGAGGAGTACCTGAATACAGGAGCCTCCTGCATTTAAATATTGCCAACTGTAGGACTGAGATTACACATGAAGTACCCATCCTAACTTCTGGGTTTTGACTCTTTATAAAACAGCCTTAGAGAAAACAAGTTTTCTGGTAAACATGTTTTGGAAAAGTTAATGAAAACTTCTGAAGAGGGGAATTGTAAGAATGGATTTTGGACCAGAAAACAGGGCACAAGCAAAGGTGACTGCCTCGAGTTTGGTATAGGCTTTCTAAGAAGATGGAAATTTCTGTTAGACCCTAACAGCACTTAACTTACCCATGGTATGTGGCCTGCATTAGTGCTGTCCAACCATGAACATTATCTTGTTTGTCAACATCAGCATTTTTTTCAACAAGGAGCTGGACAAGAGGCAGCTGTCCGGTTACAGCTGCAATCATTAATGGAGATGCACCATCAACATTGGTAACATTGACTTGACTTGAGTCTTCATCAACTATCTCTTTAACCAGCTGAAAGTTGCCTGCAAAACAGTGATAAAAACATAATTTACACATCAGCAATAGATAACTTCTCAGACAGTGAATTAATACATATTTAGATTTGCTGACACTGGCCTACATTAACTGGAAATGGCTTACATAACTAAGCCATAAAGGCTGTACAAACAACAGAACATCTCATGCAGAGTATGTAACTTTTCCATAAAATTGTCCTAAGATGATGTACAGGAAACAGCAGTGATGCTCAGATACAGTCATTCAGCACGATTAAGATCCCTGTTCAATTTCCATAGACAGAAATCACAGAAAGACACAATTCTAGAATCAAAAAGTACAAAGACACTCTGAAAGGTGTTGGACCTTTACTTAAGTAGAAAAAACAACATCCAGTGTCATACTGGCCCATAACTCCTTCCACAAGGGTGGTTCTTCTATTTAAAACCACTGCTATTGAGAAGCCACAGCCTCTGAGGGAAAGAGTCCATTACAGTGCTCAACTTTCTTGTACTCAGAAAGGAGTCCTTTTTTTAAACTCTGGTTCTGATATTTAAATTAAATCTCCAATCTTCCCTACTCCTTCATAAAAAATAATGCATTATTCCTGTCATATTTTTTAAAAGCAAACCTAATGTTCACATTTCCACTTAAAAGAGGCTGATAGTCACCAAGATTACAAAAAGCTATACAAAATATGGGTAGTTTTTTTTGTCTAAATTTTTTTTGTCTAAGTCATACTAAAGAGAGGAAAAGGAATTTTTTAAAAATGTATGAGGTTAGTCAGGACCATCTTCTGAAGAGAGTTTAAATTCACCCAGTTCCCTTCCTTTTTTTGATGTCGTATGGCAGACAAAAGATGGAAGAAGCTAAGAAGAAAAAAAGATCTCTGATTGACTATGTACCATTGCAGAAATAGAGGCAAAAAGAAACAAACCCACAACTGCTGTGCCGATGAAAATATTTTCACATACTAAAACAAAACAAAATGACAACTTAATATACTGCTTCAGGACATGGATTTCCCTCAACAGAATCAATGATGTCAGTACTTTCCTTGGAAAGATTGTCAGAACTCCAGATAAGCCCTGCAGGCACCATGCCACCCACAATAATAATCTAATTTCTTGGAAATAGAAAGCACAGAACTGATTTTTCATGTCTCAATTCAATAAAAGACATCAAGTGGCCTTTTTTAACATAGAAGTACATCACAGACTTTGTTAAACAGAAACCCTGGAACCCAAAGAAACTTCAGAATTGAACTCTGGGGTCCTGTCACTTCTTACCACAGCAAAGCTTTTTTATAACCAAGCAGTTTAGAAAGCAAACAAACAAAAAAGAAAACAACAATGCACTGACTAATATTCATTTGGCTCCCTAAAACTACTTCTGACCCAGCAATAACATTTTCAAACCTCAAACTACAGGTCTCACAAGTATGAGAAGGGCAGATGAATTGAAATCTGACTGACTCAAGGCTGAGCTGAAGCTTACTAATTCTCAACGCATGTACCACAGTCAGCAGGGGTACAAACAGCTTTCAGTGCTGTATGGATCACAGAATCACAGAATGGCCCGGGTTGGAAGGAACCTCAAGGATCATGAATCTCCAACCACTCCCACCACAGGCAGGGCCACCAACCTTCATTTTTCATACTAGACCAGATTGTCCAGGGTCACATCATACCTGTCCTTGAACACCACCACAGATGGGGCATCCACAACCTCTCTGGGCAGCCTGTTCCAGCACCTTACCACTCTCATATTAAAGAACTTCCCCCTGACATCCAACCTAAATCTTCTCTCCTTCACCTTAAAACCATTACACCTTATCTACTCTTTCAAAGAGTTGACTCCCCTCCTGTTTATAGGCTCCCTTTAGGTACTGAAAGGCTGCAACGAGGTCACCCCTCAGCCTTCTTTTATCCAAGCTGAACAAGCCCAGCTCCCTCAGCCTCTCTTCTTAGGAGAGATTCTCCAGCCCTCTGATCATCTTTGTGGCCCTCCTCTGCACCCTCTTCAACAGCTCCTTGTCTTCCTTGTGCTGGGGGCTCCAGACCTGGACACAATACTCCAGATGGGGCCTCATGAGGGCACAGCAGAGAGGAACAATCACCTCCCTGTCCCTGCTTGGCCACCCCTCTTCTGGTGGAGCCCAGGATACCATTTGCTTTCTGAGCTGCAAGAGCACACTGTTGGCTCATGTTTAAGTTTTTCATCCATCACGATGCCCAGGTCCTTCTCTGCAGGGCTGCTCTCAAGGACTGCTACTTCCAGTCTGTATATATACCTGAGATTCCCTCGGACCAAGTGCAAAACCTTGCACTTTGCAGTGTAGAACCTCATTAGGTTCACTCAGGCCCCCCTTTTGAGTCTGTTGAGGTCCCTCTGGATGGCATCCCTTCCTTCCACTGTCAACTGCACACTCAGCTTGGTGTCATCAGCAAACTTGCTGTGGATGCACTCAATTACATCGTTTATGTAACTGATAAAGATGTTAAAGAGAACCAGTCCCAAGACAGACCCCTGGGGACACCACTAATTACTAGCTTCCACCTAGGCACAGGACCATTAATCACCCTCTGTCTGTGGCCTTTCAACCAATTTTTTATCCATCAAGTGGTCCACCCATTGAATTTGGAGATAAGGATGTGGTGGGGAACCATGGCAAAGGCCTTGCTCAAGTCCAGGTAAGTGACATCAGTTGCCTTCCCTTTGTCCACCAATGCTGTCACTCACACATCATAGAAGGTCACCAGATCAGATTTTCTATGCCACAGATTGTGTACAGTTCCAGACAGGCTTACTAAGCCCAGTGCATATCTGGACTGTATTAGCCCCATTGCCTGGGGCATCTTAGCCCAAGTAAGGGAAGAATGACAGGAAAAGGAGGAAATCTCTCCTGAGACTATCATAGGTCTCATGGGACTCTTCTCATGTTGTCATTGGATGTAACATTTAATTTCCTAAGATTTAACATTCTTCCCATGTTTAAGAAGATAAATAGGTAACTAGAAAGCAGTTAGTCACCAGGAATGCAACCCATCACAGTCTGGATCAAATTTAAATCAACAGGATGGCTCTAGCTTTTTCTGTTTTCCACAAAATAGATTCAGCAATGATGCGCTCACGAAAGTCACTCCGTCATGAGAGAACAGACAAGATTTGAAGCACTTTTTTCTTGAAGCAATTTTTAATAGCAATTACAATGCTTATATGGAGTAGAGGTCAGCATGCTGTTTGCAAAAAATTAGCAAATCTGTTTTTTGAACTTAATGTATAAAAGAAAAAAAATGTCATGTTAAAGTAGCACAGTCTTAGAAAACATTAAATCACACCACTGTGGCACGAAGGACATGACCAGGATCTCATAAACATTTTCTCATGTTGGAATGGGAAGAAAAATAAATTCAAACCACAGAAATAATTGTACTTTTAAAAGTGAAAGGGAAAAAAGCAGTCATGAAAACAGAACACATTTCAGTTTCCCATGTTAGCAAATAAGCACACTGAGTGGTTACAGGAACAAGGCTTACCCAATTTCAAAGCATGAAAGATGTCAGGTTGCCTCTTCTCTGTATCTGAAAAGTATAAATACTTTTATTAACAATATTTAAAATGCAAAAATTTCTTGTAAAAATTTACAGCAAAAACTTTTTAAAAATGAATTCTGCACAATTATACTATTAAATAAATATTTGCATATACATTTTATAAGAACAAAGAATGCACAGATAACTTTTATTCCCTTTAGTAAGAATGACTTACCTGTATGGTAAACACTGTAAACCTGTAGGCTAAACACTGTAGCACCGTAGCACTGGTACTGGCTTTTTGCCTTTCAACTTCCATTCTGCATCAGGAAATTGTATTAGGAAATTTCTGTATTTCCTTCCTGGAAGATCTAAGTATCAATTAGAGAACCACGGTATGCTTCTGTGGTCAGGTGAGACCCTCTGTACAACAGTTAACATTCAAATACTACAGGATTGTTTTGGAAAGTGATTCAAAAAGAGTTCTGTAAGATGACCCATTTTTTTACTTTGTCTCAAGTACTGACAGGTTAACTTGTGAAGGTCACAAAAATAATAGTGATGATCAAATGCGATTTGCACATTAATAGAAATCCATCACTCCTAGATCATCATGACCAAAAAAACTACTGTAATTATTTCAGCTTTAATACTTTGAGTGAAGAATGTTTCCTTCTGTATGCCTTCCCAGTGTTGTGAAACCATTGATTTTGCAGCAGATGAGGGAAAAATAGTGACATGTTTTGCACTTTCCACTCAAACCAGAAAAATAAATTTCCTTCTGTCTTCCAAGGCATTACTGACACTAGAGCCAATGGGCCAAGACTTTAAAGAAAAGAAGATGTTGAGAGGTCTCCCAGGACTGATTCAGAAAAGGTTAATGTTCATAGCTTGACTAAAAAACTTGAAAATGCTGAACAGAGGCAATTGCTGGAAAGTCTGAAACAACAGAAGAAACTGTGTCAGTTCTATGTTTTCTTCTGATTAAGAAACTGCTAACAGAAGGAACCATATGTAAGCACACTGTTAGAAAACATTTCAAAAGATCAGTTGAGGAAAGGACGAGACTTTGTACTTGGCATGCACAAAGTCTGGAAGAGAGGCAGCCTAAGGGAGCAGGGGACCACAAGGAGGTGCCAGAAGGAAGGACTACCGCCCGTGTAAGCTGAAGTAAGGACAAGGGCTGTACACAGGCAACGCCCAGGCCTTCAGAGGCAGTACTGATTTCGTTACCGAAAGCATCCCAGAGAAAAGAGGTGCATTCATTTGGGATGCAATTTGTCCTGTGTACGGTAGTGGCCCAGAAGACAAGTTCCTTTTTTGTTGCCTTCCACAGGATATGCAGACTGCAGTGCTAGAGTAGACTAAAGCCATGGTCAAACATCACTGTAGAAATTTATTCAGATGTTTAATATTTTTCCTCTGTTCTCCATTGCAATTAGTTATTACTCTTCTGCTGGTGGAAACACCCCCTCAGATGAGGTAGCAGGAATACTCATCTGCTTTAATGCAAGTCCATTCTTCTAGCTTAAGCATACCTTTTCCATCCTTTAAGTTGAATGATTACAGAAGGCCTTCAAGACTCATCAAGCTAACTATGCATGCACAGAACTTACATGCAAAACAGAGGGTACTGCACTAGCAAATCCCACAGACGCCTGATTCTGTGTAAAGTAACCAATCAAGGTCTCTTTCTCAGAGAGTGGTCAAGAGCAAATGTCAGCAATCAGCCAGTTCTAACTGGTAGCCTGGCTGTGTGAAAGTTGTTGCTCCAAACTTAACCTAGAAGTCAGCATCTGACTGAGTTCAAATCTCCTCTGAAGCATAAGGAAGTGTCAGATTTCTGTCCTTCCTTCTTGAAGTACAAGGGAAGCTTGACCCACAGGAATCAATTTAAGTAAAAATTAACAAGCTTTAAGTAGGTGACTGGGATTGTGGGTTATCTACCCTGCACTGTAAGAGAAATAATTAGCTAAGATTTAAATAAACCTCTCCAGGTATCACAAGCTGCAGAGAACTTAGAGTGGACTAAAACACCCTGAAGGCTTTCTACCACTAGGACTGAATGAGTGGAAGTACCTGGGAAAGGTTTGTTAGGGTCAGTCCTATCCTTAGATTTAGCAAAAACTTTAGTGTTAGAAAACCAGAAGTCTATCCTGCCTTGCAGCTTTTACAAATCCTCTTTTGCTGTCAGCATAAACAAACTTCTGGAGAAATAAAATGAGTAAATCCAGAATATCCTAGCAAAACTAGTGTAAGGCATTTGTAACACTTCAAATTGACAGATGAAAACAAATAGGCTCAGCCTTTACCTTTAATAAAAAAGAAAAACCTAGGAAATTGGAGGAATAGTAACAGAATAATACAGATTAACAGAAAAATATCCTGTCAACAGAATACAAATTTACTTAGTAATTCAAAAAGAAAATTACTAACAGCAAATAATATACCGTTCTGCCCTTCTGGTTCATTATGTGGTACTAAACATAATGTTGAAGTTTGGATAAAAAGTGTTGCAGTCAAAAGTTTGCTCCCATCTTCCTTAGCCTTCAGATCATCTAGTAATAAGATTGTTTTATATCCTTCAATTCTCTCGGCTAAAACTACCATCACATATTCATTAACAGCACAGTCACAGGCTGCTTCCTTATCAGTTCCTTTATCTCTTTCAGTGCATAATATATGCATTACAATGCAGAATAAAAACCACCATAAAAGCAAAATTTCTGAATGCCATTTTACTTGAGATTTGCATTGAAATAAAGTTCTTTTCATCCAGTTTATATGTGCGTTAGCACAGTCTGTGCACACATGCAGGCGTATTCATGTTTGAGAGGAGAAAGTTGCTTACAAATGTTATAAAGTCCTGAAATCATTTAAGTATCCCCCTCTTGTATCAGAAACACAGTGACTCTTCTAAGTCACTCGAGGTCTGAACTTCACCACTAAACACAATATATTGTTTGCCATTTAAATTCCTCTATCTTTGAACTTTCAAGTTGTTGTGGGTTTTTTTTGTTGTTGTTTTTGTTTTTTTTGTTTTTGTTTTTGTTTTTTCCTTCAGCTATCAGTCAAAAAGGCCCTTTAATGTTGGAGTTCTTGTCCTTAATGTGGACATTTTATTAACCACTTCTCTTAGTTACTTCAGGAAACTAGACAAAAGGAACACCTTTAGTCTCTCACTACAATGCATTTTATATTTGTAGATTTTGTATTTTTTAAGTTTTACCTCAGTTTGTGACATCCTTTCTTTGGTACCTTACTCTGTTTATGTCACTCCTTCTTCAGACCTTTATTAATTTTCTTTCTAAATGAGCATCTATATCATGTGTTTTAAAGGTTAAAAAAAAATAAAGGGTTGAAAACATTATAGAAATTTAAGATATTCTGAATACTTTTTATTGCAAGGTAGGTGCACCTGCTCCAACATTTTCAGAAGTCCAGTTACAAATTTTAAAGAACACAAGTGTACATACAAATTAACTCCTTCAATTTCCAAATACAGGATCAAAACTTCGAGAAAGCAAAAGAAAAAAACAATGTTCCATACCTGTATGAATTCTAATCGTTGTGAGAGATTCCAGGTAGTCCTTCATGTCTTTGTGCTTGAAGCCCACAGAGATTTCAAAAGGCGTTTTATGCAGTACATTGAGGTGATCAGGATTGGCACCTTTCTCCATGAGCTGCTGTGCTAAGCTCACCTTACCGCTAACCGCTGCCAGCATTAAAGGACTCCAGCCCATAGTCTTCACAGTGTAATTGCAATCAGCTCCCCAGTCTAGTAACAGATGTACCACTGCCTCATGTCCATGTTGTGCAGCTGCCATTAATGGAGTGATGTCAGGAAGGTCATCTCTGCTGCTGTTAAGCACATTTGTGCTAAAATGGTCATAATTGTCTACATAAGCTCCAGATTCCAGCAACAATTTTACCATGCTGACATGGCCACCTCTACAGGCCATCGTGAGGACACTGGCTCCTAATTTGTTCTGTGCGTTGAGATCAGCACCATTTTCCAGCAAGATGTGAGCCACGCTTAGGTGTCCAAACCTTGAGAGAAAGAAAGAGGTATGAAATAATCATAAAGGCTACTGACATACTTTGAAAACTGACATACTCCAAACACAAAAAATGTCATTACCAAATTGGCCTACTGACTAATGGAAAGGACTGGCCTACTATAGAGGATTATAAGCAACTCAAAAAGGGTAGATTCAAACTTAAAGATGGTAGATTTAGGTTGGATATAAGGAAGATGTCTTCTACAGTGAGGGTGGTCAGGCACAGGAACAGGCTGCTCAGAGATGTGGTGGATGCCCCATTCCTAGATATCTTCAAGGCCAGGCTGGACCAGGCTTTGAGCAACCTGATCTCGCTGTGGATGTCCATGTTCATTGCAAAGGAGCTGGACTGGATGACTTTTAAAAGTCCCTTCCAAGTCTGTGGACTCTATGATTCTATTATTCAATGCATACATTACTAAATGAGGCTGTGATCACCTTACTGGAGGGGAGCAATCAAAAGCTGAGGACTGCACCTTCCTAAAATGTTTCACATGCACCAGTGACCATGCCCATAAACTAGACATCAATATAAGAGCTCTGGCCAAAGCAACGATATGCTACCTTCAGGCCATCAACACTATAGCTTCTATAAACTACAGGCCTTGAAGTCACTTTCAACCTTGTATTCCAAGGCCTATATTAGCGTTGGGGATCAAAGTCAGTTCGCTTGTAAAGATCTTAAATAAATACCCTCTTTACTACTAAATGAGTAAGGCAAAAACTTCAAATAGTCCATGCTAAAGAAAAAAAGAAAAAAGAAAAAAAGAAAGAAAAAAAAAAAAGAAAAGAAAAAAGAAAAAAAAAAGAAAGAAAAAAAAAAACCTGGCTGTTTTATGAAATGGTTTACTCATCTTTTGTAATAGCATCATCCCCTGCTTTGTAGTTGGGAAAAATGAACCAACTCCCATAGTGAAAGAAGGGTCAGAGTGAACACAGGCAAGTGTGATGTTCTCATAAGGCTTAGAAAACAATATAGCAAGTAGCCACTGTTATTATAAGGAAAGGGAACTCAGCACTGGGGAAACAGAGAAACTCTTCTTGTGTGAAACATTTGAAACTCGGATTCTGACGCTGGTTTCATCGAAAGAACATCATACAGGCTACCCTTTCAATCAGCTAGCTCACAGTGAGGAGATGGGAACCTTAGACCCCTCCTCAGCAGAAGTAATCTCTCATTTTACTAAACATAAAACATTTACAGGACATGTACTTCTGCACAGCTCATTGCAGCTACCATGCATTACTATATGCGTGTGCAGGGTTAAACACAATCAAATTTTGATGCTGAAAGCTCCTTTCACGTGCTGAAGAGAAACAACTGTTATTTGAGGAAATCCCCAGGAGTGCAACCAACCACTAAGAGCAGACATGGGACCCAAACTCCCTGGTGTACTTGCAGAAAACACACAGTTGCAGAAGGAAGCCTCCAAGGGCTCTCTAGTGCTTCTGGTGTAACCTTTCCACTTCACTACATCACTACAGCAGCTCCTGCAGTCACTGGAAACATAGTTACTTTTATACATACATGCTATCTCAACAATTTCAAGAGAACTAAACACAGCCAGAAAATTCAACATGCGCATAGTTTGAAAAGTATGTCTGTATGGTTACTGCATTTCCTTTTTAGTTATCCATTAAAAAAAAAAAAAAAAAAAGTTTCGCCACTTTAAGCTTTCTCTGCAGATTTCTGTACCTACTGCACTTCTCAAACAGTAACAAGTCATTTCTTTAAAACAATTAGCAGGCTATGGTGATTTGGTTTATTGTCTCTGGAGAAGGAGTGTAAGGTTTTCATTAAAGAAAAAATCTAAGAATGTTTTTGGTACTTTTTTTTTTTTTTTTTTTTAACCTTCACGAAATAACAGAACTGTTGAACCCTGTCTTCCTTGTTCTTACTGGAAAACCAGCTGTGTGACTCATTCTTTGGGAACTTTCTGTGGGCTTTAACTGAAAGGAGAATGTTGACTTTCAAACAGATCCTTTTCTTCCAAGTATTTTAATATTATGAAAGAAAAAAAAATACAAAAAACCTCTCAATCAAACATTCAATTCATACTGTTCTCAAATCTTGCAAAATACGTAATTCCACAGAGCATTCTGTACGTGAAGATAAACACAAACACAAGCAGCAGCAATACCAGAGCCTTCTGCAGCCCTGCAGTGAATAGATGATAGAGGGGTATGATGCACAGAAATCCAGTGCTGTCATTAACATCCAAAGGAATCATTTTGTGTATGCTTATTGCTGAAGGATATCCTTCTCCATTTATTAAAGGAAGGTAAAAAGCCAGGCGAAATCAATTATTTCCATTTACTTTAATCTACGTTATATCAGAGATGCTTTTTCAACAGGTAGATGTGAAAACAACAGAAAATGAAGCACGGCTGAACAGACGAGGGGCAGGCAGTGCTTTCACGTTCAGGCGAAGGCTTCGGGGCACCTTGGCTCTGCACTGAGTTTGCTCAAGTGTCAACCACCGCACCCCTTCATACCCCTTCCATACCTACGCGGCCGTAGGAAGGGGAGGAAAAAGGAAACTCAGCACTTGACCAGAACACTCAACCCAACTCTTTCGGCCCACGGGGTCGCCATCTGGGGAGTCGACAGGTGACCGCCCCCTCCGCGCAATCACAGCTCCCCGCGGCCCAGCCCCTACGAGATCCTCCCTCGCTTGCTCCGCCCTAGGTGTCGGGGGCTGTAGGCGGCCGCCGCCTAGGCCGGTGTCCGCCCGCCCCGGGCCTGCGGAGCGGCGGGGAAGCGGGCGCCCCTACCTGGCCGCCTGCATCAGCGGGCTCCAGCCGTAGTGGTTCGTGCTCTGCACCGAGGCCCCCTTCCGCAGCAGGAACCGCACCAGCTGCTCGTGGCCGCCCGCCGCGGCGAACTGCAGCCCCGTGTTGCCCGCCTCGTCAGTGCAGTCCACGGCGACGGCGGGGGCAGGGGCGGCGGCGGCCGCTTCTCCGCGGGGCTCCACCGCCTCCTCGGTGCCGCAGGCGGAGGTGGCCGCCGACCCGGCGGTGACGCCGGGCAGCCCCAGCAGGCGCCGGGCGGTCTCACAGTCGCCCTGCTCGCAGGCACGGAGGAAGAGTTGGACCTGGGCGGGCACCCCGCACTCCCCCATGGGCAGCGCCGGCAGGGCCCGAGAAGCTCGGCCGCCCGTGCCCGCCCGCCCCCGGCGGCGGTTGGGAAAGCGGCGGCGTGGAGGAGGGGACTCCGGCGGCGGGAGGAGGCAGGCCGAGGGCGGCCCGACCGTGCTCGCGACTTGGGGAAAGGAACCCGCCTCAGCTGTGCTCCTCAGGGCCGTGAGGGCCGGCATTGCCCTCTGCTCCAACCTGTGCTTGAGGGTTCGCGGCTCCTGCCCCTCATTCGGGGGTTTGTGTCCTTGCAGCTGTTTTCCACGCCATGTTCGTGCTGCGGTTGCTTCCACACAAGGAACTAGCTTCGTGGTACCCGTGTTCCTTCCCCTAGCCATCACAGCAAGCCCTTGCTACAGAACTGTCTTTCACCTGAAAAAAAACAGACCCCTCTGCTAGCATGTCTTCCACAATCCAGCTGCTCTGTGCCAGCCCAACTCTAGCTACATTGTACCTGCACCTTCCTGCTCAGCTTTTCCCTCTCTTCTTGACTCTCCCCTTCCTGCAATAAGGGATTTCGTTATCGTTTAACAAACGTATCTTTCCATCCTGATAATGCCCATCAGCTGATCTTTCTGTTTAAAGACTTTGAGTGTAAAGCTGATCTCTTCTGGTGTTTTTAAGTTGCTTTCTTTTCTAAGCCTCCAAGTTAACCTGAAACCTTTTCCAGGTCATACTGAACTACAACAGCTAAAGTGAGAAAAAAAATGAAGCGCTGGTGAAATAACTTAAACTACAATTGACTTGTCACTTAAGAATATAGTATTGTGCTTCTACAGTTTCCTCTAGAGAATCATGGAATATCCTGAGAAGGAAGGAACCATAAGGATTACTGAGTCCAACTCCTGGTCCTTCACAGGACAATCCAAAATTCAAACCCTGTGTCTGGAAGCACTGTCCAGATGCTCCATAAACTCTGGCACTCGGAGCCATGCCCACAGCCCTGTGATGCAGACCCTTTCCCTGACCCCAAACTGCCGCTCCCCTGACACAGCAACATGCCGTTCCCTCAGGCCTCTCCTCAGCTCCTTTGCTCTGCGCTGAGCCAACACAAGGACTTCAGCCGATCGTCACACATCTTTCTGTCTAGACTCTTCACCATCTTCATAGTTCTCATTTGAACACAGAACACTCTCCAATAGTTCTATGTCTTTTTTATACTGTGGCATGCAAAACTGCACACAGTACTCAAGGTGAGACTGCTCCAGTGCAGTGGAGTGGGACATCCCTTGACCTGCTAACAGTGCTGTGGTTAATGCACCCCCACAGCCTCCAGCAGGTTGTTCTGTTTTAAAATCTTTCACCTCAACAGCAGAACATGGCACTAATTACTATGGTGGAGGGTTTGGTGAACTAGGAGACATTGCAGGAAGTGTAGTGAAACACTAGATGTCACTAAAAGGACATGCTGGTTTCAATCAGATGCACCCATACTTTCCATGCTACATAGTCTTCTTCCTCTGATCCACTGGGAAATCCAGATCATGAGGCTGTCGTGGCAAAAAGTCCAACAAGTTGTACTTTGAGAAAGACTCCAGGAAATGAATACCCACTGCTTATGGATACTGGGAGTGTGCTGTTCACAGCAAAGAAAAAATGAACCTCTGTGAATTTGTCCTCACAAAAAGGATCAATTCCTAGATATGATAAATATTCAGTAATGATTCCTGCATTATAGATACCATGCATTAAATGATGTAAAATATGTAAACATTTAACACACCCATTTATGCTAAAAAAAAAAAAACCAACCAACCAAACAAAAATAAACTGTTAAGCTTCAAGATGCTGACACTGGCCATCGACAAACTTTTGGTCCAGCCAGTACAACCATCCTTACAGTGCAACAGTGTGAGGAGCTCGCCATGATGAATAAAACTGGACAGTGCAATAAATTTCATGGAAAATTTTATAGTTTGAAAACTGGAATGGCAAGAGTGATTCATGCAATACATTATTCAGGATTCAAGAAAACTGGGTCATGCTTATCATATCAAAGTGCATGCGGATACAGTCAAATGAGTGATGGGATCATTCCAGTTTATCTTTGAGATAAGTTATGGAACATGTTCATCATACAAATTTGTGTTATGTAGCTGATAATTATGCTATCAAATTACCCTAATAGTTTGAAACTCCAGACAAACATATAATGAATAAAAGTAGAAACCACCTAGCAGCAAAAAGAGGCAACTCTTCTTTTAAGAAACTCATAAGCAATAGGAAATAGTTACAAAATGAAAGAAGCTCCTCTGGGAAATATGACTTGATTTCTTCAGCAAAGAAAGAACAATTTAAGTCTTTCAAACTGTGAAAAACACATTGTTTTTGACGTGGAATTCCTTCATGATACCAATGTACTAATTTGGATAAGTCAGTGTTGGATTGCACCAAGGTTAAAATTATTTGAAATGACCTGAGCAAATTTCTACCTTATGTATCATTCAGGGTCACATGATATCAGACTGTAAAAGTACCATAAAAAAAAATATATATATATCTGAGAAAAGAACATATGCAAGCAGTAAGAAATCTGTTGCAAATGAAACCAGAAAACTGGAGATGGCTCAGTCATTATGAGAATCTGGGGATGATGACATCTGAAAATCCCATTATTTCATGGCACTATTTCATGGCACTATTTCATGACAATTCAAAGAATAAAGGCTTATTTTCTACTGAAAGACCTTACTCGTGTGAATCAGAAGAAAATCATGACTGAGAAAAAGAGAACTGAAATTTGTAGTTTGTGTTTCATGTAAAGCCTCTTGTCTGAAAAATATAGACTCACATATTATAAGTGTTATCAGAGAAAAGAAGATACTTCTCCAATACCAACCTTCTCCAGGCTCATAAAAGTTAACTTTGGTTTCTTCAGACAGAGAAGCAGAAATTACCTTGGTAAGCATGGGATGACTATGGTTAATTCCACCATTCAATATCACCTTGAGTTCTTGGGCCAGTTCTTTAATCATGGCATGCATACATATCAGCTTTGAAAGCAATGTCTCCCATTTTGTTATGTGGGCTCTTGATGTCAGAAACAGACACTGATGATATGGCAGTAGAGGTTGAACCTACCCACCAATATCCCATTACATTCTGTTGCCGTGCAACAGATGGCAGCAAAGGGGCAGTCTGACAGAATGGCATCTAACATGGAAGTGTCAATGAAGCAAAAGTGTGGAGCTGTATTCCTCCATGCAGAAAAAATGGCATCCATCAGCATTCACTGATGCTTGCTAAATGTTAATTGAGACCAAGCAGTGGATGCAACCACAGTGAAGTGGTGCAGCACCTCCCAGAGGTGCAGATTTTTATGAGCGCAGCATGCAGGCTCTTGTTCACTTGCAAAAATGCATAGCTAAGGGTGATGACTATGTTTATTTATTTATTTACTTTAGTGGAGAGTTTGCTATATTAAATAATTTTAATATGCTCTTTGTATCTGTTGTAATTTCCGTGGAAATAAATAGGAGGCATTACTTTCAGAGGGACCTACGTATACCACGTCTCCACTTCGTCTACTGCAACAGCCGCTATAACTTTATGATGAAATTACTTCACCTGTGTTTCTGAATATGAAACAGTTTTGATTAAATTTTTAACAATTATTTGGAATCCAGTATTTCAATTCACTGCATCAATAAAAAGTGTATGAGATAGCAGATTTAAAAAGCAATAGACCTTGAACAGTCTCCTTCAGTAACAGGTCCTGTTACACCATACTGTGTGTGCAGAACTGCGGTTTTGTTCCAATAGTTTCTGATACTTATGCTTGCTAGCCATGACTTCATATAAAGGACCTCATTTACTGTCTACAGTTCATGCTATTTACCTTATAAGAACATATATGTACCAACAGTACATACCCACAGGAAGTAATCCACTGACCAATGTCTTTGGCATGCACATCCTTACTATCTTTAAGCTATCTTGGCTTGCATATGGTTATTTGAATAAGGTATTTTTTATATGTGTTTATGTACATACATGTACATACTGTATTCTGAAAACCAGTACAGGTGAGGTATTGTACCAGCAGCACTCCCCAAATCAGCCTGTTTTTATTGACATGTCAATATCAGAATTACGCAGCATTCACTCTTCAGTCCGGTACAAGATGCCTGAAATAGCTCACAGTTTCTATCTCACTCACTACGTCTGTGTTTTTAACCCATTTTATTTTTAGACCTCCACACCCACTGTTCTTCCTTTTAAATTCCTGATGTGCATCCTTGCAATGCAGCTGGACTCTCTCCTACCACAGAGGCTGCCCTATAAAAACTAAGGTCCCCACGGAAGCGAGAAGGGCTGAGCACCCACCTCTCACATAGACCCACAGCAGGGAAATGAGCACCTGGCTACTTTCAAGTTTCACTTGCATTATGCAACTGTGCCAAGTGATGACACTTTCCAGGCAAATATATTAAATAGAAAAAATATCCTTAGCCCTGGTTAAAAAGAAAAAAAAAAAAAAAAAAAGTGGTATGATGAACAATATTTAAAAAGAGACAGGCATAACCTGTGCTGGTAAAGGAGCGAATAAGCACTCAAGGTGGGAGTCAGGAGAGGTTGCAGGGCAATGTTGTTCTACGCCCAGTTAAAATGACTGTGAATAACGACCCATCATCAGCCCACAGCTACCTTCAATGTATGTATATTTGATTATTTGGCTAAATCTTCTCCCGGAGCAAATTTTCTATCCACCTGCAATGTATTTGTACATTGTCTTCTGTCATCTATGTATTTTCTTCTTTTTATTTGAGAACACCCAACCATTGGTTGTTACTGAAACAAGGAATGTTATTCCGAAAGACATTCTTTGGGACTTTCTTTTCCCCATAAAGAATGAATTTAGGAAGCCATTTGAGCACAGAGTTTATTCAGAGTTCCCTGTTTGTTCCTACTTTTGTACACTCCATTTCCAGTCTTTAATTTTGCTTTATTTTGAATAAAAGTACAGATCTAATAAAAACAACAAAAATATATGTATTTTTTTAAAAATAAAACTTTGCATGAGGAAAATTTTAAAGCCTTTGCAAAACTTAATACTTCTATTTTTTTAAAATGATTTTAATAATTTTTTTAAATTCATTGTTATAAGGGAAGAATAACATTTAGTAACAGTAAACATGTGCAATAATTCAACTTATGGATTTTTCTTTAACAAGTTCAAGTAATTTAGGTTAACTAAACAATTGCCCCAATATATTTCAGTGAGCAACAGATATTCTCTCATTTTCATCAATTATGCTCACTATAATACAAATTCCAATGGACAGTCACATTAGCATCTTATTGTTTTTTAGTTTTTTCTTTTACTGCTTTTTGAAAGGTTTAGTTAATACTTTGTTTCCTGTCTTTACCAAAAAAAAAAAAAAAAAAACAACCCAAACCAAACCAAACCAAAGCACTTTTACTTCTTAAAAATAAACTCCTGGAATATATTAACTATTCCATCGATCTTCTGCTTTAATTTTGATAACAGAGGGCATGTTAGATCTTCCTAGGAAAGTAATTATAGACTTCATATTACTTATATGGTTGCACTACTTCTGTCTAACTAAAACTCTCAAAGCAATTTGTAACTCAATAAATATTCTTACTAATCTGAAACAAAATCTCAAAATCTTTTTTTTTTTTTTTTAAATTTCATTATTAAACCTGGAAAATACTTCTCAGAGTTTCTGAAAAGTAATTTTTCTGTTAAAATGTTGATGCAAGCTTTATGGATAGTAGAACAGTCAATTACCTTATGAATGCTCTATTTTTTTTTTCTGGGGCTTTTTTTTCACACTTAGAGCAGAAGTTTTCCCCGTGTCTTTATTCCTTAGGTATTTCAGCTCAGAAATTTCAGTCTTCCCATCCTGATTAAACTGTACAAACTCTAACAAAGGCTTGAAACAAGTGTCCTCGACTACACATATTTTACATCTTGTCCAAACTTTTTTGTGAATGCAAATGATTCATCTTCAGTTATTTTTGCACTAACACCATTACTATACATTCTCTTTCTGAATTTCCTCAGATTTATGTACTTAGACAATACCTCCTGGGAAACTACCGTACTAGCCTTATATTCATTCCTCATAGCAACAATAACCACAGAAAGTCAGCTATGTGCCTAATTGAATTATTACTATGGAGAGCTGACCTGGTGTGTTACCTATTATAACCTTTCCTACCTCTGTGAAAGCACGTTCCTTGCTGCGTTGGCTGCCCCTCTTGATGCTACCCAGGATACAGTTGGCCTTTTGTACAGCAAAGCACACTGTTGGCTCATGTCAAGCTTCTTACTCACCAGCACCCTCATCAAGTCCTTTTCTACAGGGCTGCTCTCAAGTTCTTCTCCCACACATATGTGAGATCGCCATTATCCAAGTGCAACACCTTGCACTTGGCCTTATTGAAACTCATTAGATTCATGTTGGTCCACTTTTCAAGCTTCCCTAGGTCCCCTTGGATGGCATCTCTTCCTTCTATTGTATCAGCTGTACCACCCAGCTTACTGTCATCAGCAAACTGGCTGGGGGAAAATTGATCCTACTGTTTATGTCATTGGTAAAGATGTTGAAGAACATTGATCCCAAAATTGATCCCTGTGGGACACCACTTGTCATTGGCTTCTACCTGAACATAGAGCCATTGACAACAGCCCTCTGGTTGTGAACATCCAACTAATTCCTTATCCACTAGTCTACCTTTCAAATCCGTATCTTCCCAATTTACAAATGTGGGCTGCACTTTTGGGGTTTACACCTCCACCACCTAGAAACTAGGGAATCTCTGCTGTAACCCCAATACCAAGGCTGCCTTTGCTAAGAAAGTCTGGCAGGCAACAAGAAAGCACAATTGCTGGGCATGCTGTCACAGGTGCTACCCAACTGTCTTGCTAGATATGTCTTCCTGTTTAAACAACATATGTTTTGATGTCCAGCATGTTGGTATTTAATAGTTGGATGGAAAGCATTTTTACATACATATACACCACTACCCTTAAGTTATTCCAACACGTACATATGTTTTGAAACAAGATTTTGTGTATATCTGACTAGATTAACTGTATTGCTAAATAAGAAAAAATTAAATTATACCTATACACACACACATTCACCTGCAAATCCACCTAAACTCCTTGGTTACTGGTAGTTTGCCAGCATCAGGATGACTCACTGTTATTCAGCATCCTCCTGCCCAGAGCAAGACCTCCAACAGTACTTGACAAACTTAATGTTTGTTGCCACATGTAATATTTATTAGCTCCTAAAATTCAGAACAGCTCATAATGGCATGCTGTCACCCTGCCTAGTGGCAGCCAGGTTTTCCCCTCCCTTAGCACCACACAGAAATCTGCACTTCTGTTGATCACACCTCACAAGGCTAGCTAGATCCAGTTCCCCTGGGTATGACCAGTCCTGGCACGGCTGATCTTCATAGGGCGCCATAAGCTGAGGATAGCCACTCTTTGTGGTACTACAAAACCTCCATTTCAGCTTCCTGCTACTCTTGAGAGAGGAAATTCATCACTTATGTTATGCTTTTGTGTTTTTTCAACAGCAAAACCACACGTTCTTATATAACCTCATGTCCCCAGGATCCTAAGCTTAGAGAAGGAGGGCTGAATGCCGTTAAGGGGTGAAATGGGCACAGACGTTGTTAAGTATAAAATACACAGCAAAGTTGAGACTAAATGCTATAGTTGCTTCTTTAGAATCAGAACCATTAAGGTCAGATCTCTAAGATCATCTAGTCTAACCATTCACCCATCCCCACCATGCCCACTGACCACATTCCTCAGTGCCACATCCACATGTTCCATGAACTCTTCAGGGACAGTGACTCCACCACCTCCTTGGACAGCCTGTGTCAGTGCCTCATCACTACTTGTTCTTCTCAAGACTTAACAATCCCAGTTTTCAGCTGTTCCCCATACAACCTGTGCTCCAGGCCCCTCACTGCTTTGCTGCCCTCCTTTGGACATGCTCCAGGATCTCAGTGTCTTCGCTGCAGTGAAGGACCTAAAACTGAGCACAGTAAACTGAGGCGCAGCCTCACTAGAGCCGAGTACAGAGGGACGATCACCTCCCTGCTTCTGCTGGCTGCACTGCTCCTGACACAACCCAGGATACCACCGGCCTTCCTGGTGGTATCTGGGCACGCTGCTGACTCCCGTCAGCTGTCAGCTAACACCTCCAGATCCTTTTCCTCCGTGCAGGACTTGTGTCAAGTCACGAAACGTACTGCCCGTTATGGGGATAATACATTTGGATTTCACTTGCCCCACCAAACGCAGCCCTAGGCGAGGCCTCGCTCCGGGAGCCGCTCCGCCCGCCCCAGCAGCCCCTGGCCGCCACGTTTCCCTACCCCGCGGGGCGGCCGGGCGGGGAGGAGAGGAGGGAGGAGCCGCGGGCGGCGGAGCCGGGCGGGTTTCCTGGCGAGGCGGGGAATTGGCGCTGGCTGAGTTGCGTGGCTTGTGCAGGTTCGCGAAAACTTGGCCGAGTTCGCCCGAAGCGAAGGCGTGCCTGCGCCCGCGTCCGGCAGAGTGCCCCGCGGCCCTGCCCGTAGCCCCGCAACCCGCTCGGTATGGCCGGCCTCGTCGGCCGCGGGATGTGCCGGGGCAAGCGGGGACGGGGCTCCCGCGGCGGGAGCGCGCTGCTGGCTCTGGGGCTGCTGGCCGCCCTCGGCTTCCTCGCCTGGCGGCACGGCCCGTCGCCCCGCCGCGCCGCCCGCGGGGCCCCGTCGCCACCTCCGCCGCCCGCCGACGCCGAGCAGCTGCGGAAGCCGGTATACGCGAAGCCCGATGCGGAGCCGGGGGCGCTGGGCGAGCTGGGCCGGGCCGTACGGCTGGAGCTGAGCCCAGCGGAGAAGCGCCGCCAGGAGGAGAGCATCCGACGGCACCAGATCAACATCTACCTGAGCGACCGCATCTCGCTGCACCGCCGCCTGCCCGAGCGCTGGAACCCGCTGTGAGTACCGCCGGGAGTCGAGAGGTGGCTGCGGGGCGGGGCGAGGAGCCGAGCCCAGCCTGTCCTGCACGGCACGGCTCCGTGCGACGGCTGCTGCGGGCCAGCAGGTGCCCGGTGACGGCGATCAGCAAGGCGCAGCTCTCAGCTCCCCTCGAAAACTCGAGAGCTGTTGGTACAGTATCGTAGTATCGTTTTTTTTCTGCGGACCGCTTTAAAAGCACCGCGTATCTCACAGACTGGAAGTTGTCAGCGCTTGTGCCACTGCTCTCTTCCGTAAGGTAGACGAGGGCACGGCGCTGGCCATGGCGCAGCCCAGGAGGGGCCGATCTTCTCTGCAGGGTGGTGTCAGCCTTTTCTCGTGGCACCGCGCAGATCCCGGTTGTCCCTCGGTTAGGTCACTGCATGCAGTGTACTTTTCCAGCCACTCCCAGCTCTACAAATATTGTACTTCCCAGAATTCAGCTTCACACTGCACTTAAGTGTCTCACGCCACACAATGTGAATTGAGCTGTACTGTCACAAAGAAAGTTCAGGTATATGTTTACTGGGATTGTGCAGCTGTTTCATGATATCTAAGTGCCCACTTAGATGCTGAAAGTTTGTATAACTTCACACTTTCTTTGTTCCTGGATAATTTGTTGTTGGGACAACTTACCAGAGATGATGGCACCAGCAACTTTAATATAAGGATTAGATACCTTAGATGGTTTGAGTTGGCAAACCACAGTTTGGTGCAGTCGTGATGGTGGTGCTGAAAGTTTGACTGTATGGTTGCTTCTGGCCTATGCAAATGCTTTGTTTGATTCAGAGGTTCAGCTCAATGTGGCTTATCCTGTAAGCAAGCAGACAGCTGCTGAGAAGAATAGCCTTAAACAAGAGAAAAGGGGATCAACCAAAAGGGGACCAAGAGTATGTGCCTTCAGCAAACTCAAGTCCCTTCCACCTCAGCCTCAGCCAGTTGGTTTCTTTGCAGTGGGCTCGTGGTCACAGGAAACTGAGGAGAAGACAGGGCCCTGTCTCTACCATAAATTTCTTTCTTGTTTGTGTCTTGAACAGCTGCTCACTCAATTCTACTTACAAGTGTTCTTGTAATCTAAAACACACCCTAATCTAAAACACATATCTTACAGTAACAAAAAATTGCAGAGTGAATGCAAGGCCTCTTTACTGTAACTGTAAGCCTGACAGCAGGCTTGTTTACCTTAGCTAGCTCATACCTTGCTCATACTGCCCCTTCTGAAGCAGTCTATAGATGGGACTATAGCATCTACAGAGGCTTAAGTTGTGTTTGTACAGGAAGAGTTTAAGTTGTTTCAAAAAATCACTGCAATTTCTTCCAGACCTTCTGCTGGAGGAAGTGGAAGATTGCAGTTGTTGAGCTGTTGAGATAGATAGAGATTGTTGAGTTGTTGAGATAGATAGAGGGGGCAGATTATTGAAATAATATAAGAAGGCATTTGGATCTTGCTGTGGTGATGTGTTGTTTTTGACTTTAGTACTTGGATGTTGAAATGATGAAGTATCTAAGCCAAAGGATTGCAAAGTGTTAATGACATAATCTTGGAGATTATTGTTTTCTGAAGATAGGGCTGTGTTGTACTGTTATAGTATCTACCTAGTGGTACACTGAAGTTGTTCATGTATTTCCACACAGTTAAATCTAAATTTGGCAGAAGTATCACAGAACATCTATCCAACTTCCACAGCAAATGTAAAAAAAAATTTCCCCAAAGACAATTTTGCAATAAAGTTATTACTACTTCCCTTAAGAGGGAAGAACGTTAAAGAGATCCAAATCCAAAAAACATCCCCAAAATATTAAAAAAAGGTATCCACAAGCCTGTCCACCAGAAAGTTCTTTGCATTTCGTTAGAGGCTGTATGGATTGAAATGTCAAGTCTAAGAAATATCTGGTTTACTTTATTTTATTTTGGTAATGCTGACCAACCAGATAAGCATTTAATGATCTTTATGAACACTGGGGTGATGGGAGAGGCTATGATGGTAGGAAATGTGTAGTAATGCTTCAGCTTTCCCAAAGTGGTGTGAAGACTATATTTCTAGATGTGATCAATGAAACTGTTTGGGTACCTAAGGTCCAGAAAGTGACAAATATGCAAGCTTTTTTTTTTTTTTTTTTTTTTTTTTTTTTTTTGTTTTTAAGTGGAATTTCAGAGGAGAGGCAGAGAACTGAGTGCGCTAATAAAGCTTGGGTCTCTTCTAAGCTTGTTATTTAGAAACTGATAAGGAATAGAACTAGTAATAGGTAGGTGTGATCTATTGAGAAAGACTCAACCTGGCTTTTACCAAGCATGGCATGTCTCAAACCTATTGGAGTTCATTGGAAAAAAAAAAAAAAAAAAAAAAAAAAATAGAATATCCCGTTGTCTTCTTGTGATGAGTTCCTTAAACACCTGGGGAGTAAGGTGAAAATTCCTTGCATTTATAGATAATTGGATAAAGAAGGAAAACAATTTTTTTTTTTTTTTTTTTTTTTTTTGTAGTGAAGAAGGGTTGTTGGTCAAGTTTCACAGAGACCTTGTTGGACCCAATGCTGTTGGACCAAATCAGCTTATAGCATGATTTCTGTAATGAAACGACTGATGTCATTTTCCAGGCTCTTTGGCCTGAAAGACAGACAAGCTGCTGAAGGGTGCCTACTGCTGAGCCATGGCACTACTAGCTTGATGCATGAGGAGGATGAAGCACCTTGAGCCACCACCTTGCTCCACGAATCCTCTTGCTGTGAAGTATAAGGAAGTCCATCTGCTGTAAAGTTCAAATCAAGCATTCATCAGATATTAACAGTACTGTGGCCTTTTTGGTCTGTTCCAGCACATTTTTGTGTGTGTGAGGCAAGTCTTGAAATTTAGACCCAAGGAAAATGGGGGGATGGAAAGAAATGGGAGTAAAGATAGGTAACAACCCTTGGATGCTCCTCTGCTCGTCTTAACATTAATGTCCTTCCACATTCATCAGTGACCAATTTTGAAGGTGTTGCCACACAGAATTTTGACTTGTAAGACTGAGAATATCTAAACTAGTAAGTTTTTAACCTGTTCTGCAACATTATGGATACAAGGTGTTGCTTTATCAGAAACAGATTGCACAAATTTTTCCAAGCTGTATGTTGAATGCCTTGGTCTTGCTGTCAGACCAAAAGTATCTGGCAATAGTTACTTATAAAAGATGGAAGGGAGCTGTAGAGGCATTCACTGTTGTCCAGCAGTCATGAGCAGGAAGAGGAATGTGGCCTGAGTTTAGCCCTCAAAATAATGTCATATTTGATTATGAATTCCATCAGATGGCATGTACTTTATAATAAAGTTTCTTCAGCATGAGATGTTTCTCATACGACTATATCCTTGCCAATATAAATGTTCGTATCTTTATTTCTTGTTCTTGCAGACTGCCGTAATACATTATTCTGAGAACTGATTCTTTTTCTCTTGAATTACAGACCAGGAAAACGTGACAGCTTCCGTCATTCCTTTATTTCCTTCAGACAGTTACTGCTTCCTTTAACTGTCTTGGCTTATTATCAGTATCTGATAATACCGTGTTTCACCATGAAGAAACTTTTTAGTTCTGTTGACAGCTAGAAGTATATGCATGTACGTATTTGCATGTGTATACATAAAATCAACCTATGAAAAAGTACTATTTTGGTTAAAGTATTGTGAATAAGGATGTACAATTTGCCAGGAAATTATGAAGTGGTGATGCAATTTGTAAAAGGCTAGGAGCAAAATATGTCATAGGACTACGGAGTAACAGATTAGATTCAAGTCTTCAGTGGTTCTTCATGTTCAGTGTCATCTTGTGTTCCTGCAAGTCGTCTTTGTTGGGTCCAATTTGGATGGTCTCCAAGGCTGAGTAGTCAGTAGCCTCACTGGGCACTTCTTTAGGGCCACAGTAAATATTTTTTCCAATCATCATATTATCTAGGTGAGACAGATTTTCTTCCAAACACCTATCCTTCACTTCTTGCATTTTTGTTCTTGTGAAAAATGAAAAAATGATAAGCAAGCATCCTGTAAGCTACTGACTCTTTGAGAGCCCCTGTGCATGCAGCACAATGGGCTTAGGATAGTGTGTTTTGCCTGCGGCCACTCAGCCTCCCCACAGGCTGTATCTGGTCCTTCAGGGCTTCTCCTGGAAGCTGGGCTGAGGGTCTGTGGAATGGACTGTGTAAGCAGCCATGGGGTCTCTTGGTCAGCTTCACATGATGAATGAAAAATGCATTTCCAGTTTGTCTGCTGGGGTTCTTTCAAATTCAGAACTGTTCATAAGGATTGTTCATGATTTTAGACACTCTACATTTTTTGGAGGAGGAAGGCTGTATTTCTCGTGATGGGATGCTTTGCACATTCATTTCAGAGATGGTTTCCCTGAAATCACACCAGCCTTATTTTGTCTGATTGTAGTTACAAAAGGAGAAAGGCACGGAGAGGGACTTTTGTGCTGACTCAGTATTTTTCACATATTTGGCACTTCATGCTGTCATTCATGGTGGAAGCCTGAATAAGCCCTGTCTTCACAAGCTGAGGGAGTTGTCTTTTCCATCTCCCCTTACCTGGCAAATGATTTTGAATCACTAAACAACCTCCCCCCCTCCGCCCCCCAGACATTGGAAATGATCTGCATAATAATTGTCAGCTATTAAAAAAAAAATTTAAAAATAGAGTTTTTATTTCGAGATTCTGTGTTTTGGAAAGAAGGCTTGTTTTAAGTATGTGTATATATATGTGTGTGTGTGTGTTTAAATACACAGATAGCTTCCTCTATCACCATCACTCTTTATGTCTGTTGGACATGGAACTGTTGAAGCAGGTCCAGAGGAGGGCCAGGGAGATGATCAGAGGGCTGGAGTACCTCCCCTATAAGGACAGGCTGAAGGATCTGGGGCTCTTCAGCCTGGAGAGGAGAAAGCTCCGAGGGGATCTTCCAGTGCCTGAAGGGCCTACAGGAAAGCAGGGGAGGGACTTTTGATGAGGGCAGGTAGCGATAGAACAAGGGGAAATGGCTTTAAACTGGAAGAGGGTAGATTTAGACAAGATATTAGGAAGAAATTCTTTACTGTACGGGTTGTGAGACACTGGGACAGGTTGCCCAGAGAGGTTGAATATATCGAAGGCCAGGCTGGATGGGGCTTTGAGCAACCTGGTCTAGAGGGAGGTGTCCCTGCCTATAGCATGGCTGTTGGAACTAGGTGATCTTAAAGGTCCCTTCCAACCCAAACCATTCTATGATTTCATGATTCTATGCTATCCCTGAGTTTAGGGCAACAGTGTTGTGCTAAGATTTTTCCAACTTTGAAAACTGCTTTTTCTGCCTATTCTTGAATTCGAATGTGAGTCTCACACAATCTGTTTTGGTACTGTGCTTTGTTTTGTTTACTGTGCTGTAAATATCCAATTCCTTTGCCTGCCCATCTTGCTAGCAAATTCCCAGAACAATCTTTGAGGCTGGCTTTTCTCCCTCTTCTGCTCTGGGTAGATGTGGCACCGAGGGACATGGATTAGTGGGCATTGTGGTGGTGAGTTGATGATTGGGCTAGGTGATCCTGGAGGTCTTTTCCAACCTTAGCATCTGAGTGCAGTGGGCAAGCTGCTATTTCCAGGAGCCTCACTCGCCTGATGCAGTAGCAGCCTGGGCTTTCCTCTCCACCACACTGGAGAGGAAAGCTTCTCACAAGCTTCCCATGTTTTCCAGTATCTTTAGATGACAAATACAGCACTGAAAGTGGACTCCATGGCATATTTATCTGTAGAAGCTTGAGCTTGCAGGCATGCTCCTTCCTTGTGAATGCAGTATTTGCATGCAGGCTTCATTTGCTGTAGATGTGTTCTTGCTTTACAGCTCAGCAGAGTCCGAACAGGTAATACTTCTACATACAGGCAAATGTTTTGCATAAAACACTTGCAGCTTTATATGCTTTTACTATCTTCATAATGCTATGGTCATTATTTTGGTGGTTGTTTGTTTTTTTTCCCCGAGCTTTTTTTTTCTGGAAGGGGTAACAAGTAACTACATAAATTATAATGCCATTTAACTACATTGGTCATAATGCCTTCTAGTTATTACTTTATCATTAGTTTGCAGGATTCTTCACATTTGTAAATAGGTTTGGACCCACACAGCTGTGTGTGACTGGGATTACTCATTCCTTCCTCCTGCGGTTATGTGGAGGAGTAATACATCTGCAGCATTACTGTTTTGTTTGTTTGTTTTAAATCAGCAGGCTTGTGTTTTGTAGCAATATAGAACACAGGGATGCTTCCATGCATTCGGTACTTTAGCATGCACGTGCTTTGGTATTTTTGTATATTTTACCGGTTTTGAGATATTGTTTCCTATTTTCCTAAAAATGTGCAAATTTTCTTTATAGAATCATAGAATGGTTTGGGTTGGAAAGGACCCTTTATCATTTTGCTTTTATTTAATAGTTGTCCTCCCACATTTTCCAGTAGAAATCACAGTATTATCTCTTGACTGTTCTCCTTTGCAACTTCTTACAGAGTTCTTCATCTTCCTCTGACCTCTAGAAGACTGCTTGCTTTGAGTTGGTTTTGTTTTAATGTGATGCAGATTCCAGACCAGTGGCAGTTAAGCACAAGTGATGATTTTTTCTTCTCTATTTTTTTTCAAACTGTGATTTCACTACACACTGTGTCTCAGAAGTCCAGGTGCATCTACGCCCTGCTGCTTGTGATGGTTACAGTAATTTTCAGCTAATGTATTGTCTTGCAAAATGCTTTTCTTGTCTTGAATCAAATTACACACCTAAAAGTTTTTTTTTTTTTTCAATGTAGGTGTATGAAATCACAGTTTTCACCTAAAAGTAAATTTTTGAATATAAGTGTGTGGAATTGTACAGTTTGGTACAAATGTTCAGTGTGTCTCACAGATTTGGAAGAAGATTGCAAGCATGGGTAGCCATTTGAACAAAGAGTAACATAGTTTCAAATCAGCAAAATAAAAATACTTAACAACAACAAACAAACACATTTTTTTCCTCATATATACATGTGGCAATGCCTTCTTACCTACATCCAGAATCTGAGCCAGAACTTCTACAGGTTTCTTAGGACTGTAGAGAATGTAAGCTGTACAGGTGAGCCTATGGATGTTTTTGAATCTGTAGATTTTAGGACCTGATTGCATTACAGACTCATAGACTGTGTTGTGATCTTGGGGGGGAAAGGGGGTCTTTGCATCATAGTTTGTTCCAGACGGGAGCAGGTGATGAGTGGTCTGATCTCTATCCCTGGTTTGTCCTGTTGACTCATTTCAGCCTTGCCCTGTTAATTTGGCTGTCCTGGCAGTTATCAGCAGCAGCTTGCAGCTCTCTGCTTTGCTAAGCAGGGCAAGGCACACCTTCCATAAGGTGTGTGGAGGTGTGCAGAAGCAAGTGCAGTCTTTGCATTCTTTGCCAGGATGAGGCCTTGAGGCTTCTTAATTTTTAAGCAGAACTGACACTTCCTCCAAGGTGCTTTCATCTGAGAAAATATATTGGGCTGAAAAATTGAGTGATGTTTGAAGGAGATAAGAGTAACCTGATTTATATCCTTTAATTGCATTGAAAACATTGCACTTACGCATCTAGGATTTTGATTTAATAGAGCTTTGTGGCTTTTGGCTTATAGATTTTATCCATAGGTTGCACTCACCTAAGGAAGGCCATGGAGGGGCCACTCAAGCACAGATTCATCCTGGAGGAGGTCATAGCCTCAGTAGCAGTTCAGGTTGGCTCAGAAAGCAGGGCTGCACTCTGTGTTGCACTGAGGAGCTTGAAGTGCTCATGGTTGGAGGGGAGAGAGATGGAGAGCAGGACCCCAGCAGGGCTTAGTGCTCTGCCTCTGGGAGGCATTTTGTTTTGGCAGGTTCTCACAACAGTACTTCTGCAGTTTATGGAGTGGAAGTAAAGAAGATGAAAGGGGATTTGGATGCCTGCAGCTGTTGCCATAGGTGTGGATCAGCTGTATTTTCTCAGAGCCAACAAAGTGCTGCTTTTGAGCATACTGCTCACTAAATGGGCACCCTTTAATTCCACACCTCAACCACGTCCAAATTAGGAAATTCTTGAGAGAAGAAGAATCTTGAGCTTCCCTATGGTTGTGGGCATTCATATTAAAAAAAAAAAAAAAAAAATAAATGTCAGCAGTCTAGAAGAATTGTATTGATGCAGAGAGCTGAGAATAATTGCAACATCTTGATTTTCACCGAACAACCTTTTTTTCCGTTAAAAAATGTTCAAGTCTGTCAATTCTAAAAGAGAAGTATATATTTACAAAATCTTAAATAGCTTGTGAGCAGACTGTATTCCTAACAAATTTATGAAAACTTTCACTTACTTTTTTTTTCTCCTTAAAATATGAGTAGCTGGGCATATAGAATATAAAATTTGGAAATGTCTTGCACTGAAGCGTGTCAGCAACCCTACTTAAGTCATGGCAGCGTGCCTGCTGTACACACGTCCACACTCTCTCTCCTTGCTTAGAGATACACATCTCTGAGAACAGCTCCTTACACTGAAATAAATTGAGTAATTACGTTAATTGACATAAATGTTCTCCAGAATAGCCCATTGAATTTTGTTTAGGCATTTCCTGCCTGATGTCTCTTTAGTTTCTAATAAATAACCTATTGCAATGCTTACTAACAGAAAATTTTGTAGCGTAGTAGATGCCAAGGTTAAATTATTAAACTCACCAGCCTCACAGTCTCAGACTGTAAATTGCAAATGCAGAAGGAGAAAGCCCAAACCTCAAAAGACGTTTGATTTATGGTGATGCATCTTTACTTGCATTGTTTTAGGTTTCATTTGGGGAAATTATATGTTTGAGTAGGTGCAGTAGGGAAAGATCCAGGAGAGATGGAAGACAGTGAATGTTGTTCTAAGTTTGTGCTTGCTGAAAGAAAGATGTGTACCAGCATTATCCTCTCTCTCATCTCATCTAGGAATATAAAAATTCATGAATGAATACCATTTAGATTTTACTTTTTTTTTTCTCAGTGACTGATCCAGGTGTTGTAATTTTTTTTTCAAAATCACCCTGAATAAGAGACATCTGCTTTCCTGAAGCAATACCCTCTCAGATACACACTTTTAAAATTTTATTATGTTTTTAAATATATACATATATGCAGTGCTTATCTCTGTAAGTATAAACAAAGTAAAATCCCTGTAGTTGAATAAGGTAATGAGAGAGTAGTTGTATAACGTATTGGATGTGTATTGTTTTCATGACAGACCTATTTTGTTTATTTTTCATGCTTAGAAATGTCAAATTTACAAGCAGCTCATTTCTTTATGCCTACAAGGTGTTTCTATGAACTGTTTGGTAGTTGTGATAGCAATGTTCTGGGTGGTGTATCAGCCAACAGTAGGAACTGTGGGTAGTTTCCTCTCACTTATCTTTAGCCGTGGAAAGTGAAGCATCTGCCCTACAGTTAAATCTCTATTGACAGAGAAGAGGTGTGGGCCTACAAAGACCTGTTAGTCTATCCTGGATAAATAGCCTAAGAAGGGTGAAAGGGATTGTCTTTGTGGACGCACAGAGCTGGCTGAAGGACAGTAGAAGGCCTTCAGTTGGCTGCCATGAAGCACGGTTAATCTGCTGCTATCATGGCACCTGTCCTGGGCCTAGTCAGTGCTGGGCATTTGGGGGTAGCACTAACGCAGGCCTTAGTCAGGAACTGAAAGCAGCTTGCAGTATAGATAGTATAAATATACGTTCTCTAGCTGCAAAAACATATTTTTGGGCTACTGTCACCAGCTTATATCTTCCCTGTCATTTTAATGACATATTGTAACTGACTTGGGTTTGTTTTTCTCAATAACCCAAAGTAGGAGTGAAATGATTCACGTAGAAAATAGATGCTTGGATACTTGGGTGACACATGGGGAATAAAAATACATCTGGAAGCTTGCAAGGATGAATACAGAAGATGCACTGTGAAGATGGTTCTGCTGTAAGTAGGTGCTGGAAAAGGGAGAAGATGACCGGTTTTGATATTGAGTTTCCTATCCTTAGTCTTTTCTTTTTTAAGCTTCTTTTTCTTTTTAGGTGTCAGTGTTTACTGTAGATACATCTCCTGTTTAATTATTCTGCAGTGACACCTGTAAGTGTTTTTATTTCCGAGAATTACAATGATTTCCTTACCTCGGTGTATTTCCAGGATTTAAATGCTTTAGGTTTATGATCTTCACAATGGCATTATTTTCTAAGTCTGAGCAAAACTCTCTGAAATTTCCTTCAATACAGAAAGATAAGGAAAAGAGCACTTCATTTTAGCAACGGTGTTTGAGACTAGTAGCGGTTTAGTAGTAAGCTAGTAATGGCTATGTGTCTCGGAAATAACTTACAAGGTGAACGTGTGATTTTGCACAGTAGCTGAATGATGATGATTTTTTCTAATTTTTTTGAAGTTGCAAAATGTTACTTACTGCATATGTGGTGATTATTTTTTCCCCACAAATGAACGTAATGCGCTAAGAAGCTGAACTTTGTACTGCTCTGCATGTTGGAATATGCCAACAGGTGATGGAGGCATTCCTGTTAGGGGGATGGAGAGAAGGCAGACGCAGCCTGAGCAGTCAGCTCTCCTCCTTGCCGTGCTGATAATAGGTCACTCTTCTTTACAAAACTCTTTTCCTCTTAGCCACTTTCTTGACTTTAGCCTCTTTCTTGAGAAATATGGGCTCTGGTCTGCTCCATAAGAGGCTGACTTTTTTCCACAGCCTCAGTAACACTTGATGGAGGAGGCAGCAATGCATGATGAATCAGGAGCAGTCTGGGGACTGCTTTGTTCTCTGCCAAATCACTCCAGCATGTGATTTTCAGGCAAATTCATTGAAGTCTTCAATCTATAATTAGGCTTGTAAGCTTCTTTAGACCTTTTGGATTTCTTTTCTCTTTTCGCATAAGGGAATGCAACTTTAATATTCCATGAATCTTTTTGATACATTTTCTGGAGAAAACTCCCCTGGAGGTTTTCTCCTATTTATTTCTTCTTTCCTTAATTTTTCTAAAATGGGTAGGTAATGATCCTGTTTCCATCAAGAAATGAACTGAAATTACCTAGCGCAAGTGATTGTGATATATAACGGCATTTTTTTTTTCTGGCAGTAATGGGCATAATTGCTTTACAGTAGGCTAAAGAAAATACGTATTTCGAAAATTGGATTCGTGTGGTTGGTTTTTCTGCGTTGGTCTTAGAAGAAAAAAAAAATATATATGTTACTCCACGAACATCTGGCAAAATAAACGACTTCTGTCACCAGCCATGAGTGTGAGGCAGCTCTCTGTGTGCAGCGTGTCTTAGCACTGGTGCGGTCTCAAGGGATGAGTGCTCTTCTTCATTGTGTAAGTATGTGTGTGTTTGTGTATGCATGGATATCTCATATAAAATGAATGCTGTTACATAGCATTCTTGTCATGTTTGAGAAGCACACGTCTGTGTTCCTCCTCCACCCAATTATCATTTCTCCTATTTGCTTCCTCATTTTCAGGTATTTATTACAAAAGTATTCTACATCTTTTTTTTTTTTTCTTTTCTCTTGAGAATTGTGATTTTAGATTTATTTACCCAGATACAGACATTTTCTCTTAAAACACCCCAGATACTAAAAAATACTACCTAATCTTTAAATAAATCTATAAGAATTCTCTTTTTATTGCAACCACAACAGCATTGCAGTCAGTAAATGTAGTCTTACTGTGCTCAAGGTAAGCAGTTTTCATATCACTATCTGTGTGTTTTGAGGAATTTTGCCTCTTGTAAATGGGACTCATGGATTTTGCTGCCACTTTTGCTCCTGGTCAGTTCTATTTTCTCCCTTCATTGTGCTTTGGATAACTTACTGATCACCTGTCTTGATTGGAGGGATACCCTACATGTTGTTGTACCTGTTGGTACACAGTAATGTACAGAAATATGTCTTTCTGCCCCTCTCATCTTCCAGGCAGTAAGCTGAAGGCATAGGAAGCCTCTCAGGTCTCTAAACTGCTTCTGTTGCAGGGTAGTAAAACTTTATACGGCACTTGAGGGAAAGGGAAACAACCATGCTAAAAACAGTCATTATTTTAAAATTACTTCAGACTAGGGGAATCCTTATACTCTTGGCTCATCCAAAATTCTCTTGGCATCCTTATGTTCATTTAGAGAAATGAATATATATATATATACATATATATACACATACATACATACATATACATATATATATATATATAGGAAATCCATTCTGGAACTTAATCCAAAGGTTTGCAAATGTGCTGGCTCTCCACAGAGCCAAAACCGTGCATTTTTATGACTGTGTTTTTGTGATTTCACTATTATATCTTGGCAGTTCTGTGGTCTTCCCAAGTTATGCTTTAGTGTACATATTTCATAGTTACATGACTGGTGTTTTTTTTGTTTTTTTGTTTTTTTTTAATATGTTTCTGTTTCTTCACAGTTACATTTTTACTGTCTGGCACTTATTTTATTTTCCAAAACACAGGTTCTCAATAATTTATGCTGTTTTTACCGTACTTCATGTTTTTATTTTTCCTTTTTTTTTTTTTTTTTTTGTTTCCTTATTTTTTTCTTTCTGTAGTCTGCAAGGCATATTTTACCCACTGCTTGCTCCTGAACTTGGAATAATTTTATGCACAGACAGCTACTGCATACACCAACCCAGAATGCCTCCTATTATTTTTCTATTTAGATAATTTTGGGAGTTGCAGAATTCTACAGATATTTGCATGACTACTCCTTGTACTCACAGTTTTGTTAAGTTCCTGTAGGTTCTTTTTTTTAAAGGTACGAACTATTCATTTGATAACAGTTTTCTAAAAACTGACAAGTGTTTTTGCACTTGTACTAAACGTTGTCCCCTTGCTTACAGGTGCAAAGAGAAGAAGTATGACTACTATAGCCTGCCCAAAACTTCAGTTGTGATAGCTTTCTATAATGAGGCTTGGTCAACACTTCTGCGAACTGTTCATAGCGTTCTTGAGACATCTCCAGATATACTTCTAGAAGAAGTTATCCTTGTGGATGATTACAGTGACAAAGGTACAAAGAATAATTTTAAATAATGCTGATTTTTGTTTTGTCCTTCTATTTTCTTTGTCACCTAGTGCATGGGCGAAAAAGATCTGCTCTTCTGGTAAAGCACCATGACACTCTGCAGCAGAGGTATCTAGCTGAAAAATGTTTTGTCTTTTGGAAGCCAATGAAAATTTCAAGTTCTGTACCACATTTAGTTTTGAATGGGGTGTGTTTGCTTTGTTGTAATGTGAATGCTTCCATATGTGTATAACTACAGACTTGTTGGAGGCATTCCACCTGTGCTCATTTGAGCACGTTTCAATTGCTCCAAGATTGTGCTGGTGTCAGTTATAATAAGGAGCATCTGAGTTGTCTGTTTCTATGTGAATTATGGAACATATAACAATGCTATCATTATCTATCACAAGTGCATTGTGTTAAGAATAAAACCATAATAATAAAACCTTGTGTTAAGGTAAAACCTTCACATTTGAGACAAAATTAACAACTTAGAAGTGAGAAACAGAGCAACTATGAAGCATTCAGTTTCTTAAAAGGAACCAATTTTTGTCCATTCTTATCCTTTCTTTGTGTAGATAGAAAAGCACCAACCATGTAATATAATGCTCAAAAAAGAGCGTTCTTTAACATGCTATAAACCAGTCACTGCAGAACTGTATTGTTGCATTGCTGACAATGCTGTATATATGTTTTTATGTCGTCACTATAGACCATTTAAAGGAGCCTTTGGAAAACTATGTGGCTGGCTTACGCAAGGTGCGTCTTATCCGTGCGAACAAGAGGGAAGGACTGGTTCGAGCTCGACTGCTGGGGGCTTCTGTAGCCAAAGGGGACATTCTGACCTTCCTGGATTGCCACTGTGAATGCCATGAGGGCTGGCTGGAACCACTTCTGGAAAGGTATAGTTACACTCTATCCAGACTTTGTGCTGTGGCAGAAGGAAAAGAGTCATTTTAGCATGTTTCTGTGCTCCGCAGGGGAAAAATCACTCTTCACAGACTTTTGTCAGAGGTTATCATAGCCTGGTCCTTCTGGCAATTTTTCTCTTGAAAGAGAGCTAGAAAATAGAAGTCTGGAGCATGAAGAGTTTGTTTGTTTTCTGTGTGGACCAGGCTGCTTTTTTTTTTTCTTCAGAGGAGTGAAAACTTTGTTTTCAAGGAGGAGAGTCCACCTCTAGCTGTGAAACTGCCTTGAGAAACGGGGATATCAGCTTGAGTGGTGGATAAAAAGATCATCTCAAAAGATGATCTGAGTCATCTTTTTTTTTTTCAGGACAAGGTGCACAGAAGCAGATTGGAGGAGAAGTCAGTAAACTCCATCTTCCTTGTCTGAAGATGAACTAGGCCATCTTTTCAATCTGGTTGTGATACAAAGCATCAGAGGGGTAGGTAGAGTAGAGAGGAATTAATGTTATGTCAGCACACCATCTGTGCTGAGATACTGTAATTTGAACTTCTGTTGTTTTTCATCTATATTGCAAATCTGCATAGTTTAGAAAACTTCCATTAATAATAAATATGTTTGGGGAAAAAATGGCAAAAAAGAAACCAGACACCACAAAACCAAGAACACAGAATACTGGTTCTATGGTAAAAGTATTTACGTTATACCTTACCCATACATAGTCAGTAGCCAAATAACTCCTTGAAGAACACTTTTCCTATTGTATATCCAGCCAATGGAGCACCCCACTGCCCCATCACAATTGAACAGTTTCAGTACCTCAATCAGATCGCTTAGATACAGCGTAAAGGAAATGAACTCTCTCAAAAACATTTTAAAATGAACAAATAAAAAATCATTTGCTCAAGGTGAGTGGCATGATTTGCATTCTGTAAAGGTGCCTTCTCAGATATCGTAGACCTCAGAGAAAGGCTAGAAAATCTATCACTACCCAAAAGTGGGGTGAGATTGTCAAGAGGAACATCCCATTTTGCATTTGAGATTATATCTGGAATAGCTATTTTCTTCTTGAAATTGTCATATTTATTCTTGGTTTTGTCTAAATTTCACAACAGGTACGTTCCAGATAAATTTCGGTTAACTGTACAGTACAGATAATGTGAAGAAAGACACAAGTATAAAAATCAAAGAATAAGTATGATTTTAATGACTGCCCTCTTAAAAAACAGCATATAGCAGTGGAGTCATTTCTGTAATGTCTTCACATTCTTTTTGTGAACCACTAGATGGTAGTCTTGAGAAGCAGTTTAGGTAATTGTGAGTGTAATACATTGCCTCCCGTAAAAAGTTAGTTCTCGATGTGTCTTGGAACCTGTGCCCTTTTTGCTCTAGCTGCAGATGTCCATCTCTGAGCAGTTGTTTACATGGCACTGGCTCAAATGTATGGAAGCAATACGTCCGTGTTAGAATTTTGCAGTGCAACCATCTCTCTATTTGTTTCTACATTGTACCATCTAGTTAAATCTTACTTTACAGAAAAAAATGATGGCTTTTCACTTATCTGATTCCTTTCATAACTGCAATCATGTGCCAAATACATATTTTTTCACTCCTCTCAAAGACCAACTAAGCTCTTTTACTTTTGAATGGGAGTTTTTTTCTCTGTATTTATATCCTTCTCATTGCTTTGTGCATAACATTTATGCAAGTGAAAGTGGAGATATACATATATTGTTAAGTCCTTTTGTGCTGTCTGCCAAGTAGCACTTCAGTGGGGGATTTTAAAGAAGAAAATGGCTGTGTTGTATTTCCCCGGTGGCAACAAGAAGGGACCATTTCATGATTAAGGCAGTCTTTTTCAGCTCAGACAATACTCCTCTGGAGCCACTTTTGTCCTCTGCAGTATTTAACCATCACAAGCTGCTCTAATTTCAGAGAGCTGAGCGTAACAGAGTCAGATCCCCTTCTTCAGCCTGCAGATTTTAAGCTTCATATTCCCACGAGAAATGAACTGCCCTTGAATGATGGATATATCAGGTCTTGTCTGACCATCTAACATGTTCATTCTTTCATCTTATGTGGAATACGTAAATCAGAAGATGCAGGGCTAAAACAAGACTCAAAAGTCAAACAAGCCACTTCCTGATTGAACTAACCAGAGATTTTTAAGAGTAGCGCAGAGAAGACTACTAAAGAGTGATTTAAGAGAAAAGCCTTTGCTTGAGTGTGCATGCTTGTAGTGATCTATTGTAGTACTAAAAGAGTCCTTTCCAGAATTTGAGACAAAAGCAAAGAATCTCCTTACATTTTTTAAGGGCAAGTACTTTTGGAAAGGAATTCAGAAAACCCTGAATGATATTGAGAAATGGGAGGAAGTTTATCTTGTTGCCAAAGCCTGCTTGCAAGGAATGTCCTCACTCTGATGTGTTCCTAGTAGTGATAGAGATCTTAACTATCTTTAGATCAGACTTGCTGATAGTGATGTCATTCTGCAGAACTATCTTTTTCGTCCTTTTAACTGTCTTGTAGTGTTAGGGTTTTTTGAGGCCATCTTCGTGATATTTTCACTATTAGGGATCTAATATCATATGATGGGTTGTTTTTTTGTTTTGAATTCATGGCATCTTTTAAATTACTGTGCTAGTGTTTAGTGTAACTTTTTGCAGATTATCATAGAAATTTTCCTCTATATTCATATCACAGGTGTAACTTTTTGCAGATTATCATAGAAATTTTCCTCTATATTCATATCACAGAAAGCTCTGTGGCCCTCAAAATCAGTCTATCTTATTTGTCCCCGGAGGATGATAATGGTCATGACAAAAGATTACACAGTTTCGCTCTTGATATGATCCAGGAATCTTACTTCATTCTTCTTCTCTCTATAAGTACCTCAGAAGCAGCTACATATAAAAAGCAGACATTTTTGTTGTGATTGTGATGTTGAATATGGCAGCTGAGCCAGGTGCTGAATATGTAATCACAAACCATCTGGCATATCACACTTCCACTCTCCAGGAAGTATGGTCCTTGCCAGATGCCTGAGTCCATCCTAATGCATCCTCAACAGCAACAACAACAAAAAGATTATTCTTGAAGTCATTTTTTCCTTATATTGCAGCATGAGTTGAGAAATCTTGGTTGAGAAAACCATTGTTTTCTTTTCTTGACTACTCTAGTTTTTGAGAGTCTTGTGGTAAAAGGAATTATTAGAAGCTTCTCTCAGTACTATGTTCTCTCCTAATGTGTTTATTTCTTCTTTTAAAAACATTAGGATCGCAGAAGAAGAATCAGCTGTTGTATGCCCTGTTATTGATGTTATTGACTGGAATACGTTTGAATACTTGGGAAATGCTGGTGAGCCACAGATTGGTGGATTTGACTGGAGATTGGTCTTCACATGGCACACTACCCCTGAGAGAGAACAGAAACGAAGAAAGTCCAAGATTGATGTGATCAGGTTAATTTTTCTGCATCCTTTTCTTAAACTGTGAATGTTGTGACTACTTTTCACTTCAGTTGGAAATGTCAGAACCTGAAAAAACATATTGTGAGTGCTTACCACTTAGTTTGAAATTACACATTTTGTATGGTTCCCTTTTTTTGGAGTAGCTTCTGTCCAGGAAAAATACTGTTCTAGAAGCTGAAATTCTTGTAATCTGTTGTGTGAAATCCTTATTGCACAAGTAGTCACTTACTCCTGTAGATTCACTCCCAACAGACATTTAGCAACACAAGGAAAGGTTGTATGTTCTTAATTAGTACTGGAGGATATCCTGTATGCAAAACAAAGAGATCTACGTTGTGAAAAAACATGTCTTGGTCAGCAATGAAAAGAAGAAAAAAATCGTCAACCAACAAGAGGGCAGAAGTCATTCTGAAGACTTTCTCTCTGCTGTAGCAATAGGGGTGGCTTCTTGCTTTGTTTTCCAAGGTGAACCAGTTTTCAGATTCCTCATTTGGGTTGAAATGGTTTAGCTTTGCCCACCATAATTTCTGAGGGACTAACTTGCAGGAGATAGTGTCTTCCTATGGTGGGTTTTAATTCTGTTTGCAAGAGTTGAAATCCATAGGTGTTATTCATCACTCTGTATTGAATTTTAGGTTAGCTAAGGAAAGTTCAAAGAGTGCTTCTAGAAAATGGGTATTTACTGTAGACAAAATCCCGATAGCTGAAGGTCTGACAGGGAGGTTGTTGTATTTCAGCAGTGCACTGTGAGAAATGAAGCACCTCTTCAGCATTTTTAACATCACGTCCTTGCCTTTGTTTAAAAATTGTCATCTTACAGCCTACAACAGATATAGAATGATTGATTTTTTTCCCAGTCTTTTCTAGGCCACTTATGATAATAATACCCAGTGCTTCACTAATAATAATGAATTTATCCTCAACTGTGAGAAAACAGGATTTTTTTAAATGGGAAAAGTGCGACAGTAAATCAGACCCTTTAAGCATAGATGAATACACATATTCAAAAAAAACTTTCAAGTAAAAGCCTCTAGCTTAAATACAGTGTTTTTCTTCCCAGCAAGAAGGAATTGTCTTTGGAATGCCAAGGGGAAAATGATGATAAAGCTTCAAGGTGGATCAGTCACTGAGCTGAGTGGCACAGTTATCTGGAGAAAGCAGCAGTGCTTGGAGAGTGGTATCATTGACTGGAAAGACTAGAGGAGGGGTGAGGCAGAAGAGCCTGACAGCTTATGGAGTCTCTTTCTCTTCTCTGTCTCACCTCATCTCTTTCCATTCTTTGAAACAACGTATGACAGTATAGGACTGTGTTGCGTCAAAAAGATGGCTGGTAAAATTAGTTTTGACATGTTAAGGATAAGTGATGGCAGACCTAGCATTTTTTAATTCTTATATCAATTGCAATTTAGTAAAATTCATAAAGTGTCAGGTGAATTAAGTTCCAACCAGCATAATGAGGTTGGCACTTTAAAGAGGGTCATTTTCTGAGGCTGTAAACAATTAGGAGCAATATTAAACAAATTCAATTTTTCTGTACAGATGCATGCACCACTCTACGGAAAGTACATCCCTTAAATGTGCTGTTGATCTGTGTCTTGTGCCCTTTAAGCATTGCCCTGCCAGAATGGTTCCAATTTGGACTCCTTTTTTTTTTTTTTTTGTTGTTGTTGTTGTTGTTGTTGTTTTTTGTTTTGTTTTTGTTTTGTTTTTGTCAAAGGTAGTAAGCAATTAAAAAAAATACGGATGAGCAGGTCATCTTTGAAGGAAAAAATCTCTCTGAGGCTACATTTACTTAATTTTGATGAGCTAATTTCTGAGTTTTTCCACTTGTTATTAATGGAATCAGGAATATTGTTATTAATTACTAAAGCACAGGTTTGTGTTTACTTTCAACTTAAGTAAAATTTACAAATATACTGCACTTAGAATTTCAGAACTCACTAAAATAATTCTACCGCAAAAAACATATGTTCTGTAATCTAAAGTAACAGGTAAGTCATTTAACACCAGTCTCAAAGACATTACAGTTGCAAAAATCTATCCTTGAATAATGTTTGTCTTCTCATATTTCACTGATATTTTTATTTTAATATATTTTGAAACTCATTTCTGATACTTTTTTTTTAGCAGAACATTAAATTCAAATGGCCTCACAGTAGAATATTTAGTTGATCAGTAGCTGCCTCTTACTCTGTATCCTGAAGTCTGAGAAAATAGACAGTGAAAATGTATTTCTAGCTCATTTTGTTGTTTTTAAAATTCCTTTTCTTTTAACTAAATTTAGAGTTATTATTCTCTTTTACAGGTCTCCCACCATGGCAGGCGGATTGTTTTCTGTGAGTAAGAAGTATTTTGATTATCTTGGCTCATATGACACAGGAATGGAAGTCTGGGGTGGAGAAAACCTTGAGTTTTCATTTAGGGTAAGTGACTTTTTTTTCATGAAAGTAAAAACAAGTTTCTTATTTGTTTCATCCTGTCCTTTTTATTCAGAGAGATGGCTGTGACATTAGCAAATGTGAAGAAGAGAATCTTTCAGTGTGCATTTACATTAATCTTTTTTCATCGTTCTCACATTTCATTATAGCTATATTTTCCTTCAGAATAACCATTTCAAAAGACATCTTTTTAAAGTATTTATTTATTTGGAACGTCAGCGTAAAATGTAAGCAGTGGTGTGACATGAGAGTATGAAGTTTATGTTCTGTGGCTTAAAGCAGATAGTTGGAAAGACGCATTAGTAGTTCCTACATGTGGTGCTGGAGTTCACTGTAGCAGCTGGTAGAGTGAACAGCTGGCAACTGGTGGAAGTTATCAGTGGGACAGGGTGAGCAAGCCTCTGCTTCTGTAAGGCGTAATTCTGTTTCACACCAGGAAAAGTTCAGATAAAGGTTATAAAAGACAACGAGGAAATCTCCAGGAACTGTAGAATGGTACCGCACCAGAGAATGGACCTAGAATCAGGCAAGAAGCAGATAGATTGCTGTGCTAGAATAGAAAGGATTTGCAGCGAAGGAAAATAAGATATGGGACAATGAAGACAGATGAGTAAAGTGATCGTGCTCTCCTCATGTCTGCTGTTACATGCACTATTGCTGATTCCCACTGAGCACATAGTTCAACTCAGCTTGCTGAAGCAATCCAGTAGTGGTTTAGAAGGTATCCCACAGAGCCATTTTTGACTTGTGGGGAGCTCATAACTTACTATCCATGCTTTCCCTTTTTGTTGTTGTGTTAGTTTTTTTTTGTGGACTTTTTGTTTTGTTTTGTTTTGTTTTTTTTTCCACTAGGTATATGTATTTTATGGTCATATTTGCATTTTCGTCTGTTTCCAGATTGTGGAGGGCAAGGATTGGTGGTTTTGTGTTGCTTTGTTTGTTTGCTTGTTTTTGTTGCTAAGAGTAGCTTTCAGGAATAAATAGTACAGAACCTTCTCATGAGAAAGGACTGCCTTCTCATCAGGAGACTGCCTTGCTTTAGACTTTTACCTGTTAACAGAAGAGGTGTGCAGTCTTTGTGGCCACTGTGTCTGTCTCCTGTGGCCTGTAGTGCAGAAATACAACTAAAGAGAGCTAAAGAAAAAGAGAAGAAAAGGACCTGGGAGGATAATAAGCACTGATTCAGAAGTGACCCAGTTTTTTTCTGGAGAGAGAATTCTCATCTAGGATCAACGATCTGAAGCCCTCCTTGCCTCCTTTCTTATATGGAGGCTAGTTTTTCTGACACTAAAGTCCAAACATGCAGAGACTTATTTTCTTTGGGGGTAATCCCTCAGTCACACTAGTCAGGTTGCCATTGGCTCACAGGAGTTAGGAGTAGTGTTTTTTGTCTCTGAGATGGCTTGTGGCATTCGGGACTGGAAAGCCTGCATGGAAAAAGAAAAGTGTGGAAGATGACCCTCTTAATAGACCCTCTGTGATGCAAGAGCATGAGTGAGCAATGGGTTTGTCTGTTCAACTTAGAGAAGGACTTTCTTCTCTTGGGCTGGTCCAGCTCCCTGCAGACTACAGGTGACTGAGCAGCTCTCTTCTGGGAGACAAACAGTGCAGCAGGATGGACTGAGCATTAGCAGCTGCTCCACAGGCCAATGAATGTGTCTGGGCACACTCATTTCACCAGTGCGGATTGCCAAAAGGATCTGGGCATTTGGAGCAAAACTGCAGACAATGTGCTTTGCCTCTGTGTTTGTGCCTCCTGCAGTGAGGCATTTTGTGGAAGGGAGCAGAGCACTAGGAAAGCATTATAGTGTGTTCTTCCTGCTGCCCACATTTCTGAAGAAGGTCAAGAGGGATAAATCAGTGCTAATTCTCATCTCTGTGGTTTCTGAATCTGCCAGACATAAAAATTGGGGTCAGGAATACTGAAGCCCACTGTAAATTAATTCATTTTTCTTGTCTCTGAAAACACAGTCACAGCTTGAGACGACGTTCTCAAGCCTCCTTTGCCTCCTATTTGTTTATTCTAAACTGAAGAAATTCACTGTGGCTTTGAGAGGTGCAAGGAGGACAAAGCTTTGGCTGAAAACATTATGACTAAGAGAGATTGAGGCTGCGTGCTGAATGCAGAATTGAGTCAATGTGCCTTGATTTGGGATTGCTTAATGCCATTTGGCTAGATAAAATTTCACTTCATGGTCATAATGGGCATTGAAAGTCACCTTCTCAAGGGATGCAAAGCAATGCCCTCTCATCTTCTGTCGCCTGTACATCGAGCTGGTTGCAGTGTTTTTCTGCTGTTGGCATGCATTGTAAGTTTGCTTCTGGGGACTGCTGTTTGATACATGTACAGCCTATCCTTTATCTCACCATTTCAGCAAGAGGGAAAAATACACATATTCAAAAAGGCAAAATTACTTACTGCTAATTCTTCTCTTCTCCTTGAAATTTCCTTGTCTGTTAGTCCTGGCTGCTATATCTCTGATTTTCTGGGTTCTTCTCTAACCTTTCTGCACTGTTTCTTCCTGTCCTGATGTGGCAATTTCTCCTGCAGCATGTGTAGCCTGGGTGGCTTTAGGAACAGGTTGTGTCCCCTTATCTTTGCTTAGAGAGTAGCATCTTCTTTTCCTTTTTTCCTCCCAGCGAGTCCTAAAACACCACCATGGAGACTGCAGTTCATACAGGAAACTAATTTCTTGACTGCCAACTTGCTTTTCCTATTTAGCGTTTTTTGACCCAGCAATTGGGTCACTTGTCCAGAGCCTGGCAGGGACAGGGACAGCTGTACGGCTATTGTAGCTTTCCTAATGCAAGCATTCATTCCTGTTAAGCAAAGAAAAAATGTTTATAGCCTGCGTGCATCAAGATGAAAGTGAAACTAAAACCAATGTCACCTTCTCTTTTTTTTTACACGTTCTCTTCGTGTAATAGGAAAAAAGAAAAGCTTCTCTTATGATGAGAGTTGCCAGACCTAGTAAAGAATCATATTTGCATGCACATGAGCAGGCAAAATATAAATAAAATCTGATGTGCTTCTATGTTACAGGAGGTGGAAATGGTTTCAGGGGAGAAACTTCCCCAGAGTCATTTATTTAACATATAATGATCAAATGTGGTGTCTCTGTTGAATTATTTGCTTTATTTTATAGCTCTTCATTTTATATAGAAGTTGAAATATGTTTTCCTTTAAAATAAATAAATAAGTCTTTTGAAGAATTGGGTGGTTAAAACATATCTAGTTCTTGTAATGGGAAGACAAGAAATTTTAAACCTTTCTAATGAGGGAAGCAGAATTTAATGGGCACTGCCTAGCAACCTACAGTTATTTTCTTAGAGAAATTCAGAGCTGTAGCTACTGAGAATTCAGATGCTTTGGAATTTTGTTTTTGGCAGCAATTTAATAAATGTAGTCAGTTTCTTTTATTCCATTTAAATCAGACTTTATCAAGGAACTTTACAAGAAAGTGCATCTTTCTTAACACTGCATTTTTACTTCAGTAGTCTTTATGGTCCATTGCTCGTGTTTTCTTGTTGAACACAAACTGATCAAAATACTAATCATCAAAAAAAAAAAAAAAAAGCATCTAAGGAATATAACAAAAATGGAAATTGATGGGCTTCAGTAAATGTAATGGACTTTAATATTTGTTGACAATACTTGCCTGATAAATTTCAACCTAAAAAAATACAATCTTGGATGTGGAAGCTATAACTTAAGATAGCTATTGTTTTGAAACAGAAATCTCCCTAAGGGAAACCCTATAAAGAGAGGAGATGGTTGATTTCATAGTGCCTTTTGAAATGGCTGTAGCATGACTTATGTTTGAAAAAATGCAGGTTGTTTAAGAAGTCAGTATAGAATGGTAGATATCTTGCACAACTCCTTTAATCTTCTTTCTGTTCAAAAGAAACCCAGCAAACCTCTCTATTCCTTAAACATATCTTAGCCAATTTCCCTCGTTGTAGAATCATAAAATGGCTTGGGTTGCAAAGGACTTCAAGGATCATCAGGTTCCATCCTCCTTACTCAGGAAAAATGAGCAGCCACCTACGTATGGATGGTTAAGTAAGCGAGGACAATTAATTGCCTGGATTTCCAGCTTGAAAGAAGCTTCTTCAGAAAATCTGTCAGAGCAACTGGTGATAGCCTCAAGATTGTTCAGTTCCAGCGTGTCTTCCCTTTCCTCTCACCTGACTAAATTTCAGTAGCCTTGTTTCTGGCACTCTTCTGAACCAGGGAGCCTGCAGTATCATGCTCATGCACAGTAGGTGTGTGTGGGCTGCACCTGCTTTCATTACAGCAAGCTTGGGATTGCAATGAGTGGTGGGAATGGACTGTAAAAGGTCTGTTAAGCCATAGTGGCCAGGGTTTTTGGGTAGAGGAGTGTAATTACAGAACTGTGTGTGCTGTGGCTCATCCCCTGCTGGATGCTCACTTGGGGGCTTCACTCCACAGACATCCATTTTCTGGGCTAGGCAGCCAAAGGCCTGAAGATGAGAGCACAGCTCCATGTGCAAGCTCACGTACTTTCCTCAACAGCAAGCTGATTTAAATAGAAGAATTTTTTTCCTACTGTTATTGGTTGGACACCGAGAGTCAGTAACAGAATTTCTTTGTTTACTTTTTTATGTATTGAATCTTGGGTTCTTTTTTCTGATCACCTGTTTAAGATTAGACACATTTCATAACTGAGCACCTATACCTGTATTCTGAAATGGTGAGCGTAGAAATAGAAGCACAAGTAGTGGTTTTACAAGCTTTGTCAAGTCAGCTTGCCAGAGAATACAGGCAAAGCAAGATTCAGTTCCTGATAAATATCATCAAGTTTCTTTCTGAGAAGGCTATTTGTATGATAAATTTTGCCTAGAAAGATGTCTCTTGCTTATGTAACTTGACTTGTAGACAACAGTTAGACCCTCAGAAGTACTGCAGACCATTTCTTATTGTGCTTTCAGAAAAAGTACACTTGATAAAACCATCTATGTTCTTGTTACTCCTAGTGATTTGCTCTAAGTTCATGATGAAGTTAACCTATTTTATTCATCATATGAGAGGCAAAATTATTGTATGCATGACTTGTACTGTGTTATTCTTGAGGAAAGTATTATCCTTGCAAAGATGTGTATCCTTCTGCTTGCAAAGACTGAAATTTACAATGCACAATGGAAATTCTTTGTTCAGATATGGCAGTGTGGAGGAAGTCTTGAAGTCCACCCTTGCTCACATGTAGGCCATGTTTTCCCCAAACAAGCTCCCTACTCACGATCTAAAGCTCTTGCAAACAGCGTACGTGCAGCTGAAGTGTGGATGGATGAATATAAAGAACTTTATTACCATCGAAACCCACACGCTCGCCTGGTGAGTTGAGTCTCTTGTTCTTAGAGTTGAATTTGTGTTCAATGAATTCGCTGTTAATTTAACTAATGTTTAATGTCAAAGGTTTCTTTCTTACTTCTTCTGAAACATTTTCCCAAACAGAAAATAAGTGTGTATGTAGTCTTTAAATTCTTTGGAAAAACAGAAATTCTGTAAGTTGAGAAGGCTAAACTTGTGAATAGATGAATGAATTAAAGAATGAAGTTAAGTGTGATAACTCAAATAAGGAGGAACTGTTTAGCTCGAAGTGTATGCTTCCATGAAACAGATGATACAGTATTCTATCAATTCAAAAATTACACAGCAGAAACACAGTAAATGAATTTTAGTCAACACATTTCAATGATTTCAATGGACAGTAGATTTTTATGTGATCACCTTGCTAATAATCTTTAGCAAGATCAGTCATCTTTTGATAATTGTAAAACTTTGCATTTATGTAAGACAAATTTACATTTTCCACATTCAATTTACTGCTGCAGGGTGTTCAATTTAAACAAACAAAAAATTAAAAATTGGTATTGGAAAGACCAAAATGATGAGAATCTGGGATGAAAATGTTCCTATTAGAATGTTAGAAGTGTCAGTTTATGTTTGTTTTCACAGTTTTAATGCAGAAGGAAATATAAGATCATTTGTTAGCAAAATAGTTCAGAAGATACCTAGTGTGAAATTTGAGTAGGTCAGAAAAGTAAAGAAGTGTGGCAAATTGGTAGTTTGGTTAAATTTACATGGATGGGCCCGTAGACTGGAGTGCAGTAGCATGCTGTGCAGCGCAGGCTGCTGGACATCCACCTCTGACTACACCTGACCAGGACTTAGAGACTAGACAGTAAGTTCCTACTGTGTGCAAATGCCCCATATCCCATTAGAAATGCTTGTGAAAAAAATACTCTTCAAATCACCCTGTTTTTCAAAGAACTGAATATTGCTAGCGTTAGTATTGTGTTACTTTGGTTTAAACTAGGCAATTAGGTTATTATAGTCCATATTTTAGTAATAATTGTGTTACCTTAACATCGTAAAATCCATTTAGGTTTTATTGTTGGAGTCTGACATTGAGAGAAGTATGGTTATGAGTATCCGGAGACATTGTGAGTTCACAGGCAACACTGGCATGATTCTGCTTGTGTTTTATGCAAAGAGGACACAGCCATACATGCTGGCAGATTTTCTTGTAAAGTCCAAGGTGGCTGATGCCTGTAATGCTAGTAACATAAGCTTTGCATATTGGCTTGCTTGTAGCACTGTGGATTTAAGCTGAGACTACTTCTTGCGTGGTTTTTTTTGTTTGTTTTGTTTTGTTTTGTTTTGCATGTATCAAGGCTGCTGCCAATGCCTTGTGGTTTCCATAATATTCTGTGCATCACTGGCTTCGGCAGCTGAGTTTAGAAACTTTTACTTCATCTAACCCAACTGTTCAGCTCCACAGCATAATGGAAAAATGATTGATGCTAAGGCTGCAGAATTTGGTCCATAAGGTTTCGCTTTGAGATTAATGTTCAGACCTTGGAGCTAATGTGTCATGCTGTTTGTTTATTCAAGCAGGCATTTTCGCCTCTTGCTTTACATCCATTTTGTGTTTTCAGTTTTATTTCCAGTTTTGAGAAAAGCAAATATATTTTTGGAATGATAAAGGTGACTTGCAAGAGTCTAGGGAGTATGAGCAGTACATCATGCCTGAGTGTCTGACGTCCCCAGTCAATATAAAGATAGATTTTGAAGACAGACATGAAAAGATGTGAACTACGCTCCTATCTGTAGGCAGGAAAAGGTCTGCACTGAAAGTTTTTCTCTGGTGACTTAAGATTTCATATCCCCCACCCCCAAAACTGTGAAGATCAAAGGAAACCTTAGCAGATTTTACAAATTTCATCAGTTAAGTGGAAAAAAAAAAAAAAAAGCATCATTATAAGTAGCTTGCAAATGGATGGTGGAGCAATTTTTAATTCTCAAGATTCATTCTCTGCTTTTGAGATTTTCAGTTATCTAGCTGGAAGAAGTAAATTTTCTACAACATTTTCTTAGTCCAGCAAATTGTATTCAGGAATACATGAGGATTTCCTGGAATTTTCTGTCTTTTAGAATATTTTAATATTTTATGCGCACCATTCCGATTTTTTTTTTTTTTTTTTTTTTTTTTTTTGTCAATAATAACAAATGTAAGGCTAATAAAATCAAGTCCAGTGCCCAAACATGGGAATTTTTCCTGGTTAAAAGTCCTACTAATCACTTGAGCATATGGTTCCTAATAATGTAAACAGATAATTTAAAAGGGAGCATCTGTTCTGTGTTTTTAATCTTTATTTTAATTAATTTATTTATTTTTAGGAACCATATGGAGATGTGACAGAGAGGAGACTCCTTCGAGAGAAACTGAAATGTAAGGACTTTAAGTGGTTCTTGGAGAATGTGTACCCAGAGCTTCATGTACCTGAGGACAGACCAGGCTTCTTTGGCATGGTATGTGGTGGCTGCAGAGGGAGTCTCCTTGTGGTTTCGTGAGCACTCCTTTTAGCTCACTCCAATGGTATTTTTATGACAATGACAGCATGGGTTTTTGATAGAACTGAAGATAGAATCGGTAGACTTCAAAATGTGTTATCTAACAGAATCTTTATACATAGAGATACTGTAGAAATCCTGTGACAGGCGGTGAGAACAGGTAATGTTGCCATGAGCTGCTTCTTCCAAGTGACATCTTGCAAGCAAAGAATGACCTTTTAATTTCTTAAAAACTTGAATAATAAAAAAAAAACCACTGAAGTTTTCTGATTATTAGATGTCAACTTGAAAATAGAAACAGTGTGTTTTTTAAATGTGTATTTGCATTTTTTATATGATTAAAACTGATGCCCTGATGACAGGAAGGAGTGCTTATACTATGTGCTCGCAGATAATACTGAATTCTCTGTGTCAAAACCAACACACTAATAACTTTTGAACATCATTGGTTTATTAGCAGTTCTCACTGGCACAGTATGAATCCTCTTTTCCTTTCTTAATAGACAACACTATTTGCAGCTTAAAAATAAATGTGAACTATAGCTTTGTGTATATCATGTTACTGTAATCTCATTTGGAAAGGGTGAAGTTGGAGATGATGAAGTAAATACCTGCTTCCTCTTAAAAAATGGCATATACCTGCTGCTTATCATGTCAGGAGAACAAGGCTGTACCTTTCTGCCTGATAAAGATATATAAAATACCTTTTTGACTTTAAATGCCATGTTGACTTTTAAATACTTTGGTTGTAACTCAGTCATTCTGCAAATCTAGCTAAGCTGCATTCCAACACCAATTCATCGCGCCCAGCCAGTGTCACAACAGTCTTGGTTTACTGTCATTTGTACTTCAGTTACTCACTCTATGCTGTTCTTTTTTTGGAGGAGAAAAAAAATTAAGACTCATCTTTGAGGGCATAAAAAACGCATAGGAAGCATGTCCCCCCACAATCTTCCCTTTGTTACTTGTTGAGCAAGAAACTTCCTAATACAGAAACATTATATTTTCCTCTGAGTAAACACTGATTAGCAGTAGTGCAGCAAAGCCCTGACGAGCCTCTAAAAGAGCAGCCACCCTCCTCTGTTTGTCTTTAAACTTGCTCTTGAATTGGTATCTCTCTGCAATCACTGACATGAGAGGTAGTATCCAGCACTATCCAGCACCTCAAACAGGGACAACTTTAGTTCATGCTGCGTTGTTTTGTGCTGGATTGTTAAGTGATAAGGCCAAAGACACTAAAAGCAATAAGGCATTACAAAACTTACCTTCCAGAAGCATTTCAGTAGCCTTATCCTTCTCTTTGCCTTCACCCTTCAGCAGCCAAAAGAAAATCTTGACTAGTGGTAGTGATAACGTTCCACTGGTCTTGAGAAAAGATTGGTGCAGGTCTTTTTGAGATTAACTGCGTTGTCATCTTCAAGAAAAGGTTTGAGAATGCCTGGAAAAAATAATTCTTATTCAGAGCTGCTGGAGGTATCAATGTTGTAATTTAGGTGTCCTCTATATATTTCTCTAAAAAAAAGTTCTTAAATGCTGCCATCTACTTATTATTTATCTATATACTATAATGGGAATATACCATTTTCTGGCAGGAAGAATTTAAAATGTGATTAAAGTACAGTTAAGCTCAAAGAAAGTGACAGTGCAAAAATGACACTGACTGATTCAGCTGATTTGTGGATATTGAGCCCCATCTGTTAACTTCAGTAAATCACTGATCATGATCATGTTCTTTCCTCCTGTGTTATTTGCATAGTGCTTTTTTAGTTCACAAAAAGACTGTTTAAATGTGTTGGCTTTGTTAATAGCTCTGCCTAGTGTGAGGTTATTAATTGTTCAAAGAGACTGCAAAGGGATATGGGGATTTATTTATCCCCTGGAAATCTTTATACTGAAATTGAAAATCTTTCTAAGATTACCCACAGGTCAGCCACTGGATATTGAAATATATGCAAGAATTGTTGAGTGAAACTCAGTGCCATGCTCTGACGATTAGGCCCTTATGCTATCATTTTTTTCTTGATACCTAAATAAGTATTTACCTTGTCTGTTGAGATTGGTTGTCAGAAGATGTTAGCTGCCTAGAGCTTTATTTAAACATACAGAGTTTTGAGTTTTTTCGCTTGAGCCATGATTGCATTCTTATAAGATGCCTGTGAGTAGTATGAGTACACTTTATTCCAGAAGAATTTAGCAGAAATAATTATTGAATACCACAGTGCAGATTTCAGTCAGTACTCTGAACAGCCATACTTTGAGAAGGGGTACCATCAATGTTACTTCTCTTTGTTTATTTTTTCTTTTACAAGTTAAGTCAGAATTTTCTGTACAAGCGCCAGTGCTGGAACTGTGCAGTTCTAGGTTTCTTGGGATGAGCAGCTGAATTGCAACAACAGTATCACATCATTGATTCATTCAGAGGGTCTTAGTCATCAGTGTTCTGGTACTGTGTACTTCCTTCAGAGTTGCAGTTAAAGAGTTAACAGAGATCTGAGGATATTGTTCACTTTGTTCTTTTGTCCTTTAAAAAAGGTGATTTGAAAATAGCAAGCACTCAGTAAAATTGTTCTCTGTGACTGCTGGGATTGCCTTTGAGGTAAAAGATTATGTTTGGTCAATACAGTGAAGCTGTTGGCTTGTTACAATTTCATGTCTTACTTTGTCCAGATACTAGCCCATACCACTAATGCATCAATATCCATGCATCAATATCCATGTCACAGCAAAGGAACAAAGAGGATTTTTTTTTTTATACTGTGGATGAAAAGAGAGGTTGGCTGCACTCCACTGGCTGTGTTTATCAACTGATACTATGAAGTTTTAATGTGAGAAATCCGTTGTTGGTGCAAGGCTTACAATTATATGAAACATATATACTCTTTAAAAGAAAAATGTAAAGAATTATTTACGGAATGCCAGGTGCATTGCTGTAATTACATACAAGTGTCCAGATATTAGTAAACAACAGATTACATTTCTCCAAGCACTGAAAGGTAAAGGACTGAGCTGAATATTTCAGTAGTTGCTGTTTATGACCTGTCTCAGCTTCCAAACAGAATGGTTACTAAATGGCACTATAGAGTAAACCTGCAATGTTTCACTAGGAAAAAAAAGTGGAAAAAAAAGCGGAAAAAAAAGCATAGCCAGTAATACTGCATGAGCAGAACTTCTTAGAACTGAACTATGTGTTTTAATGGGAAAGTGATCAACATTTCTTTTGCTTCTGTTTCTCTAATGCAGCATTCTGCAAAAGAATTAAGGTAAGTCACAGAGAAAATGTTGTTCTTATTGCATGACTTGTTTACAGTGGATATTAGAACAAAGATAGCTCTAGCAAATAGTGGACAATTCTTATTTTGATAGAACTATTGTATGTAAAAGGAACTTAGACTGTGTATTCTCTTTAATGGGAGAAAAATATTATTTTCCCAAACTGACTTGGAACAGACTGATGACTGATTTTTCTTAGCATAAATGGTGGTATGATCAGATTTGAAAATCTAATTGTTTTCAGACCTTTGTGTCAGATCAGATCACTTACCTCCTTACTATTTACTATCCCCCTACATCTTAAGCATCTATTAGGCTTCCTGATAAAGTGTATGAAAGAACATCTACCCATGTCTGATAAAACAACCTAAAAGAACCAAGCTGAATTATTGACAATGTATGTGTAGGAACGTGGCTGCACAGCACACAAGATTTTATTCCTGAAAAAAAGAAAATGAGAAAGCATGTGGAGTAGCATTGTAGGAATACAGACTGAGTTTTAAACATCTGAAGCAGAGCTTAAGTTAGTAGACTTTTATACCACTTCTATTTTGTTTGCTGTAGTTGGGCATTGTGTAAGGATAGGAGAGTGTTCTTGTGCCTTGTTGGAATAGTTCTGATGGTGCATGGCATTTTAAAATAGTTTATTTAAAATTATAAGTCACAAAAGGCACTTGCTAGAGCAAATGCCAGGGAATGACAGTGAAGGGCACACACTTGGAGTGATAGTGAAGGCTTTGAGTTGTCTGGAAGGGCACCAAGGATAAGTCCTCTGCTACGATCATCTTCCTCACGGTGTCAGTAGACTGTCAAGCAAAGTCATACACTGCTAAAAATACTAATGAGAAGCCCTCTGATCCTGAGGACAACCACTGACAACAACAGAAGCTGATTTGTAATTTTAGAGATAACGATTCTAATTTTTAAATGAGTATGACTTTGACTGATTTTTTTATCATAGAATATAAAAACATCAGAAAATTATTGCTTTGTCTTGTGATGTGTGTTAAAAATCATTTGTTTTCTTCCCTGTTTTTGTTTTGTTTGTTTTAAAGTACTTCTTCCTCAGTGTTATAAAGGTAAATAAACCATCTTCTTTTGGTAGCTTAGGAGTGCAGTAGTATATTCCTTTTAAGCAAGCAGTGTCAGTAGAAAGAATGGCCAGAGGATTTATTTCACTTCTGGTACATGTGCATGCTAAAAATAAGAATGAATTTTGAAATGTGCCAAATTTGAATGTTGCTGTATCCTTTAATGAGAAAGTTACACCAAATATATAGCAGTAATGTGTTTGGAGAGAAATTAAAACACAAAGCCTTCAGTCCTAAATGTATGAATTTGGCAAATGTACTCCTGTTAATAGCTTTGCCAAGACAGGTGGAAGACCAGGGGGAAGGACGTGCAAGGGGGATAAAGACTGTTCAGAGCAGAGATGTCTAGCCTGCTGCAGCCTCCTGCTTCTTTCTCTGTCTGTAACATGTTCACTTCATGGCACACCTCCCTTCAGAGGGTGGGAGAGGGAGGAAGAGTCTCCAGCCCATCACCCTAGAGCCCCCTGTCCCATGCTGTCCCCATTTCCCTCCTCTCCCACTTATATGCGTGTGTCATCTCAGAGGTGCTATTCAGGTTGTGGTAGTGGTACTTGGAACTGCTCTATCAAGCATGACAGCCACAGCCCTGTGAGAAGCCCCAGGCTGTGGTAGCACTATGGTTCCCCTCAACCCTAGTGTGTTCCCATCCAAAGCATGAGGTGTGCTGAGAAGTGTCTGCCCGACAGTAGAAGTGGGTGCAAAGCAGCAGAAGGCAGACATCAAGAAGTAATAAAAGGTGATGTTAGGGAAAATAAAACACGTGTGGAGCGCAAGTATTTAATTTTCTTATTTCTATGGTTTGTTCTTTGGTGAGTTTGAACCTTGAGGGGTTTGGTTGGTTTTAACCTTTCGCTTTTCAATTCTGTTTGTTTTTTCTCTGCATTGAGAACTGAGGATATAATTATGGCTAGTGGTGAAGAGAAGCAAAATTGTACCCTACAGAAGTAACTCTTCTGAGATTTGCTCTGCTTGTTCTTTTTTTGTCTCTGATATAATTACACCCAGTAATGGGGGCATTCAGGTTGAACATGTGTTTACAGAACTTGTTTTGCTCCATGTGTTTTTAAATTTGGTTAAGTGGGTAATACTAGGATTCAGTAATTGTTATGGCATTGTTCCACTTAATTTCAGTTACCTTTGACTCCTGAATACTTAAATGCAAGTCCTTGTTAATTAGCCTGATTTTCTGAAATCAGCTAGCTTAGTATTTTAACATATAATCTAAAAATTATGCATCTATTGTGTCAAAGATCAGCTCTAGTAGTAAAGAACATTTAATATAATATCTAGTGTCTCTTTCAAAAGACAAATCTTAACCTGTTTTTATGATTTCTGATCTTAAAATCTGACTGCCTGTTCAACCTCAAGAGGGTACTGGAGTTCTTTTGAGAACAAATTCTTTTTACATCTCTCATTTGAAAAACTGAAAAAAACTGTGTAACCTTCTTTTCATTAGAAGATTGAAGAGGTAGACCCTGCAGGAATGGAAATGAAAGACATGTCAGATTTCTGTTCTGCGTGAGTTGCAGGCTTGCTCAACATGATAGGAGGTGGCCCCTGCCTACTTCACTTGCAAAATACCATGGAACATTGTGTCCTTCCTGGGGAAGCCTTCATGTCTGACTGGTTCAATGACCAAGTCAGGACAGTCCCCTCAGTTTTATTTCACTTTAGTCTGAGGGAGGTGATCCATTTGATCCATTCCAATTCCCAGGAAACAGCTCTGGGCTATAAACCTCACAGCCTAGCAGCTGTAAAGTGACTGCAATGTATTTTCCTTTCTTTAACATATTCTTTTGTTTTGATTAGCTGAAGAACAGAGGAATGGCCAACTTCTGCTTTGATTATAACCCTCCAAATGAACACGAAATAACTGGACACAGGGTCATACTATACCCATGTCATGGCATGGGACAAAATCAGGTAAGGTTTATTGTTTTTATGTTCATTTTGACTAGTGGTGTGATTTTGACATGAAAAGTATGGTAAAAAACATTGCAGTAGGGCTGAGAGAATATACTGTCATAGAGAGATTATCTTAGATCTAATTTTGATTCTCCCTCTGGCTGCTATTAATTTTGATGTATCCTGAGGTCAGAATTTCATAGTTCTCAAGATGTATCTTCTCAGACCAGGAAATTCATGAATCTCTTAATCATGCCACTACACAGAACTCATTAGCAGGGGTTAATAGGACAGTAGTGAAGCTATATGGCTTATAGGCCAATGTTCACTCGTCTGCAAATGGTCTTGGGCATGCCAGCTCTCTGTAGAGTCCACACTGCCAAAGCCCTCAGTGACATTGGAAACCTCACCTAATTTTTCCTGCATGTGTCATTGTCCTGTTTGTTCTTATCTAACTGCAAAAGAGGTTCAGAACACCACTGTCTCCAATACTCTAATCTGCAGAAGCATCCTCCTGGGCTAACGCTATAAAATCTTGTGAGCACAGATCCTTCCTAATGCTTTAGTTTTTGTTTTCTTGTTTTTGGTAAGCTGAAAATACTTCCTAGTATTTTTTTTTTTTTTTTTTTTACATACAGACGGAAACTGTATGACAGAGATTCCCATAAAGCTTTCCACATTAAGACAGGGTAAAAGTGTCATGGAACACCAAATGCCAATCTACAGTGGCTGTTACTCATGGCTTTGAGTAGTCATCTTCTAAAACTGGGGTTTAGTGTTTGACATGTGGCATATGATGTGCTTGTTGGTTTTTTTGCTTCAAACCCAAATTAGACTATCTAGCATGCTTCTAAAGGCAGGGGTGGTGATACATGTGCATAGGTCACTCCAAAGGTAATGCCTCCTATTTATTTCTGTGGAAACTACAATAGATAAAAAGAGCAGAGTAACACATCTGTCACAGGGCAACAAAATGTAATGAGATGTTAATGGGAAAGTTCAACCTTTACTACCATACCACCAACTTCTGCCTCTGACATCATGAGCCAGCACAGAAAAAGGAGGAGGCCTTACTTTCAGAGCAGCCCTTGTACTTTCTTTTAGCAAGTGCCTACGTAACTATGTGATAGTTTGAACAGTTTAATTGTGCTTTTAGGAAATTAATCCAAACATTTGACTCAGAATGGAAAAATAAGTTTGGAAAAGGACCAGGGTTATGCCACACAAACATATTATCAGCTTTCTTTCTGAACTCTGCTTTAAAAAAATGAAAAAAACTTGAGTGCTGAAAAATAAATCGATCTTAAGGAGGAAGTTAGTAGTATGAATTGTGTTTTAGATTTGGAAATAAAAATAAACAGTCTGAGAGCAGGGTTTCAGATCCTAGCTGAAGACTGTTTATTTTTGACAGCACATTTATTGCTTTACTATTTAATATTGTTTATTAGTTTCTGTAGTTTGTTTTAACTTTCGTAAGGTTTCTGTCCTGGACTTAAAGCTGAAGGGAAGAGCCTGAAGAGAATTGTGTATTATAAAAGCTAGAAGTATATCAGTAGTGACGGATGTGGACCAAGTAATCAAAGATGCATCACACCAACCCATCTTACTAGCTCAGTTCAGCTCTCTGCCCAAGTTGAGCATGTGTCTCTACATCTACATAGAAAATGAAACCTAGTTAAGCCACTCCCTTATCAGGAGGTGTTTATTGCTTTTCTAGACTGAGAACTGTCTACATTTGTGGGATTACCTCCTCACATGCAAAGTCATTTATAGTTTTTTTTTTTAAATTATTTTCTTGCATTAAGCATAACAGAAAAGAGAGAAGTTGAGTTTTTTTATATTTCTTTGAACAAAAGATTGATTTTAGTTTTACCCCTTCCATTCTCCCTCCCCACCCTCCAAAAAAATAAGTAAAGACATAGAGTAGAAGGTAAAAGCAAAAAAGTAGTACAATTTGTAAGAAAAGCTGCTTTACGTGGTGACATTTTTAGAGTTGCTTATGAAGCACTTAAAGATGAACTGTAAATTCTCTGTGAAGATATCACATAACTGGATTTTTTGATGCTCTCACATCTCTGCTGATGCACTAGTGCAGTGCATCAAAATTCCTGTGATGCAGGCAGCAGACTGAGAGCAGTGATGCTCTTAAGTTGTGCAATTACTGCTCCCTCTGCTGGCATTCAAGGAGCAGGAGGAAAGAGTACCTGACAGCAGTGTAAGCCTATAAAAGAAAATAAGAGATGATACAAGAATTGGAAAGTCTGCAGAAGGAAGGATAAAACAACAGTATTAGTGAAACTGGGAAAAAGTTGTGGATGGGCTGACCGGAGCCTGGGAAAGACCAAGGTGAGAGAGGGCAAAAGAAATCTGGGACAGAGGTACAACAGCAAGTGTCAGGCAGGGAAGAAGTAGCAGTTAGGAGCTCTGAAGAGTGAGGGTGAAAGAAGCAGGATCTCTGGAGACTCATTTGAATGGAAATCTATAGGAAGACTTAATCAGCAGGCAAATAAGGGTCATGAGTAGGGGTGAAAGCAGCAGTTCTGTAGCAAAAAGTGGGCAGCAGGAAGAACTGTGGGTGTGGGAATAGAAGGAAGCTAAAGTAAAACAAGAATTATATGCACAGTTGAGATGGGAAATGGAAGTCGGGATTCTTGAATTTGCACTTCCTTTTTCTGGCTCACAGAATACTTCTCTTCATTTCCTGATTTCCCACACCTACAGATGGTCATTCTTAAAAGACAACAGGCTGCTCTTGGTCATGTGAATTCCTTAGCCATGCTCAGATCTTCCACATGTACATCCACCTCTTTAACCTGATGGAACTGATGAAAACAAGAAGGTCATCTTCCAGTCATATCAAACTGAGGAGAGCAGGGCACTTCACTGCAGAGTTTTGCAGATACTTACTGACAATGGGCATTTCTGTCTCATCCTTGGAAGTGAATCTGCCAACCCAATCCCAAACTCTTCTGCTTGTTCTCCTCCAGTCTGCTCTTGTCACTCCAATCTTTACCTTGCACAGCTTTAACTCATAAAAAAGCTTCACTTCGGTCTCCTTCTGCATGCCCTGTGTCTTGGCTCTGACTTCTCCACTCAGTGCTTTAGTGCTTTCTGTTCCACACTGGCTAGCTCCCAGTCTTTCTCTGACTTCCTTGCTCTGTCTGTCCCCTCAGTTTCTCCGAGCAGCTAGTCCTCATACTAGGTCATGTTTTGCTCCTTATCACGTGCCTTTCCTTTTCTCATCTATCTCCCATTTTTTTTTTCCTCTAGTATTCTCCTTATTCCTTCCTCCAATTGCAGTGTTTGTTCCACAGTTAACCACTTTCTTCCTTGGGCAGTACTCACTGATGCTCATTCATACTTTATCTCATGGTGTATAGGGATGAAGTTTATTCTCCAGAGTACAGCTCAGGAAAGTTATTCTCCAGAAACATCTTGGTACAATTTAACACTAGTGAATATTAACTTGGTCTACCACATGTATCTTACACACCAGTGCAGCCATCCGAAGGCAAGATATGCTGGTGGCAGGTGGCTGTTTATGTAGGGGTCAACTAGAAAAGCTCTCTTCACTGGAAGCAGTTCTCCAGTTGCGGTGACTTCTGAGTATCTATGTGCACTGTAGCAAGAGAAGAGAGCTCTCTGCTCTTGATTATTTATGAAGTCTGGTTTCTGCTCCAATGTTATCTCTCAGAAAGTAAAATAACTCAGAAAATTATCTGAAATCCATGGTAATTTGTCAATCTTTTTTTCCTGAATCCAGTTGCACAATGACATGTCCTTAGGGATAGGGTTCCTGCTAGTCCTTTTGAATTGTTTTTGAGTAAGTAGTAAGAAAGCTAACTGTGAGTGGTTAAAAATGAGTGTGTTCATTATAGCAAGAAGTTGAAGATATGAGGCAAAAAATGCAGAATACACTTCTGAAGTGCTTGAACCTCAGGCTACTGATGTTTAGTCCAAGTGTCTGTCTGGTTAGGTGAGAGTGGAGAGCTTTGAAATTCAAGACCGGTAAAGCTCATTGCCATGGCTGGGAAGCAGGACAGAAGGACAAGTGTATGCTGTAGAAAGCCTGCCTGATATGGGAAGAAGATTGGTGACCATTAAGCAGCCTACTGTGTCTGACAGTATTCCCCTGCTATTCCCATTTAAGGCAAATGGACAGAGGCAAATAAAAAGCTTAGTAAAGTCCCTGGCTTTCTATGATGTTACACTTGGTAACATCACTGCTGGTTCGTTTGCTCAGAAAGTGCCTGTCACGTACAAGCTTTTGCCACTGCACAGATGAGCAGTAGGTAGCCAGGCATAAAGAGGGCTGAGACTGTGTTCCAGAGTCTGATGAGGCAGCCACCATCCTTGCACCACCATGCCCTTGCGTAGCCACGGCATGTCCCCTAAATATCCCAGAAATGGCAGGCATTTGGTAAAAGACCTCATCAAGTGAGACCTAGTGACAAAAGGTAACAGTTTTAAAGTAAAAACTGAAGGTTTAGATTAGATATAAGGAAGAAATTCCTCACCATGAGGGTGGTGAGGCACTGGGACTGTATAATCATTGGGCAGGGAGATGTGAGTGCTTGGCTGTTACTAACATAGCCTCAGTTCTTAATGTTACCCAGAAATTATCCATTTTATTAGCTCTTCTCCACCAAAATCTGATAGAAGTCCTTGAGAGGCCATTGAGGAAAGTTCTCAGTAGTAAGAAGTGCTCTGATCTAGTAGCTGCTCCATGCACTTTTAATGTATCTGGTACCATGAGCAGCTTGCAGGCTTTGGCTGATACTCAAAGCGAAATGTTTACTAAGTGTTGCTATACTTTATAAATCCACTACAGAGGAGGGCTCTAAATGGAACCTTGTAAAAGCAACAGCAGAAAGCATGCTGATCTGCAGCATCCATCCAGACACAACAAACAGCTGTGAAGCTTTTCCTTTATTCACAAGTCATAGTTTTAGAACGAGTACCTCACAGATTATTGTGGTGCCTGGAGAAGCAAGATCTTCATCCTCAAATACAAAATTTGTGAATGCTGAAAGGATAGGGAGCACCAGCTTATTGGGGCAGAAAGTAAAATATTGGGCCAACGTTGCCACATTTTACTTTTGTTGATGATGAGACATTTCTAGCATAAAGCAAACATTGTAAGGTAGCTTACATCATAAGAGTAGTCCTAGCAATACGTTTCTAGGGGAAATCAAAGTCTCTTGAATGCTATGTCAGGAGGTAGATTTCAAGCTTAAGTTGCTTTTTCAAATCAGTTTCATTTGCTACTTCCTATGATTGAATGATGGTGAAAGTGTTAATTCAGGGGGATCATTTACATCACTGCCCTTGAAAAACAGCCGTGAAGCTCTGCAAGCAGTGGGCAGCATTTGCTTATGTACAGCTGCAACTGCTACTTTGGCAGAGAAATTCCTCAAGAGGTTTCATTCATGAAAAGTCTACCACCAGTTTAGCTTAGATCAGATCTCTGGTACCTGGAACTGTGTGCTTGCAGACTTGCTAATCACTCAGTGGTACTTACATTAAAAGTCCATTTTAAGTTTCTCTTTCAAGGCTAATTAGCTAGTGGTTGTTAAGAGTGGTCTCCTGGTAAGCACAAGTATATACTAAGTTTCTGAATTGGTATAGCTCCCTTCACACTGTTTTATAATCACTTTGTTCAGGAGTGAAACAGAACAAAAGAGGATTCCTTCTCTCCCTCCTCCTTTTATTGTTTTCCACTAATGCAGCTACACTATTGGTAACAAGCCATTTTCTGAGGTGCATAAAACCCTTGTCTACCCCACTGAGCATAATCTAAATCTGTTCTAAACACACATCCGTGCACTATAGTTGTCTAAATTATTTATAAGCATGCTAAATACAAACAGCTCTCATATTCTTCCATTTTCTTTAATGAAGTCCAAGATTTGGCAAGTGTCCATGATAAAAATAAAATAAAAAATTAAGGAAGGCTTCAACCATAATTGCTGCGGAAAACAATGGTTTAGGGCATGCTCAGAACATCTCTATAGAATATTGCACAACAAGCAAAGCCCGTAAATTGTCTTTAATAGAGTTCTGCTCATGTTTAAAAGCAGCTGTAGCTGATTTGTTCCGAATAATGTCTTAAAATGTCATGTAATAAAATGCTCATCACCGTGCATCCTGAGCTGTTTTGTAGCTGAATGTGAACCTTGACCAAATTGCATTTGAACTATTCATTGAGAAGCTTTTTAATTAAAAGGAACATTGCTTTGTGACAGCTGAATTAAAAAGTTATACTGTCAGGCTACAAACTGGTTTCTGTCCTCTTTTTAAAAGTGGTCTGAATTGTGAAAGTAGAATATTGCAGCCAAATGCGATAAGTTCTTTAATGTTGGAACATCTGTTTTCCAGTGCATTTATTCAGCATTTTGATACACTCAACATAAGTTCTACCAGAGTAAATCAGTGCTGTGGTGAGATTGATTTTCTGTAAAATAGTAAGCAAATAGCAGCAGTTAAGGCTCCTTGAATATATTTGGAAGATTCTCTCTCCACAATACTAACTTTAATATGTGAACTTCAGTATCTTAGGATATCTTTCCTATAAATACTTTCTTGTGTACATATGAAATTACTGTTGACTTCTGTTTCTTCTCTCGCATTTATAGTTTTTTGAGTACACATCCCATAATGAAATACGCTACAACACTCGACAGCCTGAAGCCTGTGCAGCAGTTATTGCAGGGACTGACTATTTGACAATGAATTTGTGTCAAGAAAATATTCACCATGTTCCTGAAAACCAGAAGTTTGCTTTCAGAGAGGTAGGAGTGCCTGTTTGGCATACTTTGGGTTTGTTTTCTTTGGGGGAAGATGTGGGAGGAAAAACTGCTGACTTTTTTTGGGGGAAGGGGATAGGGTGGAAAAAGAAAACAAAACAATTCTATCTTACCGCCTTCACATTCTGGCCACAAATACTCCTATATTTGGACTGGAATTTTGTTTAGATAGGCTCTCTATCTTGGCTTTTAATATGTAAACATAGAACAGGGGAGCAGCAACATGCAGTTGAAGCACATTCCTGCTGAATAGAAAGGCAAGAGGAAGAAAAGCGCCCATCTGTAGTTTCAAGGGAACTTCCATTCCCCTTCTCTATCCAGTCTTAGAGATGGCCAACTTCTGCTCTCCTTTCATTAACTATTATTTCTCAGTATTTTTACCCCCATATATCCTCGATAATTCACATTCACTACCGTTGCTTTAAACTCTTCCTTGTTTTTAAGAAGCTGCTGCTTCTCCTCTGCCAACTGTCTGCCCATGAGCATCAGATGTTCTCTCTCGATTTTTCTGCAACATAATGCAGTTGTGCAATTTAATGCTCCATCAGAAAGTACCTTCTGCTTTACTCCTGCCCCTCCATGGGACACATCTTACTGACTGGAGGGACTCAACAAATTCCTTCTTCAACTTAAATGCCTATTACAAAAAAGAAGAAATGCTGAGAAGTACGGAGTGTATTAAAAAAACATAACATGTCATCTTAGAAAACCTTGTGTTAGTAGGTTTTAATCTCTGAAGGAGTTCCTGAATGCCTCAGAGAAAATAAATTGCATGAAAAATGATGGCCTTGGTCAGCTTCTGGGATGTTATTATTCAGCTAAGGGAAAAGGTCACGTAATATATCAAAAATATATATTTACATAATGTTTCTACATAATGCATCTAAATTCTACAGGCTCCACAGCTGACAAATTCTTGCCTAGATACTTCCACTAGTGATAGGAGACAGAGAAAATTCTAAAGAAAAACATGAAAATTACTGTCTCCTCACTGAATCTAGTCCAGACTGAAGCTCACTGAGTAAGATTAGTTGAGGTTGGCTTTATCGATGGTATTTCATTTTTAACACTGACTTCATGAAATTTTTCAAGTTCATGTATATTAATTCCTAAGATGACAAATTTTAGATGAACTTCAGTTACTTCATAAAAATAACTGAGAGAGAAAACGCAGTTTTGGAATACATTTGGTTCCACAGCATTCCTAGCCATTCACATTTAAAGTAATTAAGTTTCAGATACTAAATCCTCTTTCTTTCTCATGACCGCATTGTTCCACTGTGTGACTTGAATCTACTGCTCTGTACTGATTCCTCTTATTGTGCTGCATTAAATCAGAATCATTGGTCCCCATGTTTCAAGGCAAGTGATAGGCCAGGTATCAGTACTGCGTATCTCCTGCTTTGTGTTGAAAAATGTCAGACACTAGAGGAGCAGTCCTTAAGCAAAGTAGCAGGGATGTAGCATTACCAGAGATTTGAACAGCCCTCCCAGCAGCCTGACACCGCATCGAAAGCAAGTGAGTCAGATACTGATTAGTCCATGCAGAAGTGTGAATTATCACAAATGGAAACCAGAAAGTCATTCAGCAGCTAAGCCTGCGAGCAAACACATGAGCAAGCGCACACCACTGGCCCTCGGAAGCTACGGAGCAAGGTGCCATTAGTGCAACATTCCTGAGGATTGAAGAGCAAGATTTTCAAAGAACTCAAGCTTACACTCAAGCATAGTGGTGTCCATCAGGGGTTTTGAAAATAGTTAGGCGTGTGGATGTCACCTGGGCCAAAGACAGGCTCTTGGAGCACAGCTGTTCTCCACAGTTGGTTACACCACCTTATTGCAGCTCAGTATTTTGGTTGACAGCGCTTCTAGATTTGAGTGAGCTATGTGAACTGGAGATAAAATGGTTTTGGAGACTCCAGTAACAGGAAGGATTGAGGCCTCACATGATGTTCTTTGGGAATACGAGTGCATAGGCCGGTCAGGCCTTGTGCCTTTTAGGCAGCTGTGCTATCCTTAAGCAAATCCAGCTGACTGCACAGAGATTTGAAGGCAAGAGGCACACTTAGAATTTTTTGCTTTTTCCACTACAAATATAACCTGTAAAGAAATGGCAATTTTTTTTTTGTCAAAAATATATCTGAAATAGGCAACTAACTAACAATAACTAAATGTACTTGCTACGTGCAGACTAAGTTAGTGAATTTAAGTAGCACATGTATTTCACTTTGGTTTTCTCTGCCCATATTGTGATATAGTAACAAAAGGGGATAAAAGTGAGCTGAGAAAGCATATCGTTTACAAACTTAAGTGTCAGGACATAAAATAAGTTTAAAAGTTAGGACTTTTGATAAAGTCCTCTTTCTCTCTTTTGTAGGATGGTACTTTGTTTCATATGCAAACTCAGAAGTGCTTACAAGCAGAGTCAAATTCCTACAATGGTAATCCAGCACCAGTATTACGACCGTGTTCCAATTCAGACTACCAAAAATGGTTCTTCAAAGAAAGAAGTTGATCCAGGTGTCATCGGTATATAGCTGAATATGAAAACGTTCTCTTCCTAGTCAGCAGATAGTCAGCCTTTTGAAAATTCTGTAAGTGGTATATTTTTTTATGAGAAGGACAGTAATTAGTTTAAAAGCATTAAATTTTGTGTTTCTGGAGCGTTAAATGGCACTAATTATGGAGAATTACATTAAGTAAGTACTGTGGTTATATCATGTCACAGAACCTGCTCCTCTTCAGTTCCCTTTATTTGGCAGCTACATAACTGTTTCTGAAGTGTCTTAGGTTCTTTTCACAAGTGACAATGTATTTTTTAATCTACTGTGTGAAAGAAAGTAAGGCAGTCAAAATAATTGCACTAATGTTATCTGCCAATAACTTAAAATGTTTATTTTTCTACTAAAACATTTTGCAGTTGTGCCTTTTAACAGATGCTAGTTAATATTTCTCCCCCTCTTTTAAATACCAAGAGGGAGAATATAGGCCAGTTCTGCCCCTAACTGGCTACAACAGACCCCTCACTGAAGACAGTGTGGATTTGCACATTGAGGCAGAAAAGGTTGCATATTTTTGCACAAATAATAATCTAGATGCATACAGATTGCACATTGCTTGACAATACTGTACATTAAATGTTGTGACAATTTTAGTTACTCAAGGCACTTGTTGAGTTTCTAAGCATGCTTAGAATGCTGATTTTGCAAGTAGTTTTTTCTCATCTTTCTTAAAGAAATAAGGCAACAACTCAGGGCAAAGTTGTTTAGCTATATGTGAATCTAAGTGTGCAGCTGTGTCCCAGATTGCACAGCTTACTTCAGCATTGTGTGGATTTTCAACATGCATAGAACTTGCAAGAACAAAGCTAGCAATAATTCTTTAGACATGGGAGATTTGTTTCAAAATTACAGTTAGAGAAAATGAATCTAAGAAACTGTAACTTTCATTAAATTGTAAACGTTTAAATGTTGGTTAAAAATTACTGGGTAAACAAAAAATGTTTTTATAAGTTACCAATATGATATAGAGCTGCTATTAGTTAGAAAAGAATGTTTCAGATATAACTCACATTTTGCCTTTTCTGACAAGTTGCTCATGGCAGCACATATAGTTCTATTGAAAACATGGGGTTTAATCTGCTCCACTACAAGATGTTTACAGCTGTTAAGTGTGGGGTCTGCTTTTACCCAATCAGACAAGTAGTGTGTATAGCGGTCAGTGTATTTGGTCATTGACTATCATCATTAAAGTGTTGATTTAATAGTTTCAGCACATAAGGGAGACTTCCTTATCTCAGCTGGAAATGTTTTACACGTAGAAGTGTGAAGATTTCAACCATTTTTCCCCTCGAAAGTCTTGGTTTCTTCCATTATTTGTTCTTATTTTCTACATAAAATGTACAGAACTTCCTTTGAATCCTCATAAACTCATGTCATTTTGTCATATCTATTTATATGATTCGGGTGTAGGGGGAACGTTTCTTCCTGTAGTGCATATACATGGAGGTTCTACCAAGACCTATCAAAAACCACAAAGATTGAATATTTTTGTGGAGAACTTTAAAGCTCTGTCTCTGTGGGTTGGATTGATGAAATCAATGTTAGAACTAATAAAATATTTTGTAACTCTGTAGAGTGGCAACTGTGGGAGTTTGTTTGTTTGTTTCATATGGTCAGTGGTTTTCTTTTAACCATTCCTCTGATTTCTTAGGCTCTGATCCCTGTAGCAGCTGGGAGAAGAGAACTCCATTTTATGCTCTCTCAAGTTCCCATTTCTCATTAATGCTTTTGTTCACCTGCTAGCAGCAACAGTGCTCAGTTTGTGGAGTCACAAATCAAAGCTGTGTGTCTGCATGAGAGAGCTGTTAGAAGTCTACCAACACAGCAAGGTTTTTCTGTTCATCTCTGGTTTTCCTTCATGACTGTTGATTGCATTACATTAATAAGTTAATGAAAGCCCAGCAATTACACTTGTAGACAAAATGCTCGTTGACCATTAGGGTCAAGGAGGTTTTCTTAGTTTTGAGACTTCCAGATTTTATCAGCAGGTGGTCATACACAAATGAAATTTAGTAATTGGAAATTGTTCTCTTGTACATCTTGCTACTCTGCATTTGTTTGGAGAGACGTATTGATGTTCTGAGATTCCAGTTACATGCAACTGAACTGTTTCCCTCTATGCAGCAAAACTACAAGCCTGCATTGAATATTTGCTAGACAAACATGCTTACGTTCAGTTCAAGAGCAGTCACTGAATGTCATAGCATCACCAGCTTGCTCCATGTAAGTTATTGTCCATTTAGGCCACCTATTTCCTTTTTTTTTTTCTTCTTTTTTTCCTTGTTCCTTTCCTTTTTCTCTGCTCACTGGAATTGTATTAGTGTCTGGCTTCGAGTTTGGAGGATGAAGGAGTTGATCACATGTCTGATTCACAGTGCAGAGACTTTCTTCAGTGGGAGGTCAGGGCTACCCTTTGAGGAATGGACTGTAGACTTTGGGCTTCTCAGCAAAGAAGAGGCTGAATATCTCAGACAACTGGAAAAATTAGAAGTCTAAGTCACAAATCAATATTTCATCTGATTTTGGTCTCCTAAGACTCTTTGAAAATGAGAAAGAAAGAGTTTCCACACAGTCCAATACAGCAGCCATACAACAACCAGACGTTCCTCTGTTTCTTAATACTCTTGAGTATTAAGAAATCGTGAGTGTTCAGTGCCACTTTTTTTCCCCTTTCCTTCAAACCATGTGAAGCACCCGTAAAACCCAAACTTGCAATTCAAGCTGTCCTGAAGGAAAGTGAAGTCCTTGGGAGGAAGAAGAGGGGGGTGCTGGAGCTGCTTTTCTCTGCCAGCTTGCTGATGGCTGGCTCCAGCAGCAGTAGCTGGGTCTGAATTAGAGCATTGCAGTTCTTCCACTTCCATTTACGAAGGAAAACGATTAGGTATGCATATGCAATTTTTCCTGTCTTCAAAAGCAAGAGGAAGGAAGACAGAAGACCCAGGGATGGAGCTGTAGTTTGATGGGCAGCGTGGCATGCTTCATGTGGTGTCAGGCTGGCTTCCAGGGTGAAGAAGGACCAGCTGCAGAGCTCATTGCTTGGTGGGAAGGGAAAAGCAGTCTTCTTGAATTCGCACATCCTCTGAAGGTATTCAACTTGCTGTGGAAGTGAAAGTGGCCAAGGGAAAAACAGCAGCGCAGATATCTGGACCTGAAATTCATAAACATTGAAGGAATACATACGGAATAAAATGCGTTACCTCTGCACACACTATGAGAAGACTTGGTAATACCTGGAAGGAACTGGAAAGTATTATTTAACAGGAAGACATTGGACAGAACTGTTTACTGAAATACAGCTGAACGGCTCGTGTGACTAAAATGCTGACGTGACTGGATAATGTGCCAAGGAGAAAGTGGCATTTGATTTTTCAAGCAAAGGGAGCAGGATTTACTACTCTTGAGAACAGATGTTTTAGCCAACAAGGAACAAACGGACACAGTGCCTACTGTTGACCATCAAATTAGAATAGAAAATATTTTTGCACAGCAGATAAAGGATGTGTGCAGTATTAAAGAATGTCTTCCAAGGGGATGCATTGTAGTGATTTTATGGTAGTGAGATGTTCTAGGGATTTCTAGGGAAAGGAAAAATAAAGAGGAGCTGGCTGGGGAGGAGGCTGTGTCTGACATAATTTTTCAAAAAAGTCTGGTGCAATTCTCTGCTAGGCCTCTCATCTAAAAGGAGGCACTACCTGCGTCTGCTAGGCGTAAAGGAGAAATTCCTGAGTGCTGCTGGCAGGAAAGAAGAGGATTTGCAGAAGATAACTATGTATATATCTTACTGAAAACTTATATGCATCTTGTATGAAAAGCTTTGATAGGATCTCAGATGAAGTCTTTAAAAGCATCAGAAAAGATGTTCTTTATTAAAGCTAAACAGCATCAGTGCACCTACATTGCAGTGTTGTCTATAATTACTTGATCATGAACTATTTCTTGCATTTTTATTTTTTTTCCTTTTTACAAAAGATGTTGAAACTCTTTTCCATGCCTTGCTGAGTACAGAGGAAGGATTTAGAAAGGCTTATTTAGCTTAATCTTCATTGTTCAATATATGGCTTTATTTATTTCCCCACATTAAGTCCCCAGTCTGAAAAAAAGGTTATTTTCATAGCTTTTCTTAACATGGAACTTGAATGCTTCAGTGTCTCAGTGTTTCCCAAGCCTTTATTACTCCGTCTTCACACCATGAAGCAAAAGCATCTCTGCTTTCCTCACAGAGAAGACTGCAACAAAGGCATTACAATCAAAATTGCAAGATTGTTCAATAGACCAAATCTGAAGTACAGCTTTGGTTAGGTTAAATGGCAGCCAGCAATGCTCCAGATCTTTACAGTTTGGGCACAAGAGCTGGAACTCAGCTCTCACAGAATCATAGAGTTGTTTGAGTTGGAAGGCACCCCTAGAGGACATCTAGTCCAGCTACCCTGCAGTAGACGGGGACACCTACAGCAGATGAGGGTGCTCAGAGCCCTATCCTGCCTCACCTGGAGTATCTCCAGAGATGGGGCTTCCATCAACTCTGAAGGAGTGATTTCACATGAAACAGCATTTGACAGACAGTCTTGGTACCTATTGCAGATGTAGGCAAGAATGACATTAATTTAGGATTGAAATGGTGATTAAAAATAATGTTATGCAAAATCAGTGTGCCCTCTGTTCCTGATGGGATCCTAGGGAGATCTGTTCTTAGTGTAACAATAATCAATTTTCTGAAAGAAAATAATGTACTGTAAGTTTGCAGGTGACAAACTGCAGGGCAGGCCACTTGTGTGAATGGAGAGCACACATTGTGATTTATTGCAAGGCATGATCAGGCACACAGGAGAAAAAAGCGGCTCACGTGCTCAGGCAAAAAGAATTGAAGATGTAATGTGGATGGCTCCACAGGGAGGCAGCCTCTTGGGACAGCCTTGCTGCTTTGCCTCCAGGGGTTTGCTATTGCAGTGTGCACACATTAGCGTATGTGTGTGAGGGAATATCAGCAATGCCAGGAGTACTTAATTTGATGAAGACATGAAAAGAATCACAGAATCACAGAATGGCTTAGGTTGAAAGAACCTCAAAGATCATCCAGTTCCAGTCTCCTGCTGTGGGCAGGGCTGCCCCCTACCAGCTCAGTTGCCCAGGGCCCCATCTAACCTTGCCTTCAGTGCCTCCAAGAATGGGGCACCTTAGCTTCTCTGGGCAGCCTCACCAAAGGCTGGCAACCTGCGTGAGACAAATTTGTACTGAATCTGATTCACATCTTAGCAAATGACAGAATTAATTTATCAAGAGAGGTGATGGCCTCTTCTTTACAGATGTCTTTAGGTCAGCACTGTTAGATGTCATTCCACAGGAAGGGCTGCAAAGAAACAGGAGTTATGGGGTGACAGGTTAAGGGCTTTTGGCTCAAGGTCTTGTCATTATGATCTTAGAATTTATTAATCTATAAAGATTCTTCCCAATTTATGGCACAGATGCCACCGTTGTTTATGGGATATAGTAGGTTGGCCTTCATAGAATCATAAAGGTTGGAAAAGACCGCTAAGATCATGTAGTCCAACCACCAACCCATGCCCACTGACCACATCCCTCAGTGCCAAATCTACACGGTTCCTGTATGCCTCCAGGGACAGTGACTCCACCATCTCCCTGGGGTGCAGGAGAAAAGGAGAGAAGAAATTTTTCCCTAAGATTCAACCTGAATCAATCCTTGGCACAACTTGAGGGCATTCCTCTTGCCCTATTGCTGTTACCTGGGAGAAGAGGCCACCTCCCACTCTTCCACAACCTCCCTTCAGGCAGTTGTAGAGAGCTTTAAGGTCTCCCCTGAGCCTTCTGTTCTCCTGACTAAACAATCCCATTTTCCTCAGCCGCCCCTCATCCCGGCTTTGCAGTGAGTGCGAATCTACAAAACCCGAGATGCCCCTGGCCGGGTTTGGCAGGGCTGCATGTTCCCCCAGCGGGACGCACACCGTGCCCGGCTCCACTCGCTGCGCAGGGGGTCCGCGATGGGAGGAGGGCACGGCGCGGTCACTACGCGCTGCCGGGCTGCGGGAATCCTGCGGAGAGAACAAACGATAACCCAGAAATAACCTGGTTTTGCAGAACGCCGCGCTCCTGTGCGCGAGCTGCGGAGTTGCCATGGCCCAGGCTCTGTGTGTGTGTGTGTGCGCTTGTGCGTGTGCGGTGGCGGAGGTGCCGAGCCGGCGTGGGCGCGTGTCTGCGTGCTGCGCGGGAGCGGGGGCGGGGGGTGCGCGCTCCCCGCGTGCCTTGCACCGTCCCCCGGCCCTGCCCGGCATCGGAGCCGAAGGGCGACGAGTGCGGCACCTCCCTCCCCGCGGGAGTGCCCCGGCTCCGAGAATGCGACATTAAGGCGCTGCACCCCAGGACCGTACCGTTCCCCCCCTCCCCCGCTCCCCTCCTTCCCCCCCTCTTTTTTTTTATTTTATTGTACCGGAGCATCCTCTCTCTCTCTCTCTCTCCCTCTCTCTCTCTATATCTATATATATATTTATTTCTTTTTGGAGGAGGAGAGGGAGGTGTTCAGTAAGGGCTTCTTCTCGCTCCCCATTTCGCTCCCCATCTCCCTCCCCCCCCTCCCCCCCTTCCCCCCCGGGCCCGGGAGGTACCGTTCCTCCCCGAGCGGAGCGCAGCGGGGAGGCAGAGGCAGGTCCCGCTCCCTGCTCCGCCGCCGGGAGAGGAGGGGAAGAGAGGAGGAGGAAAAGGAGGAGGGTACAGGGAGAGTGGGGTGGGGGGGGGTGGGGGGGTTATTTATTTATTTATCGCTTCTGGTGGCTGCAGCTGGCAGACCTGGGAAGGAGTAGGCGCCATTGCCAGAAGGATTATTGCCAGGGGAGAAGAGAGAAAGGGGAGGGGGGCGGGGGGGGGGGGGGTGGGGGAGAGAGAGGAGACCCCGAGGCTCCCTTGGAAGCGGGAGGCGTTGCTTTCCCTCCCGCCGCCGGGGGATGCGCCCGGGCTAAGCGGGGCTCGGCTCCCTCCCGCCGCTCCGTCCGCCCCCCCTCCCCAGTTCTTCTCCTCCTCCTCCTCCTCCCCCCATCCAGCAGCATGCATCCCTCTGCGCGGAGCCCGGCCGCCGCCACCTCCAGCCCTGCCATGCTGCTGCTGCTCCTGTGCCTGGGTTGGGTGCCGCCGGGCTGGGGCTGGTCGCGGGGCAGCTCCCGGGGGGCTGCCGGGTTGCCCCCCAACGCCACCACGCCGATCTCCATCATGGGCTTGATGCCGCTCAGCCAGTCCGAGGAGGACCAGAAGAGCAGGATCGGCCGGGGGGTGCTGCCCGCCGTGCAGCTGGCCATGGATCAGATCCGCAACGAGTCCCTGCTCAACCCCTATTTCCTGGACCTGCGCCTCTACGACACGGAGGTAGGGCTCGCCGGGGACGCGCCGCCGCCCAGTCCCGGGGCGCTGCGGGGCCGGGGCGCAAGGGCAGCGCGGACGCGGGGGCTGCGGCGCCGCCGGGAGACGCGCGGGGAGAGGCGGCGGAGGACACGGAGCCGCTCCGTAGGGGATCTGCCCGCGGGGCCCGGACCCGCGGCGGCCCCTCGCCGCCTCCAGCAACAGATGCACGCCGGCCGCTCCGTCTCCATCCGGATGCCTCCCCTTCCTCGCGCCGGACGCGGGCTCCGGGGGCGGCCCGAGGCGAGCCGGTGGAGATCGGCGGAAAGAGTTAAATCTGCGGTACCGCTGCCCGTGGGATGGCTGAGGGCCGCCCGACCCCGGCGCGGCCCGGTGCTGTTCGGGGTGCGGAAGGGTTGCGGGCGGGAGGCGGAGGCGTAGGGAAGTTGGTACCCGCGCTCCAAGGCGCTCCGTTCCGGTCGCAACTTCGCTAAACGGAGGGAGATGCCGGCTCGATGCGGAGCCCGCCCTCAAGGTGGCAGCCGCCCCGCGTGAATCGCGCCGCGCTCCGTTCCACGACAGCCCCCGGTGCGGCGCGGGGATGGATGCTGAGAGCCCCCGCTGCGCTGCGGGAGCCCCTCTCCGGCTAGAGAGCGGCGATACCGGGCTGTGCTGACTCAAGGTCGCCCCGGAAATCTCTCCATGTGGGGCGGCTGCCCTTCACAGACACGCATTTGTCATGGCGTTGTTTCGAACGGCTTGGGGCGGTAGCGGTGAGGGTGTCGTTTGGGTGCTGTTGGGTGCAGAAGGCCGGGATGCTGCACCAGGAGCAGCCCCGAGCTGCCGTTTGTCTCCTTAAAAATGAACCTTTGCGATCAGAATGAAAAGAATTCTGGGGGATTTTTGGAATGGCATTACCTGTTTCATAAACTGTGGTCTTGGGGAGAAAAAAGATCACGGTTCTCCCAGTCCCGTGTTCATGATATTATTCCGTTTAAATCCACCCCTCAAATGGAATCGTTGCAAAATAATGAGTGCACAGGAAGTGGAGAAGCAGGAACCTTCCTTCTGCACACACATCCCAATCAATGAGGGGCCGCACCTGATTGCAATCAAAATATTTTACAGTTGTTTTACAGATTTGGGGTTCTGAGCAGGGTAGACAGCGTTAGGATGTACAGAGCAACTGAAAGAACTGCCTGATTGGCTCTGGGATGCGCACCGGTTCCTTAAAAATTGCATTTTTACTGTTCGGTACTCCAAGGGTGTGAAGGATTGGGATTCTGCTGCCCGTGTGCTGTGTGGCTCTGGATGCTTTTAAGCAATTAATAAATGGATGGCTATGGAATGCTAAATCAGGCAAATCTATGTATTTGGAGAGCGGTCAGGTCATTATTGCATGCTTAATAGTGACAAGTAAATAAATGAGTGTTCATAAGGAGCATCGCAATGGAACAGGAACATTAACTGGAACAGCCTTTAAATGCGTAATGGTAGCACAAACTTTTTCGTTGTGCTTAGCCATTACCTTTTGTCTTATGATAAGCAGAAGGGTTGCTCCCTCCTGCTGCTCGCTCGGTGCTCAGCATGTTCTCAGACTGCTGATAGATGGATGCACCCGGAGGGCCCGGATCCTTGTCCTTATGTAACCACAAACCTGCTCCTCTCCAAGACCTCGCGGGTGCTTTGACTCTGGCTGCTCTTGGAGAGAGAATGTGGGACCCTGAGCACCTGGGGTTTTTGTACAGCCAGAGAATGTTTGTTGTGTAGATGTAGAGCCTGGGAAATGTACGACAGTAATTTAGGAAATGCATGGCAGTGATTCAGAAACTCCCTCGTGGAGTTCCAAAATCACCTGCTGTTACGAACTGATGTTTGTGTTGCAGCTTTACGTAACACTTCAATAAAAATCTCATGAAAAATAATCACGAAAGTATTATAAAGACAAACAAATCAGATCTCTTTTCATTATTGAGGCGGCTTCCCGGGGAAGTTGAACTACATAATGTTTGCTTGATGTTTCTGTACAGTGGAACATGGGAGTGTCCATATTACTGACCACCACTGGAAATGCAGTGGGCTTCCCAACTTGGGCTGCTCTCTGTGTCTAACCCTTGAGCACTGCAGTGGCATTCCTAGTGCTTACCAACACAGTTAAGCTGATGGAAGCTCAGAGTTCACTGTAGTCCTTAATCCATTATCTCAAGCAGCTATGATTCTGTGAATGATATCTTCGGTGCAAAATAAGACCACAGGTTACAGCAAGTATATATGCAAACATGGAGGCTTCTGACTCGAGTACTGTTGATGGTTGAATATGTCTGGAGCATGACCCCGATGCAGTTCAGTGAGCCCTGCTTTGCTGGCCCGTGGGCACGGCTTTATTTGCTCAGACATTCCTGTCCAGGTTTGGTGAATATAATACAGCTCAGGTGGAGATGTTTGCAGAACTCTGGTATAAGTTGTGGTGAATTCAGGTAGTCCTGCCCATCTCAGGGAGAGCAGAAGCAAAGCTGAGATGAAACTCTTAGACAAAGTGTCATAATTAGGTTATTTTAGAAAGAAGAGTGATTATCTGTAAGGAGTCTTATCCAAGCCTATTGAAATTAATGGCAGTAATTCACTGATTCCAGCAGCCCTTGGACTGGGTCCTAGAAGTTAAGGGCGCTTGATAGTTTATGGCTTTGGATCAATACTGTGATACAGTATTTCTTCTTTTTCCAAACCCTGTGATTGTAACTATAGTTTGCTGAAAATGCAAAGAAATTTCTTGTAGAATAGTGAGCTCGGCTCTCCAAACGCTACACGCAGTTCTCAACTTCATTTAAATCTGGAAGGATGTTATCTACATAAGCATCCTGGCACACATCTGTTGGAGGGAAAAAAGCAGAATAATCCTAAAATAAGGAGCTAAGCCTTCTAATAGAGAATGTTATGCATTTCAATAGTATTCAATTTGCATCAAGCAAAAACTGACCTCGCTGAAACTAGAGGAAGAGGCACAGTGGGAGAAGACAAGGGCCTTAATGGAAGTTGGATATCTGCCCTTCTGCATCTGGACATTTTCCCTTGAATATGGAATATATTTTCTGATTTCTTGTAGGATCAGTGCTGCAGGTGTTGCAGAGAGAGGATGATTTTGTTTTGAATCTAAACATTTATAGCCAGGAAAGTCGTGTCTGCAGGTTAGGATGCTGTCACTTGTTTTTGGAGAGCAAAGGGAGTCTAAACGATCTGAAAAACACCTTCCAGAACTAAGGGGGATATATTATCACAAAGAGAGAAGAAAATTCATACTACGGTGGTGAGATTATTTAATTTCCTCTAATAACTACAAATAAATTGTAGTAATCCTGATGTAATCTCGTCTTTACATAACAACATACTCTAATACCTTTAAAGAGCATAGAAGGGTGGGCTATGACGCATACACAGAACTCCACAAAAACCTTTTAAGGAAAATGGAAACTTCTTGATATTTAATACACATTTGCCTTCTATTCTATAATTAAGGAGAAACTGCCTCACCTAATTTATCTGACAAGAAGTTATAATATAGATACGTCATAAAAAGGCCTTCTCTTTATTTTCCTTTTACTATGAAAATCTCTGTGTTTTTCAGCAAGACCTTCTTTCTTCAAGGTTTAAAAAAAGTTGTATAGGCTGTGCACCGGTCCGGGTCATTTCTACCAGCTATTCTATGTTGAAAGAGAAGTTCAGCCTCCAAGTAAAGCTGTCTTTTGCAGAAAAGCCCACTCAGGACTGCTGTCAACAAAGTTGACTCATGTCTTGTTCCTGCATGCTGGAGTAAGAGTCACACACACTTATTAAGGACAGGCAACATAGTCTAGGAGCAGGAGAGGTATTTTCTGGCAGTGGAACAAAATAAGGGATCCACGAGGAGCATGAAGTACAGAGTCCAATGGCTGGGTCTCAGAGGACTGCCAGCTTTTGGTTGCCACCTGAGCAGCTCTTCCCTCACAGAATCGAGTGAGAGCATCCCCCTGAGAGAACTGCACACAGTGTGCTGGTTAGGCTGGTTGTCTCAGGAGGCACAGGCTGGAGTCACTCTCATAGCAGCTGGATTTGTGTGGGGAAGTGTGGTAAATCAGGATCTGGGGTGAGCCTGTCACACTCTGTACATGGATGATGTACCCCCAGATGAAACTTGAACTCCATCAGGACCCTCCAGCACACGTGGGTGAGCCTGCCTCCAACCTCCAGCTCCTCTGGGGTCAGCCTACCCTTCTGTCTGCAGCCAGGGCAAGCAGTTCCTCAGCACTACTGTTGGGAGGGCATGAAAGGGGCCCCAGATCCAAGCTGTGCAGTGGCACTTCAGCCTCCCCCCAGGACTTGGGCCTGCATGCAGGTGTAGCGGCAGAAGGTCTGTTTTAAGATAACAACATAAACACAGCCCGACTCCTTCACATCATTTGTGAGTGTTCTGATTGCTGAATTTCCTGGAGCTTTATTTTCATTTTTAAGGCAGAACTTGAAATAGGACAGGTGAGGTGTTGTCCTAGTCATCTGTTCTAAGGGGAGCAGCCAGCTGAATACCAAAAAGATGCTAAAAGTCAGACCGAACAGACAGACTCTGGTATTATCGTGAGCTTGTGTCTGGCATATGTTGAAGTTGATGGATAATTTCTTACTTTCAAATATCACTGAGTACTTAATGCTTTCTGATATATGCAGATAGTTTAGACTGATGATATACATGTCACGCTATACAGGTAATGATCACAGGCTACTCTGCTGGCAGCGTTCTGCCTGGAATGAATGTATTTGTTATAGCCATCGATGTTCCCTTTGACTTTCATTCAATATGGCTCCACTTAAGGCATATAACCTCTTTTTGCATTTGAGTTTTGTAAACTTGGAAGGAGTCATCTAAAAGTTAAGCATTTATGTTAATTCCATGCTAGTTTTTCCACTGATGCTAAGATGTAGGTGGGGAGAGGAGAGAAATCATGTATTCACAGCACCCACTCTTCTGGGTGTGGATCTCAGACCTGCAGAATGTATATCCTCTAAATATCTTTGCAGAGAAATTAAAGCCAATGTATCATTTTCTGGCATATGTCTTGCAATTTCATGTATAACTTATCCCATGCATACTGCAAAACATACTGTTACGGAATCTTTTGATTCAAATGCCAAACACACTCTGTCAGTGCAGAAAAGTAATTTTTTGAGTAAATCCAGGAGGGAGTTTCCATTTACATTTGCAGAAAGAGGGGGAAGGCCCTGTCCTCTGAAACAGTTACCAACAACCGTAAATTACTCAGGTTTGTGGAAAAGATGGAGTGTAATATTCTAGAGATAACTGTGAAGAAAATATTTTGTGATAGGAAAAGAGAGAGGAAGGAGCTAAAAGAGAGTTATGATGGCATTCACAGAAAAAGTTTTCTGTGCAGTATTTGTACTGTTTTAATTGAACGCATGCAGCTGTTTGAGATGACAACAAATAGCCCCACATCTCAAGGCTACAGATCAGCATCTCTCGTGAACAGCATAATGAAGTAATGATGCATTTGTTGGATTGGATTTGGATCGAGCTTTGTTCTCCACTTGAAATTTCATTGCTTTATGGGAATTTTCTTGGCATACGGCGGAATAGCAAAGCATAGCAATGCATTTGAGGAAGTTGAGGGAGGTGGGAACCAAACAGTTCCTTCACGAAACTCAAATGGAGGTCACTGCCACCACTGGACAGAAGATACTTCTTCTTAGCAAGGTTTGAACCTTGGAATATAGAGTTTTGGCTCAGGTGATTGAGTGGTGGAAGTTAAGAAAGGAAATCCACCACAGTCCATTGTGGCTCAGCTAACTTTCGGAGCAGCTGGGGCAAGCAGAGAAGCACACTGAGGTCAGTCAGCACTGGTGTGACTCAGTCCTGTGGAGATGAGTGTGGGTATGTGGCAGCCCCTTGCTGGAGCTCTGTTTCATACTGCAAGATTCAAAACTGAGAGGGAACAAATACATCACTTTTTTATTATATATATATATATATATATATATATATATATATATATATATACATATATAAGTTTATTTTTGTGCTAGGAATTGTGAAATTAAAACACTAATAGAGCCTGAAGCCTTTTAGGAGCCAGTCACACTGCTGTCTTATTTGCGGGTGTAGCTGAGCTAGAAATAATATTTTCAGTTCTTTCCTTGTTCCCTAGTGCTGACATTCATATACCAGTTGCTAACTCCTGAAGCAAACTGGTTCAGCCACAGCATCACTCTGACTTGAACAAAGTGCCCCTGAGAAAAGCTGAAATGTATCTTCAGTCATATGGTGTTTCCCCTTGCTTTGCTGCTTATGCTCGAGGGACGACAGAGCCTTCTTTGCCAGCCACGGCTGCCTCTCTTTGTGGAGGATTTTGCTGTGGGTAACAGCTGCTGGATTTAGGGCTGGTTTGTGCTGCCTGCTGAGTGGAAACAGCAAACACTGACCGCCAAACACTGTTCTTTCAGATATTTTTTCTTGTGTTGGAATAACCATGTAATTTCATTGCCAAGTCAGTGATTGATGTCCAATTTCCATGTCATTAGCTTTTCATTATCATAAGACTTTAGTACTGACAATTTCATCCATAGTATTTTCCAAATAAGTATTTCCAAATGTGAAAATTGAAGCTGAGAGATTAAAGGTAAATACCCACCTCCTCTCTGAAAGTAATAGTCACTGAGATCTTAGAATGTACGGGCTAATTCGGCAGGGCTGTTTGTCTTACTGAGGCTCTGGAGAGATGAAGGCCCAGATAATGGACTAATTGCCTGAAAGCAAACAGCATGAGTTTGAGGCATAGGATTAGAAAACTTATGTTTCCTACTAAGGCCGTGGTATTCCCTTAAATAATTAACGTGTTCTAAGATCAGAGGACCGTTAGGATTATCCAGCATCTACAGTATAGGCCACATATTTCACTTGGAATTTCTTGCCTGATCCACTATGAACTAGAGTAAGTGTTTGAGTCTTGTCTTCAGGATCCCTCAGATCCTGAAATCCTCTTCTCTGTGATTTGCATGGAAACCCTTTGAAGGTGTATTGTTGTTTCCAGTTTAAGCTCTGTTGATGCAGTAACAGCTCTTCCTTTCTGTGGATGCAAAAATCATATTGCCGCAGCTTTCATTGGAGGAGCTCATCCAGTTATCTTGGTTTTTTTTAGATTTATTTACTTATTTTTAATTAAAGAATCACTATCACCTATCTTTAAAATAAGGTATTTGTTCAATTTTCTGTTTCCTTCCAGTAGCTGTGCATTTTGATTTTGATACTTCTTGCCTAAGGCAGGCCTCAGTTTCTTCACTGGTCTCCGGAATTACCTGAAGATACATACACACAACAGGTGTCTAAGAAACCGTTTTACCTCCAGTTCCTCCTGGGAAAAGTAGGAAGAGCCCCTTTTGGGTTTTTAATTAACTTCCTTTCCACTGTTTACTCCTTCTACTCTCACAGGGAATTTAATGTTTTTCTAGCAAAGAGCACATACCTTTCTTTACAATTTTTACTCTATATAAAGTGACAGCTTTTGACAGATTAACACTCCAGTATGGTACGTTTTATTTTTCAATCATGTAATATTTTTCAAGCATTGTTATTTTCAGAAATTCACTCCTGTGTTACTTAACATCATCATATAGAGATATTTCAGTGTACAAGGACAGTATAAAAATGTTAAACTCTACCTTTTGCTTGGAAGTTCTATAAAGCACCTTGAGTTTTGCCTTCCCCTCACCTATGTGAATTCTGAGAGCTCTGAGTTTCAGTAGTTTGCAGGAGATTGCTTGAGAGAGTGAGAGCCCCTTTCTTTCCTCTTTTGTCCCTTCCACGTTCTCCATTTATAAAAATTGCAAGCAGGACTGGATTCTTTGTTGGTGGTGAGAATTTAGTCTGGATGTATGTGCTAGTGGCAGGAAGACTTTATGTAATATAGTAAAATTATGTGTTATTATCTACCACTACACAGAGAAAGCAATACAGAGATGTCTTACATTTCAGATCTTCAAACTTAGTCAGGCTTCCTGCCTCTCATCATCTCTTGCTCTAAAGAATACTAACGCTACAATTTTTTTTGCTTTTTTGTTTTCTTCCCTCTTTGAAGTTTCAGCTTAGGTTCCTGAATTGAGCTGAGGTTTTGCTTTCCAAAAGCGCTGAGTGATTTGCAGTGGGATGTTCAGCACTTCAGCAGGCCAACCCACCTCAGAAAATGCCGTGTGCTTCTATGAGACAGATTGCTGGATTTGCCACTTGAACAAAGACATTCATAGTTGCTAGCTTTAAACTTTCAGAGAGCATGGTGGAATAAAACGTTCATAGGTCTGTAGGGCTGGCGTCATTCTGTCCTTGTTGGCGTGGAGAGGAGTTGCTCCAGTGCCAGCAGAAGCCCTTGGTCTGGTCACAGCAACACAACAGCAGTGCCTCAGTACCTGTTGTTCTCTTCTGCAGTAGTAGCTAGGAGCCCTAGACACCTATCAGGCCTTACATGTAAGCTCTGCTGGTGATTTCTCAAATAAAGGTTATTTTATTTAAAGTTAACTGAAGGGTAGAAACACATTTTCCCTGTCCAGTGAGTTCAAAAGTTTGGAATTACTACAAATCATTTTTTTCATCCTAGATTCTTATACAGCAAGTGATAGATTAAGGCAAGTAAATAAGGCACTGAACTAGACAGACAGAGCTGCTTCATTTTGTACTCTTTTGTGTACTCCTGTGGCTTTCTTCTGGATCTTTTAGTTTGTCATTCTCATCCTCAAAGTGCTACCACTAGAACTTGATGGATTACTGCAGGAATAATCTCACTGATGTTGTATATACTAGTAATATTATCTCTTTTTTTTTTTTTTTTTTTAAGTCCACTGTTCAGCACAAAGAAAATGAATCTGATCTGTGTGCTGCAATGCTGAGGAAGAGGGTAAGGAGCTGAGCTTAGATTTTCAGGCTATGTGAGAGGAGCAAAACACTATGATTTGCAGCACAGTTTTCATTTATCTTCTTCATGTGAATCTGGTTAGCTCCAAGCAAATCTGGTCAGGCCTGGCTGGGTAGTGGGAGTAGGTAACCTGGTTGTTTGGTAATGCTGTGGGAGGTGAATTGTTTTAACTGAACAGCTGGCTACCTGAAAAGCTGAGATATGTTAGGGCAGATAATAGTTTTCAATATTGGAGCTACTCTTGGCACAGGTGGAAGTTTGGTCTTGATATAAGAACAGGAATTGCCATCCAAATAAATCATAATGGATTCCAGTGCATTACTGAGGTTTCCTAGGATATGTGAGCACTCTGTACTCTAATTACATTGAGCGAATTAAGCAGCAAGATCAGAGACACCCAGGACAAGAGGGGTGAATGATAACCTACTTTGAAAAAGCTAACATTTGAGGCTGGGATTAGCGTATCTTATAAATGTTAATGGGTGTTTCTCAAGGGGGACGATGTTCTGTGTAGGAGGAATGAGGTGACATACAGCTTGAATATATAGCCACCCTTTAACACAGTTAACACAGACTACAGTCAACCTTTTGCATGAACTAATAACTCTTGAAGTGAGTTATGGTTCAGAAAAATGCTAGAAAGACAGAGGATAATGCAATAAAGAAGACAACACAAAAAGATTTCTCCTTTTGTCTTTGGAATACATTGGCTATAGGAGAGATATTTATGCTAGTTTTTTTTTCCCTCTTAAGTTCCTGGGGACTGTGCTCCTACAGGGGAGCATGGTTTCCTCCTACAGTTTCCCTCTCTGCAAATTACTTAGCTTGTCTGTGTAGATATCACAATGGAGATGCCAGCAATGAGTCATCTAGTCCTCTGGTCACCAGTTGTGTCCTATGGCTGTAAGCTAACTCTTGCAAAAACTACAGTGATCCTTACTGTGCTGAATAACAAGGATCTACCTTGGGTAAAATCCCCCAAAACAAGAGAAAGCAGGATTTAAAATGAAATGACCTCATTTTCTGCAACTGAATTCAAATTTCAAAATGATTACTGTTTCAAATAATTGTGGAAATTCAGCTTCATGTTTGAGATGTGTGCATGAGATACAGTTACTTGATTCAGTGACTCAGTATTTCATAATTGTTGTGTTTGGTAGCAAGTTTGGGAGATTTTCAACTGAGTTTTCCTGAATGAGTGACAAGAGCATAAAAGGTATTTTTTAGGTATTAAGCCTTAGGAAACGTTATTCTAACACTGAAATTTGTACCTGTCCAATCAACCATAAATATGGAAATATGGTTATTTATTTCATCAAAATGAAACATACAGACATGTTTTGTCATGCATGAAAGGATTAATTAGAAATACAGATAATGTAGAAGAAACAATCACATAGTTAGAGAGATTCTCAGGAAGTAAATTTTAAGGAAGCAAATAACATGAGGCTGCACTTGTCCATTATCTTGTTGGTTCCTTTGCCAGCTATGAGTTAAATGCGGCATTGCTTAGAAGACCCAGAAGCAGCACAAGGAGAAAAAAAGCACTTATCTAGATTGAAGCCACTTACATATCTATACAGTGAGGTGATGCTTCTTAAAATGCTTGCCCTTGAAATTTATGTCTATCTATCTAGTGCTGAAATTGATTTCATAGCCTCCAATACACCACTTCTCTCATGAATTTAAACCCACTGGCTGGGGCAAGAGGGGTTGAACAAGGTGAGATGTGATATTCACATTTTGAGCACCTATATTCAAACCATACTTTTTGTTGCCTAAAGGTGAGCCAAAGCTATGACTCATGCAGCCCTGTATTCCCTGCTGAGTTGGTGAAAAGCTTTAGATATAAGAGGAGAGCAGCTCTTTAGCTGCTGAGGTTGGGCAGTATGAGTGCCTCGTGCTTCCTTCCCCTCCTTTCCCCTAGTGTAGTCAATATTGAAGTAACATTCATAAGGAAGGCTGGACCAAGGACTGTTCACCAACAAAATCCTATTTAAGCCTCTAAGAGAGGTATTAAATGGGATTTAAATAAGATCTTTGCCTGCATTGTCTCTCTGCTCATGGAAAAAATATATCTTGAGCTTAAAAATGTTTAAAAGATATATTTTCAATAATTACATTATAGAATCATAAGAATAAGGAATAGCACATGCCTATTAAGTATTATGTTAAATTGTTGGTGTGTAGGGGTTTGCTAATGGACTGTGCTTCATACTTAGTGTTGTGCCCAGGTAATGTCCTAATGTCTCAGTTTGGGGGAATTCTCCCAATTATTTCTGACCTTGCTACATTTGGTTTGGACACTGCCTTGTACAGGAACAAAAGCAGGATTTCCTTTCCCACATGAAGGACTCAGACAGTCTTGTAGCTACAGGCAATGTTGATGAAGACAAGTAAGGGATCTACACTGGGTATTTCTAATTCACCTTGTATTTGTGCCTGAGAATGCATGGAGAGCAGTAATAACAACTGTTGGGCTCTTCCCCGCCCAGTTGCATGAGTGAACTGGCTGAAGAATCACTGTGGACAGTTAGCAACAAATTGAGCGTATCTTCTGCTTGGGGCTAGTCCCTAGGCCCAAGGCAGACGTTCATTGCTTCTCTAATCAGTATTATTTTACTCTCTTTACTTTTACTTATCTGTTTATTTCTATGCCCTCATGTCACATAGTTTATAGATTGTAATTATAAATTAGAATGCTTATAATTAGGCTTTATTGGGAGTTTTTCTCCTGATGCTTTTTAGTTGTATGTAAGTTTCAATAGAATTTATTGACCTGAAAATGTTTTTGAACACTGTATTTTGAAAATTTTAAATTAAAAAAAACCTTACTTTGTGCACCAAACTAATACTTTGTTTTGAAATGTCAACTATTCATGAAGTAAATTGCCAGGCTCCAAACATATTATTTCAAATTTGACTTGTATCAAATCAAACTTCTGCCTGTGAGCCCCTCAATTTGTTTTTCTTTCAGATTACTGAGTCATGAAAACCTTTTGAGGTTTTGGGTTTTCATCCCAGCTTGGCACAGAGCATTTCTTTTGGAATCTTGTATTTCTACATGATGGCAAAACAATTTGCTATTCAGCTGTGTGCATAATGAGACCTCCCAGAAAGTTCGAGCCTTTTGCTCCATGAATAAACAAGCACCTCCCAGGCCAGCTGTTCCTCCCCTCTCTCCATCCCTGGACTTGGTGCTTGCATTCCCCCACTTGCCTATGCCAGCATCCCAGTAGGTTTTTGGGGCTCTCAGTGTCCAGGTGGGATGGGGAGAGTTGGTTGCTGACTAAGAATGCTGAAGAGCAGAGGTGCAGGTTCTTCTGTGGTACCATGTTCCTTGTTCTGGTCCCTTCTCCACAGATGAGATTAGGTTTTAGTTCAGCAAAGACTTTCTATGGCAACACTATTTTCTTTGTGTTTCTGTGTGCACAGCACACTCTCCATTCCATGGAACAGAATTACCTGGAAAGCTGCAAATTATATAATGAAATTACTGAGGTAGCTAAAGCAATGTGTGAGATGCCTGTTCCAAGGTAGGTGACTGTACATAGGAGAGACAGACTCAATTCAGTGCATGCTCAAAACTTGCACTGATTTTAATGGAAGAAAGAAAGTTCTGAGGAAAGCAGAATCAGGCACAGGATATATAGCTTTGAGCTAACGCAGCCTTTGCACTGGAGGTACATAAAGCATCAACAACACATAGCACAGAGTATTCTGTTCAGGCTTTCTGAAGCTGATTGAAAATGTGATTTGTGCAAGATGACACAAACCGAAGCAATCTTCCCAGCCGGCTGCGTGCGGAGTGCTGAAAGTGGTTCAGTGTACAGCCACACCTATCAGTCCCTCGAATATCTATTCTCAAAGGGATCGTACCAATTTGTGTATCGATTTGTCACCTATGGATGAGTATTTCTGCGACAGAAATGTTTAAAATGACACATGTTTAAAATTAGATTTGGCAGAGCAATTTGCCTAGAGATTATTCTTGTGAAGTATTGATTCACAGCACTGCTGTGAGCTGGATTACTGTCCAAATTGGAAAAGCCAGCCGTAGAGAGGTCTTTATCCTTTAATAACAATTAGCTCCTTTCTTAGAGGGCCACAGCTGAGTGAAGCAGAGGAAAGCCGCAGAATGTCAGGCAACCGGAGGGCCTGAGGCCTGCACCTTCGGAATGCAGAAGGGAAGGAAAAAACTGCAAGGCAAAAGGAAGAAAAAGGGAAGAACACAGCACGATGGTTCTCTGGAACCAGAAACTGGACGTTCTGGTGCTGCTTCTGTTACTGGCAGTCAAGGGCTCCGAAGAGCTGAATCGCACTCGCCTCTCCCTGCTGGGGCTCTTGCCCAGCAGCTGCCTGATCGATGGCAGGAACTTGACAGCGGGCGTCCTGCCTGCCGTGCGCTTGGCCCTGCAGCACTTGCGCAGGCATTCCTGGATTCTGAAGAACTATGAGCTCCAGGTTTCCTTCCACGACACGCAGGTAAATGGGTGCAGGTGTGTAGCTGAGTTCCTTTCTGGTCAGCCTCTCTCTGCTGGAACACAGTGTGTGTAGTGGTCTGGAAAAGTCCAAGAGATAGGCGCTGAACACAGCGGGGAGCTTGCAGTGCCCTCTTGCCTTGCTGGCACTGGGAGCACGAGTAAAGAGAAAGGAACCACATACCGATGTGATCTGGGACTGCCAGCCTGTTCTTAAGGACAGCACTGACTTTGGCTTTTGTCTTCCACTCCTGAGGTGTGGAGCAGTGCCCTCAGACACAGGCACACTTGTATGCAGTTGTGCATCTGTGCTCCCTCTACAGTAGCAAATTGCTTGATAAGTTATGAAGCAGTGCATCAAAAATATTTGCCTATCTGTATCCTTTAAACATACTGCTACCATTAAGTTATTAAAATCAGACATTATTGTACTAACAACGGTTGCACTGCATTATATATTGGGAAGAGGGTATTGTATGTCTTCTTTGGAAGCTCTAGAAAATAGTTCACGGGAGAAATTCTAATGTAATTTTAATTGTGCATTTGGTTCATAAGCACTTATGTATAATTTGTGAAGTACTTCAACATATACCAAACACGGTTACATATGCTATAAAGTTACTCAAAGATAGCTTCCATGTTTAATAATGTAATGCAAATGTATTGAAGTGTATATACTCATTAAGAAAATTTCTGTTTTGTAAATTGCATTTAATAAAACTGGTGGTTTTATTTATTTATAAGACCTTATGGGAAATGTAATTATAATCCTGAAAAATATGTATGTCTTAGTTTCTCATGTAAAAAATATAAAGTTTCGTAGTAAGATTTCAGCTTAAATAACTGGAAACTGTGGATATGAGAGCTGGTGGGCAGCAATTAAAACCCTCTGATATTTGCTTATATACAGTGCTTCTATTTCAGTGGGACTAGAGTGACATAGGGGGATGTTTGTTTGTTCCTTGTATTGGCTTAGGTTTTAATTCTAGGAATAACTGCAAGACGTTTTTCCCCATATGAGTATTCAATAGATTTGAGTTGCAGAACTTCAATTCCGTTGCACTGTTTTCTACAATTCAAATTGAAATATCCAAGAAATCTGTGATTATATATATTTTTAATCAACCCCTTGAAAAAGACATTTCATGATGGCTTGTGAGAGTTTAACAAAATGGGACATAAAGATTTCTGATTTTCCTTCTTGGATCTGAGAGCAGAGCACGCGGTTGGGAGTTTTAAGTACTGATTACCAACAAGCTGCGGAGGTACTTGGATTTAATCAACTTTCAGGGCCAGTATGGCTGCGAGACAGCTGATTCTGTTTATTAACGCTGTGAGCCCAGATCTGCCATAAGAGCCCTTATACAACCTTTTCATTAACTTTCTCTTAAGTAGAAAACACAGGTGTTTGGCTCTTTGGATGGGTAATTGACTGCCTTTTTTTTTTTTTTTTTTCTTTTCCACAGTTAACTAAGAAGAGAAAAAGATGAATTAGAAACTATTTTATTTTATATTTTGTTGAAAAATACAGAGATCACGTCATGCAGGATGTAGCGTTGCATAGGGCTTGAAGAGCACTATCCCCTCTTCATGAGTACAGGGGAACAGGGCTGCACTCCATCCTGTGCCTCAGGGGCTTTCAATTCACCTTCTCTGCTTCCCCTGGGAGAGCAGTGTCCTGCTGCACAGCAGGGTGTCTGGGGGAGAGTTCTCAATCTTTTGTTTAGCTACTGTTTTAATTTCAGCTAATTAGGCTTTTCACTACTCCCGCATGTGAATGGTAACTATGAGGTAAAAGAAGGAATCTTGCAAGAACTATCTGAATTCTCTGTATGAAGTGAAGCTATTTCAACAGAAGCCTTTGAGAAAACTTCAGCAGTGCTTCATAGCTTGGTGGCTGAGAACTGAATGCATCTATTGACTGATTTCTTTTAGCTCCTGTAATTTAACATGCACTTCCATTTACAGTGTTGTCAATCCTTTGTAAGTGGAAATCCCTCAAACACTCATGATGAAACAATTCCACGTTAAAAAAAAGTAAATAAATAAATGAATAAAAGCTTAAAGGCTCACTGGGATGCATTTCCACCTCTAACAGAAACAGGGTTGGACCTGGGTTCTGCAGAGCCCAAGTGCTAATGCTGGTACAGGTGTGGGAAGGCATAAAAGCTGCATCTGCAGATTTGTGAATTCAGCCATAGAACAGATTTTTCATGTCATAAGGGAAACTATTCCCTTGAGATTTTTAACTGTAGGGGTGGGCGGCCAGGTATAATTGAGCTGCTTGTGTATCACTTCATTTCTGTCTTTGACTGACTGACATCTGGAGGTTCTCCTTTTACATCTTCAGGGTGACCAACTTGGCAGATTCTTACAGGCTTAGACAATTCTAAATATAGTTTGACTGCTGTATTAAGAGCAACATTTTGGTCTTTCAGAGTTATCTTTCTGTTCTTATGGGAAACATTCGCACTCCGTGGTGAGGATATGGCTTGAACATGCAGCTATGCTTAACTCTACCATTGGGATTTTCTGAAGAGTGATGATTTGTGCTCAGATTATTTTTTGGCATTTGGCTGAATCTATCCTAGTGTGTATTGTCTCTGACACAGATGATACAACAACATATCCTAGTCTGACTTAAAGGTTGATTGTCTTTTCTTTGGTAGTAAACTGATTCCTTTGTATTGTAATGACACAATAACATGATAGTTGTCTCTCTGCTTATCTGAAGCATTCCTTTATGTGCTTATTAAAAAACAAAAAAACAAAAACCAAAAAAAACCCCGACAACAACAACTACAACAAAAGAAAACCCACACCACAACAACGATGGAACATTCACAGAAAGCGACAGCGATAAGCAAATTATTTCTGCTGTGGAAATAGCACCGCTTGTTTTCATTATCCTACCTAAATAAGAAAAAAAAAATAATCTAATTCAGGCTTAAGATGCAGTAAATTGATCATCTGTACTAAGCTGTTGGACTGTACTTAGGAATCCTGGAAATATTTAAGAGCTGTATGGATGTGGCACTTAGGAACATGGTTTAGTGATGGGTCCCAGTAGGTCTGCTTAATGGTGGAGCTTGATGATCTTGAAGGTCTTTTCCAACCTAGATGATTCAGTGATTGTACATATACAGGTGTTGTGGCTTAAAAGCAAGTAAATATATATATTTATATTTGGCAAGGACATTAACATGTAATTATCACTTATTAGAGCATTTTTTCATAAACAAGAAAAAGATAGCTAAAAAAAAATAATTATTGTGTGCAGCTCATTGCATATGACCTGTAAACTATCTTGTACACAAGTATGTCTTCTGCAATGCTCTATGAAACAATCTTCCAGAACAAGCACAATAAAATAAGTGTGTTTGTCATTCAAAAAAATCTCTTTGGTGATATATTCCAGGTAGTTGGGTTATTATTATTTTGTGGTGACAAAAAAGAAAAAAAAAAGAAATGACATGACATTCTTGAAGCTTTTGTAAATAGATGTCCAGCGAGAGTTACTAAAGGACGGTGTATTTGCTAAGTTAGTTCTTGTCATCTAACACTCACCTGAGCAAGGTACTGTATTTTGCATTTAGATACTACCATTTCATAATACCTTATCATAAGCATGAAAATTGTGAACCATAAAATACTCATCAAATGCTAATTTTAGCTTTCCTAAACTGCTGTATCACTCCCTCTATTATTAGAATGGCCTCACTGAAAATAAGTAAAGGTGTTCCATTATCTATTTTTTTTTCCAAATGAACTATTATGATTCCTGACAATAGCTCTTTGTTTTCTCAATCATATATTTAAGACAAAGAATAAGTAGATGATTCTGGCTAAAGTCCTTAATAGCTATTCTTGTGAGCTGGAAGGTACCCAGTTTCATTTTCATTCTAATATTTTACTTCTCAGTGAAGCAGAGGCTCATAGGTGTACAAAGGGTACGCAACAGTTGGGTTAGGTTACCTCTTTCTAAAGGAGATCTCATACAGAGAAAGGATTTTTTACATGTTACTGAGTTTTGACCCTAAATAACTCAGCCTGTTACTCACTGATGTAATCCTATCTTTTCACTCTTATCACTGCAACTTCTTAGTGTCACCTTTCATTTATTTCAACCCTTTGAAGTTGACCTCTAAAATGAATCTGAATACATCAGCAGTATATATGCAGGCATCTGTTATAAGGTAAACTATTTGGGATAAATATTTGTTGTACTCCCCTTGATACTTCCAAGTTGTAAGAAACTGGAGCAGAGATGGATGGATCCAATGAGGGCTGACAGCCCAGATGAGGGCTGGAGGTGTTTCTGGGCATAGCAGAGCAGAAGAGCTCTGCCAAGACTGGGGTTCATCCGACCTGGCATTTGAAGTCTGTTGTGGGTATCTCTCTTCAGCTAGCAAGGCAGAGTGCCCTGTGCTGTCAAGGAGTTGGCACTTCTATGCGGAAAAATTCATCTGACCTATTTTAGGTGACTATTTTAAGATAAAAAGAATTGTGTCCCAGAGAAAGCTTATCGCTCTCTGTGAAATACAAAGGGAGCCTCAGATGGCTAGTATAGATGTAGATGTCTCCTATGTAGAGATCCATGTTGCGTCAGCTACAGCCTACCCTAGATGTCTGAGGGAATTTTAATGTAAAGTGCTGTAGTAACAATATGTTTCCATCGCCTCCAGGTTTCAGTGGGATTTCAGCAGCCGGTCCTGAGAACTCCATTCCCACCATCCCCACTGCATCTTTATTGGTTTCAAAAATTCCTTCTTTGGTCTCTCATGTCTAGCCAGCAAACCTGGAAACCAGACCAGCAAAGCTGTATGGTGCATGAGAACTCAGCAGTGAGTCCAAGGAGCTCCTCTGTGCAACCTCCGAGGGTATGCAGGCCACCCCTCACCTGAGCTGTCAAAGATCTTGCCTCGTAGCTCAGCGCCAGCCTCCCCATGTAGGGCAGTTTTTTAAGTGGAATTCTGTGACTCTGGAGAAACGTATCCTGCTTTCTGGACTTTTTTCTAACTCTTGCATAAAAATGAGAGAATTGTGAGGAGAACCATTCGTATGCATATCACAATTTCATTCAAAACCACATGGATTGGGAAATCATACTGCTCAGATAGTTTCTATATCATTTTTGAAACTGAATGTACTCATGTCATAGAATCACAGAACGCTTTCTGTTGCAAGGGTCCCCAAAGCCCACCTAACCCCACCCTGTGCCATGCACAGGGTTGCCCCCCACCAGCTTAGCTGCCCAGGGCCCCATCCAGCCTGCCTTGAATGCCTTCAGGGATGGAGCATCCACAACATCCTTGGGCAACTTGTTTCAGGATCACCAACCTCTGTGTGAAAATATTCCTCCTAGTATCTAACCTTAAACCTCCCCTGCCTTAGTTTTAAACCATTCCCCCTTGTCCTTTCACTATCAGACTGTAAAAAGTCCCCCTCCTGCTTGCAAGCTCTTTTCAAGTACTGCAGTGAGGTCTCCCTGGAGTCGTCCTTTCTCCAAGCTGAACAAGCCCATCTCCCCCAGCCTTTCTTCATAGGAGAGGTGCTCCAGCTCTCTAATAATCTTTGCGGCCCTCTGGACCTGCTCCAACAGCTCCAGACCCTTCTTATGCTGAAACTTTCAAAATGAATTTTGCTTTCAAAATGAATTTCAGCTGACATGGCAGGCAGTCTAAAACTGTATTAAAGATCAAAATTCAAAATTAGTAGTTAAAATAAAAATGCCTAACTTCATGAAGATTAAGTATTTCTGTCAACAACACAAAACATCAATTTTTCCCAGAATTCTCTTTCATGGCGAAATTCAGTGTTTGGGATTTTCTGTTCCTACTAACACGGAAACCCCTCTCAAGATTTTTCACAGACTGCTTTCTACTGTTCTGCACCACTCCATTCATGTTTCCTCACAGGTTTTTTGATTGTGTGATATTCTACATAGAGGTATATTTTATAATTGTTATTGTAAAGTTTCATAAGATGTTTCTTTTCAGATTCTAAAATGAAAATGGAAATTGGCAGAATAAACAGATTCTGGAAAAATTGCTGCATTTACTATACTTCATTTAGGGCATTTCTAGTGGACATTTTTGTGCTGGTGTGTTCTGTTTGAATGAATCCAACTCTCTGGTGAATACTGCTGCTCTTAGAGCAATTTACATGCTTTTGATTTGTGACTTGCTTCAGAATTGTCAGCCTCTTCAAGAAATATGACCAGTGATGTCTTCATTCTGCTGTCATTCTCAGGCACATCTTGCAGTTTTCTTAGCTTTCACTGTAAAGCAGCGATAAAACAGTGCATGGATTTGTTTTGCTTCTGAAAGCAAGTTTATTTAAAACAATTCATTAAGTTCTGAATCATTTGCAGCTAGACTTAAGTATGACATCCTCACAAACTGCTCTGAGAACAGTCTGCTGCTAGCTGAGTATTCAGCAGAAGTAAACTAGAGTTTCTTTCAAAATAGATTGAAGCAAACTACTTGATTGAAAGTGAAAAAATAAATGGTTTTTCACAATAATTTGAGTTTATTCATTTTCTTTGGCGTAGATCTTCTTTTAAAATAGAATTTCCTTCCAATTTCAAATGCTCTCTATCCAGTTCTGATACTACCATCTCACTAGAAACATTTTCTTGTTCGACACAGAGTGGCAGTAAATATTTTAAACATACTAAAGGGCTTCAAAAATAAAAAAGAGAAGGAAGTGCTGTTCTGTGAGGTTCTTCATACTCAGTTCTGCTTATTTTCCAAATCTGCTATGTGAATTGTAGCAAAGTAGTCAGTCCTGTTGTCCATTCCTCACCCCGCATCTCTTATCCTTGATTCCCTCTGCAGGGGTTTTCTTGCTCATGGTTAGTGTGTACATTATCTTGGTTCATATCATTACAGTTCCAGAATTCATGACCCCTGACTCTGAGCGCCCTGTGATTTCTCATCTGCCCACAGTCAGCAGGAGAGGCAGGGATCCAACAGAGAGGAGTCATCAACAGCAGGCAGATGAAACGTTGCAAAGAAGTAGGTGTTTCACAGTGTTCTCTTTTTAAGAGAAGTAACAGGAGAAAGCACCTCCCTAACAGCTTGTATGCAATACCTAAGCACAGAACTCCTTTAGGAGTGCATGGCTTGCTACCATCTAAAATACGAGAAATTCAGACTCAGATGTTGTTAATAGAGTTCTGTATGTGAAGAGGTGAGGTCTGTAGCTAGTCAGTCTAGAGGCATTTTACAACAGGACAAAAAACAGAGAAATGCACTTTTATTCCTACTTTAATCAGGAGTGGGCTTGTTGCTAAATGGATCCAGCGGAAAAAGTTCTGAAAATGATGTTAAATGCATTAAGGAAAATCATGAGGTTTTTGTGATTTTTGCTAGTTTTGATTTCCAATTAAATATGTGTTCATTTTTAGTATGAGGTATGTTGAAGTTATGTTGTATTGCATTCACCATTTTGTCCCAATGATGTTGCAATTCCAAACCAGCATTAATAGAAGTAAGAATTCCTCACTACACTGTAAAACATACATAAAGATTTGACGTGTAGCTGGAATTGCCTTATAATATTTATATTATATCTATTAAATTATTAAAACGTTATTGATAAAAGTAATCATGTAGGTTCTTGTATTACCGTAGGAAAAATGCTCTTGATCTGATTCTCATTTTCACTAAGGACTCTTTTATTGATTTCTGAAGAGGTAAATGTGCTTTAAAAAGGTCTGCATAGCAAGAAACCACTACCAGAGCCAGAATAATGAACCTCAGTGTAATATTTTTTTTTTAATTTAACTCGAGACAATGTTAATGAAATACTACATGTAACCTGTGGATTGGCTAGAAAATGCAATGATAAGATATGTAAGTCAGGTGGTCGTTCATCCAAAGTTTGTTCTAGGAGCTGCAGTCAATCATGGTGCCATAACACAGGTGTGCTTTTGACACAGTGAGGCCCTGGGACTAAGATATTTTAGGAAGAACTGCAGGAACACCTTCTATGTGGGAAAATGTACAAGGAACTGACAGGAATATTGGAAACCCTCTCTTCTGTGGTGTACCTGCATTCCAAACTTCAAGGAAAGCTGGGTGAATGAAAAGCAAAAGAAGGCATGTAGGCCTTAAAAATGATGCCAGCATATGATATTGGTATGTCAGTAGTTGTTTTAATACAATAATCTTGGCAACAATAGGAGTGGTGGCAGAAGAGTTAGTAGGCTGAATGTGGTGTGCTTATAACAAGAATAACTAATTCTTTGCTTCTAAGTTTTGATGTTACTGCTGCCTGTCCTAACTTGGCCAAAATCTACCAGTAGATTTATTTGCAAAATAGGCATATTTTGACTTGCTTAGCTCAAACCTGTGCACAACATTCATATTGTCCATCCAGTGATTCCTATGCCATATTTCTCCAGCCTCCCTCAGTATAGCAGTATCTCCTTTTGAAAGACATTCAGTTTTTATTCAGGATCTTCCAAGGGTGAAGAATTTACTGCAAAGTTGTACCATTTGTGTCCTTTCTTATATAATTTCTGGCTAAAGTCACTGATGCTGTTTTTCATTTGTTGTAATATGTAATGCCATATCTTTGAGATTTAAGATCATACTGTCAATCTCTGTACAGCTGATTGTTGTTCACGTTCAACTCACTCCTTTGTATTAATTGTGATAACCAGATGAAGCCTGTTTATTTTGCTGCTGCAAGGCAGAATTTCCAGGAGTTACATCATTTACTGAATTACTTTCTGGAGAGAGCAGAAGAGTTTCACCATTCTCTGCTCACCTGCTTGACTCCTACTTCACCCTCATTCTGAAGAAGCATGGTTCCCATGGAAATTGCCTCTCTTATTCCTATTGGCGTGCTGAGATCCAAAGAAGAATAGCCATAGAAATCTGATTTAGGAAGAAAGCCCTATTTGTTTTTAAGTAGTATGTGAAGACAAAAATGTCTCTGGAAACTTTGGCATGTCCTTGAATTATCAGTATATAGAGAGCACTTACTTTTCCTTCTTGGAATGGTGCTGAGAGGCAGGTAGTATTCACAAACTATAAGGAGTTTGAACTGTAATTGTTTCGCTTTGGATTTCTTGGTAGACAGAAACACAGTATGACCTTTCTTGCTTGAAAGAAATTTTAAACTCATTTCCCTGATGACAAAAAACTCATTAGCATGAGACACTGAGGATATTTTAAGATTTGAGTTTTTTGTGTATCAGTGAAAGATTAATCTTTATCTACTGAATACTGCATATATAAATATGCAGTGCTTTCAATGGAAATGATACAACAGATGCAGTGCATACTTTGACTTTAAATTTACCTAAATAGTCTGCATACATAAATGTTTATTCCTATGCAGTACCATAGGAAAGACTGTGGGATTGTGGCTAATTTTGAATCCAAAAGGCTTGTCTTTTGCTTTTGGTTTCTTCTCTTCTGTGTGAGGCCCACTATGTTTTATAGTCATTTATTCAAACTTCTGAAAGATAATTATTTCTGGTATTTTTATTTTTTTTTAAATTGAAATGATGGCTTTTTTTAAAGCACTAATTACTTTCTGTTCAAAAAACCAGTTTCTAATACACTTTACTTGGAGGGTATCCTGCCTTGATAGTCATTCAGAATTATTTCATTTTCACTTACCGCAATACTCATGGTTCAGACTGATAAAACTCCTAAATTAAAACAAACAAACAAACAAGACATATTCATCTTCCTTTTTAAGACGCGATACATAACTCGGACCTAAATTTATAGATAGGACTCAGCAAAGCTGAATTGAACCATGTGATGATGGATACAAAGGTGATATATCATCTGATTTATCACTCTATTTTTAGATATGTATGTCTGAGCTAGTCAGTTTTTATAGTCAAGGCGGATACACATATGGATGTCTGCTTTACGATGAGATAAATTCTGTCCTGGAAGACGCTATTTCTTTCCACTGTCTACAGAAATGAACTAGAATCTTTAGCTTAACCATCTAAGTTTGGTCAGATGAATCCACACATTGTATTTGGTCATACCGATGGGGATTTGTTATTTGTACTGTTCAGATGCACAAAAACTTTTTGACCAGTTGCATTGCCAGGTTGTGCATTCACTCTTTTCTTTCTTGTTCCTATCCATGAATTGATCTTCTCTAATCCAAGAAATACCTTCATGTCTGTGTGTGGTAATGGAGTGCCTGGGTACCATCTGTGCTTTGACATGAGACCAATTATTTAATGTCTGAGAATTAAACTCATTAGTGGAAGTATATCTTTGCATATGAGGGACTGTTACCTCCCAGTATCTCTCTATATTATCTGACGCTTTTTCTTTACCTTCTCTGGATATTTCGTGTCTATTTTTCTGCTTCTAGTACTTCTTTTAGCACTGCATTCAGACTTATTTTTGTTACTGAATATTTTCATTTTGTGGGGTGCTATGATAATTAATGATTATGCAGCATTCAAAATTTAATCTCTTCTGTTATTTTCTAAACATATTTCTAGACTAAGTTCCTTGCTGTTACTGTTGTTATTGCTGTTGTTTTCTTGTCTTTGTTGGTATTCTCAGTAGCATCCAGTTTAATAACATCAGCAAATTCCCAGCAAATTAACTGGTTGTTTATTCCTTCTTATAAAAATTAAAATATTAAACAGGACTGTTCTGACCCTGATCCTTTGATAGCCTAATTATAATCACCTTTGCCAAACCTAGCAATTAGTTGTTTATCATCACTGTAGTATTTCAGCCACAGTTCAGGCTGTCCTGTTGCACATATGTAATCATATGTAATTAATTTGGTAAGACAGTATAAAATGATATGCTAAATTTCACATATTCCAAGTGAATTCAAGTTTAGTTTTCAATTAAAAATCCTTTTCCCTGAGCAGATGTATCACGAAAGCAAATACATTAAAATCAAAGTGCAATGCATAACAAATGAAATGGAAAATAGCACGTACAGTATTATAAACAGACATTAGATAAATCAGTGATACATATCTATATAAGAGCTGTGTTCTATTCCATCATAAATATGAGTGCAGGAGTAATAGAAGGTATTCAGAGATGAGTGATAAGGCTGATTGGAGGCTTGTGGATGCCTCTTTTGAAAAAAGTCTAACACAACTGGGAAATATAGGCACTCAGTTATCCTAAGCACTGTTTCCAGCCATCTGATCAAACCCCCATGATGCCTGATTTGAAAAAGAAAGTAAATCCCAGGTATCAAGACAATCTAGGAGACTTACTCATTTTAGATCCTCTAAAAAAAAAATCAAACTGATCCAAAACAAAAGAAGAACACAAATCCAAGCCCCAACCCAAAAAACTGTCTCATTTTTTCTGTTGCATTTTAGTAGGGTTAATTAAATATTAATTGGCCCGAACATCAGAATTAGGACTCTATGATTGTGGTTTCTGGCTGCACTTGATTAATACATATTTTTTATCAGAATTGTCTGTCTTATTTGACTGTTATTTCATCCACTTTTTGTGTTATCCACTACGTAATGCAAAACAGTTCCTTCAATTTGTTTGAGCTTTTATATGCAATTGTTTCTTTGTCACCTTATGTAAAGGTTGCCCCCAATCAACCTTTTCTTCTTTCGTCTTGAAATTGCCCCAAAGGGGCTTTTTGGGAGCATAAGGAAAGTTGGAAAAATTCTAAGTCTTGTAAGTGAAGTTATCTGTCTTAGAGACTTGCCATCACATTCAAGAGAAAAAACAACAACAACAAAAAACAAGTAGGAGAGATCTCTGAAGTGAATGTTTGAAGCAGTGAGGAAGGTGGTGTGATGAATTATCAGTCAGGAAGTCTCACTAATGCTTTCATTTAAAAATAGGTCTCTTGTGTGGTTGCAGAGGGAAACTTGAAAAGGTAATAGAATGCATTCAGAAATCAAAAGGCAAATAAAATAGGCAATAAAAATTTATCATGATTAGATGCAGTTTCATGATATTTTGGAGCCTGACTCATGAGTTTTGAATACCTGGAACGGATGATATTAGAAAAATATGAAAGGGCTTTGTAATGTGTAGCCATCAAATAATAAGGCAAGTGCCTGCAAGCCCTTTCACAGTGTCTTTTTAACCTGTGCAAACAGACATTTTCTTTATATTATTCCATTTGAATTTGAAGAAATATACCTTGCTAAAAATTTCATACTTATTGAAAGATAGATAGTTTATCTGAAACTTTTTATTCAATTTCTTCTTTGCAGTGGCAAGGGATTGAGAATGTATTCCTTGAGAAGTATTTGCATTTTCCTATGGTAACTAAGCATTTCATATAGATTTGATTGTATTAAAGAAGAAACATGCACTGAAATAGCATGTATGATAGAGTAAGTTATTCATAAACAACGAAAATGAACCTGATAGGAGTCTTTAAAATTTCTGAAAATAGAAATGTAGAGTAATGATATTTTACATTTAAACTTTACCATACTGAACGGACTGAGCAGACAGGACAGTTGGCAGTGGTGTCCTTCAGAGGTCGACCAACAGTGGAGCTGATTTTATTTAATGCCTGCATTATTGACCTGGAGCATGAGATGGAGTGTTCCCTTATCAAGTTTATAGCTGACACCAGACTAGAGGAGTGATTGATGATGGGGGGCAGGACTCTGTGCAGAGGGAACACAAGATGATGTTAACAGGAACCAATTTTGAGTTCTTGCGTAAAAAACATTGACATACTGGTATGAGTCCAGCAGAAGGTTACCAAGATAGTTAAGAGGTTTGGAAGACAGTGTGCAAAATTTAGATCAAAATTTAGTTTTGAAACAGTGTTTGGAAGGGAAGGTGAAACAATGATATTTGGTGAATTACTATTAGGAAATTAAAGTGGAACTACTGTAATGAGCTGTAAAATCTCTTCTTCTCAAGGGGTACTTATGTCAGTCTCAAGTCTTCTGGAAGGACAAAAAAGAAGAGCACAAGCAGTGCAGGAGATTTCTGGAGAGCATTGATGATAATTTTCTAACAATACAAAAGACCAAGGAGCTCATGAAATGATGAAGTATTGGCTACATAAGAGGACGTTAAGGTAGACTGAATGTTTTCTGAACTCAGATATCAATAGTGGGGCCAGTATTGCTCAATAATAATCTGGGTGATGGGGACAGGCTATAGCTACAGTGAGTTTGCAGGTGACTACAAAAGTGGAGGAAAGGCTGATATACCAGATGGATGTGCTAGTATTCAAAGGGACCTTGATAGTCTGGAGAAATGGGCAGACAGGAACCTTAAGAATTTCAGCAAAAGGAAATGGAAAGTCCTGCTCTAAGGAGCAATATCATCAGGCATTGATGTACACTGAGTCTGACAGGAAGGAAGCAGCTTTTGAGAAACGGTCTTGGGGGTCCTGGTCCATTTTTATTTTTTTTACTGTGAGGATGGATGAATACTAGAATAGGTTGCTTAGAGAAGTTGTGCAGGCTAATCTTGGGTGTACTTGAAACCCAACTGGACCCAGTCCTCAGTAACTTTCTTTTGTTGACCCTGCTTTGATCATGGGCATTAAACTAGATGATCCCCATAGGTCGTTTTCATCCTCATCCATTCTCTGACTTGCCAATTCTCTAGCAAGATCAGCAACACTGAGCTGAAAAGAAATTCAGGAATGTCTAGAAATTCAGAAAGAATTTCAGGGAAGTCTAGACATTTGAAGTATTGACAGACTAATAATTTTCTGCTTCATCCTAAGTGGAAACCATTGCGTAGGAACTATGTATGAGAAGACCTAAGTTTACTGTATAACAGGAAACCCAAAAGATAACTTGGAATTTGTCACAATTGAATATTTCATTTAACCACTTATTTTAAATGGCCAGTTTCGCGTGCTACCCCATTCCTTTTGTAGCTGAAGATTTGCAAAGTCTTAGTAATGTCAAATAGTACAGCTTAAAAAAAGATTGTAGACAACTGGCAAAGCAAAAGTGCACAGTGAAATGGATGCAGGAACGGACACTGCATTCTTGTAATCCACATACATCTTGAATTCTGAAGGAACAGCAGAAATGAAAATGGATTGATGTTGATTAATGTTAATTGATGCCTGACAAAACTGTATCTGGCCATAAGTGCTTTGGAAAAGCATAGTGAAGTAAAGGAGTAGATTATTCACTATTCCTGCACTCTGCATTTCAACAGTCTTCTGGCAGATAAACAAGCACTCTTAATAATGAACAGGCAGATGAAAAGATCTCCTCAGCAAAGAAAACAGCCTGAGAAAAGAGTCCTGTGTTTCAGGATGCTGCTAATTCCTCAGCCTGGAGGAGAAGTAATTTTTATTGCAATTCTTACAAGTCACCGAATATCTTCAGATAGCTGGAACCCATACCCATGGTTGTATCTCCAAAGATAAGAATTGGTGGAAACAGCAGATCCTTGGTTTGTTTATTAAAAACTCTGTAAGTAATAGGTCTGATAAAACAGAATGAATATTTCTAATGCAATTTAAGTCAATGACTCTATGATTGGGAACCATTTCATCCAGCCGACTTGCAGTTATGTTCTGTAGCTTCAAGTTGCTTTTCTGATATGACCTCCATTGCTACTGAGGGGAAATGGGTAGTTTTGGACAATATACTTGAAAATCTTTTGAAAGTCAGAAGCCACAAAATTCAGGGCCATAACCTGCAAACATTTCTGCTGGAATCTAAAAATAAAAATGTAACATGTTCTTCCTAGCTGACATCTGCACAGAATTTCAGGACATGAACTGCAGATTTCTGTTAATGTTTTTGTTTGCTTGTTTTTGTTTGTTTTTTTTTTCCCCTGGTGCTACCTGGAAAATGGGGTTAAAATTTAGTGTGATCTTGGTGAATTTTAGAAAGAGACTGGGGAAAAAAAAAAAAAGAATACAATTCAAAATGGACAAGTACAGAGCTCCAGTCTTAGCAATAGAAAAAGATACTGAATATTTTTCTTATCTGTCTTTAAATATTTGATGCATGGTGCATGTGTCTTAATTTGGCAGTTTAGTTTCCCACATTTTAAATAAAAGGTTCTATCTCTGTTCATTGCTACCAGGGGACATACCTTCTGACAAATAATTAGAGGGTGTATTCACTTATAATCTAAAGTACGCTTGAGAAGTGATCACATGAAGTAGGATCTACTTTCTTTTTTGCTCATCTCTTTCAAAATTAATTTCCACAGCTTTTTCTCAGTTCTTCTATGTTGTGCATCTCCTTCTCATAAGATCCACATTTCTTCCTGTCTTACCAAGCATAAATTCAGATGTGAACATCTGGCGAATTCTGCCAGATGTCACTGAAATTGCTTCTTATCTGCAGTGCTGGCGACATGGTCTCTGTCTCAGAGGCTCAGGAGGTTTGCGATGACTGTGGTGGTCTGTCCTGCTGCTTCTGTATTCTCCACATGCAGGGTGTTCTGAGGGGAATTGCCAGTGGAAGGGAATATAAATGCACTTGCTGCATTATGCAGCACAGACGACTCCCATTCACTCACGTCTTTCATTAAGGAACAGTATAGACTACAGAACAGATATGTCAATCTGTAGAACATAAATGATTGAATATGCTGTTTTTTATATTGCCAGGGGTGGTAGAACATGGAAACCTTTCAGTTATATCTCAATCACTATTAATGAAGGACCTGCATTAGGGGGCTAGTCTTTTACAATTCAGTTGGTGATCACCTTTTCTGCAGTCTCCTCCCCTTCCTTTCTCTTCTCTCAGCAATCCCCTGCATTCTCTCTGTTCATAACTTGGTGTTCTTACTTCTCACTCTGAGTAATTGTTCTGTCACCTAGTTCTCACTTTCCTTCTTTACACTTTTTCCTTCACACACAGAACTGTTTCTGCTTAATTTCTTAATTAGCCAAATGATTATCTATAATGTTTTACATACTGTAGATAAGTACAGTATAAGGAAATTAACTTGCTGCTTAAATGGCCCTCTGCCCTGCAACAGCCCACTGAATCCATTACTCCAGACATTACTGGAAGCACTGATTGCTCCACTATTCCTAAATGAAATACAAATTTACATGCTTTATTTTCTCAAGACAATGGCAGTCTAATACTGTACCTTTGAGCATACTTTACCATAGTTTATTTTGGGTAAATGGCTTTCACACATAAATCATATGATTGTTCCTCCAGCCAGCCAGCCAAGCTGGGAGGCATAAACTAGATGCTGTAAGGTGGAGCTGTAAATATTAGAAGATGCAGTGTCACTGGATTTAGAGGTGCAAGAAAATTGTTATAATGCACAGCTATTGATCTCCCAGTTGAGGATATTCTAAAAACACATTTCCGTGGTTACCACTCAGGGATATAGTTATTCAGGTCCTCACAGTTAATCATCTGACAGAATTTACAGGTACTATTTCATCTGGAACAGATTGCAGAATGTTAACTCTGCTGCTGAGAGAGTATTCAGGGATAACATTTGGCCAAAAAATACCAAAAGAAGTAACTGATCTTTCAATCAGAGGATGCAGGTAGTTTTTGGCAGCATGAGAGTGATTCTGGATGATTGTGTGTTAAAAACCAGAGTCTTAAAAATTAGAAGTAGGCTAAATAAGCAAATAAATAGAAGAGATATCATTATGAAATCATCTTCAGGCACTTGACATAGATTTATAAAAGATAAGGTGAGGAAAAAAAGAGGAAGTCTTTGCAAAGGCTTACTCATGTCTTGTTTAAAAGAAGAAAATCGAGAAGGAGCATCTGAGTGCAATACCAACAGAAGATAAGAGTTAACACATCGTGTTAACCCTAGGAGTTACTGTGCACATTTTATACAGCATCAGTTCTGCAGGGATTTGAAAAAGGAAATGTGACATCGATGTTTTTATGTTAAGTTGAAGTAGCTTAATTCTTTAAAAAGTTACATAATCTTTGACTGGTACTATAATAAAAAATGTAGCCCAGCTTCTGTGCAGATCTGATAGAAGAAAAAAAAAAAGAGAATGGATACTTTCATATGTGCAATATATTTTCAGAAAAGGCATATGTACAAAACTCTAGACTTCAAAAACTCTATGGCAATCTTCTTGGGAGATTTGGAAGTTAAACAACATAAACTCAGATTATTTTCTTCATATCTCCCTTGTTTGTGTATAATTTAATAGCACACTCTTATTATCAACAGGTTATTGATCCTAAATGTTGTACTTACTATTTTTCCTTTCTTTTGGACTCATAAATCGGGGATGGATGAAGGAGAAAGCAAGTGCATTGGTCTTCTCTGCAGTCTAAAAGAAGGTTGCTTGGAATTCTGCTAGTCAAAAATTGGAACTCTGATAGTCAAAAATGTTTCACCACAAGACAGAATCTGATCTCTATGGTTTGTTGAACAGAAAGATCCATCAAACAGTTTTTCTTTATTCATTGGGACAGATGTTAAATATTTCTGATTTAACTCTGTACTCTAAACTTATATGCTAATTCTGATATGCCTAGATTAGGTGTTTTCCATGCAATACATAAGCACAAAGCAGGCAATATAGCTTGTCAATCACACTGATATGCATGTTAATCACTACTTTCCTAGATTCCTTGTCATCCACAAGAAATGCCTTGATGGCATTGGGACCTGCGGCATCAACACCAGTACAACATCTACCTCAACATGCTGTCCAAAACCCTTCTCATCTTCCTGCAGCTCTTGCTCCAAACACTCCTTCCCCTTCCCCCCACACAACAAGACCCTGATGTGAGATCACAGGACAAGACCAGGCTTCACGCATCAGGTCAAGAGGAGATATAGGCAAGGCTTCAGGTACGAACAACCCTCCTACAACACGTCTTTCTATAACTGACATCTTAATGTTCCACGTTCATTGTGAATGGATTAGCTGCTGTGACTGAATAGGGTGTATCTGAGCTGTGCCTGAGAGCTGACTGTCTCTACCAGGGAAGAGACTACAGCAGTGCAACCTGTGCTCCACTACTCCCAGCGGAAGCCAAACACAGTACTTACCATGATTGGACAGAGGGGGCTCTCCAATGGCACCAGCACTGAGACAAATGGAAACCACAGTGCTGCCAGAGATTGATGTACTACAGTGGGCACAAGGTGTGACTGCCTACTGCTCTACCTCACTGTTGCTTTAAATGCCCTGGTAATCTTCCTCTCCAGGATCCTCTCACTTCACATGTGGATCACTACATTTCCTTGTCCTCTTTCTTTCTCCAGAGTAAGCCTTCAAGTTAATCTTTCGGCTGGTGATAGAGTATCGCTTTCATCTGAAAAAAAAATCTAGAAGGTGTCACTTGAATATTTTTTCCTTATTTAATCAGATACAGTAATGTAACAGCTTTAAATGAGTGAAGCATAATTTAATAATAACTTGCGTTCTGTGGTGGGTTTGATCCAGCTGTCTGAAAACACTTTAAAGCATTAATACATTCAATTTAACATTGTCCCTCTTGTGAAGTAGGCAGGCATTATAGCCTTAATTTTACAGATGAGAAAACACAGTCATGGAGAATTTAAATGCCTTGCCAAGGTCAAATGAGAGACTTTTGCTAGCACTGAAAAACTGAAAAGAGGAACTGCCAGCATGCTGTTAGCATCATTAATGCTGTAGGAATCCACCCAATTATTAGCATTTTAGGGATCAAAACCTGTGCGCATCAGTGTAATCTATTCATTAATATATCTTCATTGGTATAACAAGACAGTAGTATAAATGACATGAAGTCATGAAATCAACATGAAATCAAGGATATACTTTTAAATTAAGAGAGTACATCTGAGTGAGGGATAGACCAAAGATGACATTTTGAACAGCAAGATATTCACAACTTTTTGTTCCAGACTCCTTTGTATCTTCTTTGTTCTGTTTCTTCGTATACTCATTGTTTTTGAGACATTAATGTACTCAATAAACGTGTAACTTTTGCAGTGCCTGACACAGGTTAATGTGAGTCTGGACTGAACCCTCTGGAGATGAGCACAGTTCTTGGGCATTCCTTCAGTGTTGTTTAAAAAAACACCAGCAAGAATGACCAAGAGCAAGCCATAGGGAAGCACAAACTGGAGACAGAAGCTTGATTGCAGGTAGTCATCATGGCTTTGGCAGTTTCCCCTGAGAAAGAAGGTCTGGTGTGTGATTAGGGGGCGCACTGCAAGAACAGGGATCTCTGAGACATGCCCAGGTAGGCCAAGTGCTAGCCATGATAGAGGATGTCTAAAATAATATATTTTTTTGGAACTTTCCATGATAAGTTTCTGATTAAGCATAGTAATCAAGGAAGAGCCATGTCATTAGTCTTAGGATTTTAAGAGAGAGTGTAAAGAATGATTCCAACATAGTATCTAGAAGTAGTATTGATGGGTCTGTGTAGAGATATCTAAATTTTTGAAATAGGTTGATAGGAGCAATGTCAGAGTGTGTGGGCAGAGACATGACTCGCTTGAATAGCCAAATCGCAGCACAGGCACATTGCCACAAAAGAAGGCAGGACATGAACAAAAAAATGAGTATGCCAGTCTCAATATAATAGGTAATAAATCATCCTGGTCTCTTTTTTGCCTGTTCCTGATCTTACAGCATCTCCCAGCTGTTCCTCTTGCAGTATGTTGGGATGGTACTTTTCTGACTATGGCTACTTGTACAGATACTAGAAAAGGTTTCAAGCCACCTCGCTTTGTAAGCCTAAGCAGTTTTCTTCAAAAGAGTAGGCAAAGTCTTCATGCAAAGTAGGTCTCAAGATTTATTTAACAGTTGTGAGGACTGAAAACAAAAGTTCTGATTTTGATGTATCTTAGACTTATGTGTGAGAAATTGGCAGTAAAAAAAACAGGTTTATGTAGTCCACAGAGCCAAAGTTAGTTTCTCTAGTGCTGTATTCTCCCCATTTCACAGGATAAAGCATGCACCTGTCATCTAACTTCTGTTCTCCCTCAGGCCAAACAAGTGATGCTTTCCTAAGCAGATTTTCTTTGTGGCTCTGGAAAATCACTTTCTTCACTTCGTCTGTTCTATCTTGTTACATAGATGCATATATCCTAGAAGCACTTGCAAATCTCTGATGTTCCTCCCCTCCTTTTCCTGTAATCAGTTGCTGTCAGCCACTTCCATAAGTGTGTATTGGCTTGCTGTCAATTTGCCCAGCTTAATCTATGTAAATACATATAAATGCTTTTATCTCTACTCTCTTTCCCTTCCTACTTAATTTCTTCTGGGATTCTCTGCATCTACCCTGATTTGTGGTGCATACAGTTCTGTTCCAAAGTTCTGAATAGATACATGCATTTTTCCTGTACATCTTTACTGCTACCTGATACCTACAAATCCCATGTCTTTCAGGAAGTACCTGCTGGTCTTGTTTGTCCGTTTGGAGAGTTGTTAGGTCTTTTTAGGAACTAAGGGTAAAATCCTTTGTGATACAAAAAGGTCCTACATTGATTTTCCTTTGTTTTCCGAGGAAAATAGGACCAGGACTTCACATCTGAAAAGAAAAATTTTCTGATTGCATGGTGACAATCACAATTCTTGCTTTCCAACTGTGAATAGTGAATTCCCAGCTCTTCAAGCCAAAAGGAAAAGGCTCCATTTCTGTACAGAAAAGACCAAAGAGGACTTGAGAGTTCTCAGGGGTTTGGAAAGCAGAGAGGAATAATGATCTCAAATTAGGACCCAGGGTAAGCTTTTAGTGTCTACTTTTGCTCTTATAGCTGTGTCTCTGTTCCCATTTATTAGTCTATCATATGATGTTCCACAAATTTCATTTGTCCATCATCTGTCTCATGTTGTCTCATCATCTTGGGCGGATTCCTATTTGTGCCCGAGCTTCAGCACCCAGGCCTAGAATGTCCTTTAAGAGTGAAAAACAGGTTCTTTTCATTTGCATATGTTTTCATGGTGTCCTTGTGGAAAGTGGACTTTGGATGCTTCATCACAGTGAGATACATGGATTCATGGACAACACAGACACACCTGAGGCCAGAGCCTCCTTCCCTAAACTCTTCTGCTCAAGATTTGTAGCAGAATAGGAGAAATGGGAGACCTTTCTCTGTTCATACAACTGATGAAGACTCTGTCTCAAACAAAGATTATTTGAAGGGTTGCTTTATGTCATTACTTCTGAACTTCTGATTACTTCTTAATAGTGTGTTGGATGCAGGGTAGCATGTGTCCTCTCTTGGTGTCATTGAGGAATGGATAGTGAAAAACATGGTTTAGAACAAAGAAAACCAAAAATCTGCTGAAACCAAAGAGATATCAGCTATGCCTTGCCTCCTGTGTCATTGAAAGATACATGGCAGTTAAGTATTTCTCAGCAGAGACAAATGAAGATAGAGCTGATAAAGGTTCTTAGGAAAGCATTTGTACAGAAATGCAATGTGATGGGCACAAGAAAGTGAGTTTTCATTCCCTCTACTAGCTGGAAAACCCAAGTGTTGCTAGTGACTGTAGTGTTTCTTAATGCTTTTCTAAAGCAGGGTGTTCTCATCCTTACTGAGGTATGAGACTGTTACTAAAAACAGCTTTGAGTGTCGTCTGTCACATAGAGAAGGTAGCTAGAGGTTTCCCTACTCAAAGATTTGGTTACATAGATTCAGTTTTGATGCAACTACATGTGGATAAATAAACCATGTTGAACCCGTGAGTCCCATGAATATATGGTAAGATGATAGGAAGAGATTTGAAAAGCCAGTGTGTATATGATGGGGAACTATATATGTTAGCAGGCAAGTAAGAGGAACAAGATGCTCTATGCACATGCAGAGAGAGAAGACAATTTGTTCCCTACTGAAGTCTGACATTTTATGTAGTCTGATGCACAACATGAATGCGATGTTTATGCTGTGTTAGTAGACAAGGGTGGAAGTGAGGCCCAAGAGTTACGTGTTCAGGTTTTTTTTTCAGTGATATAGCTATGAAAATTAATTTTTCATATTTTATATTATGTATTATATATTATCTGATCTATGTAATCGGTGTGGTTTTTATGTACAGGTCTATACAACACAAGACACTAGTCTTCCTCAGGGACTGACTTAGCATGATGTTTTAGAATCCTTCCATAGAAATGGATTTTTTGGTGGAGAGCGTTATGCAAATGAAAAATACAGAGGCTTGCCAAACAGCTTAAGAGGAGGTCCCAGTGTTAATTCTTCACCCATGAGAGTAAAGTAATGGGCAGAGGGGTGCTAAGGCAGCCAGAGGTTTATGGAGAGGCATGCGCTATGTTGCTCTCATTCGTTAATAAATATTTTTCCCATCATTTATAGAGCACTTATTGGTGCATTATCTTCTGACTAATATACTGATACTGTTAGAGAATATAATAATGGTATGGTGTATACTATTTATAGTGAACTACACTATAGTATTTAGTATAAAATAAAATAATAGTAATAATGGTGTCAGAGATGCCTTCAGACCTTTAGGCATGTTTAAAGAACTGGTTTAAAATATTTTGTTGTTCTGAGTGCACATGTGAGCTGCTGCAAAAAGATGGCTCTGAGTTCATTATGATTTTTTTTTTTTTAACCAGAATTAGGTTTCCCTTTGTACACTTTTGTAATGCTGTATTTTGAAGCAGGTGTTTTCTCCAGACTGCTGTAATTTTAAACAGGTAGCAGAAAGGCAAAACAGGAGCTTATTGACCACTGGGGGAAACTCCTAATTTCTCAGTTGCTTGGAGATGATCTGATGATAGAAGGAGAATAGCAAGGACGTGAATAATCGATTGGTTGAGATAGAGCAGAAAGGACCTACTGTTCAGACCAAAACCAGAAGGCAACTCTGATGCTGCAGCAGCAGCATCCAGAGCACCTTCACTGCTCTCTTAAAAGAAGTTTAATCTTTCATTTTTAGAAATGTCCGGGATCTCTTTTTTTAAGAATGAACATTTTTATTTGCTTCTACAAGTATTTTCTGATTGATTTGGTATGATTTTAAAATTGAAGTGTTTTCCAAAGAGTCCAACTCTGCCAAGGGGAAATCTTTTCCCTAGTTGCTCTCTGTGGGTTTGGTAGCAATTTTAGTGCAAGTGAGGAGTGCTATGGACAGCAGTTATCCTTTTCACAGGCTGCTGCTCAGTTTGCTGCTGAATTGCGGAGTCCAGACACACAGATTATATGGAATGAGAACTGGTTTTCAGTATTTTTCTCATCCTACTGTTGGTTTAATACAGTCTTAGTTTTCATGAGTGTTTAAGAAAGACAAATTCTTTTATAGAATGAAGTTTATAATTGAATCAAAGGTTTTAGAAGATGATAGAAGAGTGGTTTTGGCAGACATTGTAACAGTATGACACCTTGCAGATTCATTAGGTTCTGTGCTCTTTTCTGAAAGAACACATCATTTAACCAAAGCAAGCTTTTCACTTATTCTTTTTAATTGATGCTTTAATAATAATTTCATTATATGTAGCTAGATTCAGGAATAATTTTGTATTTTCACAGTCTGTTAAAGTCCATATATTCTTTTGCTATCAAGATGGATGATTCAAAATAAAACATTTAGTGTGTTTGTTCAGGCAATAAGAAACGCAAACTGACATGTAATGTTGGTCAAATAAGAGAATACTGTCACAAAATTAAACAATAATCATTTCAAATTCCATCCAAAACATTCCCTTCCTCTTGCTGAAATACTGTGATCCTGCATATGAAACCATGTAAAAGAATTTTTGTGTGAAGGAATTTTGTTCCACATAACCACATTTTACTTTTCCCCTGACAAGTTCTTTGAAGACAAATATTTTAATGGGTGTTGAAAATCTAGTGAAGATCTGGAAGATAATCAGGTAATCTGGAAGATTACCCAACTTGTCTCCTTGGTACTTTTGTAGCATTGTCAAATACAATCTAAATTTTCCACAGGCATTGTGTGTTTATTAGAGGTGACATTTCCCCATTTTTCTTCAAGCAGATGGCTCATATGTGCAAAGAAAACTGAGTTAGAAAAATTAGACTGTATATAAAGCCTTAGTACTACTCAGTTACAATATTTTTTGATTTTCTTGAAGTCAAGACTTGAAGCAGAATATTCCAGTTGCTACCTGTTAGGCAGAATTTTTTAATTACAGTATTTACAACCCAAAGTGCCTACATATTTTATTGGGTAACTAAGTTTTTGTGCAGACCCCATGTCTGTGTGCATATGTGTAGGTGTACATATGTATGTGATTACAAAATTCCCATATTCTTGACAATATATTGTTCCCAAAAGCCACATTTGAATTAACCACAGTAAAGGTTACATTTACATTATAGCCCATTTCAGTTTTTAAATAATAAAGCCAGATGTAGTGTGTATTACACCTGATCATTTTATCCTGGACATGTGCTGTGCAAATTTGATTTAATATAAATGGTCTTTTTTTGAGCTATACTATGTAAAGTCATAGTTCAAGAGGAATTAGTGAGATTAGTGTCTGTGAGATCTCTACAGGGAATTCAACAGACAGCAAAAAATTGGGTTGCAATTCCTCCTGAAGTCAACAGTAGTAAGATTTTTTAGCATAACTTTAATCTTATGCATCATTTTAGAAGGCAAAACTTTTGGACTTTTGACCCAGTGAGTATTGCCTGAAGATCACAAATATTTGGTTAACAGCTCCTTCTGGAAAAATTCATCTGTCTGGGAAGAGCTTGCCAAATGTGCATATAGCCAGATGAGCCTGTTATGTCGATGGCTAAGTGTAAACAAGGGACTAATGCTAGTGTGTAGGTCACACATTGGAGCTAAGATGCTCAAATAAAGGGTCTTGACTTACTTGCATCTTTCCTAATCTCACACTGTAGTCACATCAGGTACATTCTGAGGAACACTAGAGATACTGATAGTGAATGATAGCAAAATTGATGGGAAATTTTAATTTCTTTTTGAAATTGTGAGTAGCACACAAGCTCCTTGCGGAATCAAGAACTTCAGTGTTCATACGTTCATTTGAAATGCTTTATTTGCTTTGAAAGGATTAATCTTAATAGCTTTAAAAATAAAAACCTAAAACTAGCAGGAATTGTTGGCTTAGGACCTACAACAGGAAATTAGTGGCGTCCCACTCACCACTAATGACTGGATTTTTTCAGCAGTGTGTATTTATGAGCAATGTTGAATACAAATTCTTTTAAAACGAGTTATTTTAGGGAACTTGCTCTGCTTGACTTAAAAAAATATTGAACAAATGTATTAATAAAATGCCATTTGCCCAAACAGCAGCAGAACTTAATCTCCCAGTAGATAATGCATCGCACTTAAAGAAAGAATGATCTAGATTATTAGTAACTGTAGACTACTGAAAATCTACCATCAGAATTGCTCTTTTCTTAGCATCATATAGCCTTTGGGCAACCTATGATATATAAAAATAATATCATGCGCTGTCACCCTTTATTCAGTGTACTACACAAACAACCCAGAAAAATCTTATGTAAGGTGGTCAGCAAAAGGATTTGTTGATATTTAATACCACAGGCTTTAAGAAGAGTAGAGGAAAAAAAGTTTCATTTGAGGTAGAGGAAGTGCTCTTCTGTGAGTTTTCTCTAATTTAGCAGTGTCCTTTTTCATGCTGGTAAAAATAAAAGAACTTTGAACAAACCAGAGTGATAGAGAGGTGAATCAGTTCCTGTATATAAATATATGAGGACACAGGTAAATGTTTTTTGTTTTCTTTGCTTTTGGGAATTGAGCAGTAACATTCACTTCAAGATTTTCTTCTGGATTTCCTCACTTGAATACACAAAATGTAAAAGAAAACTATTTAACCAGCCTTAAAATGATATTTTCTTTCTTTGGTGACCCTCAGATTTTTGTTTTAAAATGTTATTTTTCATTGCTTTCACAAAATGAAATTTTCTTTCTCCTGTAATGTTCTCAGCATTTCTACTTCATGTTTTTTCCATCATCTTGTTTTTCTGCTTTTATATTTTCAATTACAGTGTTCCTTTCCACTCTTGTGCTGTACCACTGGCACAAGCTGTTTCTGATATGCAGTGATTCCTATAGAAGAGCTTACCTGTATCTTCTTTCTTTATGGACCTAATAATTCTAAAAAACAAATTACTTTGCACCAAGAAGCAGAACTGCACAACCCTGGCCATCTGTTTCTGCTTAGCAGGGGAGTGATCTTAGTCCTGCAATAGCATACCAAAATGGTCAACAAGTTGCAGCTGTTCTCATTACTCCATTGACAGGTTGACCTGTAATTGTCTTCTCCTGCTGTAGCAAATTAAAACTCAGTTACGGCAGGTAATGATTTGCTCCGTTATCTGTAAGATAGGGGTGGGATTATTTGCTGTGTTGCCATTCTGTAATAGAATAGCCCATCAGATTACATTGGGAAAAAATAAATGAATTGCAATGTGATAAAATGTAGCTCTGCATCACTCAAGTGGATATCTAATTTTGCATTTATGAATTGATATATTCAATAAAAATGCATTTACTTTGCTGTTTTTATTAACATAGGCATACATATCTTGCTACCAGAAAATACCAAAAGGCGCTATCGCCTGAGAAGAAAGAAAATGTCAAGTTTGTCATTGAAATAAGTTAGGTAAAAATTGCAAGAGTTGAAAATCAGGTATAGCAAAACATATATAGAAGGAGTCATGTACAAGCACCATGCAATTGTGTGTCTGCGAATATAGCACTGATTTTTTTTTTGTGTGTGTTTGTCCCTTGGCAATTTCCAGCTGAACTGCTGTGCATTAGACTCCATCATTATGTTTGGCAGCTGCAGTGCAACATGGTTTTAGAACTTTCTGTGATTTCATCAGTGCAGCGCAGCAAGCTCTCTGTTGGCCAAATTAAAAAAAATAAATAAATAAAAAACAAAAGACCTGAATTAAGGTATTTTCTGTATCCATGATAATGATGCCCTGTAAAGCAGGAAGCTTCCATTATGTCACCATTAATGACAGCTCACAGCAACCTACCCATTTCTAACTTGCCTGTTACAGGCAAGATCAGCTCTTTCTCCTAACACCACACTTTGTGCCATTTTACCCTTGCTTCTTTCTCACCAGCCGCCTCCTTCTTTTCTGACTCTCAAATATCATGGTGTTAGAAAGCAAAAAAAGCTTGTTCCATCAAATGTAGCTTTGGTATTCTTCAGATCTTACAAAATGGTGTGTAGCACAAGATGAGCAGATTCCTCCTCCTTCTCAAAAGAGTTCTTTTGTGTGTATTACCAATTACCCTTTAGAAGTACTGTGGCATGAATATCCATGGACAATCCAGACTTTCAGTTAACTCATGTGGACATTAGGAGATCTTGAAGTATGCTCAGGAGGAGTAGGGAGAAGATGCTTTTTTCAGCATTTAGTCCTGCTGGAATGATGCTTTTCATTGTGCACTTATGTTTTCTTTTCTTCCAAGGGGTAGCACTGCAGTTATAGACATGAAAATGATGGACCTCTTCCCATGTCTCTAGGGACGGTGCAGCTGCTTCTTATATTTTCTAGTCTGTTTTATCAATAGCATGTGTATGCTGTTTGGTTTTAAGCCAGTGGGTTTATTTTTTTAAAGTGTGAACTGTATATAGATGAAGAAGTCAGTCTGTGAATTGAAATGAGTATCATTCCTATCTCCCCCATACACACAATGGTAGGAAGAATGAAAGTTAAAGCCATTGAGGGTAGAAAACACAAATGAGAACTGGCTTCAAGTGTGTGATCCACTTCTGTAAATCTCTGAATAAGTCTTCCATTAAGTCTTCTGAATAAGTACTACCATTGAAAGCTATCAATATGTTTTTATTCTTTTTGAATGAAGATCTACATGAAGGGGTGTAGCTCCAGTTTTAGTTCAGAACAATTTTATTCTATTATAATTTTAAGCAGTTATTAAAGTCAGATAGAGCTCATATTTCAAAGCACATCTTTAGGGATGGTCAAAGGTAGAGTACCTTTATATTTCAGGTGTAACTACCATTCAAACTTTTTAGCACCTTTTATGGATTTAAATATTATCTTCCATGTCCCTCCTTAATTGTGTCATTACATGGAATTTTCAAACAAGAACTGAACTGACTGAAGCAGACATGCTAAATGGACAAATATGTACAAAAAGATACTAAAATATCTTTAAAGCAAAAATATGCCAGGAAACATTTTGAGAAGTTTTCTAAATGTATTCACAGTGCATGTGGACACCTATAAATAGCTGCTTGTAGCACACAAAACATTTAGATAGGAGTTTGTTTTCAAATATGACTGTTATGGAATCTGCTTAGCTTTGCGCATACCTCATAGGAACCATTGAAGCATTGGTTTGAGGTCCTGATAGTCTATTTTCCCCTCCAAGCAGCACTCTTGTCAATGTGGCAACAGGACAGCCATAGCTCTGGTCAGCCAAATCTCAAAAGCATCCAGGATGGAGACTCAGAAGCTTCCCCAGGCCACCACACCAATATCTTTTCAAGTACTATTAGGCAGCCACTGTTATCACTCACCTTGCTCTTCTGCAGACTAAACAAGTCTGGCTTTCTCAGCCTTTTCACATTGGGCTGCATGGTCTGAGTTCCTGACGGTTCTGGTAACTGGTCTTCTGTTGCAGAGTATTCCAGATTCCAGTACAACAGTGTCAAACAGGAAGGAACAATATCCATCCCTCTTACAGTCTAATTATATCATGCTCTAACTGCATGATAACATGGTGTTTGAGAAATATGGTGAGATATTTTCTGAAATAATGCTGTTCTGGCAAGTTCCACAAAAACACGGCATGTTTTCAAGAAGTCTTTCCAGCATAAGCCCTATTACACAGATCTGACAAATCAGTGTTTAAGTCTTCTTTACCACAGTGAAGATGCAAGACCTGTCCATCTCAAACTTCAGCTGAATTTCATGCTCAGTTAAGTTGCAGAGGCTAAATGGAAGGTGATTTTGGTCTAGCTTCATCCTTGTTTTCTGGTTGTGGATTCAGTCTTGAGTATCAGCAACACACGCATCTCTTACATTGCTGGTGACAGGGATGACAGCAGAGGAGAAATCTGCACAACATCTGGGTGTACAAATTGCCTTTTAAGCAAGGAGACTTTGCAGGTGTCCACAAGGTGCTGAAGACAATGTGTGGGATTTGCTTCTTTACTACTTTTGAAATCTGATTTTAGTTGCATAATTAAATAGTAATGTTGCTATGATATATCTTTTTATAGCAGAGATCACTAATCACTTCAAAAATAATAACTGTGGAACCCATTCTCATTCCATACAGTACACACTGTTTTTAAGGATATTAAGAAAATAGTAAATGCTACCTATTGCAAACTCCTTTTGTAAGCCATGTGTAAGATTCTATGTATTTGAGCAGAATGTCACTGTCTTCTATAACTGCTTTTTTCTTTCTTTAAGTGTCCAATTTGACATTAAAAAGCTCTTATTTTAATACAAAAGTGGATACTGATTTCCCGTTCTACTTGCTTTTTCTTTCAACTCAATCTTAAAGGATATTTGTTTCCTTTGTATTCCTTGTGAGCAACCAGATCAGAACTGGGATTTGAATGAAGTATTAGATGGAATCAAGAGGCAACATCCAGTCTGTGTTAAGATTATGACCAAAACACCTAATGTTCTTTATGCTGTGATAACTACTTGGAATACTGTTTCAGAAGATGTATCTTGAGTAAAAACTACATTTTTTTGTGCAATTAGTACAAAAAAGAATGTTAAATAGATTGGCAGGAGCATAAGGATTTGTATGTGTCCTGTTGGGGGAGACTTAAAGGAAGTATTTGATAGAGTGTATTTTTGTGCACAGATCTTTTTTTGTAACATAATACACAGAAGTAGAAAGAGAAGATGGACTAATGAGCATAAAAAGCTGTTCTTGATGGGGAGAAGATAAGAGTTGATGGATTAACTGCATATGGAATTAAAAACTAGCTACAAAAAACTATGTGAAAAAGCCCTGCATTTTAAATAGTGACTAAGTTAACATATGTAGCAGTAATAACAGAAGCCATGATAATAAAGAACTATGCAAAAAGATTCTTGGTGAAAAGAGACTAGAATGAGAAATTGTACTTCAGAATTTTTCCTCCTCTTGATTCAGAGCTAAAAGAAAAACTGCCATTTTTACAGAGAAGAATCTCTTCCTTCCTCCAATATACACAGAAAGCAGAAGGGGTACAAGGTAATAAGGGTTGTGGGGAGGAGAGGGACTGGAGTATGAATGACAGAAATAAGTGGAAAAAAAAAATTCCTAGAGGTAGAGGGGACTGGACACAGTCTGCTGCAACTCAGAGTCACTGAGCTGGAAAAGACCAAGCTGTGAAGCACAGACCTGCCTGCAGTTTCCATTGTGAGAACAAAAGTTGAAAACTGAAAAAGACCCAGAAGATGTCTCTCTCAAATATCTTGATGATTTCCAGTGGTTCAGGGTATCTATGCTAAGTCACTGTTTCTTTCCAGAATATAATTCTACAATCAACGTGTTGTCCTAACACTTTTAGTGCTTGTTATGAAAATAAAATCACTTTCATATGTCATTAAAAAATTGTTTAAAATTTAAAAAAAAAATTGTTAAAAAAAAAAATTCACTTTCTCTGCTGTATAAAGTAAGCATACTAAGTTTTCGAATGCCTGATGTGGATTCTACTTGAAATGTAACAGTCCCCATATCTTTTCTCTTTCCATGTCTCCATAAGTCACACTTAATTCACCCCAGCTTGATTTTTTTAAAAATTTTATTGAACTAGCTAAGTAATTTATATATTTTTTTTTAAAAAATAGCTTCATATTCAAGATACTAATGCTTCTGATGCAATATTCAAAAGTGTTTTCTTCTGATTTTTTAAATTGTTTTCTCAATTTCATTGTGAAATAGCCACTAAAACTGCTGATTTCTAACTCCAGCTTCTGGAGGAAACAATGGGGAAAGAAAAGACAAAACCAGTCTTCACGTAATATTTTAACTTATATTTTTCTCACTTATTGAAAGAAATGAGATCTTTATAGGAATCCTGAGATGAGAAATGCTTTTGAATTTATTGTCACAGCACTGGTTTCATGGCTCCTTTCAAGATAAGACATGATACCAACACTTCCTCCACCTTCTCAAATGTTTCTGTAGAATTTGTAATGCAGTAAGTGAGGGTAACACAGATTTTCAATTAGGAGACTACTCACATCTTTTAGCAAACATTGCTGATACAGTACTACACTCTCAGGCTGCATTTTCTTCATACTCTGAAGTACTGGCAATACTGCTGTATGGATGTAAAACCTGGGAAAGCATGCAGAGGACTCAGCTCTCCTTCCACCTGAAACCAGAAGACAAGAGGACCAAGGAGACAGCACACCTTGAACCTCATCCTACCACATGATGACTTGGATTGGATAGCAATGGAAGCATCTTAAAGAATCATTTATTGCTCTTTCAGTGTTTCTTCAGAGAAAAAATATTTTTATATGCATATGCACTCATTCTAACTTCAGCTACCTAAAATTCTCCATTAACAATGTTGAGAGGGGAAGAGAGGAGAGATTATACCTAAAAAGTTTTAACTTCAGTCCAGTAAATCTTGTTTTTGGAACTCTCAGTGTATTTTCTACTTCCAGTTGGAAGCATACCAAAGTGAATGTGCACATGCAAAATTTGAGGTCAGTTTAAAACCATTTAAAATACCTTCATCAGCATCCCTCTTGAGCTTGTCAAAAAACAACTAATTTCTGGAAGGAATGACTGTCAGACAAACTGTTCTATTGTAAATAACCTGTTTTCAAAATTTTAAGTGCCTTTTGAAACTTAGTGAGTTCTCTGCTTTATGCACTGGAGTTAATTTGTGCAAATGCCAAATGAAAACTACATGCTGGCAATCCTATCATTCATAAAACTTACCACTGCATGACATTTTTGTAACTGCTGATATATTGTCTGGATTAAACAGTGATTTCCTTACAAAAAGAAGCAAACGTGAAATGCACGTTACGTGAGACATGAATTCAACTAAGATGAGCTTCTTACTTTTTGGAGTGGAGTTGTGAGACAAAGAAGAAAAATCAATTGAATTAAAGAAGAGCTGTACATCTATTTCAGAATTAAGACATCAAAACTTGCCAAAATGAGTGGAGAGAAAGGAATGAATTGTGTAATATTTTGATATCAGTACTAGAGGCATACCATGCCTATGACTGTACAACGAGGTCTGTGGTACATGGAAATGCATAAGACCTCATGCTGTAATGCAGGTTGCCCTTTGAAAAAGACTTGTATTCATTAGACAAAGGATTGAAGTGATTATCTTGAAAATCTGGAGTATTGTGTGGAGCCTCCAGTACAAGAAAGATGGAGAGCTCTTGGAATGGGTCCAGTGGAGGGTCACTAAAATGATCAGAGGGTGGAGCCCCTCTCCTATAAGAAGAGGTTGAGGGAATTGGGCTTGTTTAGCTTAGAAAAGAGAAGGCTCTGGGGAGACCTCATTGCGGCCTTCCGATACTTGAAGGGAGAATATAAAAAGGAGGAGGAACGGCTGTTTACATGGGTGGATAGTGATAGGACAAAGGGGAATGGTTTTAAACTGAGACAGGGGAGGTTTAGGTTAGATATTAGGAGGAAGTTTTTCACACAGAAGGTGGTGACACACTGGAACAGGTTGCCCAAGGAAGTTGTGGATGCCCCATCCCTGGAGGCATTCAAGGCCAGGCTGGATGTGGCTCTGGGCAGCCTGGTCTGGTGGTTGGTGACCCTGCACATAGCAGGGGGGTTGAAACTGGATGATCATTATGGTCCTTTTCAACAGAGGCTATTCTATGATTCCTCAGTGCTGCAGAAGTATTACAACAGTGTCCTTGCAGGAAGAAATGAAACTAAACTCGTAGCTGGAGGGAAGTGGAAGCATTAAAATTACAAACATATGATCATCAGATGGAATCAACAGCATAATAACTTTTATAGAAACCGAGGTAAATTCAGAGGTACTAACTCACTGATTTTTCATTCCTTATTAACTTATTTTTAACTGACAATCGTTAACAAGTTACCATCATGAATATAATGAAATTCAGTGTTTGGTGCCTCCTTTTTGACTGCTTTCAAGTAACTGTTTGCAAATAATTTATTTATTTATTTATTTATTTTCTTATTCACATAGCTATGAAGGACCTTCTGCACTTTTTCCCTTGTGCCACAGCAGTGCTGATGACATTAGTTCAGTTGAATAAGGCCCCAGGGGAGTTAGATGCAAATACAGCTGACACTATAACATTTAGCTGAGGAAATTCTTGATTGTAACCTGATAGTATAATGAACAACAGAGCACGTCAAGCATTATTATATTTAATGGGCCTCCGTTTTCTTGTCAGGATCTTGAAAATATCTTATCCTCTTTGAAACACAGCTTCCACAATGACAAGGCAGAAGAATTATCAGGACTGCCAAAACCCTGGGTTCTGGCATTTTTTTCTCCCTCCAGATGGAGCGAGATAGGTAAGTGGGAGCAGATCAGAATAACAAAGCCTGCAGAAAGAATCAGTACACTAGAGAAAAACACCAGCAGAAGGCAAAGGCAGCATTCCAGTACAGCTCATGTCACACCACACATGGACTATCTTGTTTACAGCAAAGGAACCTTTGAAGCCAGAGGTAGCTGAAAATGCAATTGTAAGCACCAAGCCACTGATAGCAAATCAAGTAGTACTCAGGAGAGATGGCCAGTTTCCAGAAACTTTTGATATTCCAGCTGCCCAAAAATGCAACTAGCATCTGAAAACACAGGTGAGACATGAAGGGCAGAAGGCAATGCCGGTGCAAACCTGCTCTTTAAGTAATGGAGAAAAAGTAATAGATTTCAATGTACAGATGACTAGTTCAGTAGCTACCTAGTAATATGGGCTGAGACACTAAAGGAAAGCAACAAAAAAGCAATCCAAACAGCTTATTAAAAAAAAAAAAGAAAAAAAAAACACCCAGAAACATCAACTACAAGAACAACAACAACAAAACCCAACAAATTAAAAAAAAAAAATGAAACCCTACTGTATGGGAACTGCTGGGTCACGGCCTGAACCTCTGATTGATCACCTGAGGCGAGCCATGAGTCAGCCAGAGGAGCACAGGTGAAGGCAATTCTCCTGTGCTGCCGGAAAGGTGGAGCCTGGCTCCTAGACCTATTTAAGAGCTGGCTACCACTAGGGAAGGATCTCTTCTGGAGGTTGCCTCTACTGGTGTTTTGTGGGTGAGCCTAGCATAAAGGTAAGCCTTCCATTTATTCTCTTTTATCATAGTCTACTTTGCTTAACTCTCTTGTTTATTTTGTGATTATAACAGCCTAATATTCTTTGATTATACACCCTACAAAGTGCTCAGTAGGTCAGCTGTAAATCTTTTAACAGAAGAAAATAGGTTGTATTCTAGTAAAAGTATTGCATGAAATAATAAGTCCTTCATGAAAGCAGGGTAGTAGTCCAGTACCAACAAATAATTTTTTGCTGCTCATTAATCTGAGTGTATTGTGCATCTTATTTGTGGAATTCTGTTGTATCTAAATATGAATAAGTAGAGAATGATTAAAGTGATTGGCAATAGATGGATGAAAAATATCATGTACTTCTATAAGCTTCAAGTAGTTACTTAAAATGAAAAGAATTTCTCTGAAAATGTTACTTTCAGCACGCTCCCAGAAGTAAGACCAATTCTGCTACTGTAATTCCTTGCTGTGGGTGGCCAGAGGCACTGGCCAGCACTTAATGACAGAGACAAGATTTATAGCAGAGGCATAAATTCACTGGGTAGCAGCAAGGTTGTATATGGTAGAAGTGCAAGTCATGTACCTCTCCAACTATAATTCTGAAAGGATAAACACTAAGCTGTAGTCCTTGGGGTGCATCGTGAATTATTTCTACAGATTGGTTATGAGGACATCTTACTGGGAGACTGGAGTATTGGCAAAAGGGATGCAAGAGAAATCAAAGCATGTGAGTGCCTTGAGGGCAAACATGGAAATGAAGAACATCACCCAGAATAAAATCACAGGTTAATTATCCAACCAGTATTCCTTGGAGGGACAGAGTCAGTGCAGGACTGATTGTGAAGAGCTTACTGGGAATGACTACCTTGTCACTGTTGCATCTGGAATGCAACTCCTGAAGCATTTGCATTTTTGAAACTCACAACTTTGATGCTGTCCAAGTGCAGTTTTGGTGTTGAAGCAAAGACTTGTGAGCTGGCAACTGCCCCTACTGGGGGCAGTGCGTCCCAGCTGCAGAAGGCAAGGCCCCAGCTGGGCTCCTGCTCTTGGGCCCCCTCCATGCTCAGAAGATGGCCTGCACCAGCTCTGACCTGTGCTGCCTTGCAGTGAAATAGGAACGTAGTCATAGGTAGGAGACACAAATGACTTCCATGGCTTTGAATTAACTTTTTGTACCATTTCCTCCTCGAGGAGAGGGGCAGGCAGTGAGTGGGCTCTCCCTGCATAGCAACCTAAAGCCTGGTACATCGGCCAGCCCCAGGGCAGCAGGGACACTGCCTAGGTATTCCATTCTGGATCAGGCTGCTTAAGGAAGTCTGGTAGAGCCTTCCCACATACCAAGCTCTGTATTAAGAGAATTCAACCTCAGTTTGTAAATAGTTTACTATTTTCTTTAGGAATCAAAAGAAAGCCTCCACAAAACAAACAGTAATCTCGCCTTGCCTTATTCATGGCTAAACAGCTGTGAAAAATCATTTCTGCTAATGCAGCACCAGCACAGAAAGGCAGCTTCTCACAGGTGGTGCTCATTTTCTGGTTTGATGACTTGAGACCCAAGTGTTTGATTTGCAGCAGTGTTGAGTGCTTGCAGCTGCAGCTAACAGGAGCTGGGCTTTGTGGGTGGGAGGAGACACACCTAGCAAGCGTCCTGGAAAAGGCCGTTTTCAGCACTTTCAGACTGATCACCTTGAATTAGTAGTAAGTGAATATGTATTTTAAGCCTATATTTCTTTGTTTTAGTATTAATTATACTGCTTTAGGTTCAGAATTTTGGTGGTGGTTGACAAATAAGTGTGTGAAGTTGTTATCACCAGCTTTTGTGGTGACAGATGTTTTTGCTTCATTAGTAAGAGTGTAAGAAAAGCTTAAAAGGATCAAAAATAGTAATGTGGCAGTATAATGAGGTCATCTTCTGTGATATAAGGAGAAACCACCTATGTGTCTGCACTGCTGGTTTTTTTTTTTTTACTTGTTTAAGTGTTAGCAGGAAAATGTTTCCTCATCCTTTGCCAGGTAACCTTGCAGTTTAGAACTTTGAAAGTGAGTTTCAAGTGAGCACAAGCAGATCCATTAAGATTTCCCTTGGCTGTTCAAAATTATCATCTTCATTACGGTCAGAAGAATGAGGCAAGCTTTTGTGGTTCCCTCTCCATTTCTTAACCCATATTAAAACACTGGTGAGAGCAGGTTTCTAGTAAGAAGCCAGACTGTGAACAGGGGTTGCTGCAGTGCTAGTTCATGTAGAATTGTAGTTTCCCTAGAGTAGAAAGGGGCTACTGAAGGCCATCTAGTCCAATTCCCCTGCAATGAATGGGGGATGCCACAGCTAAATCAGGCTGCCCAAGGCCTGATCCAGTCTTGCTTTGAAAGTCTCCAGGGATGTGGCATCAACCACATCACTGGGCAAACCTGTTCCAGTATCTCACTGCCCTCACTGTGTAAGATTTTTTTCCTTATATCTAACCTAAATCTATCCTCCTTTAGCTTCAAATTGTTTTCCCTTGTTCTACCACTATAGTCTTTGCTAAAGATTCTGTTCCTTTATTTCCTGTAGCTCCCCTTTAGATACTGAAAGGCCACTGTCATGTCTCTTTGCACCCTTTTCTTTTCCAGGCTGAACAGCCCCAGCTCTCTCAGCCTGTCCTGGTAGACAGCATGGATAGAGGTGCTCCATTCTGTAGATCACGTTTGTGGTCCTCCTCTGGACATGTTCCAACAGGTCCACACCTCTCCTCTACGGAGAGCTCCATATCAGGACAGAGTATTCCAGATAAGGTCTTGCCAGTGCACAGTAGAGAAGTAGGATCACCTCCCTTGACCTGCTGGCCATACTTCTTTTGATGTGCCCCAGGATACAGATAGCTTTCTGGACTGTGAAGGTACTTTGCTGGCTCATGTCCAGTTTGCCATCCACCAGTAACCCTGGGTCTTTTTTTTGTTTTGTTCACTCAGTTCTTTGCTAAGGTTCAGCTATGGCAGTATGTTTAGTGCTCATACTTACACCCAAGCTCCAATGATTGTCCTTTTGCCCCTTCCTGCTGACAGTTTTCTTATCACCCTCATATTAGGCCACAGCGTTGATGCAATGATTATATTAAGCTCTATCTATTGCCAATACAACATTCATTGCAAGTTCAGTGCTTGATCTGAAATAAGCATCAATGCCTGATGAGTATGAGTAATTATTCATACTACTGACTAAACAATTCAATTGTCGAAAAGTAATAAACTTGTAATCTACTAAATCATTACAAAATCATAATACTAATCATTACAAAATCATAAACATTATCTTTTATGCATACATACCTGTAAACCAGTAAAGAAAGTTATGCCTAATGTTGGCATTGTGTCACTGAAGAGATTTTCTTAATTAACAGATTTAAAGCACTATGGATCAGTATGAAACTGAGAATTCTTCAGGAGCTTCTGCAGAAATCTGCTGTTATCCTGGATAACTATTCTGAGTGCTCCTCCTGTAATTTTTTTTTTCCCCTTAAAACCAAGATTTTCTTTCCTTGAGTTTCAGCTTTGAAATTATTCCCCTGTAGCCCCATGCAGTGGAATGACAATACCTGAGAACTGGGACAGCATAGTCACAAGAAAGATGGCATGCCTTCAAGCGAAGTGCAAGTGAAGGAGAAATTCCAAATCCTAATAATGATACAACCTCAGATAGGAGAATAAAATTCTAAAAATCTTTTGTTAATGCTTTGCTACACTGTATTCTTTGCAGTGAGTCACCATCAATTCAAATTAACATTGAGTTCTATTTGCCCTGGTCTGGTCAGAAGCTGCAGAGGATTGGTAACCATAATGGCTATTGTTGAGAAGCAACATGCAATGAATAAGAAAAGGATTGTGTCACACTTGCAGCATTGCTTGCAAATATGTACAGCATCACCTCAGCATAGGTTCTTTTTACATGTTAGGTTTGTTTTTTTTCCACATAAGGAATCTTTGTTGCACCTTCTTGCTAAAATGTTTCTTCTAATTCTGCCGGCTTTTATTTCTTCTGCTTCCTGATGATGCTCGTCTCTGAGAAGATTCCAAACCAGGTCGGTTCCTGATAAACTCAGCCTTAACATTCTCATTGTTTCCTCCTTTTGTGGGCTGTGCTTGAGGTACCATTGTGGATCCTGTAGTGTTGTATTAATATTTCTGTACTTCTGTCTCTCAGTGCTGTTGGTCAGGCAGCTGGAGTTCGGGGTAGAAAAAAAAAAAGATATTTTTCATCACACCTTTGCAGACCTTAAATGTTCTCGTTTGTGTCTCAAATTTCTCACCATTTTGGATTTTATTTTCTAGAAGATTAAGACCAGGTGTTGGCTCCCATTTACTGAATGGTGCCTTTATTCTCATTGAGCAACCACGTAATCAAAGAAAGAAAGTACAAGGAACCTTGAAATTTTTTGTCTACGGCTTTTGTTAGTGTTACTGGTGATGATTCTGTATGTTACATGAGGTTCTCAGATTGCTTTCAGTGAATATGAGAAAAAGCCTGTTATTTCCAGTCAACTATTTACCTTTTATGTAGGGAAAAAATTGTGATCTGCATTTGTTTGCCTTTACAGCACTAACAACTTTTTGTTATCCTCTTAACAAATAGTTGGTAGCACTATATTAGCTCCTGGAATGGAGGAGTCACTAAAATGATCAGAGGGCTGGAGCCCCTCTCCTATTTAAAAAAAAAAAAAAAGTTTGAGGGAGTTGGGCTTGTTTAGCTTAGAAGAGAGAAGGCTCTGGGGAGACCTCATTGCGGCCTTCCGATACTTGAAGGGAGAATATAAAAAGGAGGAGGAATGGCTGTTTACATGGGTGGATAGTGATAGGACAAAGGGGAATGGTTTTGATCTAAGACGGGGAGGTTTAGATTAGATATTAGGAGGAAGTTTTTCACACAGAAGGTGGTGACTCACTGGAGCAGGCTGCCCAAGGAGGTTGTGGATGCCCCATCCCTGGAGGCATTCAAGGCCAGGCTGGATGTGGCTCTGGGCAGCCTGGTCTGGTGGTTGGTGACCCTGCACATAGCAGGGGGGTTGAAACTGGATGATCATTATGGTCCTTTTCAACAGAGGCTAGTCTGTGTCCTCATGTTGACCAGTGTATAGTGCCTGAATGGGGCTCTGGGCAGTCTGATCTAGTGGGTGGCAGCTCTGCCTACAGCAAGGGTTTGGGACTGGATGATCTTTAAGGTCCCTTCCAACTCAAGCCATTTTATGAAATAAATTGCTTTACCAGTGCTACTCTTGTGATTATCTCTCTGTACCATTTCCTTCCTTCTGGATTTACATGCCTTCTGGAAAAGTAAGATTTCCTCCCCAGACTGGGGAGAATAAAACAAGATAAATGAGGCACTTAGCTGAGAACTGGGGAACCTGGCTACTGCTCCAAACTTTCCTCACCCAACTTGCCTTTGTCAGTCTTACATGAAAACTCCGAGAGTTGCACAGTCTGCAAAGTTTTTAGCTACATATATATAGCATTTTTTCTATGTATCTTTGTATCTTATGCCCTTAAGGAGAGAACACAACCTTGATGATAACAGGACTTAAAGTGGGGAAGTAGATGTACTGGCAATTGAGTAACTTGTGTGAAATAATCCAGTAACTCAGGAGTAAAGCTAGGATTTAACATATTTGTCTCTTGAGAGTGACAATTTAGCTGTTAAATTATGCTCTGATGCAACGATTTACTTAGAAAACAAAGTAGCACTGATTCTGAAACAATACTAGCTAATGTGATGGGAAAATGTTTGCAGAGCTGCAGCATATTGCCCAGAATGAACTGTATGTAGAAAGCTGGAAGGAAAAATAAAATGTTTAGGGTCACCTTGCAGATAGTAATTTATGGAAGATCAATTTAAGCCTATGCAATAAGCTTATGGGTAGAATGGATCTGTATGGATCTTCTGGAGAAGTACAATATGCATGACTTTCATTTCCAGTGGTGACTTCTCTGTTTCAGAGATAATTTTGCCCTTCTAGTCTATTTTTCTGGACTTGCTCACTTCCAAACTGTCTGGCTGGAGCGCAGGCTGTTGGCAAAATCTTGTTCCTAGATTGTGTAAATAAATGGTTCAGCATCACTCTGTGAATTCCAGCAACTGACTTTGTGCCTGTAAGCATTGGAGATGCTTCTTCCTCCTAAGAATGTGACGTAGCCTTTGAAATGAAATATGGGAGATGTCAGCAACAATGCATGTGTTTGTTATTAAAACAAACTAGCAAAAAAAAAAGTGATTCTTACCTTAGATCTAATGTGATACATGCTTATAGATAGAAATAAATGGAAACTTAGGAAACACAAAATGCTGAACAGTCTTTTTCTTCCTTCCTGCCATCTTAATCTCTCACTAACCTTTTAATTTCCAATTTGCTTTATAATTGGATTAAGCAGAGTAAAGAAAATTTTTTGCTTAATGGGAATGAGTGGACGCAATGAAGTGAAACATTAAAGCTTTTTGGACAAGCTACAATGGTAGGAGGGGAGGGTTGGAATGAAAGGTAAAACTAACATAAACTAACATAGCCTCACTCTGTTCCTTCAGGTACATATAGAATAAGGCTTATTGGATTTCTCTGTCAGATCTCTGTATTTGTGTAATAGGTATCATGTTGTGAATATACACCGACTGGGGATTTAGCAGATAAGAGCATTTTATGAGGTCCTTTAGTTCTGTAATTCTGAAATAGATGAGGAATTCTAGGGTGCTATTTCTGTGCATTTAAATAAATGTATTTAGAACTTTAACATTTAAAATTCATTTTTATAATCAACTGAATATTTAAGTATTCTGTAATGAAGTGGAATTTGTGACTTTTGAGGGACTTGGGCAGGATTGGTTTTTGGGTTCACAGTAGTGGTAGTAATCAGAATGGTGATTTTTCTAATGAACTTACAATTAATTTCCTGTGAGAGATACAGGACAACCACCTGTTTGGAACATGTGGTTTTCACTACCCTTCAGGTGACAGTAATGTCTCTCTACCATTCAGTAACATGTTTGGATCTCTGCTCAAACCCCAGTGGTTACAATAAGAGGATTACAGAGTGTTTTTTTTTCTTCTGTTTGTCAGAGGTCAGTGAGAATGAAGGGGCTTGTATAAAGGAAACTCATGGATTGTAATCCTGAGGCTCCAGTGTTTCAGTGGGGAGATTGATTATGTATATATTTTTTCCAGTTTAGAGATAAATACTGCTTGTCTCCAGCAAGTTATCAGACACATCTCTCTTGTTAATTGTTCGTTAATTTTATTTCATATCCAGCAGTGGACTGACTTGGATTTGACTGTATTTTCCAAATAGATAACCATACACATGAAGCAAAACCTTTTGCTTCTGAACAAGTTGTGTTTCCATTACATTTGTGAGATCTAGCTACAGAAACACATATGCTGATGCTTTGGAAAAATGCTACAACTCCTTTTTACAAACCAGGGTGCAGTTTTTATCTTACGGTCTTATCATTCTCAATATTTTTAAGAATCAGTTCTGAGCATGCTCCCTTATTTCAATTTTACATAATTGATGCACACATTTAGAGATTTAGATCCTTTAAAATAAGTTGTTAAGCAACTGTAGAGTCTACATTCTCAAATTTTGGAAGAGAATTAGACAGATAAGTGATTGACATTCTTGAAAATGTTGCTTTGCTCCTCTTTCCTCTTGTAACTTTTGTGGATTAAAGGCTTGGATGTTCCAAGTTACAAGTCTGCATTATCACTGGAAGAAACTATGCTGTATTAACATATGCATAGAGATATCTATCCCTACAAGAGTTCTCAAGGAATGCTTGTAAGATTGATTGATGTAAAGATCCTCCTGAGGATTAGGATGTCTTTAGAGGCATGGACAGCTCTGGGATTTCTAGCTTGGGGATCTACACTGTAATTAAAATGCTACTTGTTTATTTATTTATTGGCAGATTGTTGCAACTGCTTCAGTAGATGCTGCTGCTGGGTAAAGTAGTAGAAACTTCACTTTGGGAAGAAGTAGAGGGAGAATATAAAATCATACGATCATAGAACATCCCTAGATGGAAGGGATTCACAAGGGTCATGGAATCTAACTCCTGGCTCCACACAGCTTCATCCAACATTCATTTCCTCTGTCTGACAGCAGTGTCCAAACTCTCCTTGAACTCTGGCTATTGGGGCCGTGCCTGCTGCCCTCTGGTGCAGAACCTGTCCTTCATCCCACCCTGGCCTTCCCCTGAAGCAATTCCATGCCATTCCCTCAGGTCTTAACTTCCTTCAGGCTGGTATGTTTGCAGATGACTTGGTTTATTGTTGCCATAAATACACTGATTAAAAACATGCCAAAGAAGTTTGCCAGCAAAAAACCATTTGTTTATTTCCTATCAGAACAAGATGAGGATAAATGCATATCAAGTGTGTGTGGGGAGGGGGGGGAGCATTCAAATATAACTTAATACAGAGCTGCTAGCCTGTATACTTAGGTACAAAAGTAGCTATAATATTCAAATCTCTCTGTGGTTGATTCCTAATCTTACACCAAATCATTCTTTCTCATCCCTGCCCATTGCTTTCTCAGTATTAGTTGTGGTGTTGATATGTGTCTCCTGTGTCCAAAAAATGAATTTAGTTATGTGATGAGGCAGCAATTTATTAAAGAAGAGAATTCCTCCCGTGACTGAACTGGTGACAGCTATCTTCTAGCATGCTGCTCCTAAGTCTTCCAGGGTAGCATCTCGGCTTCCACTAGTGTTTATTTACCTGAACTTGCTTGGAAACAGGGCCTTTGACTTTTACAGTTGAGTGTAGGCTGAACTGTCATTTCTTCAAGACAGCTCCTCAGATATTCCTTCCTGCTGGCTTGTTGCCTCATTTCTTTTTCCCTGTGCCAGTTCCATACTGACCCATTCAGTGCTGCTCTGCTCCTTACCAGCAGCCCGAAATGCAGGATCAGTCATCCCACACATTGCTTCTCCACAGTGCTCCCTCCAGGTACAGTTTTGACTTATGTTAAAAACAAATTTTAGACAAAGCATTTAGCTGCATTGATTTTAGTCCATATCCTGAAGTGTTTTTTTTTTTTTTTTGTGAAAGAAATTATTCCTCTCTGCAGTGCTAGAAAAGTTTCACTGGAGAGTGAGTTTTTCTTGTTTCAGATGGCAGATAGGAATTTCCAATCATAAACAATCCCATTGTGAATGATTCGGTTTCAGATCTTCATGTCAGCCTTACTGCATTGAGGGAGTCATAAGCTGCGTGTTGTCTGCTGCGTTCCTGTACGGTGCATAAGGGAGCTCAGAAAAGCTCTGCGTTATTTCCGACCTACACAGAGCAGTGAGCCAAACAGATGAAGAGGAAGTGAATGTAGCTCAACGCACTGCAGTAGAATAGACAGTAGTTCATATACACATGTGTAAGCAACTTTACTGAAATTGGTCGATTTTATGATATCTGATTGGTAGACATGATAATTGATAAAGCAGTCGGGGATTATTCGAGAATCTATATAGAGTGCAGAATGCTTCAGGCATTGTATAAAGGGCTGTTTTAAAGCAGGCTCAAGTGAGGCGCTGCTAGGCTGAAAAGAACGTGTAATTTGAGGCTGGTACAACACCCAGTGGTCATTTATCCATCTTCATAAATTCTGGTAAAGCTAGGCTGTATTTCTTCTGAAATCAACTATAAATGATGTTGGAAAATATCTCTAAATCATTTGTATGGGTACTTATTTTGCTTTAAGATTTCTTTTTTCCCCATCCTTTTACTTCTGTGTACAACGTGCACTTCATTAAACTCTGGCTGGTAAACTGGATCTTTAAAAATAATCTTTTCTTCACTATGGATGGTTAAGCGGTGTTTTGCCATAATGTTTGACTTCATATTTGATAAAATAAATGGGCAGAGCTTTAAACGTATAAAGCGTAGCCAACCTGCATAGGCTGTTTATAGGCTGGGTTAGTGAGGATGGACATAATTGTAGTATCCTGTCCACAAAAACATGGTGATAAAAAGAGCTACCAGCTGTGTGGGGGACATGAGTGAGAGAAGTGGGATAAATAGCATCATGGGAGGGCTGATCTTCTGATGAACAGTTTGTATCAGAAGGGCAGGATTTAAGTTCAGTGAGGGGACATGCAGATCAGTGCTCTTCTGATTCTAGAGTTCTTAAACTGCACTGCTCTCAAATGAATCGAAGGAAAACCAAGTCCTCTTACTGGGACTCACTTAGTTTCTTTCTGGCTTAGTGTACTCAAGAAAGATTTTTTTTTTTTTAATTTGTTTTAGGAGCCTACAGAGACTCAAATCCTGCACAGACCAAAGTCTGCTCGTGTCTTATCTCTGTTTTCCCATGACTACCTGTTTTGAGCACTTCATTCTACTGAGGCTGGTAAAGAAGCACAGAACATCCATAGTACTTTGCTTGCAATGTTTTTTTTTTTTTTTTTTTAATGTGAATGAAAGTGTTGCTCTGTGGTACTAGAGCTCTCACTTATATTTCTGACCACTTATTTAAACAAAAGGTTATAAAGCTAGTGACATCTTGGCAGAAAGATTTCAAACATGCTTTTTTTTTTTTTTTTTCTCCTCTCAGATCTCTACAACTTGCATTGACTTTTTGAAGGTAGATAGTTCTGGCTGTCAACTGATTTCTGGCTGTCTCACTGATTTGAAAGTCTAACGAATTTCAAGTTTAATAAAATCAATTGTTTTGAAGTCGGGTTTACTACCAGATGAAGCACAAGTCAACAAAAACAATTTACTTAAATTCTTGATTAAGAGCATTGAGGAACCACAGTTAATTGTACTTATGCTGTGTGTACAATATTAGCATACCTTCCATTATATGAACTGTTGTCTTAAGGCATGTTCCAAGCAAAGGTATTCACTGTGTTATTCATTATTGTAAGTCTTCCAGCTTGTTAGTGATGTGAATATAAGGTAATAATCATGGTGGGTTACTCTTCCTGAAAATATTTGTTACTGTATTACAAGATGATTTTTATGACTGAATTATTTATACTGTTCCTATGAGGGCCTTACTAAACATTCATAAATCAGCTTTCTTTCCTTATATCTCTCTCTTTCTCTGAAGTCCTGAGACAGAGATACCCATCTTCGTCTGATCTGTGGCCTGAGAAGCGTGCAAAAGAACTGCATAATCATGATATTTTCAGTTTATGTTTTCCAAACTGGAAAGAAAAAGAAATTGTTGTCACAAAAATATATTTCTTTTCCACGATTGTCACTGTCTTAGTTTCATCTGGATGGAAATGTTTTCCTTAGAGTGTCTGGTATGATATTTTGGTTTTGGAAAATCATCTGCGTGTAGTTATACCCACACTCATCCCTTCTCTACTTTTTTTTTTTAAGATAAAACTATATGTTTAAAAAAAGAGGAAGATAGTTGTGACTATATGTATTTATATTTATTTTTATATATCAGTGTATAAAATAAGTGATGCACAAGCAATTTGTTCCCACCCCCTGCCTGATGCCCAGCTAGCCCCTTGAGCAGCGTAGAAGAGATAAGGATTCTGTCCCCCTTCAAAGCCCCTTCTGCCTGATGTCATATGGTGTGGAATATCTCTTTGGCCAGTTTAAGTTAGTAGTCCTATTTCTGCTCCCTCCCAGTTCCTTATGCCCTTCGCTGTGAGTGGCCTTGGCTCTATACGACCCTGCTTATCAACAACTGTGAACATCACGGTGTTATCAACGTTGTTTTTCTCCTAGAACAAAACATAAGCATCATACCAGATGCTCTAAAAGAAAACAATTCCATCCCAGCTGGAAATAAGGCAATTGCTAATCTAATTCTTCAAGAGAATCCTCCTTGGCACTGGAGCCAATCAGTGTACAGCAACCATTTGTCTGCTGTTGAGTTTTACCCTATATAAAAAGTGGCTGACCCACCCTTACCTGACATAGGTTATTTAACTTAACTCAAATCCTCAGTTAAGCTTTTATGGTTATGGATTAGAAAACAGATAACCATCAAACAAAACAGCAATCTAGCATAATGATAAATGTATATTTACATGCAGTCAACTTGTTTTAAATAGCAGTAGATTTATTTAGTGTTATTTAAAAAAAACAAAAAACAGCAGTTTTTCAAATACTGAAATAGTATGTAAGTGTACTAAAGCACTTAGTTGGATAAAATTGGCGTATTGAAACATCTAATGAAAAATCTAATCTCTTGGATACTTTTCAGGAAATACTACTTAGAGAGGATAATTTTGAAAGACCATCTAATCTAAACTTTTTAAACTACATTTGATAGGGGAGGTGGATGCACTCCTGAGTAACATAGAAGAGTCAGGAAACAGTATCACTCTAAGAAGGAGCAGGGAAAAACATCAGATTTGTCTCAAACGAATTAAAGTTTCTTTAAGAATGTTGCTGACAGCCCAGCTGAAATGCTTAAAGGTTTCTTAAAAATAGGAAGGAAACCCACTTTTAATGTGATCTGATGGTGATAGGACATGGGAAAAATTGTCTTAAACTGAAAGAGGGTAGGTGTAGATTAGATATCAGGAGGAAATTCTTAACTCAGAGGGCAGTGAGGCCCTGGCATGTCTGCCTGGAGAAGCTGTGGTGCCCCATTCCTGGAGGCACTCAAGGCCAGGTTGGATGGGGCCCTTGGCAGCTGAGCTGAGGATAGGGATGGCTGGGCTTTGAGGACACTTCCAACCCAAGCCATTCTGTGATTCTATGACATGAGCAAGTTTATTTTCAAAGATGATGTAAAAAATATCTGAGCAGTATAATTTACCTATCCAAAACATTCTGTGACTCTATGATTAAGATAGAGGGGAGGAAAAAAAAAAAAGCTGAGAAAGTTGAAGGAATGAAATAACAAAGCAGAGACTTGTATATACGAGTTGTAGAAAGAAACTTGATAGATAAAATTAATGGAATAAGGCAAGACACAGCAATAATGAAGAGATTTTGTAACATTTGTAGGAAAATAAACAGTTATTTTGGTCATCAAACTTTTTAAACACAAGTAGTCCAAGTACAAAAAGGTGAGAATATTTTTAAGGAGAAACAGGATGATCTTGTAGTCTGTTTATATTCAGTAGATATTTTTTTTTTTCCTGACAGAGGAATTGTTAAAAAGCTATAAAATTCTCATCTCCCAGAAGTTTTGTATACCTATTTGTATAGTTCTGCTCCATTACTGTTTGTTTCATCCGAAGAGATAATGGAGGAGTTCTTTTGGAGAAGAAAGCTTGTTCCATCATTGGAAAACACTTAATGAGATACATCTTACAAATACAAGTGTGTGAGCTTGACACTAATTTCAACCAGAACTACAGAAATTGTGATAGAAGACTGGTCAGTTGAGAACTGAAGATTGGTAAAAATAACAAAATCTTGGTGTGAAATAGGGAAAAGCTGTCTTGTGAAACGTGGCAAAAATACAGTTTATGCTGACAAAGCAATGTGTCAACAAGTCTTTTGTCCTGATAGTATCTTATACCCTAAATTGTAAGATATTTGGAGAAAAATAAGTTTTTAAATTTATTGAAGGGATGATTAAAAAGTGATCTAATGGTAGCCTGTGTCAGGACCAGGCTGGAGATTGTTCTGCATGTAGAAGTGACTGTATGCAGGCAGATAAGGAACTCCTGCTCTCCAAAACACCAGCTGCTTTCTCCTTGGGCCATTCTGAATTTGCAGCAGGCCCTGGATTGGTAGGAAACTCCTAACTGTTAGAAAATGTAAGAAAATTATTTCAGCACATTGTTTTGTTGGGAATCAAAGCAATTTATAAGCTACAGTCAGCATAAGCACGTAATATGCGTGTAACATTACACAGTACATTTCCACCCACTGAGAGATAAAAACGGAGTTGCGAGCGTTTCCTGAAATTAGGAGGCACCCTCTGAGATGTCTGTCTTCATAACTGAAGTGCTATTGTGAAGACATTGGCTTCTTACAATGATGTAATTTGTTGAATACATGGAATGGGAACATTCATGTAGTGGCAGCGAAGGTTGGATTTTAGGATGTCTGTTTTTCTAATCTGCTTCTGGTAATAAACAAAAAAAAAAAAACAAAAAACCCCAAAAAAAACCAACCAAAAAACAAAACCACAAACAACCTTAAAAACCCTATAAGAATAGCAGCCCAAACCAGACGTTATGTGTAATAGAGTGTCTAGTTGGTGTTGTCTGGAAAATCTGTAGAAACTGAATCCGTTGTTTAATTAACAGATCTTTCTAGTTGTAATCTGTCATCTCAGCTAGTGCAGAGGAGGGGGGAAAAAAAAAATAGAAATATTTTCTAGTCAGCGAGAAACAGTGCGGCTTTGTGAGAGCTCAATGAATTTTCACCTCATGTATCAGGAGCTAAATTGTAAGTCCATAATTGCCTATACCTGAATAAACATGGCATGACTTCAGTATTGACAAACATCCACAGACAAGACCTTTCATGGTGATTGCTTGTTTCCAATTTAAGAAAGAAATCAAAATTCTTAGACCACAGTGAATTTTCAAGGTTGAGCCCTAGGAAATCCATTCTCTGTTAGTAAAAATTGAGCCTATACATCACAGCTCAAATTCTATTAGAATAGGGGGTCAGAGTTCCCTTATTATATGGGCAATGTTTTCTTTATCTGTTATTAAAGTTATTTGGTTGAAGATGAGGTGTGTTTTAGTAAAATCTGTCTATGACTGGTTGAAAACATTTGGGATGGGAAAGAATGCATGTCACAGATCTTAAAAACAAAAGTTGGAATCTTGGAGAGATAGTAGGTGGCTATACTCTGCAGGAATGTGAAGGAACAGAAATGTTTGGTTTTTTTTTTTTTGACTTGTTGTGTTTTAGGGTTGTTATTTTTGTTTTTAAGGGAAGGTGAAGGTGGAGTAGGCTGGCCCTGTTCCTCAGCAGCAGCTGCAGGGCCACAAGTCTGGGGGTGACAAGTGGTGTCCTGGTGGCTGTGAGCCCACACTGCTTGTTTGAGGGCCAAAAGTAGAAAAACCACGCAGATGGTTTTTATCTGAAGCAGTGAAAAACATCTGAAGTTTGTCCACTGTTTCCATGGAGACCATGCCAGCGTATAGTCTCCATGGGTAACAGGCAGGAGGAGAAGAATGCTCAGCCTTGAAGTACAGAAGCCTGCATATCCTTATAAGAAATTATTTTGCTTTAATAGCAAATAGATAAGCGTGTTTTGGAGAACAACATCAGTGCTTAGAATCATAGAATGGTTTAGGTTGGAAAAGACCACTAAGATCACTTAGTCCAACCACCAATCCATCCTCACCATGGCCCCCTAACCACAGCCCTCAATGCCACATACACACAGATCTTGAACACCCACAGAAATGTTTGTTCCACCACCTCCCAGGGCAACCTGTGCCAATACCTCACCTTCTACAGTACATTGTACTGTCCAACAGTGGTAGTGCCCTATTGATTGGACTGTCAACTATTCAGCCAGCCATATAGGAGAATTGACCACCTTGCATCAGGTGAAATTATTCAAAGCCTTATAGCACCTGGATAAAAGTCTCTCTGCACATTGCATCCTTTCTGGTTTTGGGTCTAGTCTATGCATATTCTGAAACTAGGTGATTATGAACTACCTGCATTTGGACTGTCTTTTGTCTATCATGAAGTGTACTCAAAAGATACCTATAGCTTTTTCTTGCTGATAAATAATTCTGCAATTATGTTTTATTTCAATTTTTTTGTTTGTTAGAGGAAGGGCAGTTTGCAGGCATCCCTGTTCAAAGGGAAAAAGTGCAGTTGGGTGAAAACCTGAAAGGGTGAAAGGCCCCTAGTGATCTTTGTGGCCCTCCACTGGACTCTGCAGTAGTTCCCTGTCTTCAACAAAATTTTCTTGCAAGGAATGGGAGAGGAAATGCTGCTACAGGGCATTTCTCTTTGGATGCAGTGCAATATTTGGTAAATGAATGAAAACTGCTGTTTTCATGTGTGATCCCAAGATCCAATGCTTCTAAAGCACTGAAGTAACTCAAAGGTGCACATGCTGATTCTTCTTCAGACCCCTACTGCCAAAAAAAAAAAAATCAATTATTCTCCTGCCTGTCTGTAAATGCAATAAATGATGCATGCATCTGGTTGTTTTGTAGGTAGATAGGCTGAGAGCACAAAGGCACTCCTTGCCATAAGCACCATTTAGCAGTGAAGAAAGCAAGGTGTCTGAACTGTTAGTGAGAGTGATGTAAATGATATTTCTAAATACCAGTAAAACTGAAGTCTTTACTAAGAAAAATAAAGGATGTTATCTAAGGTGTTCTTGTAGCATGAGAGCAGATACATTCACAGACTTAACTTGAATTCACCAAAAAGTCTTGCTGAAAAACATTCCAAGAGGGTCTCAGCCACTGATCCTATAGGAACCTGCTGGTTTTCGAACTTTTATTATGGCTCTCTTGACTTTCTTCTGTGTCACAGTCCAGTGTTAAAGCTAAGTAATTTTATATGAATTAATTTCAAGACGGAATTCATATAGAAGGTCTAAAATTATGATGGTGCACTGGCTTTTATTATTTTTTTTTTCCTCCTGGAGGGGATTTTTGTGCTGCAGATTCTTATTTTGTACTGATTCATGGAAACTTCCCTACTTCCCACCATGATTAATTTCATGTATGTATTTCTATTTTAAAAGGCTCCATAGAACTAGTTAAGAGAAGCTGATCGCACCTTCCTGATTTGAAGTGAAGTATATTTGCTCAAAAGTGGAAAAAAACCCTGTGATTCTACTGATTTATTTTACAAAGCCAGGTAGGCCACTGCAGGATTTTGATGCTAATAAGTTAGCTGTAGTACAAATAATGGAAAAAGCTCAACGAGTACTCAGGTATCTTCTGTATCACTGGACTACCCTATTCTACCCCAGGAGCCAATAATTATGGAGCAAAAGAGTAACTAAGGCGTCTTTTTCATTAAATGTTCAGAATCTGAATAGAAAGAGCAGTTTTGCGAGAAGAATACTTTGAAAAAACCTGGTGTCCTGGAAGTTGGGGTCCCGTGCTCCTCTGCCTGATCTCTGCGTACACATGATAAATGTAATTTCATGCTTTTTTTTATTACCATCAGAATTTTCCCCTTTCATCCTCATATTCGGAGCTACCTCATTCTCTAACACTTTGAGAAGAGGCAGCCGTGACTAATCTGGGGGCAAGCACATGGCCAAGCAGCACATGTACCAAGTGTTTGCTGCATAGCTGAGCTTGTGGTACTGTCTCATCTGCTAAATCCAAGAGCTCTAACCTGGATCTGGTATTTGGTCATTTGCTTTCATCAAGCTTAAAGTACACCTTTGGTGCTTCACAAAGGGGAAGCGTTCTCAATGATGGACAGGGAGGATGAGTTTCTACAGGTGGGATAAAAACAGCTGGTACATTTATGAAGCCACACAATAAATAAAGGTAAGGGAAAGATCTAGGATTTTTTTGCAGCTTTAGAATTCAATGTCTAGAGATTAAAAATAATTCTTCTCCTCATTTTTCTTTTCTTTTTTTTTTTTTTTTTTTTTTTTTTTTTTTTTTTTTTTTGCTACAGGTAAGACAAAACCTCCCCACATAAAATTCATTTGGTCAGGAGACAATCTGTGCTAACACCTCTGTTAGGATCTGCTCCTTAGGCCAGCTTTCTGACCTGTTGTTTCTGAGGTCAGTTTGATCAATTCTGATTTTCACTTGTTTCAGTCAATGCAAAATCCAAATTTGTAAACAGTGACAGAATTGAGGTGAGGGAAGGTGAACTACTGGTAAAAGGAAAGTCAACCGTATTGAAATGGTGGTAAACTTTAATTTCATCTTTTAGTAAAGTGAGAGGAATCATCACAGTCAGCAACTCAGGGCAGTTCTTGAGAAGGAAAACCACTGAAAACAGTAAATAGAGCAGAACTTAGGAAAAAAATTATTGCGGAGTAATACGTTTGTACTGTATGGGTCTCAAAGAGTTAACAGCAGTGGTATAGAAGCAGTTCTAAAAATACACATTTATTAAGAATGTCAGTGGAACTGCATGAGTTTTCACCAGGGCTGACTTCCTTTCATATTTATAAATCTTGCCTGCTTGCGTGGTCTCTAAAGCAATTTGAAATTCCTTATTTGCATATTTTTTTCTTAACCTTAATGTAGCAACAGAATGTAGAAGTATTTCCATTTTATTATGTATCTCGTGCTGGATTTTAAAGAAACCACGAAGAAAAGAACCAATTCATTAAAACGTAAGCTATGACAACTGCTGGGATTTTTTAAAATGATTTTTCCAGTGAGTGGAATTGTTTCTGTGACTTATCTGCAGCTATGTTTTGACATTAACACAAAGCATTCTAAAATTTTCTTTTCTGTATGCATAAGAAGCTGATATCAAGTGTATATCAGGTGATTCTGCATTGAAAACAGAACGCAAGTTTGCTTCTGCAACAATTGTCATGTCAGTAATTCATTAATAAATGCTTCTGTGAAGCATCTTTGTGATAGAGAGCTTGTGTATATCATTCCCTAGGACAAAGGGCTAGGGAAAAGCTCCCTATATTTACAAATCTCCTGAAATCATTCATAAATATTAGCTCACTTTGTAGGAGATATTTACTACATAACTACAGCATGTCTGTTCAGCCAACCAGTCCTCTGTGATTGTAACTGATTTTATAAATGGGGGTTGGACTCTGATCTCTGGAGGTCCCTTCCAACCCCTACAATTCTGTGATTCTGTGATCCTACAATTCTGTGATAAATGGAATGTTTCTAGAAGTAAACTGTTACCGGCACACGATAAGAGGAAGCCCCTACGTCAAGGCAGTTGCACAGAGTCCCTAAGAACACATCTTAAGGAAACATTTGCATAGCAGCTGTAATCAGTGTATAATTAAATATATACTAATACTATGCCTCTGTAATTGATCTATATGATTTTTAAATGAAAAGCATACACTAAAAGTTCACGATAGTACTGACGCTTGAAAGAAAGGCTAAGAGCATTGAGTGGCTTTGGTGTTTGCAGTATGCTTTGCTTATCCTCTTTGGGAGGAAAGGCCCTTGTGTTTAAATCTTTATGCATTTGAATCGCACACATCACTTAAGTATGCAGATTGCTTTTTCAGGTAATGGATGCAGTGTTCTAATATCTGATGCTGTGAAACTATATGAATTAGTTAAAATTTTCTCTTTTGTACATTATTTTAGTGCTTTAAATGTATAAAATTAGATTCCAATGTTATCTTCTCTGTCCCCAGATCTTCCATTTCATGCCATCTTCTTGTGTCATGAACATGACTTTGCCTTTGACTTCAGGTTTCAACTTGCTGTAGTTCAGAATTTTAGTCACCATGTCTGAAAGCTTCATGCTCTACATACACAGGGACAGATCTGATGTGACTGATAAACTTGCATACTCTGGAAATATTTCAGGATGTCCAAAATCTGAAAGGGTGCTCAAAAGGGAAATTTATTTTCCATCCTTGAAATCACAAAGTAAATAATTAGCTGCTTAGGTCACGGCATGTTCAGTTCAAATACAGGATATTCCGAATTCTCAAAGCAGAATGTAAAAGTTTTCAGGAGTTTAGGTTCCTAATTTCATTGAATTCCATCATGGTGTAGGTGGGGAAAAAAAAAAAGACAACTCTCTGCACCTTTTATCTTCTAGTATAAACAAGTCAAGCTCATTTAGCCTTTCTTTAAGATAAGCTATCCATTCCCATTATTATTCTAGAAGCCTTTGTCTGTAACTATTGCACTACAAATTAATTATTCTTGAACATGGTGATTCAGTGTGCATATACTATTCCTTGAGTTGCTGTTTATACTTGGAAACATTTCAATATTAACTTTCAAAATTGTATTTAATGTTTTCATAGCTAAATGTAATCAACTGTTCAAGTACTTCCCCTCTGTTTCCAAGCTGTGAGTTCCAAACTTGGAACTTTCTGTTACCCGTTTCAAGGTGTATCACCAAGCTCTGTTAAATTTTAGTGTTTCATTATTTTAATTCTTAAAGCCGTAATATGCTGGAGAGCACCTAGACTACTGCAGCAGGCGAAATATCAATTTGTCCAAGAAACTTACATGTTCTTTATGTTACATAGTGTAGAAGATCAGTAAGAAACGTGTGATAATAAAAACTAATTTCTATATCTTGAACAGATAAAGAACGATAGCACAGATCAGGAAAAAAAAAAAAGTTTTTGTAGTTTGCAAAAACAGAAATGACTCCCCTGCCTTCTGTCATGGTTTGGCCCATTCCATGACCAATGGGGTGAAGGGAAAAACAGACACCTGCTCTGAGATGAGGGCGGGGGGGGGGGGGTAGTGAAAAGGTAGGGAGATGGGCAGAAAAACAAAACAGCAGCAATGAGCTAAGGGGGAAAACTAATTTACTAAATATGGTGGTGGGATGCAAGATAAGGCAATATAATACAATAAAATTGGAATTGAAGCTTATAAATAAAATGAGAGATTGTCCAAAACTGATGGCTTTATTCTAATGCTGAAGGTGAGAGGGAGCACACACTGCAGAGATGAGCAGAAGAAAGGGGGCTGTCTCATGACTTGCGAGTGTTTTTATCTTTCTCTCTGGACAGAGAACAGAAATGGAACAGTGAAGTCTTCAGGGATTTCTAGCTCTCCTCTGAGAAAGATATCCTGGAACTATCAGCAATACACAGAACTGGAGCGTTAACTCTTTAGCTCCCAGTGCACTATATGATGTGAGATGTCGAATACCAATAACAAAAATCATAAAACCATGACACATCTTCATAATTAAAACAGAGTAAAAGTTTTTTTTTTTAAAAAAAAAAAAGAGGGAGGGGAACTTAACCTTAGATATTCAGAGTAACTGCACCAGTAAATTCATAGCATTTCTGCAGTTTTACTGTAGAAATGCACTGAAATTCTTAATTCATGTTTTAAAATTGCCCCATGTTATTTAATCACAGTATAGTTATATCTAACCCAACAGATGCTGCCACTGATGTGGCAGCCAGCGCCAGTGGCACTCATTGTAGCTCAGTATTGGGGCTAGTTTTGTTTAATACTTTTATCAGTGATCTGGATGAGGGGATTGAGCATATCCTCATTATGTTTGCAGATACCAAGAGACTGTAGTCTGATTCACCCCTCTGATTATTATCCCTTACTGATAGTTCAGGCTGGCAGCAATGAAGTCACAGAGAGAAGCATGAGGGGTATCAAAAGGTATTGAGGTTGGTGGATGATACAGGAGTACAGGTGTTTTCTTCTCTCCCTTCAGTGCTAGGGTAGGACACAGAGAGAACCAGTAAAACTCATCTGATAGCTGATAACTACAAGCTGAGAGGCTGGTGTCACCACAGGAGTTCTGGCTTTGTTTTTCTTCTTTAAACACAGAGGAGCAGTTTACTTGGTTCCTGGTGGCTTCAGATGGATCCACCTGATTCAAACAGGCAAAAGGATTCTGGCCCAGGTGCTCTCTGGACTCACTGACAGGGCTTTAAACTAGGTAGGTTTGAAGAGGGAAGGGGGTGATAGAGAGTATGCCTACAACAGGATAAGGAATGGCATTGCTAAGTTGGAGGAACAAGGTGCTAGTGGGGGCCCTCAACCTTCTCCATCTTATGATGATGAAGGCAACAGGGAGACTAAAAGTAAATACCCCAAAGGAATTCAGGGGTTGTCTCTCCAGAAGTTAAAAAGACCAGCTGCCCAACTGAAGTGCCTCGACAGCAACACACTCAGGCTGGGAAATGAACAGAATCACAGAATTGTAGGGGCTGGAAGGGATCTCTAGAGATCATCTAATCCAACTCCCCTGCCAAAGCAGACTTCCTAGACCAGATTGCATGAGTTGGAAGCTACTGGAAAACTACAGTGGGCAGTGGCGATCATGAAGCAGTGCAGTTCATGCTGTTGAGGGATATCAGACAGGCAAAGAGTAAAATCAGGGAGCTTAATTTTAGGAAAGCCAAATTCTAGCTCGTCAGGGAGTTAGTCAACAAAATCCCCCTGGAATCTGTCCTGGAGGGCAAGGGAGCAGAGCAGATGGATCTACAAGGAAGTTTTCTTTAGGCACAAGAGCTCTCTGTACCCAGGTGTAGGAATTCAGGAAAGAAAGCCAAGAGAACAGCATGGCTGAACCAAGAGCTGCTGGTCAAACTGGAGAGCAAGAAGAAAATGCACAGGCAGTGGAAGGTGGAAGCAGGGACAAGTAGTGTAGGGATGCTACTAGGCTGTGTAAGGATGGGGCCAAGAAAGCCAAGGCCCAACTGGAACTGGACTTGGCAAATGGCACAAGGAAGAATAAGAAAGCTTTCTGTAAGCAAAGATCAGGTTTGCAGCTGCCAGAGGAACCTGCACTTCTATAAGTCTGTGGGTCCCAATGAAATGCATTCCAGAATCCTGAGGCAATTGGCTGACATAGTCACCAAGCTGCTTTCAGTAGTATTTGAAAAGTGAAAACTGAAAGGTGAAGTCCCTGGAAAGAAGGCATTGTCTCACCCTTTTTTAAGAAGGGTAGAAAGGATGATGCAGGAAACTACCAACTTGTCAGCCTCCCCTCTATGCCTGGGAAGATCATGGAGCATGATCACCAAGCTATGTCGTGTGGTCAACACACCCAAGAAATGGGATGCCATCCAGAGAGACCTAGATAGGCTTGATCAATAGGCCCAGGAGAACCTCATGAAGTTCAGCGAATCCAAGTGCAAGGTCTTTGCACCTGGATTGAGGCTACTCCTGTCACTGGCACAATCTGAGGGATGTAAGACAGAGTACAGCCCTAATGAAAAGGACTTAGGAGTACTGGTGGATTGCAAGATGGACTTGAGACAGGAACGTGCCCTAGCAGTCCAGAAAACCAATCACACGCAAGGCTGCATCAAAAGAAGTGTGGTCAGCAGGTTGAGGGCGGTGATTTTGCTCATCTATGGTGAGTCTTCACTTGTAGTACTGTGTCCAGATGTGGAGTCCCCAGTAGAGAAGTGTGGACCTGTTGGAGCATATCGAGAGGAGAGCCACAAAAATGATCCAAGGGATGGCATATCTCTCCTGTGAGGACAGGCCAAGAGAGCTGGGGCTGTTCAGCCTGGAGAAGAGAAGGCTCCAGGGAGACCTGAGAGTGGCCTTTTAGTATGGGGGGCTATAAGAAAGAAGGAGACAGACTCTTTAGCAGGGTCTGTTGTGATAGGACAGGGAGAACTATTTTCACAGTGAAAGAGGGGAGATTTAGATTAAATATAAGCAAGAAGATTTTTATAGTAGGGGTAGTCAGGCCCTGGAACATGTTGTCCGGAGTGCTGTTGCATGTTGCATCCCTGGAAGCATTCAAAGTCAGACTGGATAAGGCTCTGAACAACCTGATCTAGCTGTAGATGTTCCTCTTCATTGCAGCGGAGTTGGACTAGATGGCCTTTAAGGGTCCCTTCCAATTCAAATAATTCTATGATTCTGTAAATTTAGGTGAGACTTTTGATCTGCTTGAGGCTAGGAAAGCCCTGCAGAAGGATGTGGATAGGCTAGATGCACGGCCAAGTCCAGCTGCATGACTTGTTCAGTAACAAGGCTAAATGCTGGATCCTGCGCTTGAGTCATAAACAACCTCAATCAGTGGTGTAGACCTCAGGGAGAGTGGCTGGAAAGTTGCCTGACAGAAATGGACCTGGTGGTGCAGATCAACAACCAACTGAAATGGAGCCAGCACTGTGCCCAGGTGGCAAGAAGGATAATGGCATCCTGGCTTGTAACAGAAATAGTGTAGCCAGCAAGATTAGGGAAATGATTTTCCACTTCTGCACCGCTCTGTGAAAGTGCATGTTGAGTACTGTGTTCAGTTTGGACCCCTCCCTACAAGAAGGATACTGAGCTGCTCAGATGTCTGAAGAGAAGAGCAATGAAGCAGTTGAATGGACTAGAAAATTAAAGTTATGGGGAGTGGCTGAGAGAACTGGTGAAAAGGAGGCTTAGGGGAGGCTTCATTGAGTTCTACAAGGACCTGAAAGGCGATTGCAGCAAGGTGGGTGTCAGTCTTTTTTAAGTGGCAAGTGATTGAAAGCAAGAAGATCTCTGGTTGTGCCAGGGGATGTGTAGAATGGATATTAGGAAGAATGTCTTCACAGAGAGAGTGGGCAAGCATTGGAACAGGCTGACCAGGGATGTGGTGGAGTCCCCAGCCTGGGAGGTATTTAGTAGACATGTGGACGTGGCACTAAGGGACATTGTTTAGTGATGCTACTTGGTAGGTCAGGTTGATGGTTCAACTTGACCATGAAAGTCTCTTCCAAGAGAAATGTTTCTGTGATTCATTGAAATCATAGTATTTAAGTGTCCGGTATCTGATCTCTAATGTGTGTAATGCTTGGTGTCTACCTCATGAAGTACCTATACTGATACTGTATGCCATTCTAGCCTGTCTTCAAGAAATGAGAATTCCCATTATTCAGAATGTACACTTTACAGTGAAACAGGAAGACTAGAACAAGACACAGGTGGAGACAGAAAGAAAGAGACATTGGGCATGGTATTTGTGGAACCAAATACATGCATATAGTAAATGCAGACTGCAGGAATGAGTAAAGGAGTGTGACTTAGAACGTAAGATCCACACACCTAAAAATTATTGTTTTATGTTCTGAAATTTTAGAGGTATTCAGAGGTTGTGGCATATATTTTCATAACATGTGGAGTCTGCTGCAGGGAAGGGTCCTCTCATAGAATCATAGAATCACCAAGGTTGGAAAAGACCTAAAAGATCATCCAGTCCAACCATTCACCTATTCCCAATAGCTCCCACTAAACCATGTCCCTCAACACAACATCCAGCCTTTCCTTGAACACCCCCAGGCTCGGTAACTCCACCACCTCCCTGGGCAGTCCATTCCAGTGCCTGACCACCCTTTCTGAAAAGTAATACTTCCTCATGTCCAGCCTGAATCTCCCCTGCTGTAGCTTGAAGCCATTCCCTCTGGTCCTATCACTGATGACACGAGAGAAGAGGCCGACCCCCAGCTCACTACAACCTCCCTTCAGGAAGTTATAGAGAGCAATGAGGTCTCCCCTGAGCCTCCTCTTCTCCAGGCTGAACATTCCCAGCTCCTTCAGCCTCTCCTCATATGGCCTGTGTTCCAGACCCCTCACATGTATCCCCTCCAGACCCCTCATGTATCCCTATGTGGAGATATAAAGGTAAGAAAAATCTGTAATACCTTCTGAAGATTTGAAATTAAGACTTAAACAAAAAACAGAAATAAAAAAAAAAAGGTTACAAAGGGTTTTCTTGTTGTGAATGAGTAGTCTTACATACAACAGTGTCATTAATTGATCTGGGTCTTTTTACATCTGCAGTGCATCTAGTTGTTATAAATGACACTTGTAAGGAAGGCTGCATCAGATCTCAAATGTACTGATGTAATAGAATGACCCTTAATAATGTTCTAGAGTGAGGAAGAAGTTGTAATTAATAGACCAAAATGTGAACTAATAGGTGTTAATTATCTTGTCCTTTTGTTCATTTGTCAGTTTTTAACTGGACACTAGTTTTAGTGAAGAAAAGATCTTTATCCTTTTTCCATTTTGTTACCATTGGCATAGCTGTGTTCTTTTGTCGTAGCGTAACCTCAGAATTGTTTTTTGTGAGCAAATTAAAGATCATTTTTTTCAGTTTTGTAAATCAAGAAGTCTTAATCCAAATGAGTAATTAGGTGATCTTAATCTTATTAGGAAGATGGAAGGGGATAAAATAAACTTGCATAATCAACCACAATAAAGCTGTTTGTGTTATCTTCTATTGTAACACACAAAAAAGATGAAAAATAATAATAAAATGACTTTTTAAAACAATCTAATAATTACTGTAAGTGAAAAATATTGTTTTTTTGGCAAACCACAAAAATGGGAGAAAACTTTTTCCCTCTTATTGAAGAAACAGTGATTCAGCTTCAAGAAACTTATTTCTGCTAACTAGATATCACTCAGTCAGTCGTTTCATTACCTAGTCTATTCTTATTTTTCATGATAGAAATTTTAGTCTGGAGTTATGGGACAGATGCTTGATGCTGTTATAAGCATATGCTCAAGTCTTTTAGAATGTAAACTTCATGGTAAAATCTTCTGCTCCAGTATTTCCAAAACAAAACTGAAATATCCTTTATTCTATACATAAAAGAAAATTTAATAATCTGGTAAGTAGAGTGGTTTTTTTGTGTGTGGGAAAAAAATATATTGATATGTATTATTAAGCTCTTGATCACTTTTGTTGTACTGAAAGTAAAGTTATGGAGCAGTGTGAACTGGGGAGAAATAAAAATCAGGAGTAGCAGGCATGACTCAGAGATGAGAACATTTTTCAACTAAACAATTGTGTTAACTCTAGATCAAGCAATGTGTTGGTTGCATGTGGCAAATATTTGACATCCAGCTTCTTTGCTATCCAGGTTTCCTGTCTGACCACTAACAAAACTATACCAAAGTCAGCTTTGAGCCTACTGTTATATAAAACACTTAACTCTGAATTTATATTCTTAAATATAATTTGGGTTGAAAGTATAAGATATAAGCTTTGGCAGTGAAACATGGTGTTTGTTATAGCACAAATTAATGAGAATATTGAATCTGAATCATGCCAAAAGTTGTTAATCTTCTGTTCTTTGTTGTTTACTGCTCAAACTATTAACAGATATAAGCACTGCTATAAACTCAGGGTGATGAGAAATTTACAGCAAATTTTTAAATCAAGTAAGACAAATAAAAGAGATTTGGTTCATATCTTACCCCATTTCCCTTACTTTTGCAGTGGGCTACCGCTGCTTGTCTTTGAGGAGCTGAGTTTCACATTGCTCTTTGTAAATAAAAATATTTTGTTTGGATATATAATGGCAATGTATTTAAGATTCACATAAAGATATCAATTTCAGTTCCAAAGTAGTTTTTGTTAGAGAAAAGGCTGTTGAAGAAACTTATTTGAAGAACTTAGAACTTTCATTCAGGGATGTATTCAAGTGGTTGCCTTCAGGTCAGCTGAATGGGCATGCAGAGGTCAGCACATCTATTTGCTGCTGAAGTATTTCTCAGCAGAACTCTGAGAACTGCTACAGAAAGTACTCTGTGCTGTTAGCAGTGAGGCATGCACACAGTCTTAGTCATAGTATTATGTCAGTCTTTAATTTTAAGGATGACGGAGCTGATGTGTAGGCCTGTTCAAGAGATTGATGTGTAATTACTGTGTGGCATATTAATCTGTGTATTTTGCAAAGTGCTGACCATCAACTTCAGCATATCATACTATCTATCCTCATTTTGTACATAATCTAAAAGACTTAATACACAGGATTTGTAAGATTAAATGACAAATACCTTGGAGTGTGTATATGTATATTTAGATATTTTGATGGCAATAGTGGGCTAGATTATATTTGAAGAAATTTCTCACATGGAAAGAAGAGACTTCAGGTAGTCATACTCTTAAAAACTCAATGCGTTAATATGGCTAAAAAGGCCAGATTTTCATTGTGGAAGGTTTGGGAAGGGCAATTCTTTTCTTCTCTGTTTTATTAGCAACAGTCAGTGTGGTGTGTCATCCTACTTGAAGTAGATATTTTTCTAACTAGATCAAGAGAAGTAAGCAATATAAAACTTATATATACCTACAATGTCTGAGTTGCATTCATAAGAAGCTATGGTCCAGCTATGGAATAGACTGAGAAATATTGACATCAAGGAAGATGACAGCATGGTATTGGTGCCATTTATGAAGCATGATCTTTCACTGAATTAAAGAATGTTAAAATGACTAAAAGGGCAGACCAAGGTATTGGTGTGAACTTACTTTGTTGGGATATAAGGGAACTGATGTTCATTGAAGTTCAGTCCCTACAGGCTTGATTCCAGCAAGTTATTTTTGTACTGATGCTTTGCTTACGTGCTTTGTGTAAGCAACAGCACTTGTGCTATAGAATATATGCTACACCTGGGCTTTGTATGGAAGAGTGCTGTGGTTTTGATTTGCAGCTTTTCTTCAGCGGATAGAAACTAAGCAGCACAGAAATACGTAAGAAAAGCAAAAAGAATGCCCCTAATGAAATGTCCAATCCAGACAAAATAATCTAATACTTTGCTAAAGCACAAATAAGCCTTTTCTGTGGTGGCCTCATGGGTGCTATGTGGTAGCAGATGAGAAAACAAGTGATTGCTTGTTTCTCTATGGGAGAAAAAATGACTTATATAGTGACTGGATATGGGAGACAGAGTGCTCTTGAAGAAATTATTCATTAAGATATCATCCATATTTAGTATTAAGCTAAAGGAGTACAATAACAAATGTAATTTTTTGTTGGGAAAGGACCAGGAGAAAACATGCTTTCACTATAGTCTGAGTAAGTTTGAAATCATCAGTTTGGAGCTACTCACAGAGATAGTGATATTTTTCTATATTGAGATTTGTTGAATGTAATTTGATATATTTGGAAATCATAGTGAAATCTCTGGAGACATTTAAATGTTGTTCAGAAGGAAAAGTAATTAGAATATGTAAGAAATTTTGAATGTCAAGATATGTGAGTAAATCTAACCTCACCATTCATAGAGTTTGCAGTTACTTGTCTATTTATATTTTCAATTAATATTATATATTATGGCCATTGATAGAGTGTACCTGCTATAAAATCAACCAAGGTGAAATGCTGTCAATCTTATACTGTGCTGAGGAAGAGATCAACTTCTTAACAAATATTAATATTCTTAGCATACAAGGCTGGAATACACTAAAGTTGCATGTCAAATGCATACAATTCTAAAAACATTTTATTGTGTTTTAAAGTACAATTCAGGTGTATTCCCCCCCAAATAAAGCATGCCAATGGCAATAGAAACATTAAGGGGAGCAAGTACAGACACCATCTCCATCAGCTGTTGTCTTCCCTCTTCCAAATTACTTGGTTTATATTGTAAGGGTTTACTTTAAGCAGTCATAAGATGTACCTCAGAATTTGCTGAGAAAATAATTTTGAACTTTGAATGGCCCGATTTATTCCAGTGCCATTCAGATAACAGTGCTGATAAACACCCCTGAAACTTTCTCATTACTCAGTTGTGTGCAAGGTTTCTGGATGGTACAGTTGGCAGTGTAGTAAAGGGTTGTAAACACCAGAGAATCAGGAGAATATTTAGTGTTGTACAGAATTAAATTTTTGACATATTCTACAAGCTGAACCTGGAGAGGATGATTATTCCAGAGGCTGAAGCTCTTTGGTTTGCAAGCACAATGTCTAAATAAGCACAAATCTTCCTTCTACTAGGGTTGTTAAAGCCATACAAGTTTAATTTTGTTTGTCAGTATTGCAGTTTCTAATTCAGCTCATTATTTGTGCACCCATGTGAGAAACTCAGTGGTTGGTCTAACTCCATTTCAGCATGCTTACAGGATGTTTTGCACCTTTGTCTCTACACTGCAGCTACTTCTTGTTGCTAGCAAAACACTGCAGATCTGTCGCAGTTCCAAGTTCCATAGCAGTTTCTCAAGGTGATGACTATCTCCTTCTTTGCCTCATACTACCATGTTCTCTCTTCTAAAGCAAAATATCATAGGACTGTCTACTACCTGGACTACCTTGAAATAAGTCTAGAAATAAGTTTTTCCCTAGATCATTTTCCACTGCTTATTCAGGTGTAGCAAAGGTTCCTCTAAATATGGCACCAGATTTTCTATGATTAAAATAACTCATCAGTAAATTATAACATCAAGCTATCATGCTACCTAAGTTCCTATTTCTCATTCCTTTTTTTTTTTTTTTTTTTAATGGAATAAACCTGGCGCTTTTTAGGATTTCAGTCTTCTACAGTTCTCAGTTTCAGACACATTGTGGAGATAAATCCCAGATTCAGTAAGGAGAAGAATTCATGGTATATTGGCTTAATTCCTTTTTTTGTGACAGATGTGTGAATCAGAATAGAAATTGGACTGTTAGGCTAAGTAGTGTGGAGGTGTATTTGTGGATTGAGCAGAAGAGATGCGGTCAAAGAGCCTTTTTAAAAGCCTTTTATTTTATGGCACAGTAAAGAATTTCATGGATGTTACTGTTGCACGTTTTGAAATCTATTTATGCTTCTGATATACATTCTTGGGATGTGGTGGGGTAGCACACTAAACTTAGTCAGGATCAATAGTTCGTAGACACAGCATTAAAAAATATTTAATGTGGTCAGGATTTTGTTTTTGTGTGGCTTTTTGTTTTAATAATGTGAAATTCTTCTCTGGCTGGCTTAGTTTTTTTTAACTTACAACTTCCTTTTACTGCTGTCTGAACGAGGATAACATGATAAATTCTGTTAGGAGACTTCAACAGTTCCTGATGCACTCTAGCCAAACAGTTTTCATCAGAATAGAGAAACAGTGCCCTGGTGTTGAAGGGGCTGCTCCTCTGCCAATTGAAAACATTCATTTATAGAAAACAGAGCTATTAGGGCTCTTTGCAAATAAAACAACAACAAAAACAACAGGAGGAAAACAAAAAACAAAAAACCAAAACATTACCAGAAAGTTTCAGGCATTGTTGTTTTACCAGTGATGTGCCAGCAAAAAGACTTTAAAAATGGAGGATGGTAGCACATCATAGCTGTTTGCTACAGAATGGTGTAAGCAAATGGAACTTCATGTGCTCACAAGCCCTGTTGGAAATGACTGAATCACTGTGGATGCCAAGGCCAGGCACCTGATAGTGGGTTTAATTATTTTGCCTGATTTTACAACTGAGTGACATTAAACATGATCTATTCAGGCACAGAGATACTTTTAAAGTGTATCAGCAGTGTTTAACACCTTCACTTGTTTGAAAGACACTAATGTCTTTTCATGATATGCCATTGTTTCCAAGGGAAGCTCCAGTTTTATTGACACAAAAATCATAGCTATTGAGGGCTAATTTTAACTCTGGCACATGGAAATGCACTTGTCAGCAATTACAGTGGGCTTGTATCTGCTTTTTTCAGATTGGAAGTTACCACATTACCCTTGTTCCCTGTAATGTTCATCTTGTTTCGTTCCTTCCATGTTGTAATGAAACAGATTGCTTTCTTTAAATCATTAATTCAGGATGAAACTTCGACTGAACTCTAAAGTCTTTGGAAATTTGGGCAGATGAATAAATGTATGAAAGCTCTAAAAGCAGAACTGCTTGACTGCCAAGTCATTTCATTGAGATTAAAAGATGCTGTCATTTAATTGAAATAAATTATTGCTTAAAACTCACCAACCAAAGACCCAATAAAATGACTTTCTAGGATTTGCAATCTTTTGAAGATGACAATACAGCCCAGAATAAAATCCGTATTTATTTTATATGTCAAATTAAATGAAACTATTGAAGAGTTTTTGCACTTTGCCCACACTTCATTTTCTTCCATGGCCTACTTTTGAACTTACTAAAATTAATGTAGATAGAACCAAGAGCTGTGAAGATAGGGGAATTATTGTAGCAAACAACTGCTGTAAGGAAGAAGATCAGGCGAGTATGTGCAGTATCAAAAGAATTCGTTGTGAAACTGCCTTCCATAACATAAAAATCAGTCCACGCAGCAGTTTTTAAAAATGCTGCCAGAAAGAAAAATTCCTATTACTGTTGGTCATGTTAATGGCTACCACAGACTGCACATTTGATCTGTATGCAGTCACAAGTCTGGCTGAAACAACATATTTAATCATTGGTCAAGCTAAATGGAAGGGCAGTTGAATGTTCTTCTTCAGTGATGCCTACAAGTGACAGGATGCTGGATGCTTAGTAAAGCCAGAGGATTGTGTTTTGAAAGGGAACACTTATTTTTAAACTGATTGCAGTTATAAGATTGTTAAGTAGAAAGCGTAAATTGAAAGGTTGTACACGTGTGTAAGCACTCAAACAAAAAAATCAGCAAGTGCACAAGAGAAGAGGTATGAGCATGCCCTGAGTAGATGCAAAGGCATGCCCTTTGTTATAAATCTCACTAGGTAGGCACCTTTGCAATTATCATCAAGAGCACACTTGTGGCGTGGCCAGCCTGAGCTCCAGCTTCCTGCTGCAGAACAGGAAATTCTTCTGCCTCTACTCTTTTTCCCTTCTCATGGTGTGTCAGTGGTATGAACCTCCCCTCCCAGTTCTCCTTTCCTGATTTCAGGGTAAACTCATTTATCCCTCTGATCGGTGGGAGGAAAAATTGTCTCTTGACTTTTCTGCTGTTGTATAAGTGCAGCCGTGTTGGAATCAGATGTACAGGGAGGGTGGCAGGAGCAGAGAGCCAGGCCCTCTTGCTCCCATCAGCAGCAAGCTGTTAGCTCAGCTGCAGCCATTTTGATAA